>NC_067399.1:64902943-66102943 GCF_016432865.1 Antechinus flavipes
ATTTTACATTTTTATATGGGTTGAAATTTTGGGTGCATTTAAAGATTAATTGTATTTATTGAGTATAAGAAGCCAAAAGAAATCCTGTTTTCCCCCAGGTGATTATGATCATATCAGAGATTTGACTAACCTATATTTCACATTGACTTGATTCTCTTGAACTAGATAGAAAGGATATTGACCTTTGAAGTCTTCTGACTTAATTCTTTCAATTGTCAGGGTGTTGTTGTTGTTTTTTTTTTTTTGAATTTTGCAAAACGCCATGGTCAAGGCTAAGGGGCAACTGTCAAATCTATTCATTTGAATTTAAAAGTTACAACAGTCAGAGTAAAATAGACTTAGTTTCACAGGCTAAACTAATCATTCTGTCCAGCCTATCTTTGCACTGGACTTACTTATAGAAGATCCATTTAATATGACCTTATAATATTAGTCATTGATGACACTCCTGGCTAGAGACTGATAAAGAGTGCTTTGGAAAAGAATTGTACTAAGGGAAAATGGCAAAAGTCAGCATGATTTAAAAAATGACACTTCCTATTTTTATCTCCCTCGTTCTTCCTATGATCTCCTTAGTCTGGCCTTCAAGGCCATTTTAAATCTGGGCCTTTTCTCAGGGTGACCTTTCCAGGTTAATCCCTCCCCCCTTTCCCCTTCAAGGACTCTATGTTACAAGCAATCTAAACATTCAAATTGGTTTAATTTTTCTGCTTTTTTTTTCTTTTTTTTTTGTTTGGATTATTATTATTTTCAGAATTATATCTCACTTCTTTAAGAAATGAGGGTGATGGACTAGATCATCTCTAAAGTCCTTTCTGATTGAACTATTACAATTCTGTGAGATGAAATCGATGTTCTCTATTTTTTTCCTATGATGTACTAGAGTTAGTAATGCACAAGGGCAAGCATTTCCTCCTAGTTTGAGAGCCATTGGGACTATGCTGATCTTTAAGCTAGAAGGTAGGCTTAAGTCATGCCTGGGAGTTCTTATAGAGACACAGATAATCTATGAAGGGATGGGCTCAGAGAAAGAAGTGAGGACAAAAAGAGCTGAGCAGCATCAGTAGCCATGGGAAAAATCCCGAGCCTTGACAAGGATGTAACGTGCCAAGAAGAAATGAAATGGGAGGCAAAGGATAAATATAACAAAAAAGATGCTTAGAAGAGATGGAGTTGTTATAGAGAAGGGGAAGATTAAGAGGTCACTCACTAGGCTCTGCAGGCCTCACTGAACAGTGAACAAAGGCTGATGTTGTAGATTATGGGGGACCTTTTTCAGGACTGAAGAAAATTTCCTCTGAAAAGTCTATTTTTCTTCAACTTTTACTTCTTGTTTCTGTCTAAAGACATGATAAAATAATTCTTTCATCTCAATGTATCATGTACACTCCTTTTTCTCCTAAACATTAAGGAGTCAAGGATTGACTAGAGATAAGCAAAAATTTAAATTAGTGCAAAGAATAAAGCTTATGTTTAAAAATTTTTCTGGCTAGAGATTTTGAACTGATATGATTGCATTAATAATTTTCATTCTGTTGTAAACATCATAAAAGAAAAGGACTAAGTGGACCTTACAACCACTATATAATCCTTGGGCCAAAAATATTAAAAAAATATTTGTAGTTCAGTCATTTCTCAGTTATGTCTGACTCTTCATGACCCTGTTTGGGTTTTCTTGGCAAAGATGGAGGAGTGGTTTGCTATTTATCTGGTACTTGTTTAATCTCTAGATAGAAAGGGGATAGAAGAAGGCCATGACTAGGGAAAAGATTATACCTTAAGTCACTTCCTTCTCCCCTTCTCCTCCAAAGGAAGTGGTATAGTGGTATGCACATGTTCATATGGAAAATTTAATAATTGGCTCTTGAAAGTCTATATGAACTGGTTCCAGCACACCACTGGGTAAGTGTATATATGTCCACATACATAATACATATGTACATATATACATATATATCCATGTATGTATGGAGATCGATGCATATTTAGGGATATATGTGTATAATGTTTTTCTAAATATTTCAAGGAAAAAAGTTTCAAGTAAAGGACAAAAAGAAGAGGAATTCATAGAATGGGAGCTAGGACATTTATCTCATTGGTAGAAACACTGATATGTATCCTAGACATAGATGAATAATGACATCATCTATGAAAAACAAAGGATGAGTCACTGCCAGCCACTTTAAGATCAAGAGAGTTATAGAAGGAACTTTGAAATTATCCTCAGAGAGTCTTCTGATATTGGACATACATATAAAAGAAAGGACTGAGTCCTTGTTTGTTAGCTACATGTCTAGGATCCTGGGTCTGAAAAGAACTAGGCACTGATGACAGTACTCTCTCCAATCAATAAACATTTATTAATCACCCACCATGTGTCAAGCACTGTGCTAAGTGATGTTATATGAATGAGGACTGCATTTTAATATAACTAATATTTCAAAATCCCACATGATTTTGTTTATATAAATATCATTTGATAGGGAAAATGACAAAAAGGTTCTATTAACTTAGTAATACTTTTTGAATGAACTTGTATTCTTATTAATCAAATCTATGTACATTTTAAAATAATCATCTATATTATTCATGAAACATTTATTCAGCTTACAGCAGTAATGCTTACTTATTATATTGAGTCACACTGTATATTTTTAGGAAGTTAAATAAAGATAAAAATGACAATCGTTGTTGTACATATAGATTTGTGCATGTTTTGTAATAAATCCATGGCCCTTCACTTGGCAGTGCTCCAAAGACTGATAATCATTGGACTAGAAAACCGCTGAGACTCCTTCCATCTTTAACCTATGTTCTATTTTACTACAATCGCTCTCCCAAGTTTAACTATCTATTCCCTAAGCCACCTGAAAGCTCTAACATTCTATCTCCTAGGTTCTAAGGTCTCTTCTTAGCTATAACATTCTATGTTTTTAAAGGTCCTCTCTGTTCTGACATTTCACTTAGCCTGCGTCAGTCTGAATTTTTTCCTCTCCTAAAGAAGAAATTTAGACAATACAATTTCCAGTTCCCTTTTAATTCTAAAGCCAAGACCCTATTATTGAAAAAAATGTTTTTGGGACAAAAGTTTCATGAATATTTTCCCCATCATTTAGGAATGGAATGCCAGTACATAAAAATGAATGTAATTTTTTTTTACAATAAAAAGATTGCTTTACATAGATTCCAGAATTAAAATATGATTATGCACTAAGTTCTCTGTCTCTCTCTTCCTGTCTCTCCGTCTCTCTCTCATTGTCTTCTCTGTCTCTTTCTATCTTTATTCTTCTTCCTCCTCCTTCTTCTCCTCCTTCTCCTCTCTTCCTCCCCCTCCTCTTCCTCCTCTTCTCCCCCTCTCTGTTTCTCTCTCTATCTCTGTCTCTTCTGTGTGTGTGTGTGTGTGTGTGTGTGTGTGTGTGCGTGCATGTGTATTTTCACTGAACTTGATAGTTTGACAAAAATTTTAATTGAAACTTAAAATAAATACACTGGCCCCTTTCTTTTATATCCCTGTGTGGTTTTCTCATTGGATACCCCCTCTTCTACCAGATCAGTGAATATGGGAATTGTATAAAGGCAATTTTATTATTGATTTTTTTTATTAGAAGTAATGTTTCTTGTTTGAACAACAAACTCTGCAGGGGGCTGCAGGCTTCAAGGTCCACTGGGTAATTAAGACCAAGGTTATGAAAATTTAAAGTTGCTTATTCTTTCTTTGCGATTCCACTGATGACCATCCATTACTGACCCAGTGAAGAACAACTTTATAGCATTTTCCCCTTTTATTTTGTCACTTTTAATTTGAGTAATTCACAGTCAACAATAAGCAAAATTTAGTTTGTATAAAATAATAAAAATATTAATTCTACTTGCTGTTTCAATAAGAACTAAAGTAATTTGATGAAAGAAGATAAAAACAACATTGCCAGATAGAGCAGCCAATAAAGCAGAGAAGATAGACACATGAAGGTAGATAAATAGATAATAGATAGACAGACATATACATGCATATATATACATAATTTTTAAATTATCATAATTGGTATTTTTACTAATAACTAATGACAATTTGTATCTTTTTGTTGCTTGCATCCTATTTTCTTCATGAACTCCTTGATGGCACAAAACATGTTTTTGACTTTCTTCGTATCCTCAATACTCAGCACAGTGCCTGGCATAATCAATCAATCAATATTTATTAAGCATTCATTATATGCCAGGCATTGTGCTAAGTGCTAGGGATATATTTTTTTAAAAGACAGTATTTATCCATAAAGTACTCACAATGTAATGGTGAAACAATGTAGTAATTGTTTAATAAATGTTTGTTGACTGACCAACTTTTCTCTAACCTTCCTCAGTGTCATTGCCATATTGAAAAAATCAAGATTCTTTGATTCTAAGTCAGCTAAACTTTCTGGATCATCATTAAGGCAGTTGGTCTAGATCTGGGATTCATTATGTGGAATGTGTGAACTACTGTTATGTGGATAGATTCCAAGTATTCTGTAAACATGTATGGGGGAAAAATCATGATTTTCAATTACCTTAGCTTCCTTTTGAACATCTATGTACTTTATTTTATGTACAGAAAAGTAAGAAAAAACAACCAACCAACCAATCAACTAACCAACCAACAAAACAGTATTCTGATGAGGAATACATAATTCTCTCTAGACTGCCAAAATCATTCATGAAATAAACAAATAAAAATAGAAAAAAATGTTAAGAACTCTTAATACAGATAGTTTTTAATGTTCTTTCTACCTCTATTATTCTGTATGCCAACATTCTATGTTTTCAGATTTTTTGAAGATCTCTAATATTACATATTTTAAATGTGTTCTTCAAAAGATCTTTCCAGATATGACATTCTGTATTGCAAGGTCACTTTTACCTGTGACATTTGATGATTCTATGAATACATGGAAAACAGAATTAAGTTATAAAATTAAAGCAAGACATTTGAACTAGCTATTGCCTGGACAATGAAACTGCCTATTTCCAATGAGGGAAACAAACCACAAGAACATGATTTATTATTAATGGTGATAATTAATAATATCATTTATAAAGAACCTTCTCCTGCAGCTCTCAGCACACTACACAGATTAAAAAATCATGAAATAAATATGAAAAAAGATAAAATATTAAAATGCTCAAGAAGGTAACTCAATGTCTCCCACAAGGGGAGCAATACTGATTTAGGAAGGGATAAAGTCTTAAAGGTAAATGATGAACAGCATAAGCCCTTCCTTTGATTGACATCGAATAACTGAAGGAGAATGAGACTAGTTTACTTTTTTAATTCATAGAAATATAAAACAATAGGGTTATGAAAAAGACATTCTAAAGCACACAGTTTGTTTCATTTTCTGCATCAATTCCTTGCCATGTAAAGTAGCAACATATTGAGATCAGTTCCCTTTTTTAATGGAGAAAACTAAAGATCAGGGTAGGCAAGTTACTTGTGTAGTATCACATTGTCTAGTGTCAGCAATTGTAGCATGGCTTGGATGTTGTTGGATACTTTGCCACTTAGGGATGACCCTACGCATATGGAAAGAAAATAATTTTGAATAATGAACCTGGAATTAGAAGACTTTAGTCTTGTTCTGCTACTTAATGACCATATAACTTTCAGTCCCAATTTCTTCATCTACAAAATGGAGATAAAAGCACTTGTACATCATAGCCTTGTGGTATGGGAGGTACTTTGTAAACTTTAAAGTGATTATAGGAACTAAAATTCCTATTATTGTCATTATTAGTCTCTGCTTATTTCAGAGAATACAGGAATTGAGGGGATAGAACAGGTGATTAAAGAAATCTCTACCAACTATAACAACTACATCTGTCTTTTGAAATCATATCCTTCCATACCAAACTTAAAGTACACTTCTTCTCTAACTCCTTCCCTGACACATGCATATACAATTCCAAAGTTACAAATTCCTTGGACCTCCCATAAGACTTAGAACTTAGGTTGATTTCAATTGCATATCTCTTTGTGTATGTATTGCATTATCCTCCTGGGTTGGAAGGACAAAACATATGTCTTATTCATCTCTGTATTAACCTAACACAGTGCTCAGTACACATTAGACATTTTTCACCTCTTTCTTAAGGATTGATAATCAAATCAACATTATCTTTGTCATTGTGAAGGGCATGGCACGCTATTAATCTATGTTTCTGCAGAGAACCTCTGTGCTTCTTTTTGAGGTGACCTAAGCAAAATTTCCTTTTTTTGACCACTTCTCTGTGCCTCATGATACACCCCGTATTACCCCTATCCCTCTAGCATCCCTATCCACTCTCTCCAAACCCTCTATTGCTATAAGTGCTGTTTCCTCTCTGAGATATATCTCTTTGCAAGGTTATACCATGATAACAATTTTCATTGATTTATAGTATGGTACTGAATGGTACTGGGCTATCAAGAACTGGACTTTGAAGCACACGACTACTTAACCCTTCAGGATCAAAGCAATTCTATAAACAATATTACAGACAAAGTGCTAATATGGATAAGGAGAGGAAATTACTACATGAGGATTTTTTTCATGATGAGTTCTTCATATTCCCTCTCTCCCTCTCTTCCCTTCTCCAGAAAAAAAAAAAACATATATATATATATATATATATATATATATATATATATATATATATATATCCACTAACTACAGGAAAAGAAAAAGAAAAATGAATAGCTACATGCAAATTCAATGCAAAAGTAACTTACAACTAATTTCAATTAGCTTATTGATATTGCTGTTTTTAATACAGGATTAATGTTCAGTTTGTATACTTAAAATTAAGAAAAAGGAATAAGTACTAGAAACAATAATAAAAAGAATCTTTTATAAATGAGTGCCAATGCATTTTAAAAATGATTATTGGGTTGGTAAATAAAGACCTAAAACTTAAATCCCTATTAAAAATGTCTATAACTTAGAGCCCTAAGTTGTAAATTGAGATTTAGGTAAATTGCTTAGTCACATATTAGTTAAGGATTGAAAAACCAATTGGAATACAAATTTAAAAACTTAAAGTAGTGTTCTTTTCTCTATAGCATGATTTCTTAAACTTTTTTCATTCATGACTCCAATTTCATCTGAGATCTTATTTTGGATTCCACAAAGAAGGGAAAGAAAACACATATCACATGTACTATGTTCCAGGCACTATGCTCAGCATTTTACAAATATCATCTTACTTATCTTATAGATCTAGTTGAACTATAGGATCCAAGAAGTAAAACTCAGGAAGACATAAAGGGAGAAAAAGAAAGGAGATTTCCTTTCAGATTTGAAGTCTAAGCTTACAAATGATGTATCTATCTATACCATATATGTAGGTATCTTATATCTACATAGCTACTTATCTACCTATCTAATACATACTTTTATATAGATGTATCCATATATATAAGTATAGACAGAATTTATATATGCATCCTTTAAAAATTTATATACAAATATACAAAGAGAGAACCTGAGAATGGGGTGAATCTTCCTTCTTACTTTCTGAGTTGGTTTCCTTGCTCAAACTCATAAGAGTCTAGGAATAAATGATTTGTGTAGAATTAAATACTACTCTAGTTCCTGAGCCCCTACTGATGTGCTTACCATCTATATCAAACTATTCACAATAATACCATTAATTCAAACATACGTTACTTACTGAATTATAAATCAGAAACAATAATAATCACATATACTAAACAGAAGACAAGAGAAATAATATTCATATTCTACCAGTGAACTAAAAGAAATGACTCATATTATTCCATCAATGATTACAGTATCTGTGAGAGAGTGCACAAATGTCAATAAATTCATTTTCATGGGCCAATTTTCCTTGATCTCCTCTAGAAGAATCTGTACTAAATGAATGGCAAAGGGTATGTGGAATACTACTGTAAAAATATTGTTAGAAGTGCTAAGATTAAGGATAAGTTGAAACTGAGACAGAAAACTAAGGATAACAAAATACATCTCATTTTCTATAATGTGTATGAAGAAAATCAAAAAAGGGACAGACTTTTTGCTGGCAGTAAATGGCAGTTGATAATTGATACAAAAGCAAAGACAGAATCACTTAGTTGATCTTTTTATTTCTGTTTTCTATCCCAAAGATAATGGCAAAGATACTGGAAAAGACAATCATAATCATTAATAGTGAAGTAATCCTGAACATAAGCAAGAAGAATGAATCATTTCTTCTATGAATGACTTCTTTGGATACTGAAAAAAACTGGTACATGTAATTGATGAACCACAATCATTGATATTTTAAAACCTGTGTAAAGTGAAAGAATTACCATAGTCTATAAAGGAATAAATATACCCATTTTCAAAAATGAAAGAGAATAGAGACTGCAAAGTATAGGACAGCAAGCTTAACTTTGGATCCTGGGAAATTTTAGAAAAATCCATTAGAAGAATGATTAATATGTGTCAAGAAACAGATAGCAACAAGTCAACTTGGTGTCATTTAGAACAGTTCATATCAGATTTGTATATTGCTATAGGTAAGTTTACCTAGATTTCAATAGATGGAATATTTCATGATTTCTTCTATTTAGATATAGAAAGGACCTTCATAGTCACATAGTTTAATCTCAGGATTTTATAGAAGAAACTGAATTGTACAGGGATTGTGACATATCTAAAGTAATTAGATAGCATATAACAGAATCAGGATTCAAACTGAATGTTTTCTAGTGGAAAGATTAAAAAGACCCCGATTGAACAATAAAATTAGAGGGATTTCAAATTGGTTTGAATAACCACACTCAAAGTCTACTTTTTAGTTTTTCACTGTCAATTTAGCAAGTTTGCAATAGAGTTCCCCAGAAAATTATGGATCTTGTGTTATTTAACAATTTTTAAATTATTGATTTTTGTTAAAGTATAACTGAAATGTTTATTAAATTTCCACATGTCAGAAACCTAGGAAGAACTGCTAACACAATGGATGACAGAGTAAATATTTGAAAAAAAAGAGATCTCCACAGGTTAGGACACTGGTCTGGATCTAATAAGATGAAGTTCTATAGTGACAAATGTCTTACACTTAGGTTCTTGGAATGAAGTTTGTAAATTTTGTATGAGGAAGCCATGATCACATAAAACAAACAAATAAACATCTCTGGTATGATTTATATGACTACAAGCTCTATATAAGTCAGCAAAGATGGCAGTCAAAAATAATCCTGAATGTGATCTTGGGCCTAATTAAGAGAAGCTTAAATTCTGGGAGTAGGGAATTCTTTTAAATTCTGCTCTAATGAAAATACAACCAGAATACCATATTAAGTTTGGGGCACAATAATTTAGCACACACATTAATTTGTTACAGAGAATATAGAGAAGGGAAATTGGAATGGCAAAAGCTATTCAATCTATATCACATTAAAATCAGTAGATAATACAGATACTTAAATGGAGAAGAGAAGGCTCAGCAGTAACTTTCTTACTTTATTCAAATATCTAAAAAACTACTGGGTGGGAGTACTTTAAAGATGTTCTGCAAGATCACAGCATGACAAATGGTATGTAGTAAAGATGAAAAGGTAAAATGGAAACAGTCTTTGAAAGGTTTTTACTGGATGATGCATGATGGACAGTGAACATGTTTTCTTAAGGATGGAATATGGGGACACAGCATTTCTATGCAAAGACAAAAGTCTACTCAGGAACCTAAGCTGATGGTTGGTAGAAAGTTTAACATGATGACCTCTATGCTATCAACACTCTGTTCTAGAGTACATACTAATGCAACTTAGCCTCAAGTCTCCAAGCAAGCCTCCCAAAGTTCCTTCCTGGTACGGTGAGAGTTCAGTTCACATGCATAAAGAAGAATCTAGTAATGTTCACTTTTTCATGACGCAATCAGCTATCATTTGGAGACCATTCCAGGTGTTCACATAAAGTTGAAATGGCTCATTTCTGAAAAGTAGCATTAATTAGCTTTCTAGTCTCTTCACAGATGGGTTGATTGGAGGTGTTGCTCACAGCTGCAGACCTCCACAATTCTGCCCTCCCTACAGTGGTCCAACATAGAAATTTTCTTATGTTCTTTTTCCATGTGCAGTACTTTGTAAACAAATGCCTGGAATTTTGGATGAAATCTGTTTCAGATCCTCATCTTTTTTTTTTCAGCAAGAACAGCAAAAAAGGGCTCAACTGATACTGGAGAAGTCTAGTTGCAACCATCATGACTGCAGGATAATTTAAAAGTATGGTCCATTTTGGGCGATATGCATATAAAATAAAATTCTGTGCAGTATGAATGTGAACAAACAATGCCAGAAAGGACCATTTTAAGTTCTAGAGATGCAGAGTTTAAATTGAAAGGAGTCTAATCAGAACAGGAGATCTATCAACTTTCTCTTTTTGTCTTTCTTATCCAAACCTAAAGTCATATGGCCTTTTTTTGATTATCACATCATGCAATCAAATCATCTAGAACTTGTGGTCCACTAAAATTTTGTAATTTTTCCTATGATGGAGAGACCTTTAAAAAGATATCAATAGGAAGAAGATTTGTGAAGATGGCAAAGTAGGTTGGTAAATTTCAAGCTTTCCATATTTCCCCCATAAATTGAACAAATTTTCACCTCAGGGTGAACATAAAGAGTAGTGAAAGAAGACTTAGGGCAGAACAGCTTGTAAACTGAGAAAATCTAAAGAAAGAACCAGAGGGCTAACCTGTCTGAAGTGCAAATACCTCAGGACTAGCTCCCACAGAAACAGCAAGTGGGAAGCCCTGGGGCTAGCTGGGTGTGGCTGTAGCCTTGTCAGGAACCAAGAAACTTTCATCTCCTCCAGAGTGTGTGGAGTTGGGGTTGAATCCCAGAAGACTGAGGGAACCCCATTGTGCTGCAGAGATGTGGAACCAGTACTGTGTGAATACAGAAGCAGTAGAGCAGAGATGCTGCTAGTTATGGGCACTTGAGGAAGAATGGAACTCTTAGTTTGGGGTTCCTGGTCAGAGGAGGGAGCTAAGGTGAAGCCAGAGGCACCATCCCTCCCTCCCCACCAGGATTATAGGTGTTGACCCTAATACTTCATATTAAAAAGAAAGAAAGAAAGAACTGGCAAAGAAAAAAGAACCTTATTATAGGGAGCTATTATATGAACAAGGAAGATGGGGTTCATCTTCAAAGAAGGACACTGAAGTAAAAAAAAAATAAAAGCTTTTATCCCAAAGAGTAATATGAAATGGCTTGCTGCCCAGAGAAAATTTATAGAACTCAAATAAGAATTTAAAAACTAAATGAGAGACATTGAGGAAAAAAATAAAAAAATAAATAAAAACCATCCAAGAAAAACAAGATTATAGGGGAAATAAGCTAACCAATAAGAAAAGGAGATACAGAGTCTCAAAGATGAAAATAACTCTTTGAAAATTATAATCGGGTAAGGGGAAGCCAGTGAAGTTAGAAGAGACCAAGAAAATAACAAAACAGATTCTAAAAAATGAAAAAATAGAACGAAATGTAAAATATCTTATAAGAAAAATGACAGATCTGAAGAACAGATCAAGAAGAGAAAATATAAGAATTACTGGATGCAAGATGTAATATAATAATATAATGCAAGAAATAATTCAAGAAAATTGTCCTGGAGTGATAGAACATGAGAGGAAAGTAGAAACAACAACAACAAAAAAAAATCCACCAATCACCACCTCACTGAGATTTTTTGTGGAAAAAACATAGGAATATTATTGCCAGATTTTGAAATCCCCCAAATCAAAGAGAAAAATTTTTAAGAAAAAAAATTCAAATATGCTGGAACTACAAATAGAATTGCATAGGACTTATCAGCAGCCATATTGAAAGACTTCCAGGTCCTGAAATCATATCTACCAACAATCAAAAGAACTAGGCCTATAGCCAAAGATATCATATCCAGCAAAATTATCTCTAATATTGAATACAAAATGAATATTCAAAAACTTACAGATTTTTAGAACTTTCTATCAACCAAACCCAAACTTAATAGAAAATTGAATATATCATAGCCAATATCAAAGATTAATTTCAAGGAATTCAACATGAGCAAATCATTTTTTTTTCCATGGCAAATGTATACTATATCTTTACCATATATGTATACCATAGAATTGACATCAGCAATATGGTAGCTCAAAAGAAAGACAGGCAGAATTAGGGTAAAAAATAATCATTGTTATACAAATGAGGAAGAGAGGAAGAATAGACACAGATTCATTAGAAGGGGGAGGAGGACTGGAAGTTCTGAAACTTACACTGGAAATGGGTTCAATAGGCAATACTATATAGATATCATGAAGGGTATAGCACCCTCTATAATCCATAAGTAATAAGGGGGAAAGGATGTATAGACAGGGAAGCAAAGATTGAATGATAAAGATAAGAAAGGAATCCATGAATGGGGGAGATTGAGTAGTAGCAAGACAAGTTAAGGAGAAAATTAAAGCAAAGACTCAGCAGGCATAGGAAAGATATGTTTATATATATGTGGGGGTGGGGCAGAATATGAGTGTGTATTTTTCTATGTACATATGTATACATAAATTTATCCTTTCTTAATTATAGCCTGCTTGGGGGTGCTAGGGGATGAAAGGGGGGGAAAGAGTAATGTAATATGAAATGGCTTCCTGCCCAGAGAACACAACAGAGAACAAAAGAACAATTTACAAGTAAGTAAAGATGGACACTCATGAATAAAATTTTTCTAATAGCATATATGTACACATACACATACACATATACGTATGTGTATAAATATAAATATATATGTATGTATATACTTTCTTGAACTGATAATTTGCTATTATATACTTTGAATCAAGTGCCTATTTGCTGGACACCTGACACTGTTCTCTTTTGTTTTGTTTTATTCATTTTGTATTCCTTTCCCATTATTCTTTTTTCCTATTTTTTAAATAACTTTTTATTGATAGAACGCATGTCAGGCTACCTATTTGTTTTTACAAATAAAATTTTAAAAGACAAAAATATATCAATAAAATATCTTCTTTACTCATATTTTTCCTATTTTGTACTTGCACAATTAGCTTTTTAACCTAAATTGTGGGGTTGATTTATATTTATTAAATCACTGCTTATGATTATTTCATATTGCTGTAATGTCTTTGTGTTCATATTCTGTCATTCATTATATTCCTTCCCACATTCTATCACTTGATAGTGATTAGCTCTAGAAGACAGAGCTGAGTGCAATCTATAGAATAAGAAGATATAAGTGTTTTCCAGAAGAGAACTGAACATCTTTGAGAGGAGGTAAGCATCCCTATTATTGAGGTCTTCAAAAAGAGTTTGTAAAACCTCTAGTCAGAATAAAGGAAATTCCATTCTTTGAAAAGATGATATCTGATATCTTTTACAATTCAGAATTTCTCTTATCGTAATATTTATTATGCTTTCAGTTTGTTTTTTTGGTCCTCCTGAAATCTTTTGTGCCAGTGCTTGAATTGGGAAAATATCTAATAAGAACATACCAGTCCTAAGAATAATGGGATGGTCTGAAAATCTATAGTTGGCCCTGAAAGTATAACATGCCGGTAAAGAAGAGATCTTTCATGGTGATCTATGCCACCAACTCCCAGAATTTTTGTGAACAACAAAAGAAAAAATGCCTGTAAAGTATTTTGCAAACATTAACATTATGCAAAGTATCTTCTTTGTTTATTTTACCTAAGTTATCAGATATAATGAATGACAGAGTTTTGAGTTTTGTTTCCATCACTACTTCCTGAAATATTCTTCATTCTGCCATAGAATTGACTGAGATTTTCACACAAAACCAGAAGTCATTGAGGTGAGAACCTTGGCATGGTATTTTAGAAAGAACAGAAAATATTCATAAATAATTAATATTTCTTCAAAAATACAATCTATCCAAATATCTTGGCCCCATAGCAAATCTTTATTTTTTCCCACACAAGTTACAATGCTTTTACTTTTTTTTTTTTTTTTTAGTAAAAGTTATCTATATAAACAGACTAGTTAGGGAAAAAATCAAGATAAAACAGGAGAGGTCAAAACTGTCATTGGATGTCAATGAACCGGCATTTTCTTAATGCTATTAAAACCAACTTGTAACTGTCTTCATATATCCCTCAAAGAAGACAAAAAAGGCAGAGATTGCCATGTCTGAAAAAGCAAGTCATCAACCATTGAAGTAGCAAAGAATTTCAGATCAAACTTTTGCCACAAAATATAGCAAAACACAATATTGAATTAGATTTCTGCTTTATCAAGGCTGATGAGATATTATGACTTACAGAACTTATTCAATATCACAAAGGGTGCTGTAAGTTCATGGTTTCTGAGAGATAAGAAAAGCAGACATTGCACACCAAAATATCTCATATTTACACTTTTCTTTTCAGGAATGCTTTTGGACACTTCAAGGAATCATAGACTTTTAAAGCTGAAAAAATCTATAGAACATAGAATATTGCTACATGAAATGTAAAATGTTGAAGTTTGAAGGAACATTGAAAATTAAGCAGTTCAATCTATTCATTTTCCATAAGGTGAAGAAATGAGGTGCAGAAAGAAGTATGGTATAATTGCCCAGTGGATTGATAACTGGTCTTGGAAGACAGAAGACTGTGTGACCCTGGATAAGCTGCTTTAATCATTGCCTGCCTCAGTTTCCTGACCTATAAAATGGTGTTAACAATAGTACTGATCTCCCCTCAGGGTTGTTGTGAGGATCAGATATGATCATATCCATAAGATACTTTATAAATTTTAAGGTACTATATAGATGCTAGCTATTTTAGTGATTAGTTCATATTTCCCAAGGTCCTACAAAGGTATGGGTTTTGTTCCTATTCTTATTTCCTGAAATGTTCCTCATCTACCATGGGATTTACAGAAATTTCTGTAGAACAGGATAGAAGTCAGGGGTTGGAACCTTGGCCCGCTAATTCATTTCCTAACAGGTTCTAGATCAATATTAATGAGCCCTAATCAAAGTCTATTATGTTCTGTTGGTAAAATTCTCTTGTGAATTAGGATAAGGTTATCATAACTGAAGGATTTTTTGTGAGTAGTATGAGGTTTCTCTATTTGGAGGAGTGGAAGAAGGAACTCAGTATATATTTTAATGGCATAGAGAATGTCAGATGAAGAATCTTTATTAATAAATTGTTCTGCAACTTAGAATCTTAGACAGTTTTCTAAGAGTACTGAAAAAATAAAACTATTAATTGGGGACACCATCCAATATGTGTTGAAGATAAGACTTAAATTCAGGTTTCACTTTCTCAAAAACTGGATCTTACAACAGATCACTGCAGAGTAAGGTGATGGCTCAGTGAATGCACCTGAAATCAGAAATACCTGTATTCAAATCCAGCCTCAGATATTTCTTAGTTGTGTGACCCTTGTCAAGTCACTTAAATTCCTTTTGAGTCAGTTTCTGAAACTGTAAAATGGGAATAATAAATAGCACCTACCTTGAAGAATAGTATGATGATTAAATGAGATATTTCTAAAAAGTACTTAACACAGTACCTGTCACACAGTAATAGTTGCTATATAATGATTATTCCCTTCCCCTCCTAGTTTAGAAGCATATATCTATTTAGCCCAATATTAAAAAGAATATCAGAACTGAGAAGAAATCATACAATAGATTGTATTTGTTATATACCAATTGTGCGGATGACCAAATAGGACATAAGCAATATTCATTGTACAGGTGAGTTAACTGAAGGCCAGACTGACCCACAGAAAGGAGTTGCTCATTATCCCAGTTCATATATTAAGTTGCTGTATGATCTGGGTCAGCTGTCTTCCCTTCTGTGTCCTAAAGCTTCCCACTGCAGATCTAGGATTCCAACTCTGTGTGTGTGTGTGTGTGTGTGTGTGTGTGTGTGTGTGTGTGTGTGAGAGAGAGAGAGAGAGAGAGAGAGAGAAAGAGAGAGAGAGAGAGAGACAGACACAGAGAGACAGAGACAGATAGACAAAGATTCAGAGAAGAGAGACAGAGACAGAGACAGAGTCAGAGACATCAACACAGACACAGAGACAGAGACAGAATTCAGAGAAGAGAGAGACAGAGAGAGACAGAGAGACACACAGACAGACAGACAGAGAGACACACAGAGATATAGAGACAGAGACAGAGACAAAGATAGAGAGAAAGAGACAGAGACCAAGACAGATACTGAACTGTGATCTCTTGGATGGAGAAACTCCTTTGATTGATATCACCTGGTGACTTCTCTGCAACTTAACATCCAGATTGCACTAAGAGGCTAGGCAATTTATATAAAGTTGCACTGAGACAGAATTACAAAAGGCAAGGCAAGGTCTCTTTTCTTTCTGTCTCTTTGTCTCTGTCTCTGTCTCTCTGTCTCTCTCTCTGTCTCTCTCTCTGTCTGTCTCTGTCTCTGTCTCTGTCTGTCTGTCTGTCTGTCTGTCTCTGTCTCTCTCTCTTTGTGTGCATGTCTCTGTCTCTTTTTCTCATACACTCACAGGGACACACTACACATGTTTATCCTATCTTTAATTTTTTGCCACTACATTCTAAATACCTTGTGACCTGTCCATTCATCTGGTAGATGAACCTTCCTATGAACATCTGTCCATGTAAGAACACGAATTCAAGAATAGGATCTTCCTTGCTATTCTATTTGTATCCTGAGAACTTAATAGAGTCCTTGACACATAGTAAGTGCTTAATAAATACATTTAAAATCATTAATTCATCCATGCACTCAATAGGCAAAAGAGAGTTATAACTTTTATTATTCTGGTATTTTTCTGACAACAACAAATTTCAGTCTGTAATGTATAAGCTATATGAAAATTGATTTTTTGACTAAGTTTGCCACTGATGTGGTCCCCTCCACTATGATTCTGAGAGTCTATATATACCCAAGTTGATTGGGGTGCATGATGTATGGAAAGCTTGTCATGTTTATGATATTATGGTAATTCAATGTTATTTGGACATTTCGATTTCTAATCCAAAGTACATAAAAATAAATCAGGCAGTGCAGGCAGCATTTTTCTAATATTCAGAGGTAGTTTGACATAATGAAAAGATGACTGGAAAAGAAGTCTAGAGACCTGAACTCTTGTTCCAACTTTGCTATAAACTTTCCAAATCACCTTGAACAAGTCATTTCATTTTTGATAGAAAGAATCAATGCTGTTTGGCCAGGAAGAAGAATTTGGAGAGCATATGAATATGTTTTTAATTAGTTGAAAGACTATGAGGTATAATTGAGTTTAGTGTTGTGCTTTTTAATCTTGGGAAGCAGAACAAGAAGCAAAAGACAGAAATGATAAAACATGGATTTAGATTAAATGTGAGAAAACAAAACAAAAAAAAACCTTAATAATAATTAGAGATGAGTAAAAATGGAATGTGTTGCCTCTGGAAATAGTAAGTTCTAATCCTTTTGATATCTTTAAACAAAAATTGAATGACCACTTACCGGATGCTATAGTGGCAATATCTGGTCGTATTGGGCCTTGTATACAAAGCTTATGATGTTTTTTATAGTTCAGAAATGCTTTAAGTAGTTATATCAATCTAAAATTTGTTTCCCTGTCTGGAACAGGAAGGTGATTTCTTTCTGCCTTTCTTGCCTCACACAATTTGTGAAGTTCAAATGAGACAGTAAATTAGAAAGTGTACACATACACACATGTATACACACATATGTGAGTATATGTATGTACTACCTATATACACAGAATTACTTTCTTTATATCCTGGGACTTAAGCAATACTCTGTAGAGTAAAATGGGATTTAAAGATCTCTTGAAGACATTGTAGGTTCAGTTCCAAGCAAGCACAATAAAGCACATATTGAAATATACCTAGTCATACTTTTTTTTTTGTTTTCCAATGCATATAAAAGTTATGTTTATATTATTGTAGGCTATTAACTGTCTAATACTACTATGTCTTTAAAAATACATAGTTTAGTTAAAATATACTTTATTGCTAAAAATACTAATTATTTGGGCCTTCAGGGAAATGTTATCATTTTTTGCTGGGGGAGGGTCTTGCCTCACTGTTGATGACTGCTGATAGATCAGGGAGATTTCTGCAGGTTGGGGTGGCTAGGGCAAATTATTTTTCTTTTTCTTTTCTTTTTTTTTTTTTTGTTATGGGCTGAGGCAATTGGGGTTAAGTGACTTGCCAGGGCCCCACAGCTAGGAGGTATTAAGTGTCTGAGGCCAGATTTGAACTTCAGGGCAGGTATTCTATCCACTGTGCCATCTATCTGCCCCTGGCAATTTCTTAAAATAAGATAATAATACAGTTTGTTGGATCAATTGGCTTTTCATTTGAATATTTAGAGTCCATTGTAGGCGAGACAGGGAGGCCTAAGTGGAAGAAAAGAAATGGGGAACAATATGTTGAGTCAAGACATACAAATTTACAAATTAATTTTGCTGATTTAATATGGATATAGTTCATGGTGCCCCAAAATAATTACTATAGTACCATCAAAAATCACTGATCACAAATATTGATAAAAGACATTATGATAATAATGAAAAAAAGTTAAATATTGTGAGGTTCAACTGAGACAGTAAATTAGAAAGTGTATACACACATGTGAAATGTGACACAGACACAAATTGAGCATATGCTGTTGGGAAAATGATGCCAATAAACTTTCTTAGTGCAAGATTGCCACAAACCTTCGACTTGCAAACACATACATGGGCATACACACACATATCCCATGAAATGTATAAAGTGAAGTGCAATAAAATAATGTGACTTTTTTAAAAAGCCATAATATTTGATTTGGAAATTTATCATCACCATTATTGTTATGTGTTTTCCTGTAGAGGAATCAATATAGAATCAAAAATTACTGACAATGATTGAGGAGTACTTGGAAGTGGGAACAAAAACAAAAATATTGCATCTGTAGCTCTTGGTTGATTGGCTGACTCTATCACCTTTGTGACCCGAAACAACTCATTTAACACCTCTAGGATTCAATTTACTTCTCTACAAAAAAAGAAGGGGTTGACTAGATTTCACCATAGATTCTTCCTAATGCTAAAATCCTATGAAATGCTTCCTAGGGATATAATGGTATAAACACCACTTTTGTACTTCAATTCTTTCACTTTTTAAATATTGTTCCTTTTGGAATGAAGCAAACAAATCTACATGATTTAATTTAGTTTATATTTTTCTCCTCCTCCTCCTCCTCCTCCTCTCCTCCTCCTCCTCCTCCTCCTCCTCCTCTCCTCCTCCTCCTCCTCCTCCTCCTCCTCCTCCTCCTCTTCCTCCTCCTCCTCCTTCTCTTCTTCTTCTTCTTCTTCTTCTTCTTCTTCTTCTTCTTCTTCCTCTTCTTCTTCTTCTTCTTCTTCTTCTTCTTCTTCTTCTTCTTCTCTTCTTCTTCTTCTTCTTCTTCTTCTTCTTCTTCTTCTTCTTCTTCTTCTCCTCTTCCTTCTCCTCTTCCTTCTCCTCCAAGAAACATCACTGAGATAAGAAAATTGGTTGTTTACCTCTTGAAACATGTCATCTTGAAAAAGATTATCTGCCCCTCATGCGTCTCAATGTATGAGGCTGTAAATTTAGAGGGTAAGACTGGAAGATGTCTGATGTCCCTCCATTCTTTCACTAATGTTTTGTAAGTTCTCAATTAATTCAAAGAATGATATTATATTTTTTGTATTCTAGATTTATACTTATATTCTACATTCTATTTTTCAAGATTTCTTTCACATCTAAACATCTTTTCTGTGTTATATGTTCTTAAATTCCTCATAGCTTTCACATTTTATGTTCCAAAATAGTTAAAATAATTTCTATGCCCTAACATGTCTCCCAATTCTACAGTGTATTCTAATATTCTATATTCTAAAGTTGCTTTCAGCTGTAAGAATGTTTATTTTCCAATTTTATATTCTAAAGACTTTCTTCCTGCTCTGATATTCTTTAACAAAATATCATATTGAGACCTATTTGCATACCAGATTCATGCTTAGAGTTCTATAGATGAATACAGTGGAAAGCCTCTGCTCAGAACTAACACCAGGTTTTGTCCTTAACAATATTTTCACTGCCAAGTTATAAACTCTGGAGAGAAGAGTATATAATTTCAGCACTAATATAACCTAAGCAGCAACTCAACAATGCTCCTTCTTCTCCCATACCCAAGATCATTATTTTTAGGTTTATGGAGAGACTGCAGTTTGTGGTTCTGACTTAAAATATACTCTTTGAAAAGCACAGAAAATAGTTTCATTTAAGCTGTTAGTGTGTAGCATTTTTATATATAACAAAACAAAATCAACAATTATCATATAGTAAGACTCGCTCTTTGTGCAGTCTATGGACTCAAAGATAACTATACTTGACAACTAAGTAAAAGGGCAGGTAAGGGGAACTGTTCTCTTCCTTGGGTGCTGATTCTTGAGCATGAGTAACAGAACCTCTAGAAAATTATTAGATTTGTATTCATTTAGCAGAATTTGTGGCCAGATTTCAGCACCAAGTGTAACATTTGTTATTCACAATGTAGAGCATATCCTTTTGTTTATTCCTTGACTCTGTTCAAAGACATAGTTCTATGGATTCTCATCAAAAGTCCCTATACCGCTATACCCTCAGGAGCATTCAGGTGAGAGAAGCCTCTTTGTGGTAAAGTCCACTGGCAGAAAATATGAAAGATGAGCATATGCATACAGTGATTCAAGAAAGTCTGGGATCCTGTGACTGTTAGAGATGGAACAAGTCCCATAATTCCAACACAGTATTCAAGTCTTATATCTAAAAATTCTAACTGCAAAAGGGTTGTGGTAATATTTAAAGGTTAAAGTAGTATATTTTTCAATATGAGAGAGCATTGTGACAGTCCTGTTGTGCTTTGTCTTGGTCATGCTGCTTTGGAGTTTGATGTTCATCTTTAGGACCATATTTGTAAGGATATTTTATTGTAGATTATATTCAGAAGAAGGTGGTCAGGATGAAAAAGTTTTGCAGACCTCTTCATAGAAAACTGATTAAAAGAATGAGGAATGTTTAATCTAGATAAAACTCAGGATGTTATAGTTGTCTTTGAGAATCTAAAAGTTTGTCCTGTGGGGGTAGAAGGAACTATTTCTTTTCTCAACCCTAAAGAAAAGAAGGAGAATCCAATGTGTAAAAGTTATAGGGAGGTATATATTTCAGTTCCATATAAAGAATACCTTTTTTTTTTTTTTAACAATTAGAGTTATAGAAAAGTACAATAAACTGCCTTCAGCAATAATTTTTGTTTATCATTACAGATCATTTAAAAAGAAACTAGAAATAGAAACATTTTGAGTACATTTTTTGAAGAGACCTCTATTTATTTGCCAATTGGACCATAAAATCTTAAAATTATGAGATTCTAAGGCTGTATGATTAGCAACCATCTATCATAATACAATACCTTACCTCAGAAACACTTAAGAGAAGTCTCATGTCAGGAGATCATCAGTATCTGGCTTAAATCTGCCAGTTATTCAGTCTGATTTATAAGCTAGTATTTAATTATTTCTATAAAACATCATATTGAATATAAATGATTTTATTTATTTTCTATTTATTGCCATTTATCCATGTGCAATCTTTTTTGTTTTTTGTTTTTTCTTTTTTTGGCTGAGGTAATTGGGGTTAATTCACTTGCTCAGGGTCACACAGCCAGGAAGTGTTAACTGTCTGAGGCCAGATTTGAACTCAGGTCCTCTTGACTTCAAGGCTGGTGCTCTATCCACTACACCAACTAGCTGTCCCAACATTTTTTTTTTCCTTAATGCTTTCAAATAGTTTTCATCACTACCAATGGTATGTGTTGGGTATAACTTTCACTGGTTAATTTTCTTCTGACTCCCCCAATACTATTCAATGAAAACATTATCCTTGGCATAAAATATGGGAAATGTTCTCATCAAATCACAATATCTTTGTCTTTAAAAAATCATTAGAAGTTATCTTTCCAACTACCCATCTTAAGAATCTTATGTATAATATATCCGACAAATGATCAGCCAGCCCTCAGTGAAAAGAAAACCACTGGATGACCTTGAATGAGAAGGAAACTACTATTTTTCCAAAGTAAATCATTCTACTTTTGGATAACTTTAAGTGTTAGGATGTACCCTCTGCCTTTTATATTAAGTTTAAATTTGCTTCTTTGTAGCTTCCAACCAGGTTTCCAGATTCTCCTATGGCATCAAAGAAAACAAGATTAATTACTCTTGTAACTTATAGCCTTTTTTAAATATTTGAAGATAGCTATCCTGTCACTGTTCTATTCTTCAAGACAAAAATTCTAAGTTCTTTCAACTTCTCATTGAATAGCTTGAGCTTAAAGCCTTAACTAACTTGTCTGTTTTTTTTTTTTTCTAAATGTCACTACCATAATGGGATGTCCATAACTGAGCAGATTAGTCTAGTCTAATCAGGCCAGAATAATGCTGGACTAACATATCCTTCTCTTCCTGAAAGCAATCCCTCTCCATATACATTATGGAGATTGAATTAGCTTTGTTGGTAAATATAACACAATATTAATTAATATTGAGTTTGTAACCTAATAAAATGATCAGATTTTTTCAGATTTGCTTATATCTACATATTTATTAAATTAATTTATTGTACTAATCTATGATTTTCTGTTTCTTTTCTTTTCTTTTTAATCTACATTTTCATGTAGATAAATTCTTCTGTGATTTTTTAATAGATTTAAATAACATTTGGTGTTTGACTGAAAGTTAGTTTAAGTAACTTACTCAGGATCATACAGCTAGGAAATATTAAGTGTCTGGGATCAGATCTGAACTCAGGTCCTTCTGACTTCAGGGCTGGTGCTCTATCCACTGCGCTACTAACTGTCTCTGTTTCTTTACATTTATTAAATTTCATCTTATTTGATAAAGCCCTATGTTCTAGATTCTCAAGATTTATTTTTAGGGATGGTGGATTGAAGATGTCATAGTCTTGATTATCATCCATTATCTTAGCTATCCTGATTAAGCTTTATATCATCCACATATAAGGGCAATACAGTACTGGAATTTGATAAGTTTGCTGGAAGACCTAATAACAAAGTCAAATAAATATGTTTGATTTTTTTTCAAATTTGAGGGGATCCTCAAGTTTCCTTCTGTAACAGGTGGGGCATATGACCATCTGATATATAGACCAAGTGAATGAGGTTAAGCCATTTGTTAAAAATTGATAAAGCTTTGTTTAGATAAAAAAAAATTAAAAATAGATAAAAATTAAAAAAAAAACAAGTGAAGGGGATCATTTTGAATCTTGTAATGAATGTAAAATGTTGAGAAGGTTCATTCATGCTTCATAAAGAATACAAGGGTTTTATTCACTCATTTGCCTAAGATCTAGGCCTGCTTACTGTTTCTTCCATATAACCTCTATCTCCTCTCACCTGATTTTTGCACTGGCTGTCCCTCATATCTGGGATTCCATAATGGGAATTTTGAAACTGGGAACTTTCAAACTCATAGGATAAATCCATTTTTTTAAGACTTAGTTCAAGTATCACCTCCTTGAGGAGGCTTCTCCTGTTTTTCCAAGCTACTAGCATTATTTCTTGTAGAATTACCTTCCATTTACTCATATATCTTGTGTGTTATGATAAATATATATATATATATATATACATATATATATATATGTGTGTGTGTGTGTGTGTATGTGTGTATTGTCTATTCCATTAGAATATGAGCTTTTTTAGGCCAAGGAATGCTTTAATTTTTCCTTTGTATTTCTATGTTTATAATAGTGCCTGGCACATAGTGTGTGTTGTAGATTTATGAAATCATTGAAAAGGAAAGACTGGAAGCTCAGCAGCCAGCAGAAACAATGAATTTGTGCCTGGGACAGAGATACCTATGGAACCATGTAACATCCACTCATCTGCATGGCATATCTGGGGTGCCTCACTACCACTGTACCTTAAATTCATGTCAGCTCTTTCCATGAATATCCAATATACATTGGATACATGTATATATTGTGGAAAAGTACACTTGAGTCTCATAGAGAGAATGTTTATAGATACTATTCTCAATATGTCATTATATTAATTACCTTTGTTTTAAGTGTTTGCATCTACTGGCTGATTGCTAAAAGCCAGTAGACACAAGTACCTGATTGTTTTAAGGAAGCATACCAGAGGGGGATTGTAAATTATCATTTTCAGAAATACATCCCAACAGAATTACTCCTAGAATCCAAGGTAGCAGATATTCTCCAGGGACTCTCAACTATGACTATAAGTAGTAGGAACAGGCCAAAGGTAGTACTTCGTACAAATGTGATAACAAGTTGCCTTTGCCTTTGTCTATATCATTATTTTTTTAAATGAACAGCAAAAAGGTAAGTAAACCAGCAGAGTCATTTCCCCAACTTAATATTCAATGATTAACAGCTTCTTTTTACATTAAATATTCGATCCATTCTAAATCCACTTAATTTTGCTTTTGACTATCCCATATCACTTTGCTTTTTTCATAATATCAGCATGAACAATGAACAATATTTATTTTACCATAATCTAGGGAAATGACATAAATAGAAAAAAATCATTTTGGTGAGTTTACCAAAAGATACTAAACATGATTAAGCCCTGATGATTCTTTTTAATTTCGCTTTCACTGAACATTACTTTAATAAAACATTCTAGAACATTTCTAGGAATCAAAATCAAGCTCCCTAGTCTAAGGCTTGAAGGTTTCATTTTCTTCCATTTTGAAAATTTAAACATTGCCTTTTTCAAATGCTATATTACCTCTTCTATTTACCAAAATCTTTCAAAGGTAACTGACAATAACAGCGCACATATCTACCCATGCTTCTCGTCTCTCATTTCCTGTCATCTCATTTCATCTCCTCTCTGCTCTTCTCTTCCTTTACTCAACTTATTTTCTTCTCCTCTCTTCTCTTCTCTTTTTTCTCTTCTCTCCTCTTTTCATGTCTGGTCCTCCTCTGCCTTTTCCTCTTCCTTTCCCCCTCTAGCTGTGTGTCTCTGTGTGTGTGTGTGTGTGTGTGTGTGTGTGTGTATGTGTGTGTGTGTGTGTGTATGCGTGTCTATCTGTCTCTTTTGCTCTGTCTCTATTTGTCTGTCTCTCTCTCCTTCCCTCAACTCTTTATACTCTGGCTTTCAATTTTACTATTCCATCAAAACTGCTCTCCCCAAACTTACTTAATGATCTCTTATTAGCTTAGTCCAATGGCCTTTTATTGAAACTCATTCTCTGTGACCTTTGCAGCCTTTTGACACTATTGAGCACTCTTTTCTCTTTGATTCTGACTTCTCTCTAGGTTGTCAGGATACTGCTCCTTCCTGGTTCTCTTCCTACCTCTCTGATCTGTCCTCACATTTTCAATATCCTTTATTGGATCTTCTTTCAGATTACTCCATTCAACCATAGGTTTCTCTCAGAGATGGTCTGTGGAACTCTTCTTTTCTTATTTTATACTACTGCATACTACTACACTTGGCAGTTTCAACACTTTCTATGGATTAAATTACTATCTCTATGCTGATGAAAATTTTCATGTAGATAAATTCTTCTGTGATTGTTAATAGATTTAAATAACATTTGGTGTTTGACTGAAAGTCATTTTTTCCCCCTACAAATAAAAAGGTTAGAGTACACTTATCCAGTGATTTTTCCTTTAAGGCTGAAACCTAATGCTGTCTATATTTTTTCCTGCCAAGTTGGGAAATGGGTTATTAAAAAAAAAAAAAGGCTCCATTCTTTCTGCTCCCAAGGAATGGCTTACTAAAAGAATCTACTATCTTCTGGATCCTGACAATGAAATGTATCCTGAATAATGGAGAAAAAAAGATAAGGATTCCTGTGGGTCAATCTCTAATACCTTATTTCATAAAAATTTTGCTCTAATAAGAGGAACTAAGTTGAAGGAAGATGGAGGATAAGTATTGGTTGATAAGTATTGGGATTTATTTTTATGGAGTTATTGTTTGAATTGCATTTACCTCCCTCAGCAGGGGCTATGAGGATTATTTTAAGACTCTGTAAAGCACTAGGGGTTGCTAAGTAGAAAGAAACTATGGCTGAGCCAAGGAATAATAATAAGAACAAGAATTTGCATTTACAAGAAAATGTAACACCAAGGTAAGAGAAAAATGTATGACCATGTTAGGTCTGAATCATACAATCATAGAATATTCTTAAAATTATAGAACCATATTCATCATAAAATCTTAGACTTTTAAAAGAACCATACAGAGTCTGTAAAGTCTTTCTAGATTTAATTAATGAAACAACAAACAAGTTTCATAGAAATTTCATTATTAAATTTTATACATTCATAAAACAATAATTTTTCATAAGTTTATAAAACATTTTAAATTCATAAATTATAACATCTACAGAACATAAAATATGTATGTACATATGTGCATATTGTACATACATATATGTTTGTGCATACACATATATGTATAGATGTGCTTTATATATGAATAAATTTCAACAAATAAAATAAATTTTCACAAACCTAAAATTGGCAATTTTTATAAATTCCTTCTTCAAGCTATTTTCCAGTTCCTTAGCTTACATAAAACTGATCTCACTTGATTATTCTCCAACCCATCATAAAGAATATTTTCCTTTCTTTTGTTGTATTATTGTCATCTATTTCTTACCACTATAGCATTGGGATACGTCCAATAATTTTTTTGTGAATCCCTTTCACAAGGGCATCATCAGATCCTTTTAGAACAAATGTTGAAACTATAAAGATGATTCCTAAATCTATACTTCCAGCCTTTATTTCTCAAATTATGAATTGTCTTCTGGGTATTTCCTTTTGAATGTCCAGTAGGCACCCTAAACTCAATATGATCACAAATTATGTTCACTACAAAACCCAATCTTTTAAATTCCTCTATTTCTGTTTAGGACTTTATCATCTTTCCAATCATTCACATTTATAACCATGAAGTAGTCTTCCATGACTCTCCTTCTGCAAATACAACAAATCCTATATATAAAATGGTAGGTGGTCAATTCTATCTGCATAACATGTCATAATTTCCCCTTTTCTATATAAACATAATCAATACCTTACTTCAGTTCTTCATCATTTCTTATCTATATTATTATAACAACCTCCTAATTATTCTATTTCTCTTCCAAAACAATCGATTCTCCATGTAGCTAAACAATCTTCCTAAGCTTAAGATTTATGATTTCTTCTTTTTAAAAAGATCTTCAGAAACTCTCTATTACAACTAGGAAAAGTACAGATCTTTAGCCTGGCGATTCAGGGTCTCCAAAACCAGTCTAATTTAATAATGTTCCCTTTATAGAGCACTTTATGTTCCAGACAAATGCTTGCTACTTTTCACCATTGACATTCCATTTTCCATCTCTCTCTATACACATAGCCTTTCCCCATGCCTAGAATGGATAATCTCCTTCTGCTTCCCAGAATCTTCTCTCACCAAGTCTCAGCTTAAATGCAAATCAGTTGAAACAGTACAGATTAAAGTCCAGTGATGACAATTAGCCTCATTCTATGCTCTATCTGGATTCAGGTCTAAAGTACCAAGGGCACTATTCAGGTTTTGCAGAAAAAAAGTTGGCCAAGAAAACAAAATGGAGAAAAGGAAGATATTGGTTTTACATAAAGAAAAAGAACCAAAAACATCAGCAAGGAAACAAATAACATCAGACAGAATGCTGGATTTAGCCAGAATATTTGGATTTGAATCCTGATTCCTTGCCACCTATGTGACATTGGACATGGTCTTTCAACTTTTTGATCCTCTTTTTTCTCATGTATAAAACAAAGGTATTGGATTAACTGATTATTAAATTACTTTCCTATGTTAAAACTTATAAGTCTCATCGAATTAATGCTTCTCCAACATATAACATCATCAGGAAGTTATGGTTTCTCATCAAAGAGGTCTTCAAGTATAAGCTGGCTGACTACTTATCAGTCATAATAGAGAGAAGGGTCCTGTCTAATTCGGGGTTCTAAGAGTTATCTATGAAATCTCTGTTAATTTGAATATTTTGTACTTCTGGAATTCTGAAAGGATTATAGAAATATAAAAAGCACTCATCCTATGGAACTATGTTACTCCTTGAGCAAAACCATACTATCTACAAAACAGCAGTAGTGAATACATGGATAGGTAGCTAGAATGGGAAATAAAGATAGCAAGACAGAGATAGACAGGCAGACACACTGAGAGAGAGAGAGAGAGAGAGAGAGAGAGAGACAGAGAGAGAGACAGAGAGAGAGACACAGAGAGAGACAGAGACAGAGAGAGACAGAGACAGAGAGAGAGAGAGGGAGAGGGAGAGAGAGAGAGATGCATTAAATGTTTCTATGTGCCAGAAACACACACACACACAGAGACAGAGATAGAGACAGAGACAGAGAGAGAAACAGAGACACAGAGAGACAGACAGAGACAGAGACAGAGAGAGAAGAGAGAGAGAGAGAGAGACAAGAAAGAGAGAGAGAGAGAAGAGAGAGAAGAGAGAGAGAGAAGAGAGAGAGAAGAGAGAGAGAGAAGAAAGAGAGAGGAGAGAAGAGAGAGAGAGAAGAGAGAGAGAGAGAGAGAGAAGAGAGAGAGAGAGAGAGAGAGAGGAGAGAGAGAGAGAGAGAGAGAGAGAGAGAGAAGAAGAAAGAGAGAGAGAGAGAGTAGAGAGACAGAGAGATAAAAAGGGATGCATTAAATGTTTCTATGTTCCAGAAACACATACACACACACACACACAGACAGAGAGAGAGAGAAACAGAGAGAGAGAGAGAGAGAGAAAAGAAAAAGAGAGAGAGAGAGAAGAGAGAGGAGAGAGAGAGAGAGACAGAGAGAGAGAGGAGAGACACACACACAGAGAGAGAGAGAGAGAGATAGGAGAGAGAGACAGAGAGAGAGACAGAGAGAGAAGAGAAATGTATTTAATGCTCTCATGTGCCAGAAATAGTGCTAAACTCTAGGAATATCAATACAAGCAGACAGAAAGATAGTCATTGCCCTCCATGAGCTTACAGATTCATAGTAGAAGGTAACACAACAAAGGTAACAAATTCTTGGAAGTAAAAGAATGGAACTCTAGCATCTGGAAAGGAATTAGGAGATAAATAATTAGGGAGACTTGAGCATTTCCTCATTGTGGAATTCTTAGGAATTAATCCATCATGGGGTTTCAGGATCAGAGGTACATGCAGATTAAATAGGCAATTGGGGAGAGGTATGAAAGGTGGAAATGAACAATGCATTTGCTAAAAAGATATGACTTTTCTTCCAGTCTTTATGGAAGGAGCCAGCTCACTCAATTCTGATTTGAACTATTATCTGCTCCTGAAAAAAGCTAAGCAATTTAAGGGAAGTGGTGCTAAAACTTTAGTCTTGTTTTCTAGGGGATGGATGTTCCTCACCCTATCTCTGTATAACATGGTTCACCAGTCAACAGTAATATCACCATTGAATAAAGGCAAGACATTTTATTTAGACCATCTGAGTAACCTTCACATGTCTAATAAATGAATGTTCTTCTCTCCAGCTCTATGACCAAGTACATATTATACTGTAGTTCTCTAAATGAAGTGGTATTTTGGTAAAATAATGTATACCAGGCAGAGTCCAGCAACCTCCTCTCTCTCACTCTCTCTGTATCTGTCTCTGTCTCTCTGTCTCTTCTCCCTCTCTCTCAGGACAATAGATGTAATCCCTGTGTAGGCTCATATAAAGATGATAATTATGAGCATCTGTTACTTAGGGGCATGATTATGTACTTTTTGATGGATCTTCCCTATATTAAAAGAATGATCCAGACCTATTTTCTCTCCTTGCTCTTGTAGGAGAGGTATATTGAGCTTATACAGTACAATCTAGTTAAATGAGTTAAGTATTCATGCAGTACCAAGTCTGATTCACTGACCCATCTTTTCCTGGACTGCTGTGAACATTTTTTTAGTATTTGCGAGAAGTAACAGGATATATTGGGAAAAAACACATTAGACTGGTAGTCATATGATCTAAGTTCCACTTACTTTCTGGGTAACTTTAGAGAATCTCTTAACCTGCATTGGAGTCAATTTAAACATTTATGAGAGTCAATACTTAAATTATCAGTGGGAATGTTTTCACCTTGGAAACTCACAGTTGCTTTTTTCTAAACCCTGGGCTAGATTTATTTAAACTTGAGAAAGTTATGGGGAAAATGCTAATAATACAAATTAAAAAGTGAATTGCACATTTTTTTTCTGGAAAGCTGATGATTAAATATTTACTGGCACACCCCTTTCCCCATCTACTGAAGGACAAAACAATAACAAATAATTACCCTGCCCATAGTCAGCAGCTTCTCTGCCTCTTAAAATAAGCTTTTATTACTTTGTGTAATTATTTGCTTTGCCTACACATACTATATTTCTACTGGAATGAATTCTCCTTGGGGGAAGGGATTGTTTCATTTTTATCCTTTTATTCCCTACACCCTATATCAGAGACTCACCCATAGTAACCACTTACTTATACTTGTCAAATTGAATGAAATTGGAATTCACTGGGCCTCAGTTTTCTTGTCCGTGAAATGGGGGTTAATATTTCCTTTGTTCATTTGTTTTGTAGTAGCCTTTCCTTTTCAAAATATATGCAAAAATATATTTTCAACAATCATCCTTGCAAAACCTTGTGTTCCAAATTTTTCACTCACTTCCTCCTTCCCCTAGATAGAAAGTAATCCAGTATATGTTAGATGTGTGCAGTTCTTCTAAACATATTTCCATATTTATCATGCTGCATGAGAAATAACAGATGAAAAAGGAACAAAAATAAGAAAAAAGCAAGTAAAAAACAACAAAAAAGTTGAAAATACTATCTTGTAATTCACATTCAGTCCCCATAGTCCTCTCTCTGGGTGCAAATGGCTCTCTCCATCACAAGTTTATTGAAATTGGCCTGAACCACCTTATTATTGAACAGAGCTGTGTCCATAGAGTTGATCATCACATGATCTTTATTTTTGAGCTTTCTGTTTATTTTATTTTTAAAATACACCTTGTTTTATGAATCATGTTGGAAGGAAAAAATCAGAGCAAAAGGGAAAAACATGGGAAAGAGAAAAAACAGAGAAAGGAAGTGAACATAGCATGTGCTGATTTATATTCACTCTCCTTGGATCTTTGTCTGGATGCAGATGGCATTTTCTGTCCAAAGTCTATTGAGATTGCTGAGGATAACTAAAGCATGGAGAAAAACCAAGTCTTTCATAGTTGATTATTCATTCTTGCTGTTATTTTCTACAATGTGTTCCTGGTTCTGCTGGTTTTGCTTAGCATCAGTTCATGTAAATCTTTCCAGACCTTTCATCAATCAGCTTATCATTTTTTATAGAAAAATAATATTCCTTAATGTACCACAGCTCATTCAGTCATTTCCCAATTGATGAGCATCCACTCATTTTCCAGTTCTTTGCTACCACAAAAAAAGCTGCTCCAAATATTTTTTGCACTTTTCCTTCTTTTATGAAGGGATGACACTGCTGGTTCAAAAGGTGTGCACAGTTTTATTGCCCTTGGGGCAAAGTTTTAGATTGTTCTCCAGAATGGTCGGATTCTTTTACAACTCTACCAACAACACATTAATGTGCTAGTTTCCCAATCCCCTCTAACATTTATCATTATCTTTTCCTGTCATCTTAGCCAGTCTGAAAGGTGGATCATCATATAATCTTCTTGTTGCTATATATAATGTTCTTTAACTCTATTATCTTTCTCATAGATTATTATGTAGAACAATTTGGCTGCTGAATATAGTTAGTATTATTTAGTCACCATGATGTATGATGTTGAATGAAAAATATTATTGCTAAGTAACTAATTTAATTCATAGAAGTTTTTGGCCCTAAATAGAGCAAAACTAACAGCCACATGAGGCCTGAACATCCAGGTCTGATTAGATCATTTCCTGACTCAACTCCAATACTTTTCTCTTGCCTTTAGAATAAAATTCCAAGTCTTGTCCTTTTTGTCTAGGATTATTGTATGCTATGTTTATTCAGCTACTCTGTATATCAGCCAAATTGGCCTGTTCAATATGCCCTATCCACAGTAACCTATCTAACTTCTCAGTGCCTTTGAACAGGCTGCCTTCGATTTGTAGAAAATATTTCTTCATTACCTCTTCCTCTGATAATCTTTTTTTTCATTTTTTTCATTTTTTATTAAAGCTTTTTATTTACAAAGCATATGCATGGGTAATTTTTCCAACACTGACCCCTTGCAAAACCTTTTGTTCCAGATTTTCCCCTTCTTCCCTAACCCCCTCCCCCCTTAAGCTGGCAGGTAGTCCGATACATGTTAAATATGTTAAAATACATGTTAAATCCAATGTATGTATACATATTTATATAGTTATCTTGCTGCACAAGAAAAATCAGATGAAAAAGGAAGAAAGAGAAAAATTGAGGAAAAAAACAAAATGCAAGCAAATAACAACATTCCTCTAATAATCTTACACTTTTTTCAAAGTTTTTTATCCAGAGAAAGAACTAATATACAGAATTATGGATAAAAGTATGGAATATATATGTGTGTGTGTGTGTGTGTGTGTGTGTGTGTGTATTTATGTCTAATGGTAACCATCTCTAGGGTAGGGGACAGACAGAGGGGGGAAAAATAAATTTATACAATAACTTTATTATATATTTAAAAGAAATAACAAGTTGTACACAATAGATTTGCAACTCCATGTGCAATAATCTTTTTATACTATGTTATGGAAACATTTGTTTTCTTCTGTAATTAAAAATGAAAAAAAAATTAGATCTGTTTAAATATCAAGTCCTAATGGAAAGCTATTCTAATTATCCATATTGGAGAACTCCCTCCTTGCACATCATTCTGTATGCATTTTTGTCTAATTTTCTGTGTATGTGTTGCTTTCCATTTTCCCCAGTAGAATATAAACTTCCTGATGGCAAACCTAGTTTTTGCTTTTGTCTCTTATTTTTAGAACTTAGGTTAGGGCCTGACACTATATAAAGAAGTGATTTAATAAATGCTCTTGAATCCAATGAAATTCAAAGTTGCAGTTCATGGTCACAGAACAGTAGAGTTAATTTAATTCCCCTGGAAATTTAATGTGTAGTTGTGACCTTAGAACCAACAGCTCTGAGTAAATGACATTAATATACTTGGGAGAAGCTAAAAGTAAGATACTTTTCTCATTACTGTGAAAAATTAGAGTAATAATAATGATAGATAACTTTTCTATGGTGTCTTAAGGCCTACAAAACACTTTATGTATATAATCTCATTTGATCCTCATAATTACTCTCAGAGGTATACAGGAAAAGGATGACTGCTTTATTCTCCATATCAGGAATCCAGAATCAGAGAAATAAGGTGACTTGATCAATATCCTTTGGTTAGTATGTGATAGTGTGTCCTGTCAGAGAGATTACCAGGCAACATCAGAAAACTTAGCTTCAAGTCCTGATTCTGGCACTTCTTAGCTATGTGACATAGAGCACGTCAGAATTTTTGTGACCCTCAGTTTTCTCCTTCTATAAAATGGGAATAATAAAACTAGCACTACCCAGTTGACCCAGTATTATATACACCACACAGTGGTTTATCAATACAGGCCCTTCTTCTGACTCTCACGTCCATTGTTCTTTGTGTGTCCTGATGATATAGTTTTCTGTTCTCTCGAGCAATTCATATATGAATAAATAACAGGAGAAAAGATGAATTCAGAGATATTTTAGAGAAAACACAATTGGAACTGTGTGCGTTTTGCCCAAGGATAAGAAAGGTAAAGAGACTGGGAAATAGTGGAAGAAATTAAATGGGGAACATCTGGGAACTCTGCCCTTCCCTGTCAGAGAAATAGCTTTCACATTAGTAATGTCTAATAGCTATTCCTATTATAAGGAATTTGAGTAGAAAATTATTCCACAATACCATACTAATTAATGGCAGTGATGAGGGGTGTAAGCTATAGAGTTCATCTTCATGTTTCATTCAATTTAAGAACATAAAGTCATCTTTATCCTTTCTGTGATATTCCTAGAGAATGGAAATGAAGACTTGCTGGCACTCAGAGTAATAACTAGGCATTTGTGCTTTCAGGGCAAGCAACATAAAATGACCCCTCATTTGATGGTCAGAGATGACACTGACTTAGTGAGGGAGAAAGAGACTTCAGGGGATAGACTGATATAAGGTCATAGGCCCTCATCTCTTTACCCTCTCTTTCCTGGAGATCCCAGCAGCTTCTATGTAGTCATTTATCATCACCTCTGTGCAGATGACTCCCAGATCTGTTCTTTTATCCTGAGCTCCTGTATTATATTACCAACAACTTTCTGTACATTTCCATCTACCTGGCTATTCGAAAGACATTTCAGATTCAGCAAATCCAAAACAGAACTGCTCTATTTTTTCCCAAACCCGTCCTTCTTTCAAATTTTTCCATTTCTTTTGATGGCATTTTTTCTTATATACTCTACACTCAGCACAACAACTTGTTCATATTAATTGATTAAAAATATATGCTGAATTTAATTTTGGATAGTCAAATGTAGGTTGGGGAAAGAGAAGATGGTGGGGGAGAAGGAAAGAGAAGATGGTTGGGGGAGTTATAGACACTTCTCAACCCTCCTATCATCTTATTTTAATTGCTTTTATATTATTTAATTGCTGAATTCTGACATTGCAATGGTGAATGACTAGAAATGGTTTTATCACTTTGGGAGTGAAGTCCCACTCACCTTATTTTAGTCACAACTTTGCCAGCAGATAGAATTTTAGTTAGCCTAGCTTAATGCTAACATTTATCAATAGCAATGTCCTCAAGTGATCTTAGCAGCTCTGACTGATTCCCCAAGTACTTCAGTGGAATACAACAAGCATTTATTAAGTGTTTGCTATGTCAAAGACACCGCACTAGGCACTGGGAATACATAAATGAAAATCATTTTAAAAGTGTCTTCCCCCAGGCAGCTTATCTTGAACTGGGGATACAACATGTAAACAGATAAGTAAACACAGAACAATTCAAAGACAAAGAAAACTATCTACTAGGGGTATAAAGGAAAGTTTCTTTGTGAGCTATGACATTTAAGCTGTGAAAAAAAAAGCTAGATATACTAAAACAAACCTTAAATTGTGAGTTACAACCCCATCTAAGGTCACATAACTGAATGTGGGGATTATAAAATTATGATTTCTTTTCAGTTAATGGTGGATTTGTATACCTATTTTAGGTATATGCCTTGGATTTTGTAAAAATTTCTTAGATAAAAAGAATTTACAAGGGAAAAAAGTTCAAGAAGCCCTGTTCTAAAAGATAGAGATGGGAGAGTCAATTTCAGGTATAAAGGTAAAGATGCAAAGACAGTGGAGAGAAATGCTAATTTCAGCAAATAGCAAGGGACTATGTTGATGGAGTAATATGAGAATAGACTGAAGCCATTTTTATATAGGAGTTAAGATTTTTCCTCATTTCCTTTTTGAAAATAATGTCTGATAGAAATAAAAAAAGTTGTGTTTTGACACAGTATGGAAAATATTTCTTAGACTGAGATTCTTCTTTTACCATAAAAACAAAAACAAAAACAAAAACAAAAAAAAAACCCTAAATGACTCAGGGTAAATGAGATGCCTTGAGAGACAGACTTTGAGAGATAGTGGAAGACAGAAGGGCCTGATATGCTGTAATCCATGGGGCCACAAAGAGTCATTTATGAATGAATGACTGAACAACAACAAAAAGAGGCAGCACAAGTATAATTATAGCCATTTTTCAGATGAGTTGACTAAGGCAAAGAACAGTGACTTGTTTAAAAGATTAAGTAAGTGGTAATAGTGAAACTGAAACTGACACCCGGATTTCCTAACTCTTAACCTAGGGTGCTTTTCACTGTACTTGGTGTTGACATCTGGTCTCAGACATTCTTTACCTTTGATCGCACTGAATTCCCCGAGTTTTTCCTAGCTACCTTTCCTTTCTCTGAGGCTACTAAATCTCATGACCCTCATCTAGTCCAACCTTATATCCAGACCAAATTGCTCCAAAAATTTAAATTGTTTCTCTGGGGCCAGATACTTTTATTTTTCAAAATCTAGGCTCCTATCTCACATGTATCCTCTTCCCAGCCTCCCAGAATTCTTACATATGAAACTCAGAGGGATACTCAGAGGGAACACTCTCTCTCTCTCTCTCTCTCTCTCTCTCTCTCTCTCTCTCTCCCTGTCTCTCTCTTTCCCTGTCTCTCTGTGTGTCTCTGTCTCTCTGTGTATCTCTCTGCATCTTTCTGTCTCTGTCTGTCTCTCTCTGCATGTCTCTGTCTTTCTGTGTTTCTGTTTCTGTCTCTTTCTGTCTCTGTCTCTCTGTTTCTGTCTCTGTCTCTCTCCTTAGAGATTTACTCATCAAAATGATTATGTTTCTCACAAAGGCAAAATAAAACAAAATAAAACAACCAAAACTTGGCTAATAACATATCTCTATTCCCACAACTACCCTTCCAGTACAGGCTGTCATAACCACCTGTTCATTTTCTTGAAAAAGTCTCCCTTTCTGTCTCTTTGTACAGCCCCTCCCAGACCAGCCTACCCTTCATATCAGTACTACAACAATCTTTCTTATGCCTGCATCTGATCATATGTCTCCTTCGATCAAAATCCATCAGTAGCTCTTTGTTGCCTACTGAATAAAGGTCAAAATCCTGTGTCTGGCTTTCAAGGCCTTCCACCACCTGGTGCTAGCTTGCTTTTTCCAGTCTTTCATCTTATTTCTGCCTTTCACCCAATCTATGGGAGAGTCAAACTGCTCTACTCTGCTTACCTCCCGCCCTCCTCTGAAAGCACTCTTATCTGTAGCTGTCTCTGTCTTTTGCCTCTACCTCTCTCTCTGTGTCTCTGTCTCCTTCTGTTTCTGTCATTTTATAGAAGGGGAAACTGAAGCTCAAAGAAAGTATTTCACTTGACCAAGGTCTTACAGTTGGATCATGTAGACAGGATTTGAAGCCAACATTGCTGTTTCCAAAGACATTGCCCTTTCTGCTATGTGATTAATCCTCTCATTGTCAATCATCCAAGTTCTGAGGTTATCATTGTGAAGATAATTCCCAGCATGCTCTGTTGTCATCTTCCCTACTACCTGGAAAATTATGTGGTACGTGTATGTGTGTATGTATATGTATATATATGTAAACATATATGTGGGTATGTGTATTCTCTAAAGAAGAAAAGGATTGTATACTGTGGGGCGGGGGGGGGGCAAGTAGATATTCAACAAGGGGTCCTTGGGAACCATAGCCTCTAAAGAAAAGTCCTTTGTATTTCTTTCTAGTCTTAGGGATTATATTTTCCACCAAGGGAATGGCTTCATATTTGAGCAATTCAGTCAAGAATCCCAATGGTTAAGGGTGCCTGGCGAATATCTTAAGGACATAAGCAGAGTATTAACTTGTCCTCTGCAATTGCTAGTTCTTTTCTCCAGGGACCTCTGGAAGAGCTTTTAGTTTGGCAGCTCATTTGTCACTTGCTTCACATAACTTTGGGTACAGAGAAATGCTACTTGGCTGCCTATTAACTTAGGGAGTACGTGTTGTTAATTTTACACAGTCTTCATTTTGGTTTAGATTTGAGGGGTTGTTCTAAGAAGCCCTGGGCTAGAAGTTCTCTTCTCTAATGTTGACCATTCCTCTTTTTAACCTATGAACTTTGAATATGCCATCTTTCTTCACTAGGTCTCTGTTTCTATATGTTTGTGACCATGACTCCTGCCCTCACATCACCAGAATTTTGGCTACCAAGAGCTGAATTTCTTTGGCCACAGTAACTCCCAAATTTAAGTTAACATCTTGGAGTGAGTATGCATTCTGAGGAAATTTCAGATACATGAAGAATGAAACAGTAATTGGTATGTTGTCATGAAGATCAAATACGACATGAATATATGTATGTACATATGTGTTTTTGTGTGTGTAGCTATATGTAAAATTCTTTAGATATATAAGATTACTGTCCAGTCACTGCCTCTAAACCTCTGTTTCCTTTTCTATAAAAAGGGAGACTAAGATTTGAACTACTTATCTCACAGGATCATTGTGAGGAAAATATACAGCATGTCTTAAAGTACTAGATAAAGGTGAATTAATTTTTAATAATAATAATAATAACTACCATCTATATTGTGCCTTAAGGTTTGCAAAATTCTTATCTAAGTTTTTACTTACACATGTTATTATTTTCCCCATTTTACAGTTAAGGAAACTTAATTAGAGAGAGATTAAGTGTTATGCCCAGGGTCATGTAACTAAGTATTTGTCAAACCTGGATTTGAACTCAGGTCTTTTAAGACTCCAATAGTTTAGGCTTCTTGTCCAGAACACTAAGCTTTGTGTCATCTAGCTATTGGAGAATTATATTATAACAAAGAATCATAGAGAACAGAATGCCTGGAATAGAAGTGACAGTTGTAGAATTATAAGATTGGAAGGGACCTAGAACATAAAATGTCAGAGCCCCAAAGAACTATACACAATAAAAGATTAGGACATACTGTCTTACATGATTGATGTAAGTCTATGAGTGTATGATTCCTAGATGGTGATGTATACCACACAAAGGCTCTACTAGGACATTCTGGAAACTCATGTCAACTTTTCATTTTGCTATGCTGTTACCAAAGTTCCCTCTTAATTTGGAGATCCCTATGGAGAAATATAGGGATATGATTCTCCAAGACAGGACTTCACAGTGAAATGGCTCAAGACCAATATTAATTCTCATTTATTTTATTCATATCAGGAAACTTACACAACAATGTGTATGTCATACACACACACACACACACACATATATATATGGCACACGTGTGTTGTACATACATGCACATGTGTTGCTTGTATACATGCATGTGTGTTAGCAGGGATAGGAAGAGGCATGAATTTATATAATTGTTTCATTTTTCTTCAAAGTAGAATAAATAAAATTCCTGAAAATAATGAGTATACCTCAGCATGAATCCATTTTCAATTATATCTATAAAACATCTCTCAGCTTCATCTATTAAAGATATAGATTTGTGAAGTAAACAATACTGTTCAACTTTTTTTTTCTTTTTCAACTTGAAAAGTAAGAAGTCTTTGATTTGTCATTGAGGAACAGACTGGGGCATCTTTATATCAGAGGAAGAGAATGAATGACTTAATCCAAAACCATGGGCTACAAGCCTTCTATATGTCAGTTCCTTTGCTAGACACGAGGGATATAAAAGATATAAAATACTGTCTTAAAATTTAAGGGAATCCATGCTCTCATGAGACCTACATTTTAATTATGACAGAGGTTCATGTATAGCTTTCAGGGAATCACAACTTTCATAGGGAAAAAAATCTTTATATCAAAGTCTCTAACTAAAATTTGCCATTGTCTTCTAGATGGATAGGTAGGTAGGTAGGTAGATAGATAGATAGATGGATGGATGGATGGATGGATTAAAGGAATAAGACAAGTTAGTTTTCATTCATTTACATTCAAAAGCAAAAATATTTGAAAGAATGCATCTAGATGACTCAGTAAAGCTGTTAGGCAGGACGTTCAATTTATTATTTTTTAATCAAATCAGTCATTTCCAGAAGTGACCAAAACAAAGTATTTATGCCTTTAGTTTCCCATTAGAACTGAATTTGATTTAATAGCTATGTGAAAATGGAAGAGTAACTTTTTTTATTCTGCTTAATTGCTTCATCTTCCTCTCCAGAGGACTGGATTAAATAAACTCTAAGGCAAATTAGTGGTACATAATAATGATAAAAATTCTTATACTTGGTGTTAGAAAGACTGTGTTTCAAATCCTAACACAAATAACTTGAAATCTTGTGACCTTGGGAAAATCATGAATGTTCTTGAAGCTTCAATTTATTGCTGTTATCGCTTTAATTTTTATCCACTCAATGGAAATAATAATTACACTTACTCTTCAAGACTTTTGTGAGGTTCAAATGAAATAATGTAAATGCATATGAAGTGCTTTGTAAAAATTGAGAACTTTATTTGAATATTAGTTACCATTATTAATATCACTAGACCCTACAATCCTATCAGAAGTGAATAGCTGCTCTGACTCAATTGCTTTCTATCTCATTGTCCAACCTTTGTTTTCTTACTCATAATTTGATCCGCTAGAATCTTTATGCTTCTTTTTCAATAATGACATCTCTTTCTCATGTTTTCCCTTGGAACTCAGTAGCTTGATCACTTCCTCCTCTGTAAAATCTATTGACCTAGAAGATCCTAAAATTTCATTCTCATCCCAGTGTATCTATAGCTTTTGGCTCTAAATTACATTTTCCCAAGATCATATTTGGTCCAATTACTATTCCATCCAACTTCCTCCAGATGGTCACTAAGGAGTACCATTAAAATATCCAGTTTGTTATAATTATCTGCTCTAATGGGGCATATTCCTATATCCTATTATTTGATAATAAGCAATTCAATGGTTGACTTCAGGACTTCAGGAAGGTGCACTTGCTAATACTCAGGAGAACAAAAACTGATTACCCACTCCCCTCCCCCCCCCCCAAAAAAAATCTGGAGCAACAAACTGGGAGGGATCAAGAAATAGATACTGAAATAGTAAGGGTTAGGTCAAAAGCAGCAAGTATCCTCTACAACACATATTGGCAATCTACTGCATTTTACTTAGTTCTGAAAGTAAGGATGAAAAGTGATAACTAGATTGTGACCTTAGGTAGATAAATAAAATGGTAAGAGAGCTAGAGACAATGGCATTAAAAGTAATGGTGGTAGTTTAAACTAACAAAAAGAAGATCTGGACTGGGATAAAAAGATATAACATATCAATTGTCCTTAAGGACATTCAGAAGGAAGGACATTCAAACTCATTCTTGTTTCTAGAGTGCAGAGCCAAGTTTTTTTTTTTTTTTTTTTAAACATGTTTAGGCTTGAAGTGGAGAAAATTTCTGGATAATTAGAGTTGTCTTATAGTCAAATGTTCTGACCCAAGAGGTTGGATGTAGCTTCTCACTAGAAGTTTTCAGGCAGTTGTTAAATGATCATTTATTGAAGATGCCATTGAAAAAGTCCCTTTTTGATTATAAGTGGTGCTAACTGGGCTGTGAAGTCTCTTCCAAATCTGAAATTTTGTATGGACAACTGGAATTGAAACTTCAGACTCTGCTAATTATGAATGAATGTGCAGTCCAGAGGAGCTGAGAAGAGATTTAAAGACAAAAAACATAATGCTCTTGCCATGCATGGAATGTGTTTGCACATGGTTTCCTTTTACCAGGCTGTCATGTGGTGACCATGATCCCTCTTGCTCCTGACATGGAGCAATTTATCAAAAGTCATTGTCTAGTCTTTGGAGACTAGATACATTCTTGAGGTTAAAATTCTCTTGGCATTCTCTTCCCTGATGATTTAAATTCCCTCAGGAACAAGCAGTAGTGAAAATGGATGATGGTTTAGGGTGGATCAGGAGGCAGAAAAGGGAGAATGGGAAGACAAGACATGATATTCTATAAGAATAACTTTATATTTTAGAGTTCCCAGATAAAAATGTATATGAGAATGACCTTTTAAAAGCCTTGGGCTCATCTTTTTATATTGTACACATAGTTTATTTCTGTTGCCAGTCCCAGAGAATATCTGGGATTTTAATTTCAAAGATGGAAATAATGACAGAGGCAGATAATCCATCAATCATCCAAAATGTATTTATTAAGCCACTGATGTGTTTCAGGCACTGTGCCCCGACCTGTCTTTTGGATTTTATTACACATTACTTCTCCCTCCAGTCCAAAACTTCTTGCTCTTCCTTACTTGTGATATTCCTGCATGCATTTTCCTGACTTTCCCCTACCAGCCCCTCATATATAGGATACTTTTTCACTTCATTTTTAGCTCTTGCAGTCCCTGTTTCTTTCACAATTCTGCTTAAAACTAATAATATTTTTCATCCTTTGTGATTCTTTGGTTTTATTTTAACATTTGACAGTTTGATCACCTCTTCCCAGATATTGTCTTTTATCTCAGGATTTTTTTTAACACTATTTTTTCTCTTGCTTTTCCTCCCCCATGCCTGACATATCCTTCTTAGTCTCTGTGGCTATTTCTTTATTTATGTATTATCTATTAATTGACAGCAGTTAGGTGATAGATTGCATAGAGTGCTGGTCTGGAAACAAGAAGACTTGAATTCAAATTCATCCTCAGACACCAGCTATATGATTCTAGGCAAGTCATTTAACTCATATTTGCCTCAGTTTCTTCAGCTATAAAATGAGGCTTATAGTAGAAAATACCTCACAGTGTTGTTGTGAGGATCAAATGAGATGATAGTTTTAAAGTGCTTCTCAGCTTAGTGGCTGGCACCCAGTTAGCTGGCTGCTGTCCTTTGTTCCTGAAGAGGACCAAAATGACATCAATATGTTGGAGTTAAGGTACAGTGACCAGTCCAACCAATATGAACTGAGAAGGATCCTCAGCCTTTTGAGTATAAACAGCCCATAGGAACATTTGGAATGGAGATGTCTAAATTTGCACATCTCATGTTTCTTTTGAGCTACTACAATACCATTTTGGAGCACAGTCTCCTATATCTCCTATGTCTCCTATGTCTCACAATAATTTTCAAAGTGCATCAGACAGACCTTGAAACAAGCATTATATGTAGGTTAAACATTGCTGCTGCTGCTGCTACTACTACTACTACTACTACAAATATTATGATTAGTACTATTACTACTACTACTACTATTACTGCTACTACTGACTACTATTATTACGATTAATACTATTACTACTACTACTATCATTACTATTACTAATACTGACTACTATTATTACAGTTAATACTATTATTATTATTACTACTACTAATACTATTTCTACTACAACAACTCTTACTACTTTAACTACTACTCCTATCACTACTATTACTATCACTATTTATGATTATGATTATCATCATTATTCTGTCCAAGATTCTCTTCTCTTTTCCCTCAGTGATCTTCCCTATTTTACCTCGGCTCCACGCACATAATCATAAACTTAGTTTAGGCCATGATCACTACTTCGAATCTCTCCTCACACCAATATATCTACCAATAGGCTGCAAGTGATTTTTTTTCCCCTAAACTGAACATCTAAATTTATCCCTCTTTTCTTCAATCAATAAGCTTTATTCTTTCCATGTTACCTCTAGAATCAAATAGAAAATTTTCTCTTGGATATTTAAAGCTTTTTATACTGTGACCCTTTCTTACATTTCCAGTCTTTTTACACTTCACTCCACTCCATGTACTTTACTTTATACTCCAGCTACACTGACCTACTCACTGTTCCTGTCACAGCTCTCCACTTCCCATCCTCATGCTTTTGCACTATTTGCCCTCCCTGTCTCAAATGGTCTTCCCCATCACTTCTGCCACATTTGTTTTTGTTTCTGAACCTTGACTTATTCTAATACTTAATTTTAATTGTACTCTAATGCCTTTCCCAGTCCTCTTCACGATAACAGCTAGCGTTTTCCCCCTGAGATTATCTTCCTTTTATACTACATATGTTTTATATGTTCCCATTCCATCTCCCCCATTAGAATGTGTTTCATTGTTTTTCTTTATAACTCCATCCTAGTATATGATAAAAGCATAATAAAAGTTCATTGACTTTGCCCATGTGGCACCTTTGACAATGATACTTTTCCTCATCCCCTGTGAGTGCTTTCCTCCAATTATGTTGTATTTATTTTGTTCTTGCTTTGTGTAAGCTTGTATACATGTTTTCTCCTCCAATGGAATACAGTCTCCATGAGGACAGATATTGTTTTATTTTTGTCTTTGTATCTCCAACAATTAGCCTAGTACTTGCATAATATGATAGTGTCTTAATAAATGCTTATTTGTTGAGTGATTGGCTAGGTGACTTTTTAGGGCATTTACAATGCCCTACAAGATTTACAAACATAAAGCTGTTCCTGGGATCCAATGTTGCATTATCATTACTTGGAGTTGATCCTCAAACTCTAATACATCTGACCAACTTGGGGCACTTTTAAATACAGGCTCAATAATGGACCAATTTGGAGTACGTTATCCAAGGACTAAACTAATGAAGGTTAAAGGTCATAATAATAATATATTATTATTGATTAGAAGCTTGGTCTCAATTTGATTTATTACTATTATTGTTATCAATCATTATCATCATTATTATTTTTCCGTATCAACTCACAATACCACCTACCAAGGTCTGAAGATTTCAAGACTATCATTGCTGAAGGAAGAATCTACAATGATACCCCAAACCATTCTTTAGAAATCTAGAAGTGGCTTGGCATTAAATTCATTTAACAAATATTTATATATTATCTAATATATTCAAGCCATTTAGCCATTTTTCCTAGATATTGAGAAATAAAACGGATGCCATAAAACATTTTATTTTTAAATAGGACATAGAATTTTAGAACATGGGGGATCTTTAAAACTTCAATTTAATGTAACTTGAATATTTATTAAAAATAAATGTCATCCTCCACACCCATCTATATATATGTGTGTGTGTATATATATAAACATATACAATATATACAAACATACCCACATTTCTCCAACTTTTCATGTCCCTATTAGGCAAAAATACTGACGTGATTTGCCATTTTCTTCTCTAGCTTACTTTATAAATGAAGATGTTTTTCATATGACTGAAGCAGAGTTAGGTGGCTTGAACAGGGACACACAGCTAGTGTCTGAGACTAGATTTAAGTCCTGTCTTTCTAACTGCAGTCCCAACCCTCTATCTGCTGTACCACATTTTTTGTATGGTACCTATTATTGTGCTACCTAGCCACACAAACACATACATATTTGCAGTGCTTAAGTATATACTAAATTGAATATATGCATGTGTATAATAAAACAATACCAAGGATGTAATGATAGTTACAATAAAACCTAATTAATTGCAAATTTTTTCAATCACAGTGGTTCATCCTTTGACAAGGCATAAGCTGGAGCTTATATCTATACCATCTCTAGAGAAAGAGTTTATTAACTCAATTGATTATGCAAGCAAGATTTTGTAGGGGGAATGTTTAACCTACTTAAAAGATCAAATGGTTTTTGGAGCCTTAACGGAGCATATTTTTATACACAAATGATGAAGGAAGTGATTAGGAATAAGTTATCTCTTTATTAAAGCAGTCCCAGCAGGACTTCTACTCAGCAAAGTGTTGTTGGCAGTTGACTGGAGTTAATGTAGGTATTAGGAATGAAAAAAAAATCTTAAAAAAATGGTTATAATTCAGAATCAGCAAGGCATAACTCTATCAGTAAGGCCGAGAAAACATTAACAGATTGCTGATTATTCTTTTATGTCTTTAGGCAAACTGACATGACACAGTAGAAAGAAAGTACACTGAACCCAGGGATGTGGGTTTGAGTTCAAGACTTGCTTTTTTAAGGAAGTATCATGTAATAGAAAAAGTACTAGGTTCTTTATATCCATGATACAGGCAGGCCTTAGAGCCCTAGTGCTATTATTTCATGGTTTTATATAGATATAAATAGATAAATAGATATAGATATTCATATGCATACATATGGTATATTATCACAGAGTCTTAATTTTCTTATCTATCAAATGGACATACAATGTTTCTTCTGTTTCTTTCATAGCTATAATGTGGATCATAGCTGATTATTGAAAGTAAGCTATATTTAAAACGTGTTACTATTTAAAAGTCCATTGCCTAAACAATCAACTAACATTTATTAAGCACCCACTAAATGCCAAATTGAGTGCTGAGTGCTTGAAGATAGAAAAGGAGGCAAAAGAGAGTCCCTGCCCTCAACCTTAAAATCTATTAGGGAAAGCACACATGTAAACAAATATGTACAAGTAATAGGATAAAGAAGAAATAATTAACAGAGGAAAAGCACTAGAATTATAGAGGATTAGTAAAAGCTTCCTATAGAAAATCGGATTTTGGCTGGGACTCAAAGGAAGTCATGGAAGTAGTAGGCAGAACTGAGAAGGGAGAACATTCTAAAGGCATAGGAACTGGTAGAATCAATGCCAGAGCTGAAATCTAGTGTGTCTTGTTTGTAAAGTAGTCAAGAAGTCAATGTCACTGGATCAATGATGATAGCTAGGAAATTAAATATAAGAAGAATGGAAAGGAAAGATGGGGAGAGGTGAGTTATAAAGAATTTCAAATGTTAAACATTAAAATTTACATTTTCCTCAGTTGACTGGAGTACTGAAGTAGTTAATCAAGGATCCTTCATGGAACACAAGTATGTGACCTCCTTATTTCTCTAAATAACATGTTATCACAAATTATGGTGATGGGCAGTTATGGATGTGCTGCAACCAACCAGCTTACAACAGCTGCTTGTTAAATTTTCAGAATGTTTATTTACATTTTGGAAATCAACTAATGCTATGTCACCTGATTTGTTTGTTGATTTCTAGTCTTAAGAAAGTGATTAAAAAACTGTTAATATTTCTAATTAAACTTCAAAGTATAGTGTATATAAATTTAAAAATATCATTTTTGGAGAACTACTTGTTAAACATTTACCAAAAATCACTGGCTATGGATCTATAAATCAGAATAAGATGCAGATGAAGAATATACATAACAACAATAAGAGGAAAAAATATGGAGTGAGTGTACTTTCCCTTGAGAAATGGCTAAGCAAATTGGTGTTAATCAATGTGATAGAATATTATTGCATTGTAAGGAATGATAATGATGAATAATTCAGGGAAGCATGAAAAGACTTGCATGAATCAACCCAATAGAAAGAACCAGGAAAATGACAAGATGACTATAACAATATAATTGGCAGGAACAACAACATCAAAATAAAATATTGTGTTATTATAATGATGAAATGGCATGAAAGATGATATGAAAAAATATATCTCTTCTTTGAAAGAATAGAAGTCTATGGATGTGGAATACTAAATACAGTGTCAGATTGATAATTTTTCTAAACTGCTTTTTTCATTCTTTTTAATTCTTTAAGTATAATAATTCCTGGCAAAGGATTAGTTGGTCTCAAGATTCAGGAATTTGTAGTTTTCTCTAGCTTGGTAAAAGAGAAAATTAACTCAAGATCCACCTTCAGATAGAAAGGCAGAGGTTTACTTTAGTAAGATTGAATAGAAGTTTGGAGGAAGTAAGAGGAGAGAACAAGAAAGAAGAGAGACATGGCACTCTTCCATGGTAGAATATTCTCACCAAGTTTTGAATGTGATGTTTGCAGTTGTATCTTGCAAAACCATGAGACATGGTTTCTCAATGGACTAATGGAAAGATGCAGAACTTTTTATGTGAATGTATGTGTGTATGTATGAGTGTGTGTATGTGTATAATCACAGACTTTTTTACTTCAATAACAGAAAGCCTAAAAGAGAAAATAAAAATGAAGAGAAAGCAGTCCCTATTCTCATACTTCCCTCATTTCTACTTCTTTTTTTAAAAAAATTAAAATATTTTAAAAAATACATTTGTCAGCTTTAATTTTGTTTTTCATAAACATCTGCGGTTGATCTGTTTTAAATATTGCCTTCTGTCCCTTTGTTTGAAGAATGAATTCACAATCAAAAAGTGTGACTTTTCTTGGGGGAATGCCCAGAGCTTAATTCTAACCCATTATTACATTCATTATAAGTAAAGGCAAAAGCACAGGACATCTCAAAAAAGACAGTTAGATTACACAGTAGATAGAGTACGAGGTCTGCAGTCAGAAAGACTTAACTGAATGATCCTGGCTAGGTCACTTATGCTCAGTTTGCTCAATTATAAAATGATAATAGCACTAATCTCAGAGTTGTTGGAAATATTAAATTAAATAATATTTATAAAGCATTTATTACAGAGCCTGGTACATAGTAGATGCTTAATAAATGTTTATTTCCTTCCTTTATAACTGTGCTTCTAACTGTAGAATTACTATGCACATGGACCAATTTTTTAAAAAAATCTGCATTATAAATAAGAACAATGAACTTTCTGACACTGCTTTTAAATGTAGAGAAATATGGTACTTAGAGATCATATAGTTCAAGCTCATCTTTTGATGAATAAAGAAAATGAAGTCAGAACATGACTTGCCCAGTGCCCCACAGGTAATGACAATGTAAACATCTGAAGCCATCCATCATGCATGCAGTTTCCAGAAAAATTTATTTGCTACATTCTACATAAATTCCTTTAGTATACACATGGTCCAGCTCTGTTCCTGTCTCAGCTCCTTGAATTGTGTGTTCCCAAGAACTTTTGTTCCTATATCTGGCTAGATATTTAGCTCTTTGTTAGAGCTAGAATTCACATCTCTTTTCCCAAGACAGGTTTTTCCTTCAGATCCAGAGATGGCCCCAGTACTTGTAGACTTGATCTTAAATGGCCATGTCTATATAACCATAGCAAAAAAGGAGGCTAAAACAGTGTCTTGAAGAATTCTGGCAGCCATATGTACAAATCTATTTATAATAACACATTTTTCTTGTTTCTAAGAAATTAGGGGGAAAGGAAGTTATTAATCAATTAGGAAACTACTAAATAAATTGTGATAGTGTCATAAGATATGAAAAATGTGATAGATTCATAGAAATCTTGGGAAATATCTTTGAACTGAGGCAAAATATAATGAGCAGAAACAGGAGTGTTTACACAATGCCCACAGTAATGGAAAGAAATAAAAACAACTTTGAAAGAATTCAGAATTCCTAATAACGTATCAAGATTGCTAAATACTGATTATGAAACGTCCTTCATCTCTTGACATGGATATCATGAGAATGGAGAAGAGATTCAGATAAAAAAATATATATTTGTTTTCCTTGATTTATTGGGAGGCTGGTGGAGAGGGATTAAATCAAGTCAAGAATCATGTATTAAGCAACTATTATGTGTGGTACTAAACAGAACAAATACAAATAAAGGAAAAACAAAATAAAACAAAACTGCTTCTAGTTATCAAAGTTTTTTAGAGTCTAGGTAATGATAGGGCTCCAAAATACTAAAGGAACATCAATAATACATTTTTTAGTAGAACAAACCAAGACAAAAAAAATTAAGAAGAAAAGGAGTAATTTTGTGGTTTTATCATATATTTCAATTAGCTTCTAACTATCCAGAACACTCTTCTACACTTTACCTAGTGGCCTTTTCATAATGGTAATATCTCCACCCATGCAGCTTCATTTTCTGATTAATAAATTTTCCTTTCAAAACTTCCATTTAAAGAAATATCCATGTTAGTCATGATCTTCTCTAATCACAATGAACTCCTTAGTTGTTTCTTTTGAATTTTGAAATGTTATTTTATATGTTATAGCTAAGTTTATAATTTTATAAAATAAAGAATTCTAGTCAAAGGTCTACTCTAAATTTGGTAACTGAATTTCTCTTTATCATATACACATATAAAGGAAAGAAAGAAAGAAACAAAGAAAGAAAGAAACAGAAAGAAAGAAAGAAAGAAAGAAAGAAAGAAAGAAAGAAGAAAGAAAGAAAGAAAGAAAGAAAGAAAGAAAGAAAGAAGACAATGGCTTTGTTGTCAAAGTTAGCCAGAGCTCCTTGGGATTACACTGTTCGGTTCTGGTAGCCATATTTAGGAATATTGTTGACAAGCTGAAAGAGGTCCAGGGTGAAGGAACTAGAGACCTCACAATATGATGAGTAAGTAAAGTAAATGGAAATATTTATTCTGGAGAAGAATATAATGATGGTCATAAATGATTGTAAATGCAAATATTTGAAGGATAATCACTTTAAAAAAGAAGAGAACTTGTTTTTCTTGGCCCCATTGGGAAAAAAAAAGGTTGGTGGGTGGCAATTGCAGATGTATCTAAGGAAAACTTTGCTTGCAACTAAAGCTATCTTGAAAAAGGAGACATTGCTTTGAAAAATAGTAGGCTTCCATCACTTCAGATTTTTTAAGAGGAACCTTGTGCTAAATGCACCTTGTGCACCTTAGGCTAAATGATTTCAGAAGATTCTTCCAAATAAAAGATTCTAAGAATGTGTAAATGCTATAAACAATAAGGCAAATAATAACATATTTGGTTTAGAATAAATAGTATGCATTTTTAAGTAGTATATTTACATTTATAATAGATTTATTATAAATATATTAAACAATATATATTCCCATTTTGTTTAGTCCCCTACTTCAAAGAATATGGTCTAGAACTTATAAATGGTGCATAGGTTATATTAATAAATCAATAATCATTGAATAAACATATATTATGTATTGGACACTGTATTAGGTTGTAGAAGTATAACCAAATTCTAAAACAGTTCCTTCCACAAGCAATTCTCACTCTAATGACATAAACAAGATGTGAATAACTGTTTACAAAGGATAAATATTATGTTCAAGTCATTTAAGAGTTCTGTATAATTACCCTGAAGATTTTTTTGGCATTTGAAAATTCATTTGTTGGTCTTATAGAATTAGGAAATATTAAATATAGGAGAAACTTTAAAACATATGATGATAGAAAATACAATATAAACTATGACAGCCAGAAGGGACCTCAAAATATAGAATCTTCCAAAATGGACGGGAAATTAGACTGTCATGTTAAAATAGAGGAAAAATAGATGTGAGGGCTGAAAGGTATTTGTGAAATTACTTAGATCAATAAAATCATTTCAAAGATGGTAATAATAATCACTATAGAATTCTTTGAATGAATTAACTCATTTGTTTCTTGATTTCTATTTATCTCTATCTTTACCTCCCTATCATAATTTGAATCATAGTCTCTTCTATCTCTAATTCTAGTATTCCATTCAGTAAATCTATATTGTTCCAAAGTAAACTTAAAAAATACCTTTCCATTTCACCATGTTGCCATAAGAAATTCTTTCATTTATTCATCCACAAACTTTTTTTCAACTCACATTTCCTTAGCACTTTCTATGTCCAAAATTCTTTAATAGTTTCTATGGGTGATATAATGACAGATGAGAAATCATATCTTCCTTTTGGGATCTCACATTGTAATAAGAGAGAAAAGACTTATACATAACTAACATATTGCATAGAAGTATCATAGGCATTAAATTCAGACTAATATTTTACAGTAATATTTGACTAGATTGATCACTGAAGGCTTTTTAGAGATGATGATTTATGTTAGACCTTGTGAAAAGGAGCAAGACACATATGATATCACCTCTTTTCATCTCTTTCCTCTTGTACAAATGAGAGGATCATACTCAATGGTCCCTAACTTTTCTTCCAATTCTAGACTCAATATCCCATGAATAAAATAAAAGTAGATGTTATATTTTGACTTCTTACCAAGTGGAATCTTGTCCTTACAGGTTGGTCCTGATGTTATGTCCTGGCTATTCTAATCATGAACTATATCTGACTGTGGGTTATTCATCCAAATGCCTGAACCTCAATTTCCTTCTCTATAAAATGGGAATAATGATATTTCCACTACTTTCCTCTCAAAGGTGTTGTATCAAAAGTGCTCTGTAGATTTTAAAGTGTGTAGGAAATGAATTGTTATTATTCCTAAGGCAAACTCCCCATCACTAAAGTAAGATGGGTAATAGAAACAAGCCCTATGAATCACTGTGCACTGGGTCCTCTGCCCTTAACAGAGCTAGACCCTCACGTTTCCCAGATGTCTCTGGAGAGAGACTTACTAATGGCAGGAGCCAATTTCTCTGTAAGGGACACGTATTACAATCTTGGCCGTCCTGAGAAGCTCTAAATCTTCCCAGATGACAGGCTACAGCTCTCTCAGTGAGTGGCTTGCATAGTCTCCTATCGGGACTAAAAAGACCTTGAGCATCTATAAAACCACAATCTCCGATGCAGGCTGAAATGCATTTTCTATTACTAAACAAACTTTAATATTTTTCATCTGGAGTTATTTCTATACTGTCAGCAAAAAAAAAAAAAAATTAAGAAAGAAAGAAAAAGTCTTTGCATGTGGTTGTATATTTATGAGTGAGTTCTCTCTCTAAACAGATTTGTAACTAAAAACAGAAATATCTTTTTATGGGAGACAGCTGGTTGTGAGATTAAAGATACACACTGAGGGAGGGGAGTTCAAATTAACCAACATTCCTCAACATGGAATGAATTCCTGGGAATGTTTGCAGGCTTTTCGCTTGCAACCTAAAAAATATCTAATCTCCTACACTGGTTTCCCTCTATAGGTTTCAGTTGGTTATTTGGCAGTAAAAACATTTGAAAGCCCAGCGTGGGGCCATAACTCTTCCACATCTCAAGAAATCAGAGATAACCTATAAATATTTGTGTGTGCGTGAACACTTCTAATGATTTGATTCCACTTAGGAAACAAAAAAATACATGAACCAAGAAAATAGAACTAGTTATCAGGTTTCTAGTCTCCTTCTCTGGGAAGGGAAAATGCAGTGATAATATTTTAGAATCAATATTCAAACATTTAGGCCCTGAAAAATGCTTTAGCTCCTGGAACTTAATAATTTCAGGTGAGCCTTTACAGAATTCTTCAAGTAGATGGAACTTTAGATTATGGGATGTTGCAACAAATTATTTCAGAGAAGAGATCTTTGAATAGGTTATAACATACAATGGTAAAATTGGGAAATATGTATAAATTATTTGTTCAATTCTCTGCCTTTTTTAAATCTAAGAAGGGAAGCAATTTGAACTGTGCTAGAATGAATTTAAAATATATATATATATATATATGTATATATATATATATATACACACATATATGTGTGTGTGTGTGTGTATACACACACATATCTATATCTATATCTATCTATCTATATATCTATATCTATATCTATATCTATATATATATAAATTGTTTCAATTCAATTCAGTTCAGTCAGTTGGTAAATAAACATTTGTTAAATGTCTACTATATGTCTCATACAGTATTATACAAAGGAGAAAAAAAAACAGTCCCTACTATCAAGGAGCTTACAGTATAATAAAAAGGAAGCAATACCAGAAAGAAAGGTGAAAAAGAGGGAAAGGGGGTAAAAACCAGGGGTATTCTTATAGCATATAGGTTAACCTATTTGTGTCATGAATGCTTTTAACAGTCTGGAGAAGGAAGTAAATAGAACCATTCTTAGAATCATATTGTTAAATGTAGAAAATAAAATATAGAGAGTTACAGTGGAAATTATTTATATTACAGCTAGGTCACTAAGAATGAAAATAATGAATACCATGAGGTAGTTGTATATATTCAAATTCACACTTTTCAAAATTGTAATTATGTAAAATATGGTCATTGGTCTCAATCCACTGAAAATATACAGTATAAATTGCAATGTTTTGGCCACCTCCCAACATTCATTATTTTCATTATTTGCACTAATTGGAACGGACATATATTTCAGTGTAATTAGTTTCCTTCATAATCATGCCAGTATAGTCATGTTTAAAAAAAGAAAAAAAATTCACAGACACAGAGTTAAAAACCTCTGTATTGGAAGTATATGAAACAAAAAATGATTACTTAGCATAAATGTATAATTCATGCTAATTAATTTCCAGGTAGATATTCTAGATGGGGAGCACTAATTTATGCATCTAGATTTTCAGGTCCAATGTTCTTGCCATTATGTCTCAAACAATTCCCAAACTGGCTTTGTAAATGGGACAGATGCATGTGATTTTTCTTGTTAGATATGTATGGAGATGGCTAAACATTCCAGAAATAATTGTGGCAGAAGACCATTCAGGCTTTCTGCCAAATTTAAGAAGAAAAAATCGCCATGCTTTCCATTCTAAATCCTTCAAAAATAATAATGATAATAAAATTTACAGCAATATTTGAAATATTCTATAATATAATCAGCGTGGGCAGTCCTTTCACTGGCAAAGCTGGCAATACTTTTAGTCTCGGTAGAGAGTTGTCATAATGGCTGTTTAATTGTTTTTCAGTCCTGTCTAACTCTTTTTTACTCCATTTAAAATTTTATTGGCAAAAATACTAAAGTTGTTTGATTTTTCCTCCTCCAACTCATTTTATAGATGAGGAAACTGATTCAAACAGTGTTAAAGGAGTTACTCAGTCACACAGCTAGTAAGCATTGGAAGCAGGATTCTATGTCATTTCTTCCTGCCTTTAAATCTAGGATTGTACAATTTCTCTAAGTCAAGGGTCAGGAAATAAGGCACAGGGTATAAATACCACACTCATTTCTTTTCATATGGTCCTAAGGCTATGAATTCTTTACATTGTAAATAGATAAAACTGTGATGACCAAGTATTTAAAATCAGCTGGAGTCAAGAATTCAGATTAGGAGAAGATCGTTGATCTTTATTCTTAGTAGAGGTGAAGAAGGATCGAAGGTGAAGGGGAATTGGAGGTGAAGGGGGATCGGAGGTGAGGAGGGGTCGCTAGCAATTTGAGCAGCTGTGTCAAGAAGCCAGCCAGCAGTCGCTCTCTGCTTCCCTCTCCACTCCAATGCCTTCACCCACCAAAATCGTCATTTCCTATACAACACATCAGGACTTGCACAAAGAGTGGGTGGGGGCCATTCTTTCTCCAAGTATATATGTTAATAGAGTATGATCCAGTTACTATTTAGCCTTACATGCTTGGGACCTCAGTGCATCAACTTGAGCCTCAGCCCATTACATCTCCCGCTTTCTTTTGTTTTAGAACATAGGTGGTCATGCCATCCCTGACTCCTCAGGGAGGTCAGAACCCCCAAGGGGAGGTGACTCACTCTCCATGACTTCTCAGGAAAGGAGGTGAAAGCACTGAAAAGGAGGTGATCATGACCCCACTAACTTCTCAGGAAGGGAGATGAAAAGCACCAAAGGGAAGTGGGGGTTGCTAGCAAGTTTCTGGGCTGAAGGGTCTTATAGACCCTGTGCATAGAAACAGGTATGCACAAACCCATTAGCATGGGAGGTATTACACAAGTACATAGCAATAATGCAGAGGCTATTAGTGATGACTCTCCCCACAGTCAGTGCAGGCTTGATGTGGTGTAACAAACATGAATTGTACATGCAAGTAACAGTATAACAAACAATATAAATCAACATGGTATTGTAAAAGATTGCCAGAAGTCCTAGAAAGAAAGTATGTAAACAGCAGTCACACATACGCCTTCTTTTGCAGCCAAGAGATAGTCTAAAACCAATCTATTGTCCATTGCTTCACATGTCAGGGAATCCAATGACACCCCCCCCCCCCCGGCCAAGTTTTTGAAGTCCTGCAAAAGTCTTTTTATGTGTTAGGGAATCCAATGATTCCAGCAGATTTTGAAATCCTGTAACAGTCTTATCATTTCTCAAAAAATCCAATGATTCCTGAGGGCTTTCAAGTCTTATGTCTCAAAGAATATAATGATTCCTGAGGGTTTTCAAGTCCTACAACAATCTTAGCATGTCTCAGAGAATCCATTGATTCCTGGAGGTTTTCAAATCCTACCACAATCTTATTACGTCTCAGAGAATCCAATGATTCCTGGTTCTTAGAGGAAGAGCAAATCTCTCCAGATAATTGGACATTAATTGGGCAACAGCTCTCCTCATATTACAACGAAAACAGTCCTCATTCAATTTCCATCGAGGAATTCTATTTATATAATATAATACAGTTGGCCTTAAGAAATCATATAAGTTACAGAAGAAAGGGAAAAAAAGCTCTAGGAATAGCCAAATTGGGAAGCCTGAGATAAAGGAGGAAGACAATGAACAGATTAATGACCATATCCCCACAGGGCATGGAGACTTAAGTGAGGCTCAAGGGTATGGTGATGTTCCACCCCACCAGGCAGCTTCAGCCCCAGGTAAGGAGCAGGTAATTGACTCTCTTCTGTCAACTCCACCCTCCAGGATGGAGGGAGGAAGGGTAGTGGGGTGGGGGGGGGGAGGCAGTGACAGCACCAGCACCTCCCCCCCAGATTCCAGCTGCTCCTATGACTAGATTGCAAAAGGGACTAATTAAGGCCAAAGAGGAAGGGAGAGATATAAGGAACTCCAACATCACATTTTTCTCCTGTAATTCAACAGTTTAATTCTTCAGGTCAAGAAAGTAGAAAATATTCTCCTTTTGATATAGAAATCCTCAAAGACCTGAAAAAGGCTTGCACTCTTTATGGGGCTACATCAGCTTATGTGAAGATGTTATTACAGAATTTGGCTTTTGAAATCTTAACCCCAAATGACTGGAAATCTATAGCAAGGGTATGCCTAGAACCTGGACAAAACTACTTGTGTCTTTCTAAATATAGTGAGCTCTGTAGGATACAAGCCAAACAAAATAGTCAAAGTGGAGTTCATGCTGCAATCACCTGTGACTTACTGACAGGTGTAGGTTCCTATGCAGATGTCGCAGTACAGATTAATTACTCCATAGCAGCACATGAGCAAATTGCTGCTAATGCTATCAAAGCATGGGCTTCTCTCCACAATAAAGACGACAAGGGTGAGGCCTTCACAAAAATAACACAAGGGCCAAATGAACCCTTTGCTGACTTTGTGGGACGCTTGCAGACAGCTATCACAAGAACAAATGGGGAAAATGCAGTAATAGACATTTTGATAAGGCAACTTGCTAAGGAAAATGCTAATGAGGTTTGCAGAAGAATTATACTAGGATTGTACAAGGATGCTTTTTAGAGGAGCTCATAAGACACTATGCCACAGTGGGCACAGATGCCTTTTATAGCCAGGCTATGATGCAGACTTCCCAAGATCCCAACATAGGGAGACAGGGTCCCTTTTGGCAAGGGACTTCCAGAGAGACTTGTCAATGCTTTCAGTGTGGTAAAGTAGGGCATCTGAAAGCTCAATGTTGATATAGAGATGGAATGAGAAAACAGGGTGGGAGAACAAGACCCAATACCCCATGTCCAAAATGCAACAGAGGCTTCCATTGGGCCTCAGAATGTAGACTGATTCAGGGAAATGGGATGAGGGGCCCAGCCCCAGGGCCCAAGACAAAAAAACACTTGGGGCATGATGGCAGCCAATGGTGCACCCAGAGAGTGCCGACAATTCCAGTACCCAGACATGACCAATCAGCCAGAAAGCCATATGATGGGAGAAAGGGATTACACAATCAATCAGCCAGGAAGCAACCTGATGGGAGAAAGGAATTACAATTGGGGAGAATAGAGTTATATGCAGCTGGGACAACTGAGATACCCCCTGAAGAGGTGAAATCTGTTCCTCTCCAGCCTATGGATCCCTTGCCTCCAGGCACAGTAGGCTTGACCATTTCACCTCCTTTTTATATGTACAAAAGAGTGTCCATGCACACACTGATGTGGGAAACTGGGGAATGTGTAGATAATATCCCAGTCACTAATACAGGTAGACAATGTATGACTTATCACCCAGGAGAAATAATAGCATCAGGTTTACTCATACAGAATCCTAATAAGCAACCTGGTGATAGTCACCCAGATTCTGACTCTAGACCACAAAATCCAGGAATATACTGGACGACAGCTGTAACAACTGACCGACCTATGCTCACAATCTATATAAATGGCTTACCATTAGAAGGATTGATAGACACAGGTGCAGATCGTACAATTAGAGGTGCCAATTGGCCCAGTCACTGGCCAAAGATTAAAGCAGACACCTACATGTCTGGCGTAGGAGGATCAATAGCAGTTGAAGTTAGTGCTGCCCCTGTGAGATGGACTTTTGAAGGCAAAACAGGAGTTTTTACTCCTTTTATAGTTGAAAAAATCCCAATCAATCTGTGGGGAAGAGATGTTTTATAGCAATTAGGGTTAAAAATGAGTACTTTGGTTTTTTAAGCAGGGCTGCTGTTGAAGGCCTGCCAACACTTTCACCTGTTCCTATCCAATGGAAAACTGATACACCAATGTGGATAGAACAGTGGCCCTTAGGTAGCAATAAAATTCAGGCCTTATTAGATGTAGTACAGGAGCAGCTTGACCAAGGGCACTTACAACCTTCTCTAAGTCCTTGGAATTCCCCAGTGTTCGTTGTAAAAAAGACATCTGGAAAATGGAGGATGTTGACTGATTTAAGAGAAGTAAATGAACAGATGGAAACTATGGGAACTCTTCAGCCTGGACTTCCATCTCTTACTCAATTGCCTAGAGAATGGCCTCTTTGGGTCATAAATATTAAGGGTTGTTTCTATTCTATCCCTCTGGATAAGAAGAATATGAAAATATTTGCCTTTTCAGTGCCCAGCTTTAACTTAGCTGAGCCTTATAAAAGATATGAATGGACAGTTTTGGCACAGGGAATGAAAAACAGCCCCACATTGGGCGCCAAATGTGATGACCGCGGATTTAAAATCAACCGGAGTCAGGAATTCAGGTTAGGGGAAAATCGTCCATCTTTATTCTTAGTAGAGATGAAGAAGGATCGAAGGTGAAGGGAAATCAGAGGTGAAGGGGGATTGGAGAGAGGTGAAGGGGGTACAGATAGCAATGTGAGCAGCTGTGTCAAGAAGCCAGCCAGCAGTCTCTCTCTCCGCCCCCCTGCCTCCACCCAACAAAATCATCATTTCCTATACAACACATCAGGACTTGCACAAAGAGTGGGTGGGGGCCATTCTTTCTCCAAGCATATATATTAATAGAATATGATCCAATTACTATTTAGCCTCACGTGCTTGGGACCTCAGTACATCAACTCAAGCCTCAGCCCATTACATAAAACTATAATTAAAACTGCAAAAATAAATAAGTTTTATCTCCTCAGGCCTTATAAAATAACCAATTTAGGGAGAGGTTGAGCCAAGATGGCAGAGCATCTTCCCTGAGTTCCCCCAAACCCCTTCAAATACTTTTAAACAATGAAAATAAACAAATTCTAGAGCTATAAAACCCACAAAGGAAAAGGGAATGAAAGAATTTTCCAGCTAAAGACAACTTTGAAAGTCAGCAGGAAAGGTCTGTTATACCAGGGTGAGAGTGGAACCAAGTCCAGCCGAAATTGCACCAGTGCTGACCAGAAAGATGATACTTATCATCATAAGAACTATCTAATTATTAGGGAAGTTAGAAGTATATATAGACAAAGGACACAAATGTGAATTGAGTATGAAGAATGATATCAAAATAAAATGAAACAAAGAAGTAAGAGAGGAAGGTAAGAGAGATATGTACTATGAGGAAGGGAAAGGGAAAGGAAGAACAGGGCAAATTCTCTCATCTAAGAGATACAACAAGTTTTTACATTGGAGAGAAGAGAGTGGTAAAGTGAAATGAGTGAACCTAATTGTTATCTGAATTGGGTTTACATATTTCTCTTACCCCTACAAGAAAGTAAGATAGGAAGGCAGTAACAAAAAGTGAGGCGAGATGATACAGGAGAAAGTATATTGTGAGAGGGGTTTGTCAGAAGCAAAACATTTTTGAGGAGGGAAAGGATGAAAAGAGAGAGAGAATAGAATAAAAGGGGAAGGAGAAAATAGGTTGGAGGGGAATACAGTTAACCAACATAAATACAAAAATTGAAGCAAGTTTATCTGATAAAGGCCTTATTTTTTAAACATATAGGGAACTGAGTCAAATTTATAAAAAACAAAAATAAGAGCCATTCCTCTTTTGATAAATGATCAAAGGATACAAATAGTTTTCAGATGAAGTAATCAACGATATCTATATAGATATATAGGGAAATGCTCTCACTACTGATTTGGGAAATGCAAATTAAAACAATTCTAAGATACTCCTTTATAACTATTGGATTGGCAGATAAGAGAGAAAAAGGAGCATTTCAAATGGTGGAGAGGATGTTAAAAAAATGAGACATTAATGAATTGTTGTGGATTTGTGAATTGATTCAACCATTCTGTAGAGCAATTTGGAACTATACACAAAGAACTATAAAACCATGCATAACCTTTGACTTACCAATATCACTATTAGATCTGAATCCCAAAAGAGATTAAAAAAAAAAAAAAAAAACAAAGGAGAAGGAATATACATTTAGAAATATTTATATTGACTTTTTTTCTGGGAACAAAGAATTGGAAATTGAGGGTATGCCCATGAATTGGGGGAATGGCTAAACAAATTGTGGTAAGTGATTATGATGGGATACTCTTGAGCTATATGAAATGAATATTCTCAGAACATCCTGGAAAGACTTCTATGAGTTGGTCCTGTGAATGACTTAGCTATTCTCAGCAATACAATAATACAGGACAACTCTGAAGGCTTTATGATGAAAAATTCTATTCTTCTTCAGAGAAAAAAAAGATAGTTTGAATACAAATTGAAGCATACTTTCTTTTAACTTATTTTATTTTTATGAAGGAAAAAAATGTGTTATATACATGTATAATATATCAAGTTGCTTGCTTAATGAATGGGGGTTAAGGAGAAAAAGGAAGAGAAATAATTTGGTATTCAAAGTTTTAAAAATGAATGTTAAGATAGTTTTAAATGTAAGTGAGGAAAATAAAATACTAAATAAAATTTTAAAATAAATAAAATAATCTGGTAGATGAATTTCTTGATCCATAATCCTTAGAGTGTAATCACTTAGCTAATTTCTTTTCTTTTAGACCTTTTCTAACTTATCTATTGGTTCTACCCAAAGTATAAAGCTTCAATTATTTAGCTTATGATAACTGACAAAGTATTTTCTGATCAATTATCTTATCCACTCTATGGAAAGTGGAAGTACACATATTATTATTTATTGTCATTATTATTTCTAATTGTTAATGAATTTTTGATGGCATTATACTACATATTCCATCTGATAGAGCAGCTCCCAAGCTATCTATCTGCTTTCTCTTGTGCAATTGTTATCCATGTATTCCTGAAAGCCTGCTTTAGCAACATCCATCCAACATTCTGTAAGCCATCTTCTAGATCTTAGATCAGTTAGTGAAGATTGAGGATTGTCCATTGTTTGGGTGTCTCTCACTATTGACAAATTCACTCTCTTTTCTAATTAATTATCTTTCTCTCCTTCATCATCCTTTATACCACTTTTTCTTCCCAGTTCTAAGTTAATTATACAACTGATACATGTTTACTCATATGAGGAAACTTAAACAGAGGTAAGATGGCTTTTGCACAATCATAGGTTTCCAGGATCTAAATGTAGGATGGATTTTGACTAGGAGAAATTTTTGAAAAAGCAATATACTGGTAAATGTTTAACAAACTGCACTCTAGGAAAAAATAGATAGTATATATGTGTGATACACACACGATCATTATATAGATTATAAAAATTGGAAAAATATTAAGTGCTCTTGAATAGGTCGAGTGAATATAATAAAGATAACAATACTACCTAAACTAATCTATTTATTTAATGCTATACCAATCAGACTCCTAAGAAATTATTTTAATGACCTAGAAAAAATAACAACAAAATTCATATGGAAGAACAACAGGTCAAGAATTTCAAGGAAACTAATGAAAAAAAAATCAAATGGAGGTGACCTACCTATACATGACCTAAAACTATATTATAAAGCAGCAATCACCAAAACCATTTAGAATTGGCTAAGAAATAGACTAGTTGATCAGTACAATAAGTTAGGTTCACAGGACAAAATAGACAATAACTATAGCAATCCAGTGTTTGACAAACCAAAGACCCCAACTTTTGGGATAAGAATTCACAATTTGACAAAAACTGCTGGGAAAATTGGAAAGTAACATGGGAGAAACTAGGCATGGACCCACACTTAACATTATACATTAAGATAAGATCAAACTGGGTTCATGATTTAGCATAAAGAATGAAATTATAAACAAATTAGAAGAACATAGAATAGTTTACCTCTCAGGCTTGTGGAGGAGGAAGGAATTTGTGACCAAAGAAGTACTAAAGATCATTATTGATCACAAAATAAAAACAATTGATTATATCAAGTTAAAAAGCTTTTTACAAACAAAACTAATTCAGACAAGATTAGAAAGGAAGCAATAAACTGGGAAAACATTATTGCAGTTCTGATAAAGGCCTCATTTCCAAAATATACAGATAATTGACTCTTAATTTATAAGAAATCAAGCCATTCTCCAATTGATAATTGGTCAAAGAATATGAACAGACAATTTTCAGATGATGAAATTGAAACTATTTCTACTTATATGAAAAGGTGTTCCAAATCACTATTGATCAGAGATGTGCAAATTAAGACAACTCTGAGATACCACTACATATCTGTCAGATAAGCTGAGATGACAGGAAAAGACAATGACGAATGTTGGAGGGATACTGGGAAAACTAGGACACTTATACATTGTTGGTGGAATTGTGAACAAACCAGCCATTCTGGAGAACAATTTGAAACTATGCTCAAAAAGTTATCAAACTGTGCATACCCTTTGATCCAGTAGTGTTACTACTGGGCTTATATCCCAAAGAGATCTTAAAGAAGGGAAAGGCACTTGTATGTGCCAAAATGTTTGTGGCAGCCCTTTTTGTAGTGGCTAGAAACTGGAAATTGAATGGATGCCTATCAATTGGCTGAATAAATTATGGTATATGAATGTTATGGAATATTGTTGTTGTGTAAGAAATGACCACCAGGATGAATACAGAGAGGCTTGGAGAGACTTACATGAACTGATGCTAAGTAAAATGAGCTGAACCAGGATATCATTATACATTTCAACAAGACAATATGAGAATCGATTTTGATGGAAGTGGCTATCTTCGGCAATGAGATGATCCAATTCAGTTCCAATTAATCAGTGATGCACAGAACCAGCTATACCCAGTGAAAGAACACAATTTTGTTTTTCTTCCCTAGTTATTTTTATCTTTCTAAATTTGATTTTCTTATTCAATAAGAGAACTGTATAGATATGTACACATATATTATATTTAAGATATACTTTAACATGTTTAACATGTATGGGACTACTTGCCATCTGGGGAAGGAAGTGGCTGAAAGGAAGGGAAAAATTGGAACAGAAGTGTTTGCAAGGGTCAATGTTGAAAAATTACCCATGCATATGTTCTGTCAATAAAAAACTATAATAAAATATATAGATAGATTACTATTTCTATACATATACAATAGAAGCATATTATATATATGTACATAAACAATACCCTATTATTTATTTATTCTTAAGCAGATTTGTCTTTCTCTTTTCTTTATTTACTTTCATTTCTTAATGTATATTGGCATACCTTGTAACAAGATGAAAAAACAGGAGTGGAGTGTAGTAAAGTTAATCAACTTAATAAAAAATCTCACATTATATAGTGTGCCACATTCAAAACCCCTCTCTCTGAAGAAAGACAACACATTTTTAACTTTTATTTTTATTATTAATGTTTACTGTTATTTCTGTAGTCTGAGTCAACAAAACAATACCTCAAGTTGGCATTTCACTTATTTCTGAAGTATAAATTCTTAGAGTGACAACTGAACAATCTGTCTTTTTGTAAGCTGGTCTGAGCTGGTTCCAGCACACCCTTGCTTAGAGACATCATCCATTTCATTCGGCTTCATCATTTGATAAATTAGAAAGTGAAATACCACAAGCCTAATTGGCTTAGCACAAGTCATACAACTAACAAATTGGCCTTCTCATTCTAACCAAACTAGCTCTTTTGTGAACTATACAATGAACTTTTATTTTTTGTTTTTTTAAATGAAGATAAAACAACAAAAATGAAATAAAACATGGGCAAAATTTTGTTTATTATCCATTTTTCATGTTTCCAAATATCAACACACACATATATATTATATATATCATTGTTGTGTTTGTTGAAGATTCACAAGGTCCCATTAGTCATGTAGACATAAGATCAATTTCAATCCTGAGGGCACAATGGACAAGATGAGGGTAGAATCTGCAATACTTAATTTCTGATAAGTGAAAGAGCCCAATTTCATTTTAAAAATCCAGAAACAAAATTTTGATCATAAAAAGGGTTGGCCTTATTAAGTACTGGACCAAGTAAGTGCTGAATGATGTAGTAGCAAGTGCTGAAGTGCTGAACTAGGACAGAGTACAGGGTTTCAAGTTCTGTCTTCTGATCCTAATTAGCTGTGTATACTAATATTATTCTCTTTTCATCTTCATGCTTGTTGTTTAATCTTTAAAATGTAGCCATTTAACTGGATGATCTTAGAGGTCCTTTCCATTGCTGAAATGCTTATTTCTGTTCTGCTTATTATGATTTTTGAATCTTAGAAGACTCACCTGTCATTCATGACATGCATGGGATTTCTAAATACCCCCCCCATAAATGTAACATAGAAATTATTTTGCTTTCTTAATCTTCATAAAATATTAATTCTTTTTGGAAAAGAAATTAAATGGTAAGCTTTTTATCAGTTATGTGTGCTTTAGAATGAATGAGTTTTCTTGGGAGTTATTTCTTATGTAGTCTCAGGACAATAGGAGACCTTAAAATACAGTAGGACAGAACTAGTAGGTATGCAGTACAGTGTAGAGCAAAGAATATAGAAATAACTTTTGACTTTATCTCTTCATTCCTTTTATTTTACAGATAAGGAAACAGAATCTGGGAAACCAAATGAGATACTTAAGAAAACAGTAGAATCAATATTAAAATATTCTCACCATGGAATACTTTGAGTGAGTTATTATTTTTATTTTTATTTTGGCAAGCTCTCATGTAAAAAAAGGTGATTTTGTGGGGGGCTAATATTGCAGAATTTTGAAGCACATATTTTGTGGGGAAAATTGGAGGCCACAAGTGCCATGAGCCTTCAACTAAGTTAAGGGTTTCAGTAATAATCCATCCTTTACAATCCTCTATTTGACTTAAATCTGAACATGAAGAACTATATTTTCTAATTGAAAGGGAGAAGTTCTGGACTGTGGCAGCCAGGGTTGGGTGGGGATATGTGGGCAGCAGTTTGAATATTTCTTCTAAACCACAACTATGTCTTTTGGAAGCATTAGAGTATCAGAATTGTGCTGCACCAGCAAATATCTTTTTTTTTCCTTTTTTTGGATTTAAAATGAAGAATTATCTATTTTTACTACCTCTTACTCTCTCTCAGTATTGCTACTTCTAAGGGAAAAAAGTAATCATTGTTAACCAATCTTAAAGAAGTATTGGAAAATAGAATATAAAGATGATATGTAATGAAAAATAGTAGGTGTTGTTTGTCCTTCATTCTTTAAGAAGACCATGACATCAGAAAGGAGATGCCATGTCTTGTAGTGAGTGGGATTTAAGTGAGGGAGGAGTCTGTAAAATCATTCAACTCACTTTCTCCTCTAGAGCCATCTAGATCCAGTAGCTATATAGAGATCAGGAAAACTGAGGATGCAGTGGAACACCATGGTGTTATAAGTTAATATCTCTCCCGGTCTCAGCTTGACGGAGGCAACATCCATTCAGTGATTAAGGCTAAGAAAGAAATGAGGCAAAAGATGACCTGTTTTATCTAGTTAGACAGAGAGATAAATGAATATGTGTATTTGTATATTTGGAAGAAAAAGACTATTTAGATTTCTAGTCAGAATAGATATAATTATATTTCTTATATAGATTTTTTTTTGTTTGTTCATTTCAGTTTTCTTTCTTCTCAAGAAGGCCAGGAGAGAGATGTAATGGAAAGAAAATAAATGCTTGTTAACTAAAAAAAAAAAAAAAAAAAAATTAAGTGACTTAGACTTAGAGGTTACAATATTGAGTTTAATTCCCAGTTCCTAAATATTGCTAAACTCCAGAGATTCCACAAATGACACTGGAAAACTACTCCCCACAGAATAACATTTCCGTTAAGAGATAGCTTATATACTTTGTTGGAGGAAATGGAATAGAATAGAGTCTCTAGGTAAATGATTACACATGAAGGGAAATTGGTCTGAGCTTATTCCACCAGGTGATGTTTCAGTAGCAGAGTAGTTCCTAATCCTAGCAAAAAGTACCTGCCATATTCCTAACATTATGATTACAATTTCAATCCCAATAGAATTAAAGTGGCTCCTGGCCTGGACCTACATCATATCACTGCACATAAAATGAACTTAACTAATATTATTTCATGATAATTTGGTTATACTATGTTTAAAAAACTCACGATAACAGAGGCATGAATCCTTTGTGATATAATGTCCTGCAGTATTCATTTATAATATTTATAAAGATGTAGCCAGAAAACTAACAACTTCTATTATCCCTCCGTCCTTGAGAAGGCAAAAAATTATCCATATGAAATTATTCAAAATATATTTCCATATGAGACAAAAAATAAACAAAAATAAATTCAAAGACGTATTCTTCAATCTGCATTCAGACTTAATCTGCTCTCTTTCTAGAAGTATATAACATTTTTATCATGGGTCTTGTGGAATTGTCTTGGATCATTGTCTTGATCAAAATAGTTGTCTTTTGCCATTGAACATCTTTTTAATATTGCTGTAATTGTGTATACTATTCTCCTGGTTCTGTTTACTTCACTTCACATGATTTCATCTGTGTCTTTTAAAAACCAATGTGGCTTCTCATTTCTTAAAGCATGATAGTATTCTACCACAATTACAGACTAAAATTCATTCAGCCATTCCCTAACTGATAGGTGTTCCTTCAATTTCTAATTCTTTGCTACTGCAAAAAGAGTTACTATCATTTTTTCTACAAATACGTCTTTTTCCCTTTTCTTTAATCTGTTTGGGAAATAGAACTAGTAGTGATATTGCTAGATCAAAGTATATGCACTGATTAGCATTTGAGTAGTAAATATAAATTGTTCTCCAAAATGGTTGAACTAGATCACAACCCCACCAAGGGTGAACTAGTGTTCCAATTTTTATAATCCCCTTTAGCATGTTTCATTTTCATTTTCTATCATAGTAGCTAATCTAATATAGAGAAATATCTGAAATTTGTTTAATTTGACTTTTCTCTAATTGGTAGTGATTTAAAGCATTTTTTTTTCAAGTGGCTTTTGGCAGCTTTGATTTCTTCTTTTGAAAACTGACTATTTATATTATTTGGACATTGATCAACTAGGAACTGGCTCTTTATATAGTATGTGTGTTTATGTGTGAGTATGTGTATATGCGTATAAATTTTGCTCAGTCCCCTACATATTTGAGAAATGAGACCTTTATCATGTAAACTTGCTACATTTTCCCCCAGTTTCCTTTTTCCTTCTAATTTTGGCTATATTAATTTTATTTGTGCAAATCCTTTTTGATTTCATATATTCTATATTCATATTTCATATATTCTATATATTCATATATTTTGTGACTTTCTTTTGTCATAAACTTCCATTATTAATAGTTCTGAAAGGTGAATTTTTTAAAGCTCTACTAATTTACTTATGACATCACCTTTCATGTCTAAATCATTCATCCATTTTGACTTTATTTTGGTATATAGTATGAGATGCTTAGTTTCTGCCAAGCTTCTTGCTAATCTCCTCTACAATTTTTGTCAAATGATATATTATTCCCAAAACTTGGATCTGTGGGTTTACCAAACATTAAATTACTATGGTGACTTGCTATTACATTTTGTTGTTCAGGCATTTAAGTTGTGTCTGATTCTTAATGACACTGTGGACTTCTATTCATGGGTTGTTGTTCATGTGTTGCTAGTCATAATGATTTGCCATTTCCTTCTCTAGTGGCAAACAAAGAATAAGTGATTTGACAAAATCACATAGCTAGGAAATTTCTGAGGTTGGATTTGAACTCAAATCTTCCTGATTCCAAGCTAGAGCTTAATCTAATCTGCCACCCCAATTGTGCTACTGGATATTTTGGATTTAATATTTTCCATTGATCTGTGACTTCATTTCTTAATTAATATCAGATTTTCTTGATGATTAGCATTTTGAAATATAGTTTCAAATCTGATACTATTACATTTTGCCTTTACATTTTGTTTCATAGTTCCCCTGACATTCTTTTCTTTTTGTTCTTGTGGAAAAATGTTATTACTTTTTTAATCCTATAAAATAATTTATCGATATATTATATGATATTGGTTATGATTGGTATGACACTGAATAAACAAATTAACTTAGATTAGTCTCTTTTGTTATATTTATTCAGTCTACTAATGAAAACTTAATAGTTTTTTTTTTATTTATTTCTATCTGAGTTTGTGAGAAAATTGCTTTTTAATCCCTGAATTTTTTTTGGCAGGTAGACTACCCAAAGTTTTATATTATCTGCAATTATTTTAAGTGGTATTTTCCTTTCTATCTCTTACTGCTCTATTTAGTTGGGTAATATGTAAAAATGCTGATAATTTATGTGGATTTATTTTTTGTTTCTTTCTTAAAAGCTTTTTATTTTCAAAGCATATCCATAGATAGTTCTCAATATTCACCCTTGCAAAACCCTATTATAATTTTTTTCTCTCTCTTTCACCCTCTCCATTTCCAATATATATATATTAAACATGTTCAATTCTTCTATACACATTTCCACAATTATCATGCTGCAGAAGAAAAATCAGATCAAAAAGGGAAAAGATGAGAAAGAAAACAAAATAAAAACAAATATTAACCAAAAAATGAAAATAGTTTATTGTTATTCACACTCAATCCCCACAGTCCTCTCTCTGGTTGCAGATGGATCTCTCCATCACAAGATCATTGGAACTGGCCTGAATCACCTCACTGTTGAAAAAGGACACATCCATCAGAATTGATCATCTTATAATCTTATTGTTGCTATGTACAACCATCTCATTGTTGAAGAGAGCCACATCCATCAGAGTTGATGATTGTATAATCTTGCTGTTGCCATGTAAAATGATCTCCTGGTTCTGCTCATTTCACTCAGCATTATTTCATATAAGTCTCTCTAAGCCTTTTTGAAATCATCCTGCTGGTCATTTCTTATAGTACAATAGTGTTCCATGACATAACTTATTCATAACTCTCTAATTGATGCACATCCAATAAGTTTCTAGTTCCTTGCCACTACAAAAAGGGCTGCTATGAACATTTTTGCCCATGTGGGTCCTTTCCCCTTTTTTATGATCTCTTTGAAATATAGACCCAGTAGAGACACTGCTAAAGGGCATGCAGTTTGATAGTCCTTTGGACATACTTCCATATTGCTCTCCAGAATGGGTGGATCAGTTCACAATTCCACCAACAATATATTAATGCCCCAGTTTTTCCACATCCCCCCCCAACATTTATCATTGTCATTATCTTTTCCTTTTATCTTACCACACCTGAGAGGTGTAGTCGTACTTCAAAATTGTCATAATTTGCATTTCTCTAATCAATAGTGATTTAGAACATTTTGGTTTCATGACTAGAGATGGTTTTCTTTATCTGAAAATTGTCTATTCATATCCTATTCATATCCAATTTATCAATTGGAGAATGGCTTACATTATAAACTTGAGTCAATTTTCTATATATTGTAGAAATAAAACTTTTATCAGAATCCTTGGATGTAAATTTTTTTCCAGTTTACTGCTTTCCTTCTAATATTGTCTATATTGGTTTTCTTTATACAAAAATACAATCAAATATTGTGGATTTATTTTATAATTTGAAATGTTGCTAAAGTTGTGAATTGTATAAATTAAGACAACTCTGAGTTACCATTTCATACTTATCAAATTGGCCAAGATTACAGGAAAAGATAATAATAAATTTGGAGGGGATGTGAGAAAGTTGGGACACTAATGCATTGTTGGTGGAGTTGTGAATTGATCCAACTATTCTTGAGAGCAATGTGGAACTCTGTCCAAAGAACTATAAAATTGTGCATAACCTTTGGTACAGCAGTGCCATTACTGGGTTTGTATCCCAAAGAGATCATAAATGAAGAAACAGAACCCATGTATGAAAAACTGTTTGAAATAGTACTTTTTGTACTAGCAAGGAACTGGTAACTGAGTTGATACCCATCTACTGATGGCTGAATAAGTTATGGTATATAAATATTATGTAATATTATCATCTTGTAAGATGTGATCATCAGGATGATTTCAGAAAAGCCTGGAAAGACTTTGATGAACTGATGCTAAGTGAAGTGAGCAGAACCCAGAGAACACTGTACACAGTAACAACAAAATTATGTGACAACCAATTGTGATGGACTTGACTCTTCTGAACAATCTGGTAATTCAATGTAATTCCAATGGAGGTGGAATGGAAAATGTGATCTGCATTCAAAGAGAGAACTATAGAGACTGAATATGGATTGAAGAATAGTATTTTCAGCTTTTTGCTTGCTTGCTTATTTCTTTCTTTCTTTCTCATGCTTTTCCTATTTTTGTTTGATTTTTTTTCATAACAAGACAAATGTGGAAATACATTTAAAAGAATTCCACATATTTAACCTATATCGGATTACTTGCTGCCTTGGGGAAGGGGAAAGTAAGAGAGAGAGAGAAAAATTTGGAACACAAAATCTTATAAAAATAAATGCTGAAAATCATGTTTACTTGAACATGGGAAAATAAAATACTACTGAAAAAAATTTTAAATATTGTGAATTATTTCAGTGTTTTTTTTTTTTTTTAAGTTGATTCTCTAGGGTTCTCTAAGTAAGCAATTATATCATTTTCAATTGATTCCTCATGACAATTTTATTTTTCACTTTCTTTCTTTTTTGTTTGTCATTGTTATAGCTAGCATTTCCAGTACAATATTGAATAAAAGTAGTGATAATTAATATCATTGTTTCATCCCTGATCTTACTATGCAGACTTCAATCTTAGACCCATTACAAATACTATTTTCTCTTTGTTTTAGATAGATATTTCTTATCATTTTAAAGAGCAACTTCACTGAGTGTTTTTAAAAGAAATGAAGGTTGTACTTTGTCAAGTACTTTTTTCTTCACATATTGAGGTAAGCATATATTATTTATTGTTTTTATTATTTATGTGGACTCTAATGTGATAGTTTCCCTAATACTGAACCAGCTTTGAATTCCTGGTATAAATCCCACCTGTAAAGAATGTGATATATTACTGTAATTTCCTTGCTAATATTCTATTTAATGTTTTGCATTGATATTCATTAAGAAATTTGGTCGATAATTTAATTTCTTTATTTTTGCTTTCCCTGGTTTAGGTATTAAAACCATATTTGTGTAATAAAAGGGACTTAGTATGACTCCTTTGCCTTTGTATGCTATTGGGATTAATTGTTTTTTAATGTTTGATAGAATAAACTTGTAAATCCATCTGGTCCTGGGAATGTTTCTCAGGGAATTGACTAATGGCTTGTTCAATTTCTTTTTCTCAGAAAGGCTTATTTAAGTATCTGTTTCATATTCTGTTAATCTCAATGGCTTATATTTTTTGTAAATATTCATCCATTTTATTTAGGTTATCAGTTTTACTAACATATATTTAAGCAAAATTGCTCCCAATAATGGTCTTAATTTCCTCTGTTGATTAATTTACTGTTTTTATTTTTGATATTAATAATTTGTTTGATTATTTTTTTTTATCGATCAAAGTCACCAATTATTTATTTATTTATTTTCCCCCATAGAACAGATTCTGAGTTTTATTTACTAGGTCATTGTTTTTATTTTAATTTTGCCTTAAATTCTATTAATCTCTCTTTTGATTTTCAGCATTTCCACTTTGGTATTTAATTGACATTTTTTAATGTGGTCTTTTTAAAAGTTGCTTACCAAATTAATTAATTTTATTGATGTGGACATTTAGGAATATAATTTTCCTGTAAGTAGTGTTTGACTGTATCCCACAAATTTTGGATTGGTATCTCATTGTTGTCATTTTTTAAATGAAATGTTTAATTTTATGATATGTTCTTCAATTCATTCATTTTTTAAGTTGCTAATTCAATTTTTATCTATGGTGTGTTCACTTTTTCTGCTTTTCTGTATTGAGCTATTAGGTTTATTCCCTAATACATGCTCAGTTTTGTGAAAGTGTCAAAAATAGCTGTGAAAAAGGAATATTCCTTCAAATCTCAATCTCTGTTCTATCATATCTAACATTTTTAATATTCTATTTCCTTAACTTCTTTTTTATTCTTTGTGTAATTTAATTTTATAGCTCTAAGAGAGGACAGTTGAGGTCCTAGTATAGTTTTATTGGATATTTCTCCTTGTAATTCATTTAAGATTTCATTTAAACATTTGGATTATATGCTATTTGATGATTATATGTTTAATAATGAGAGTACTGTTTTGTCTGTGGTACCTTTGGAAATATTTACTTTCCCTACTTATCCTTTTTAATTTTTTTTGGCTTTTGCTACCCCTGTCTTTTTTACTTTCAGATGAAGCATAATAGATTTTGCTCCAGACCCTTATATTAACTCTATGTGTTTTTTGCCTCTCTCATTCTAATTTTTCCAGTGTCAATCCAGAGAAGCCCCTGAATGATCAGTTTACTTGATCCAAAGCTTTGGGTGCTGGGAGAGGGGGAGGGAAGAGATGACAAGAACAATGGGAAGGGGAAAATAGAATATGATACAAATATTTAAGAACAGCTTCAAAGACTCAGTAATATTTCTAACTATGTAGGAAATGTATTCATTTCTAACTATATATTCAGAAATAGGGAAAACATGAGTGGAATTCAGTAGCTTTGGTTCATCTAGAAGTAAAGATTGAAACTTCACAGGGGAAGAGAAATCTGGAAAAGTTTTAGTTTACTGAGTGAATCTTAGGTGCCACCATAATGCTTGCATTGGGAGAGGGATGGTGAGAGAGGGAAGAAAAATTTCTATGAAACTTACTAATAGAAGAGTAAAATTTGTGTTGCCCCACCATTGGATCAAGTGATCTTGCTACAAAATAATGGTGACATTTTTTCTGAGTGGTAGCAGTAGGAAGCAGTAGCAGCGGGGGTTATGAATCTAAATGAGAGTGGAAATTTAGGTTATAGAGGCTCTAGAAACAGCATGCCCAGAAATGAAAACTAAGATTCCATCATTGTAAAGGAATAGAAAGAGTATGAAGTAGAACATCCCAATGACCTGTTGGCAACAAGGCAAGACAAGGGAACAAGCATTTATTAAGTGCTTAATATCATGACCTAAAGCATTGTGCTAAGAATGTGCTAAGAAAGAGAAAATTAGAGAACCTTATGTTATAATAGAAGAAGATGACACATAAGAAGAAAGCAGAATTGTAACGTAGTGGTGGGGACAAGGGAAATAAAGGTATCTAGTAGAAGGTGTAGTGCTGAAGTCTGGAAAGTCAAAAGTACACTCAGGAGAGGAATAATTATTGGTTAGCCTAAGGCAAAATGAAGACCCCAGGAAGAATTTTCCAATGGCAGAAGGAAGATAGAATAGCAGAAGGAAGATAGAATAGCAGAAAGATGTTCTAGGATGAGAAGACCCAAGTGCTGAGAAGCCAGGGTGTTTCAATAGCTCCAATGATTACTGGGACATGTGAATGTAAAGAGTCATGCAAAATAAAGAGTCCACTTGCTCTGATTGTGATACTGCCAAAGTCTAAAATCTCCCTCACCTAAAAGTATATTTTTTAAAGATTGATTTGAAGAGGAGACCTTGAGCTTTTCTATGCTTGCTTGTGATTTTGAGAAATAGTTTATTTGTTTGTGTGGAGGAGCAGGAGAAGTACCACTGAAAATGTTTCTATTTCTTAGATTTTTCCTGGTTACTTGCTTTTCTATTCTATCACAAATAATCTGCTTTTTTATTTATGATAAATAGAGTCATAGAGAATATTTGTGGCAAATAGTCATAGAGAAGGCAGTTGATGAGGATTTAAACTTAAAATTATCTCTATATTAAACTCAAAATATGCAGGAATAGCAAGATAAAAAGAATACATTTGTTACTTAAACTGAACTTGAAATCATATAACGTTTAAGATTAAAATGAGAAATTCAATTTCAGATTAAAAATTTTAACATATGCCAATATCTTTTTCAGTTTTTCTTCAAGGCTAATCTATACCTCTTGTTTGAAGCATTCTCTGATTTCCCCAACTGAACAGTATCTCTTTCTATTCGGATTTTGTTGCATAATATTTCCTGGATTTTCCCATTGTCTATAAAACACTATATTTGATGTAATTAATTCCTATCTAGTCAAATGATACATATACTAAGTCATACCAATAATTTTTTTTGTTGTTTGTTTTTTTGTTTTTTTGTTTTTTTTTACTTATTATATGTCAGACGATGAGCCAAGTACACGGGATACAAAGAAAATAAGTTTCAGAATTGGTTTTGCTCTTTTTTGTATTTCTAGCACCTAATTCAGGTCTTTTGTGCAGTAGCTTTTTTATGATGTTGCATTTTTAAATAACTGGAATATTTTTTTTCTATAAAATGCTGATTCTCTTGAGCTCCCATGTTGCCATGAAGGATTTCCAGTTTTCCCATATACTAACTTTGAAATCTTAAATGAACAACTTCACCTCTTTGAAATTCATATTCTCTATCTACAAAATTGCTACCACAATTCTGGTTTGCATGTAATACAATGTTATGGTGAGGATGAGATAAACAACTGCATGTGAAGGTACTTAAAACATGGTAACATCCTATAAAAATGGAAGGCATTATAGATTCTTATAATAGTTAATGTTAAGGTGAAGTTGCATAGTTTACAATTTTTTTTTTCCTGTAAAAGCCTGTGCCTCAGTTCCTTATTAATAAAATAAGATGGAAAAGGAAATAGCAAACTATTCTAGTATCTTTGCTAAGAAAACCTCAAATGAGATCATAAAGAGATGACCATCACTGAACAATTAAACAACAATAGCAAAATCAACAAATTGTATTTGTTTATATGTTTGTCCATCATCCATTCACCCATCTATGTATTTCTATGTATCTATCTGTCAACCTATCTATCTAATCTATCTATCTCATAAATGGAAAACCTGAATATCACTGAAGTGAAATTTCTCATCCAAAATTAGTGACTTATCCAAGGCACCAAGTCTTCTAAATCTTGGCATTCCAGTCAAGTCCTGTTTCCACTATCTCATACTTACCCCTCTAGAGTTTAATCCTCTATCAAATTTCTTAAGCACTGAATGGAATTAAGCTTCTTCTATGACAGACTTAGTTCCTTCAAAATAAGGAGAGTGGTTTTATTCCTATCATGACACTTAGAGTCCCCAATATCAAATTTTAGTTGAATGCTTTCTGGTTTTCCTGGCTCCATGGGGATATTTACATGCTCAGATGTTTTGATGCTCTGATTTTAGGTGGATGAAGAAAAGTTATATGCATCTTTATCAAATAGGAGGCACTATGACATAGTACAAAAAAATACAAGCACCATAGTCAAAAGAATTGAAGTTGCTAATTTCTGAAAGGAATACCTTCTCCAATGAAATCACAGCTCTTTTAAAGTATATGGCAAGATTTGTCATTTTCAAAAGGTCATACAGAGAAGCATTATTTTTTTCTTTTTATATACCCAATAGCTCATAACTTCTACAATGACAATCTTATGTAGCAATAGCAAAAGATCATATTTTGAAAGCTTACATGCTATACTGGCATGCACAAAATATGAAAAGAAATGTGAAAATAAAAAAGCACATTGGACCCCAAACCTCAAGCTTTTGAAATAAGAATTCACTATTTGACAAAAACTGCTGGGAAAATTGGAAACTAGTATGGCAGAAACTAGGCATTGATCTTAACACTATATACCAAGATAAGGTCAAAATGGGTTTAACATACAGAATGAAATTATAAATAAATTAGAAGAATGTAGGATAGTTTACCTCTCAGACCTGTGGAGAAGGAAGGAATTTGTGACCAAAGAAGAACTAGAGATCATTATTGATCACAAAATAGATAATTTTGATTATATTAAGTTAATTTTTTTTTGTAAAAACAAAACTAATGCATTTGATATTATGAGGAAAGCAGTAAAGTAGGAAAACATTTTTACAGTTAAAGGTTCAGATAAAGACTTCATTTCCAAAATATATAGAGAATTGACTGAAATTTATAAGAAATTAATCCATTCTCCAATTGATAAATGGTCAAAGGATATGAACAGACAATTTTCAGATGACAATATGAAAACTTTTTCTAGTAATATGAAAAGGTACTCCAAATCACTATTGATCAGAGAACTTCAAATTAAGACATCTCTGAGATACCACTATACACTTCTTAGATTGGCTAAAATGACAGGAAAAGATAATAATGAATGTTGGAGGGAAAACTGGGACACCGATACATTGTTGGTGAAATTGTGAACAAATCCAACCATTCTGGAAAGCAATTTGGAACTATGCTCAAAAAGTTATCAAACTGTGCATATCCTTTAAAGCAGCAATGTTTCTACTGGGCTTATATCCCAAACATATCTTAAAGAAGGGAAAGGGACCCACATGTGCAAAAAATGTTTGTGGGAACCCTTTTTGTAGTGGCTAGAAACTGGAAACTAAGTGGATGCCCATCAATTGGAGTATGGCTGAATAAATTCTGGTATATGAATGTTGTAAAATATTATTGTTCTGTAAGAAATGAATAACAGAATGACTTCAGAGAGGCCTGGAGAGACTTATATGAATTGATGGTAAGTGAAATGAGCAGAACCAGAAGATTATACAGCAACACAGCAAAGTTATATGATGATCAATTCTGATGGATGTGGCTGTCTTCAACAATGAAATGATTCAAACTACTTCCAATTGTTTAGTAATGAAGAGAGTCAGCTACACCCAGAGAAAGAATTATGGAAATGAGGATGGACTACAATGTAGCATTTCCACTCTTCTGTTATTGTTTGCTTGCATTTTTGTTTTCCTTCTCAGGTTTTTTTCTTTATTTCTAGATCCAATTTTTATCTTGTGCAGCAAGATAACTTTATAAATATGTATACATATATTGGATTTAACAAATACTTTAACATATTTAACATGTATTGGACTAACTGCCATCTAGGGGAAGGGGTGAGGGGAAGGAGAGGAAAAGTTGGAACAGGTTTTGCAAGGGTCAATGTTGAAAAATTACCCATGCGTATGTTTTGTAAATAAAAAACTATAATAAAAAAAGCACATTGGGTAAGTTTAGAGATAGCAATGAATAAGAATCATACATCAGGAAGAAGCAAAAGTATGTTTTAACTTGATCCAGTGGACAGTATCCACATGAAAAGGAATATTGCTTCTCTACATACCCCCTTGGGATCATATCTTTGGTCATCATTTCGAAGTGGTATTGTTATCATATTCAATGAATAGCATGATGTTATTTTAAAATCCTGCTCTTCAATGAATATTGTCTGAGTTGTGTGGTCCTCAGGAAACAGTCTTTTATTAGTGAAGTCATTAGCCCATCAGCAGTGGGTGTGACAAGGCTTGGCTAGTGGTTTCTCTTCTGAGGTGTCATGAGTTAATTTCTACTTTAACTAGAGAATCTGACAACTGGTCCTCATAACAACAGATGGAAGTCCAGTCTTCTAGAACCCAATCTTCTAACTTTCAGCAAGTACTTGTGACAGATCACATATACATAAACCTTCTCTCACAGGATCACTATAAGTGAGAATTTGAATGAACTTTAAAGATTTAATCTAAGTCCCTCCCTTTTAAGATGGTCAATTTGAAGCCTAGAAATTGTACTTGAACTGTTTAATAGCTGGAACTTGACCTCTTATTTCCTGATGTCAAGTCTAGCCAGTGAGCTATAATGGGAAAAACACTCAAATTGACTTGGATAAATCTGGGTTTGAATCCTCCATCAGATTCTTGCAAATTGTGTAAAACAGAGAGTCATCAATTCTTTTTATAGAGAAAAGAGGGATGGGGAGTATACTTAATGATTTACAAAATTCTCTTTAAGTCCAAATGTAAGAAAATATAATCATTCTAATATAATTATTTTCCCTCAAATTCTTAGCTCATTGTGCATCTTCCAATATCTAAAGTTATCTTGAGTTCCTGGAATTAGAAAGATATGAGGAAGGAGACCAGGCAAAAACTGAGATCATTTGGTACCTTATAATTCATAAAGACTTCCAACCAGAATCTTGGTCTCTACTTAGCTAAAGTCTATTTCCTCTGATTTCATTTTTTCTTCAGATCTACTTCATATGACCTTTCCTTTGGCCCCCGTGGTTTTCTTCCTCACTATTTTCTTTCTATCTGAAGATCTCTAATTTCTGCATCAAGACTAAGTTTCCTGTAGTTACTGAGATCTACTGATCTACTGCACTCTGAGGCTAAGTGCTGTCTCTCTTTTCTTTTGTCCCTAGAATCTCTACTGAAGCATTCTCTCTTTCTTTTGCCTTTTGTTATATATTCTAGATCATAGGATTTTGTTTTCCTAGGATTTATTTATAAGAGGAAAGAATATATATATAGTCAGACATAATACACCAAAAAAGGGCAATAAAATAGAAAATAAAATAAAACATAATTATCTAGGCTTGGAATGGATTGTTCCTAAGATATTTAAAATTATCCAGACCTGGTATAACCAGAGTGATTCTGAGATCCCACATCAAGCTGTCTGACTCCCTCATGGTTTCAGAATAAAGCTGCATCTTTCCTTTCCTGAATTATAACATATAGGTTTCTCTGAATCAAAGCTCATTTGTCCTTCCTATAATCCCAAATTCAGTCTTTGCTAATCAGGAAGGCATTTGATTATGGATAGAATTTCAGGAGAGTGGATCAGGCACATCTCTACATAATTCCTGAACTAGTGGGTTATCTTAGTTTATTCCTTCCAAAAAAGGAAGAAATGGGTGTTTTTCATACTGGCACTTGTTACCAAGATATTTCGAATAATTCCTCAAATGTACTTCAACCAAGTCATGCTCCAAATCACAGAAGACAAATCTTATTTCATGAGGGGTTACAGACTTCACATTTCCTTTGTTATATATAGGGATGATGTGGCTCTGGAGCCATCCCCTGACATTTTCTGGGCCTGCCAATTGATTCTGAAAGCACAGATATTTGGTCTGTGGGCTTTGCAGCTGTCTCCTAAAATCCCCCAAAGGCCAGCTGGATTATGTCTTGTTTCCTTGATCAACTCCCTAGAGTCCCCAAAACAAGGGTCTACATTTGTCCCTCCTACTGAGTCATTCTGCCCAGAGCTCCTTGGCACACAGGGTCTTTGGCTTCCTGCCCCCACTTAACATCCTGAGTAAAGTAAAAGATATAAAAAAGGGAGTGGCTACATGTAGGTGGGACAGAAGAGTATTCAGATCCACAGTCTCTTTTGTCCTAGTTAGACTGGATATTAAGTATCATGTCCATTTCTGTGTTTTATATTTTCAAAAAGATACTGAAATCAGAAAGAACAAAATAGTGAAAAAGGTTTATAAAGTACCTTTTTTGTCAATCTATTGCTAACATGTACTTGTTCTATAGATAATGAAACATGCAGCTCAAAAAGTTAAGAGAAGAGTAAGAGAGAAAAGTAAAAGTAAGCATTAATTGTAGATGCCCAGTTTTTTTTTTCCATAAAAGGAAAGAGAAATTTGGAATGATAGCTATTTGGAACACATGGATTAATTCAAGTATTTTGCAGGATAGGGAGATATGGACATATCACAGTGTCAGAGGCAGAATTTGGCCTAAGATATTCCTGATTCCACAACTAACACTCTATAAGATCATCCCTTTTCCAACCTCTCATGTCTTTCCTTCCTCTTCCCTACCCTGACTAATTTCAACTGAGAACCGTACCTTATGTTTCACTGGAAAAAGTGGAACTGTTTTCTGAAAACTCCCTCTTCTCCTCATTTAAAATTACTCAAATGTGATCTGTTATTATCTCTTCATTCTTTCACATAAAAAAGTGGCTTATCTCCTCACCAAAGCAAACCTCTCTATTTTCACAAGCAATCCCGTTCTATCCCTTCTCCTGTTGATTTCCCCCTTTATCGATTCCCTCCTCATGTATCTTCATCCCTCATGTATCCATCCCTCATGTATCCTCTCTTTAGATTGTTTTCCTATTTCCTAGACATGGTTATGTCTCCCTTCATTCTGATGCTTTCATTTCCTTTCCTCTCACTCTCTTCTTAACTTTCTACAGTCTGACTTCTAGTCTCATTATCCTTCTGAAACTATCTTCCCCAGTTACCATGAAATATGTACACTGACAAATCCAATGCCTTCTTCTTAATCTCCATCTATCTCTCTGCAGCCTTTGATATTTTTGATTACCTTCTTCTTGCTTCTTTCTTGTCACTAGTTTTCTGTAATATTCTTCTCCCCTTGTTCTCTTCCTGCCTTTCTTGTTCTCCTTATCTCCAACAAGGTCATTACCACTGATTGTAAATGTCCCTTTAAAATTCTATCCTGGGCCTTCTCTCCTCCCTTTTATATTGTCCCAATTAATGGTTTCATCAACTCCAGTCAATTCAGTTATCACTTTCTGTCAATGATTCTCAGATTGATTTGTTCTATCTAACTTCTCTCCTTATCTCAAGTCTTGAATTTTTAGTTATTGAACACCTTAAACTAGATTCCTCACAAATATCTTTAATTCTATATATCTGAAAGTCACTCATTATTTCCCCTTAAATTCTCCCTGTTTAATATCTTCATTATTACTATTAAGGGTACCACTATCTTCCCAAGCCCCCAGGCTTACTACCTAGGTAGCACCTTTGACTTCTTTGTCTGTCTGTCTGTCTCTGTCTCTCTCTTTCTTTCTGTCTGTCTGAGTCCACTCTATCCAATCCATTGTTACGTTTTGTCGGTTCTATTTTCATACTATTTCTTCTATATGGTCTCTTTTCTCCTGTTTCACTGAATTTCCTGATATAGGCCCTTTTCTCTTCCCATGAATGTACTATTGCAATAGCCTGCTGGCTGATTTCTCTATCTCAAGTTTCATCCCATTTCAATTAGGCCTCTACTCCATTGGCAAATTGGTCTTTATAAAGTATGTCTGATCATGTCACCCCTAATCAATAAATTCCAGTGTCTCCCTGTCACTTTCAGTACAAAATATAAAATTCTTCATTTGACATTCAAAGCTCTTCATAATTTGCTCCTCTCTTATATTTTTAATCTTCTTGTATCTTAATCACATCCATGTATTTTGTAATCTAGTGACATTGGTCTCCCTGCTATTCTTTCAAGACAACATTTCATTTTTTAGCTCTAGGTATTTTTGTTGTCTGTCACCCACTCTTTCTTCAAGGTTCAGTTAAAGAAGACTTACTTACTCCAAGAATTCTTCCACAATCCTTCTTGATTTTAGTGCCTTCCTTTTGAGACAATCCCCATTTTTTTTGCACATGCAAATTTTATACAACGCACACATAAGTACACTTCATGACTGTTGTGTGCTAGTTCCTCCATTAGAACAGGAAATCTTTGAGAGAAATAACTACCTTTTGTCTTTCTTTGTGTCCTCAGTGCTTAGCATAGTGCCTGACACATAAGTAGGTGCTTAATAAATGATCATTAAATGCATGTTTGACTACTAAATAACTTTGACAGGTCTAATTTGTAGAAGAGAACAATTGATACAGGAAATAGAATTGTTGCTATTCAGTGTTACTTATCTAAAGGACTGTAATGTGGAATTCAGATTAAACATACATTAAGCTATATCTCAGACAACTAAAATTGGAAGTATAAATTGAGAACTAGAAGTGACCTTAGAAGCTATATAGTTCAACCTTCCAAAAACTAATAAATCTTCAAATGAGAAAACTGAGACAAGGAAGTTTAAGTGGTTGGCATAAGGTCTCACAAGTAATAAACAGGTAGGATTTGAATCCAAATCCTTTCATTCCAGAGCTAAGAATGTTTCCATAGTAATACACCCACAGAGAAATATATATATGTATAATTTTAGATTAGGAAAGAACCTCAGCCCCCATCTCCTCCAACACCACAAAATACATGGAAAAAATCAAACAGATCCAATAAATGTTTTTACTGAGATCCTCCAGATACTTAGTTATAGATCTAGGATTCAGAACAAGATCTTCTAAATCCAAATTCTACATTCTTTACACTAATATGAAGAGTTCTTATAGCCACTGTAAGAGAATACACTGAACTAAGAAACAAACATACCATATGTTTGCGATGTTTTGCTGATAGGACATGTGAAATGAATTTATGACAAGGTTTTCATTATGTAACATTGAAACTAATAAATCTTCAGTTTCAATGAGTATGCATATGTGTATTTTTTAAGAAAACTATTTTAAGTCTCCATCTGTGAGCCTTGACATCTCTTGTTTCCCTAGTTTACAGGAAAAAAAATGCATTTATTATACTACCAAAATAGTGAATTCAAACCCTTAAAAAAGTGAATGACCAAAATAGTATATAGTCCCTTACTAGTATCCAGGAATCTTGAGTTTAGTCTAGCTTCTGTGTGACCATGACCTTAGCAATCCTTCTTACTTCTGAATCTTTGTTTTCTTTTTTATTTATTTTTAATTCTTTCTTATTTCCCAGATATATGTTTTAAAAACTTTTTTTTTAATTTTAAATTTCCAGATTTCATCCTCCCACAATGATCACTCTTCCTTGAGAAGGTAAATAATTTGATTTCAATTATACATGTTAGGTCATTCAAAAAATACTTCCATATTATCCATCTTGCAAAAGAAGACAAAATGAAACAGAAAATAAGTAAATAATATTAATAAATAAAGTAAAAACAAAGCAGATTTTTTAAAAGTGTGCTTTAATCTGCATTCAGAGTTTGTTCATTTTCTCTATAGAAATAGAAAATATTTACCATCATGGATTCTGTGGAATTGTCTTGAATTATTGTTTTGATTAGAATGGCGAAGTCTTTCAGTTGATAGTCCTTACAATATTAGTTACTGTACAGAGCATTCTTCTGACTGCTCCCTTTAATTTGCATGTATTCATCTATATCTTCCAGGTTTTTTTCTGAAGTCATACTGGTCATGACCTCTTTTAGCATAATGGTATCCCATCACAATCATACACCATAACTTGTTCAGCCATTTCCCAATTGATAAGCATCTTATAAATTTCCTAGTCTTTATCACTATATAAAGAGCTACTATAAATATTTTTGCACAAATAAACTCCTTTACCTTTTCTTTAATCTCTTTGGCAGACCTAATAGAGGTATTACTAGATAAAAAGAAATGAAGAATTTTATAGCATTTTGGGAGTAATTCCAAATTGTTCTCCATGATGGCTGGACTAATTTAGAATTAGATCAATAGTTCATTAGTGTCCCCAAGTTCTCAATGTCCTCTCTGCCATTTTACATTTTTCTTTTCTGTCATGTTAGCCATAGATTTGAGATGATATCTCAGATTTTTTTTTAATTTGTCTTTTTCTAGTCAGTGGTGATTAGAGAATTTTTCCATGTGATTATTGATAGCTTTGATTTCTTTCTCTGAAAACTACTTATTCATATCTTTTGACTATCAACTGGGAAATAGCTCTTTTTATGAGTATGACAGTATATTTGAGAAATGAGCTTTTTATCAAGAAACTTGTAACCATTTCCCCCAATTTCCAACTTTTTTTCTAATTTTAGCTGCATTAGTTTTGTTTGTGCAAATGTTTTTTTAATTTCATATAATCAAAATTATTTATTTTACTTTCCATAATCCTCTTTATCTCTTGTTTGTACATAAACTCTTCCTTTGTCCATTGATCTAACAGTTATAATTTTCCAAGTTGATCTAATTAGTTTATAATAGTTTCCTTTGTTTAAATAATCATTTATAAATTTTGACCTTGTCTTGGGATATAATAGGAGGTCAAATATTAGTACTCCAAGAGGTTGCATCAAAGGCCAAATGTTCATTGTTGCCCTCCTCATGTATGGTTTTTTTTTTTTTTTTCAGGCTCTTGTCCACAATCCATGGCAATCTTTTTTCTTAGGGTTTTTTTTTTTTTTGTTTGTTTGTTTGTTTTGTTTTTGTTTTTGTTTTTTGTGTCATTTGTTTTTCCAAGACCAAACATTAGAATGTTTCCATGTCCTGTGCTTCTTGGCAAGGATTTTCTAGATAAATTTATCTGACATCTGTATAGTTCTAGTAATTTTTACAGAAAGCTTGTTGTACAATGGATACATTATTTAGATTGGAATCATTTAAGACCTAAAATAAAATTCAGCCTCTGACTAGTTGTGTGATCCTGAGTAAGTCACTTAACCTTTGTCAATCTCAGTTTCCTCAACTAAATAAGGAGAAAAATAGTCTCTACTCCTAATAGTTGTTGTGAATATCAAGATATATAATATCTGCAAAGTGCTCGTTATAATATTTTGCATATACTAAGTGTATTATAAATACTTGGTTTTTTTTTCCCCTCCCTTTTATTTACAATTTCTCAGATTGCATGCCTGGTGGCTTCCATTTCTTGTAACCTTAAGCCTCTTATTTCCTATGGTACCCATTTTTTGAAGGAAGAGGAAAAATAAAGTTGGTGGGAAATGAGTCTTCTTTCTTGTGTTGTGCAGATTGGATTCAATTTCCAAGTGCACCCTGTTTTATCTAATCTCTAGCCTTTAGAAGGAGGGTGTGTTAATTAGTGTTTCTTTCTGGCTATTTGATTGTGTGACTCTCATTTCTTATTTTACTTGCCTTCCAACCTGGTTTTCCTCCTTTGGGAAGAAGTCATGCCTTCTACCCAGTGATGAACATTCTCATACCTAATCATATTCTTTACAATCCAATCACTCTGAAGTCAATTCTCTTAATGAAGACTTGCAGCATAACTTCACCAAATCCTTCCATTGAGCCTTCTGAAATACCTATTCTATGGGTAACAAGCTTTTCTTCATCTTAAAACTTTTCTTCTCCCACTGCTTCTATTAGTTCTTGCTACAATTTGGTTCCCCATGATGACACAGCCTCTCTAACCAACCTTTTCAGTACTGTATTTACTCATATTCTGATTGGAAAGAATATATAATATGAAATGGGAAGCAAACAGTCAAAGGTCCTCATTTTTCCAAAGGCCAATGATTATGCAAGACAAAGGTTCACCTGGAAATTGAATTCAAATTTGGCACAGCAAGAGATTATCCACTCTGTTGTACTCACTCATGAGTTGTACATTTATTTTCAATCTTTCCCTATTTTTTCATACAACACAACTTACAAACACAGCTACATCATGAAAAAATACTTATGTGAGCCTTTCATCCTTATTAAATTTTATCTCTCCAACTCTTTGTAGCTAAACTCCTCAACAAGGCCATAAACAATAGATGTTTTCACTTTTCTCTAGCTCTTACTAACCCATTATAATTAGCTTCTTGACCTTATCATTGTACTGAATCTTCTCTCTCCAAAGTTACTAATGAACTTTGAATTGATAAATCTAATAGTCTTTACTTAATCCCCATTTCTTCTAACACTTCTACATTCTTTGATACTGTCAATCACTTTCTCTTCTTTGATGTTCTCTTCTCTTTAGATTTCAGAACATTCTTTTCCTTCTTTAGATATCCCCTATGCTTAGCACAGTACCCGACATATAGTAGGCTATTAATAAAAGTTTATTGATTCATGTGTGCTCTTTTTCTTGTTGAGTGACAACTGATTGTTCTGGTTCCCCTTTTCCTATGATCTAAGCCAGAAGTCTTTTATTATTAAAGATTCCATAGAAAAGTTTTAATTATGTTGGAGAGATGCTTCAACAAGTATTCATAAAAGAGCAAAGAAAAAAAGTCACTCATGTGAGACACTGAATGTATTTTGGTTCATATTATTAACAAGAATAACCATATTGATAAATTCAAGATAATATCAGAATTGTTCTGGGGGCATTACTCCCAGAAAGACTGTAAATTCATTGAGGGTGAAGACCACATAATTTTCTCCTAATGCCTAACACACAATGCTATTAAAAAAATATTGAGTATTTTATTGTGGTGTTCTCTTCTTTTATATAATATAAGATGGTTCTCTCTGGGAGCAGGTTTCTTGAGGAGGTTTTCTGGAGGCAGCCTTAGTTTCAGTTCAAAGTAATAATCACTCCAAATGCAGCCAACTAATAAAATCCAAACGTTTATTTTCTCCTTCCTTGGGTCCGGATAGCTTTCTTAGAGGCTTCAGCTTTCCTTGGTTCTGAGAGCTCTCGTTGCTAGTCTTTTGTCTCTAGCTCAACTCCGAATGTCTCCAGCCAGCACCAAAGTGAAAGTTGGAATGAATCTGTCTTGCTTCCAAGAGGGGGCTTCTGGCTTTCAATCTCCCAGAGTGCTCTTTGAACCTAAGAACTTCTTGCTTATATGAGCTCTCTAAAGGTGTGAACACAAGTATTGTTTCTATCAGTTCCACTTAGTACCTTATTTCAAGTTTTGGCCCATAACATCTCCTTGTAAGATCAGATCAATCACACTGAACCATGCTAAATTAGATAATTATTGTCTCTATCAATTCTAATGACTTAATAACTTGTAAGGATTCTAACATTTTATTTTTCCCAGTAACACAAAAACAATGTATAAGATTGCCTTTAAAACTTTAAGTTCAAGATTTGACCCTTTCTCCTTCCTCATCCCACTCCTCCTCACTGAGAAAGCAAATAACTCAGTAGAGGTTATACATGTGTAATCATGCAAAAATTATAATAAAAGTCATGTTATTTGAGAAAACATAGGCAAAAAAACTTCAAGAAAAATAAAGTGGAAAATAAAGAACCTTCAGTTCTTTCTCTGAGGATAGATAGCATTTTTCATCATAAGTCTTTCAGAGTTGTATTAGACTATCACATTGCTGAGAATAGTTAAGTCATTTACAACTGATCATCTTATTACATCTTATTACAATGTTGCTGTCATTTTGAATAGATTTCATTTCACTTTTCATCCGCTCTTGGAAGTCTTTCCAAATTTTTCTGAAAGCATCCTACTCATCATTTCTTATAGTACAAAGTATTCCATCATAATCACAAATCACAATTTGTTCAATTATTCCCCAATTATTAGGTATCCCCTTTATTTCCACTTCTTTGCCTCCAGAAAAAATTTGCTATAAATATTTTTGGTACTATAGGTCCTCTTCCTTTTGGTTTGCTATCTCCTTTGGGATACAGAATATTGCTAGGTCAAAGGGTATGCATGTTTTTATGGCTCTTTGAACATAATTCCAATTTACTCAACAGCAAGATTTTTAAATTTTTTTTTCACTTGCAATTCCCTTTCACATGAGAAATTGATACATGACCCTGGGCATATACGCATATAAAATAAGTATACAAATCAAACTTTCACTGATGATCATAATTTTATAATATCCACATTCAGTTATTAGACACTATATAGGGTAATAATACAGTTTAATTGTTGGGCTTTACAGAATAGTTGAATTAGTTCACGCCTCATTTTTTCCCACATTCTCTTGCCTGGCTTTCCTTTTCTGTCCTATTAGCTACTCTAACAGGTATAAAGCAGTACTTCAAAATTCTTTTAATTTGCACTTTTCCAATCATGGAGTTAGAAAAAATTTTCACAATATTATTAGTAAATTATTTTGATTGCTTCCTCTAAAAATTGTTTATACATTTTGATCATTTATTAATTGAGGAATGTCTCTTGATTTTTATGAATTTGACTCAATTCTCTATTTGTTTGAGAAATGAGGTGTTTACCAGAGAAACTTGCTTCAATTTTTAAAAAAATTACTATTGCTAAACTGAATTGTCCATCATCCAATTTCCCCATGTCTCTTATCTTCTCATCTTCTCTCGTCCTCTCTTCTCTTCTCTTCTCTTCTCTTCTCTTCTCTTCTCTTCTCTTCTCTTCTCTTCTCTTCTCTTCTCTTCTCTTCTCTTCTTCTCTTCTCTTCTCTTCTCTTCTCTTCTCTTCTCTTCTCCTCTCCTCTCCTCTCCTCTCCTCTCCTCTTCTCTTCTCTTTCCTTTCCTTTTCTTCTTTTCTCTTCTGTATCTCTGTCTCTGTCTCTGTCTCTCTCTATCTCTTCCGCCTTTCACCCTAGCCCTCCTCAAAAGTGTTTTGTGTCTGACTACCCTTCGCCAATCTGTCCTCTCTTTTATTCTCTTATCCCCTTCCCCTCCTCCTTTCCTGTAGGGGAAGATAATGTGTATGTTATTCCCTCTATGAGTCAATTCTGATGAAAGTAAGGTTACCAAGTCCCCATTCCCTCTCCTGTAAAAGTATTTTTCCCCCCTTGTCTTTTTTTTTTGATGAGCTAATTTACTACATTTTATCTCTCTTTTCCCTTCTCCAAATATCATCCTCTCTCATCTATTATTTTATTTTTATGATTTCACTTCTTTATATTTGACTCACACCTGTGCCCTGTGCCTATATGTATTCCTAAATGACTTAATGATGAGAAAGTTCTTATGAGTTACAAGTATCACATTCCCAGGTAGCCATACAAACAAGTGAACCATATTAAGTTCCTTATGAACTTTCCTGTTTATGGTTTTTTTTTTATGCTTCTCTTGAGAACTGTATTTGAAAAATCATATTTTCTATTTAGCTGTGGACTTTTTATCAAGAATGCTTAAAAGTTCCCTATCTCATCAAATATCTATTTTTATCATGAAAGATTATGCTTAGTTGTGCTTGGGAGATGATTATTAGTCATACTTCTACTATCTTTGCTCTCTGAAACATAATATTCCAATCATTCTGATCCTTTAATGTAGAAACTCCATGAATTGTTTCTTTCTGGTTGCTTATAATATTTTCTCCTTGACCCGAAAATTCTGAAATTTGGCTATAATATTTCTCTCTATATAGGAATTCTTATGTATTCTTATATAGGAATTGTGTGTGTGTGTGTGTGTGTGTGTGTGTGTGCATATATAATTCCTATATATGTAAATATCCTATTATATATAGGATATTATATATCCTATAATATAATATAATTATATAAAAATATAGTATTTTCATTTGGGGATCTCTTTAAGTAAATGATTGCTAGATTCTTTCAATTTTCATTGAATCCTCTTTGGTTCAGGACAGTTTTCCTTAATAATTTCTTGAAAAATGATTTCTAGAATCATTTTTTGACCATAACTTTCAGGTAATTCAATATGCATATATATATTTAAATTATCTTACCAACATATATTTTACAAGTCAGTTGTTGTTCCAATGAGTTATTTTACATGGTTTCTATTCTTTTTATTTTTGTCTTATTTTCTCAGTGATCTTTTGTATCTCCTTTTTCATTTGTCCAATACTACTTCTTTAATGAGTTATTCTTCAGTGAACTTTTGTGCCTCTCTTTCCATTTAGTCAATTCTATATTCTTCTTATTATTGGCTTTTGTGTACATCTTTTACCATTTGGCCTAGTCTTTTATTAAGATACTACTCTCTTTAGTATTTTAATGTGTTTCCTTTATCAAGCTATTGACCCCTTTTTCATGATTTTCTGGCATCACTTTCATTTCTTTCCCCAATTTTCCTCTATATCTTGTACTTGTATTTGTATAAAAATGTACGTGTACATTTTTAAATCCTTTTTAAACTTTTCCATGGCCTGAGCCTATTGTGTTCGGACTCTCTGGAGGACTCTCTGTTACCAGCCTGAGTCCTTGGTCTTAGAAGAAGAGTGAAGAGGCAGGATGTTCAAACATGGAGTCCATTTATTCCAAATTCAATCAGTCTTATATACCCTAATACCCTTATATAACTATAGCACACTGCACATATGCTAACTGGATCACATAAGTAACTTGCTATTGTGCACAGTTGACTCTTTGCCACTTGGTATCACTCTGCTTTGATCACATCTTCTCAAAAAAGCCAAGAGTCCTTAGGGGAGATGGGGAGCCAAACCAGACATTGTCAGCAAGTTCCCTCTGGACTGAAGCGTCTTGTACCTCACCCAGAGTTCCCCCACTATCTATGGCCCCCCTACATGGATCCAATTTATATTTTTTTGGAGACTGGATGTAGAAGTTTTGATTTTGTTAAAATAGGACTATGCTTTCATAGAAGGTGTCATGTCCCAAATTTCAGGTTTTGTACAACTGTTTTCGGAGATACTTCTAGGCATCTGTAAGTTTTTAGCTTTTCCAAAGTAGTATGATCTAATGAGAGATGTTTACTACTCTCCTGGCTTATGTTCTGGTCTATGAATAAGCACAAGCATTTTTTTTTTCTGCTCTGGAATTGTAAGGAGGATGCCTGTTCTATTATGATCACAAACTCTGGTTTGCTAGTGGTTCATCCTAAGAGTGCCACTAAGGATTGTGACCCAGATCTGAGTATGGATGGTCAAAGCAACAGAATCTTCCTCCTCCTTCTCTTCCTTTTCCACTTTCTTTATGATGACCGCATATTTTAAAATCAGCTGGAGTCAGGAATTCAGGTTAAGGGAAAATCCTTGATCTTTATTCTTTGTGGAGGTGAAGGGTGATGGTGATAGGAAATGAGAGCCATCGCGACATGAACCTGACCAGCACCCTCTCTGCCTCTCTCTCTCCACCCACCTAAATTGTCTCTATGTCATTTCCTATACGACACATCAAAATTTGCAGAGAGTGGGGGGGGGAGACATTCTTTCTCCAAGCATATATTAATAGAGTATTGTCCAATTGCTATTTAGCCTCACATGCTTAGGACCTCAGTGCATCAACTCAAGCTTCCGCCCATTATATTCTTTCTCTTGCTTTTCCTCTTCCTTCTCCTCTTCTTTCTCTTCTTCTTCTTCTTCCTCCTTCCTTCTCCTTCTCCTTCTTCTTCTTCTTCTTCTTCTTCTTTTCTTCTTCTTCTTCTTCTTCTCCTTCTTCTTCTTCTTCTTCTTCTCCTCCTCCTCCTCCTCCTCCTTCTTCTCCTCCTCCTCCTCCTCCTCCTCCTCCTTCTTCTTTTTCTTCTTCTTTTTTCTTCTATCTAAAGTCATGAACCCGTCTATGGAAGATGGGGAGCAACTACTAATCACTGACCTCTTTCCCAGGATATGTTCTTATTACAAAAAGTACCACCTGGAGATTTCTGACATAGTATTAAGAAAGGATGGCAGAGGCTAAGCAATCAGGTGACCTGCCTTATACAATTGAATCATGTTAAAAACAAATTTCTGTCATTTTTAAAAATTTTTCTTTTTTTTTAAACAGTTCTATGAACCATTTTTTGTTTCTAACTCTGAGAAGCCATGTGACCTGATTTGATATGCAAATGCTAGCTTTGCAAATTAAATCATAGATGAATTTGCAAATTTTCCCTCAGTTTCCTTTTTATTTGGGATACTTTTAAAATTGTGGGACAGCCAGAAGAAAAATGCCCATGGCTGATATATGCAGTACCTCATTCATGGAAGAGTAAGGAGGCTCTTGTCACTGGATTAAAGAGTACATAAGATGTAATATAACAATAGTCTTTTTTAGACTAAGGAAGAAAGAAGGGCTTACACTATGAAGGACTTTGAATGACCAATAGAGGATGTTGTATTCCATCCCAGAGCACTGGAGTTTAATGAGTAGAAAGTTAACAAGGTCAGACCTGCACCTCAGGAAAATCACTTTGATGACTAAATGAAGGATAGATTCAAGCAGGCAACAGACTATTGTAATTGTCCAGTTGTGGGGTAATATGGATCTATATCAGAGTGATGGGAGTATCAGAAGATCTCTCCTTTGGATGTATTGGAGAGATATTCTAAATGTAAAATCAACAGGCCTTGGTAACAAAGTAAATGGAGAGTGAGAGATAATGAGACTACCAGGACAATACTTCAGTAGTGAACCTGAGTGACTAGAAAAAGAGCATTGCTTTCTAAAGAAGAAAGGGGAATAATTTAGGGGGATAATGATTTACCTTTTGCACATATAGGATGTCTACTGGATTTTAATTCAAGATTCTGAAAAGCCAGTTGAAGATGAAAGATTAGAAGTTGATTGAGAGGTTAGGATAGGATAGATAGATTTGAGAATGGAAAGGATACATATTATTTTTTTAAATTAATTTATTTATTTTATTAAAACTTTTTATTTACAAAGCATATGCATGGGTAATTTTTTCCAACATTGATCCTTGCATAACCTTTTGTTCCAAATTTTCCCCTCCTTCCTCCCACCCCTTCCCCTAGCTGGTAGGTAGTGCAATATACAGCATACATATAAAATCCATTAAAACCCATGGGGGCTGAAAAAAATCTTCTAGTAAAATAGAGTTAGTCTTATGAGGAATAAGATAAGAGCCTAGGATAGAACTTTGTGAGCCTCTGACTAGATGGTATGATCTGGAAAAATATATAGCAAAGGATTCTGAGAATGAATAGTCAGATAAGTAGGAGGAGAAATAGAAGAAAGTGATGTCCTGAAAACTGTAAGAGAAAAGATTATCAAGGGAGGCAGAGTGATCTCCAGTTTCACAGGCTGTAGAATGGTCAAGGAAAATGAAGATTAAGATAAGGGCATTGGATTGAGAAATTAGATCACTGGTAACTTTCAAGTAAACAGTTTCAATAGAATAATGTGGTCAAATGGACAATTGTAAGATCATCAAGCAGAGAATGAGAAGAGAGAAAGTAGAGATATTTGCACATCTACTAATAATAGCTTTTCAAGAAGTTTAGCCAAACAAAGCTCAGGAGATGAGGGATTGTAGAGGGCTGAAACTCTGAAAAAGTGTGTTTGAATCAGATAATGGAGCACTTATGGCTAATTACCCATTTGATGTGAGATAATGTTTCTCTCTATATATATTTAGATGAGATGATGATTTGATGGATCTCCTCACTATTGGTGCTTGCTGAATATTTGGTGGTGAGGTAATCATAGGCAAGGATTGGAGGGCTGAGGGAGAGAAGTTGGGGTCATTTGGCAGCAGGATAAGGAGGAAAGAGGCTGGAGACTCTGGACGCCATCATCCAGTATACATCCTCCTTCACTTCTCCCTCTAAAGACCAAAAACTTTGATTGATCCTGATTCTGACGGATCATGAGACCCTCCAGGGAGTTAGCCCACACATTATAAGGGATGATGGCTATGTTATCACAGACAAAATCTTTAACCTCTCAGTTACTCAATCCATTTTCTGAGACAGAATTATATTCAAAAAGTTGATCTCCATCAATCCAAAAAGTTTTTCAACTGATGAAATAACAAGTCCAACAAACAAAAGAGTCCAGTTCCATCCCTATATATTTTGGGATCTTCACTACAAATATATATTCCTATTGAATCCTCAGCAAGGAATTTAATACATTATTCTATAAAGTGTATTTTAATGGCAGGTATTTTTAAAGTATGTGTTTAATACATAATTCAAATTATAAAATGTGTGGGTGTATAAAATGATGGCAAAGTTTTAAAAAGAACTTTTTAAATTTGTATATGTAAATTTCTGGCAAGTATCTCTGCTTTTTTATTAATGTGGGGGCTTGAATAATTATTTGATAGGCATCCACACATAATAATTTCTAATCATTTCATAATTAATCTGCCCTCTATGTGCAGTGCAAAAGTGTTTTTCTTTATCACAACAGTTAAATTATTTCAGCTGACACTATGTTTACCCAGCAGAATTTTCTCACATTACTTTTTCTCCTGATATGGAGATCATTTCCAACACCATAAAAGACGACCCATTTACTTTGCATTCAGCGTGACTAAAGAAGAAGAAAAAAAAAACACAGAATTAAAGAATGGCACACCTAAGAGGCACCTTTAAGATCATCTAACACAACACTGTTGTGTTCCTGAAAAATAAACTGAGATTCAGAGATATATCCAGAAGAGCTATTATATAATAGATCCAGGAAAGCAATTCTATTTATTTGATCCCATCGCTATACTTCTTTCTCCTTTAAGAATTCATTCAAGATAATTCAGAATTAGCTAACTCAAATATTAAACAATTTAATTATTGGATATTTCCTACAAAGAGACAAATCACATTTCTATATATTCCTCAATATGTATCTCCACTCTTCCAGAAATGTGGAATATAAACCTGGATCCCCTGGGTTTCACAGGTGTGTCTTTTATCTCCTTTTGTTGGGAATCAGGCTTCCATGTTGCTTGCTTTCTGAAATTTCACCATGCTTACTTATAGGTACCTTCTCTCTTCATTCACCCTCTCTTTGTTTCCTATTTTACAGAATCTCTTTATGTGTTGTCTTCCTCTGTGAGGACCAAGTTAGCACTCTGGATGCCTTAGAATCAGCTGGAGTCAGGATAAGCAAAAGTCCTTGGTCTTTATTCTTGGTCTTTAGGGGTAGAAGTGAAGGGGATGGGCACAGGATCTTCACAATCTCCCTTCTCCTTGTCTACCACCAAAGTGACTCTGGCTTGTCTTACTCCACCCCCTAATCAGTCCTACAATTCTCTGTATACACCAAAAGATCAAGCCAGCACAAAATAGTGGGAAGGACCATTTTCCAAGCATATGCTAATAGAGTATCGTCCAATCAGTAATTAGCCTTAAGTGCTCAGTTGTCTGATTCCAGTGCATCAACTCAGAATTTCAGACTTTTACATTCCCCCTTTAGAATGCAAATTCCTTAAGAGCAGAGACTCTCTTGTTTAAAGAGTTTCTAGCATTTAGTACAGTTAGTAAAGTGGTACATAATAAGGAAGGAAATAAATAAGCATTTATTAAATATCTATCATGTGTCAGAGGCTGTGCTAAAGTTATTTATGCTAAATTATATGCCAGACACTGTGCTAAAATGCTTTACAAATATTATCTCATTTTATCTTCCTAGCAAACATGGGAGGTAGGTACTATTATTAACCCTATTTTGCATTTGAAGAAACTAACATTGACAGAAATTAAGTGATTTGCCCAGCCATACAGCAAGTAATTATCAGGCTAGATTTGAACTCATATTTTCATGACTCCTAACCCAGCAGTCTATTCCCTGTGTCACCTAGACATCTCTTATGGTTTACTAAATCAACAATCTATCTACCATCTATTATCTATCACTATCTATACATATCTGTACATACTGTAGAATTCTTGTTTATATCCTACCCTACATTCACCAAGAGAATCCTTCCAATGTGGTATACCTTAAACCTTTATTATGGTATGGAATTGAGCCTGAGTTGACAAGGACCATAAAAGTAGAACATTATCTCTGTAGACTCTAGTATTTGTAATACATAAATGAATTTTAAATATGATTTCTGCAACAGAATGAATCTGTTTTCTAGAAACACCCTAATGTATGTGGAAGGTCTTAGACATGACAATTAATTCTTAGGCTAGGAAACCTCATGAATCAAAGAAAAATTCAAAATGGCCCCTAGTAATATTGAGTGACACTATAATCTTTAGGCTGTGCTATCTTGCTATGGCTTTCTTCTTCTCTCTCCCATTTGGTTAGCTTTATTCTCTTGCTTCTGAATTTCCAGATTTTCCCATCTTGATCTAGCTGCCATCTCACCATGGAACACCCTTTAGTTACTGGGGAACTTCTCTCTATAAAACATCCATTGGACCATGTAATCTTTTCATTTTGAAACATCAATCTTCCATGCTGGTTCCAACTTCGCTTTTCCTCCAAAACCATCAATATGTGAGCAGGAACCCCAACTTAGCCAGGCTTTACTTCCTTTCATGACTGTTTCTGATTCTCCAGAGTTTGACACTATGTCACCAAAGATATTCTCCCACTACCTCTCTTGTATATCTTACTTCATGAAAATGTAAGCTCCTTGAGGTCATAGATTCTCTTTCTTTTTGTTTATATGTGTATCCCAAAAACGTGACACCATGGCTACTACTTCCTAAATACTTAGAAAATTTTTTCTTACCTTGTCTCAGTCTTACCTCCCTCCTTTTGCTTTTGTTGTAACAGTGGCAAGACAGGGGATGAAATGGCAGAAGACCCAAAGTACTTATGAGAATTTAGTCTACTTACAAATATTATCTTGATCATAAAAATAAAATCTCTGATTAATGACTAATGAGTGGATACACTTCTGGAACATCAGAGTCAACCTTGACATCCTCAAAATAAACAAACCAAAACATATAAAGCAGAGGGCATATCCAAATGAAAACCTGGTTACTGTGGTAGAGGGATTTAACAGGAAAGTTATATACTATCTCATTTTCATCAAGTGTTCTCCTCCTGCATTGGGTTGGCCTGGCCTGCCTATTATGGGGAGCTTCATAGGCTCACAATTTGCCTTCTATGGTTGTGTTGGAGGTCTCACAGCTGGGTACTGATCTGCTGGCCTTCTGAAGCAGGGCAGAGTAAACAAGGCTGCTGTAGTTAATCAAGGCTAAAAGCCTCCAAATAGTTTCCTTACTTCAGGCCTCCCTGCACCTGGGATGTGTTGCCCACTGCCCAATTCAGACATATCTTTCCTGAAGTTCTTTCAAGATATCTTTTTTTTAAAAAGTGTTTTGTAAACTTAAAATCTTTTTTTAAATAACCTTTTATTTACAGGTTATATGTATGGGTAATTTTACAGCATTGATAATTGTCAAACCTTTTGTTCCAATTTTTCCCCTCCTATCCCCCATCCCCTCCCTAGATGGCAGGATGACCAGTAGATATTAAATATATTAAAGTATAAATTAGATACACAATAAATATGCATGATCAAACTATTATTTTGCTGTACAAAAAGAATCGGACTCTGAAATATTGTACAATTAGCCTATGAAGGAAATCCAAAATGCAGGCAGGCAAAAATACAGGGATTGGGAATTCAATGTAATGGTTCTTAATCATCTCCCAGAGTTCTTTTGCTGGGTGTAGCTGGTTCAGTTCATTATTGCTCCATTGGAACTGGTTTGGTTCATCTCATTGCTGAGGATGGCCACGTCCATCAGAATTGGTCATCATATAGTATTGTTGTTGAATTATATAATGATCTCCTGGTCCTGCTCATTTCACTCAGCATCAGTTCATGTAAGTGTCTCCAGGACTTTCTGAAATCTTCCTGCTGGTCATTTATTACTGAACAATAATATTCCATAATATTCATATGCCACAATTTATTCAGCCATTCTCCAATTGAGGGACATCCACTCAGTTTCCAGTTTCTGGACACAACAAAGAGATCTGCCACAAACATTTGTGCACATACAGGTCCCTTTCCTTTCTTTAAGATTTCTTTGGAATATAAGCCCAGTAGAAACACTTCTGGATAAAAGAGTAAGCACAGTTTGATAACTTTTTGAGCATAGTTCCAAATTGCTCTCCAGAATGTCTGGATGTATTCACAATTCCATCAACAATGTATTAGTGTTTCTGTTTTCCCACATCCCCTCCAACATTCCGCATTATCTTTCCCTGTCATTCTAGCCAATCTGAAAGGTGTGTAGTGGTATCTCAGAGTTGTCTTAATTTGCATTTCTCTGATTAATAATGACTTGGAGCATCTTTTTATATGGCTAGAAATAGTTTCAATTTCTTCATCTGAGAACTGTCTGTCCATATCCTTTGACCAATTATCAATTGGAGAATGGCTTGATTTCTTATAAATTAGAGTCAATTCTCTCTATATTTTGGAAATGAGGCCTTTGACTATAAAAATGTTTCCCAGTTTATTGTTTCCCTCCTAATCTTGTCTGTATTAGTTTTGTTTGTACAAAAAATTTTCAATTTGATATAATCAATTTTTTTCTATTGTGTGATCAATAATGATCTCTAGGTCTTCTTTGATCATAAATTCCTTCCTCTTCCACAGGTCTGAGAGGTAAACTATCCCATGTTCTTCCAATTTATTTATATTCTCATTCTTTATGCCTAGGTCATGAACCCATTTTGACCTTATCTTGGTGTACAATGTTAAGTATGGGTCAATGTCTAGTTTCTGCCATACTAATTTCCAATTTTCCAGGAATTTTTGTCAAATAGTAAGTTCTTATCCCAAAAGCTGGGGTCTTTGGGTTTGTCAAACACTAGGTTGCTATAGTTATTGACTGTTTTGTCCTTTGAACCTAACCTATTCCACTGATCAACTAATCTATTCCTTAGCCAATAACAAATGGTATTGGTAACTACTACTCTATAATATAATTTTAGATCTGGTACAGCTAGGCCACTTTCATTTGATTTTTTTTTTCATTAATTCCCTTGAAATTCTTGACCTTTTGTTTTTTCCATATGAACTTTATTGTTATTTTTTCTAGGTCATTAAAATAGTTTTTTGGGAGTCTGATTGGTATAGCACTAAATAAATAGATTAAGTTTAGGTAGTATTGTCATCTTTATTATATTTGCTTGCCCTAGTCAAGAGCATTTAATATTTTTCCAATTGGTTAGATCAGATTTAATTTGTGTGAAAAGTGTTTTGTAGTTTTGCTCATAAAGTTTCTGATTTTCCCTTGGCAGAGAGATTCCTAAGTATTTTATACTATCAGTAGTTACTTTAAATGGAATTTCTCTTTGTAATTCTGACTGTTGGATTTTATTAGTGATACATAACAATGCTGATGATTTATGTGGATTTATTTTGTATCCTGCAATTTTGCTAAAGTTGTGGATTATTTCTAATAACTTTTTAGTAGCATCTCTGGGGTTCTCTAAGTATACCATCATATCATCAGCAAAGAGTGATAATTTGGTTTCCTCATTGCCTACTCTAATTCCTTTAATCTCTTTCTCAACTCTTATTGCCAAAGCTCTTTCAAGATATCTTAAGCTGAAAAATTATTACACTTTGAATGTTTGTGAGTTCTCTCACTCCAAAATTCATTCAGAGGCTTGATCTAGCATTGATTCTGGGGGAAGCTTGAAAGAGTTCAGGTAATATTCTGCCTTCTTTCCCCCATGTTGGCTCCACCCCTGAGTTTATATTCTATTGAGGTAAACAATCCGTATACATATAAATATTTATAATGCATAAATAAATCCAGGGTAATTTGATAGGGATGCCGGCAGCCAGAGGAAATAAGAAAAGGGCCCATGTAGAAGTTGGCTTCTGAGTCATACTTTGAAGGAATTGTAAATTCTAAGAGATATGAGAAGGGAATGCACTCTAGACACAGGGCACAGACTGTACAGAAGCACAGAACACCCTGGGAGATCGAATGTCATTATGTGAAGAACAGCAGGAAGGTCATTGTATGGCTCAAGCATGTGTGAAGGAAAGTTGTTTGGAGCCAGGTGGTGAAGTGCATCAAATGACAAGCAGAGGAGTGTGTATTTGACCCTAGTGATATGAGAGAGACTAGAGTTTATTGTACAAAGGAAAGGCTTAGGTCATAATTTACTTTAGAAATAGCACTTTGGCACCTCCCTGACCTCCTTTAAGTCCTAACTAAAATCCTCCCTTGTGCAAGAACTCTTCCCCAACCCCTCTTAATTACATCACTTCCCTCCTTTAATTATTTCTTATTTATCCTTTATAGAGCATATATATATATATGTTTGGATGTTTTCTCCGCTATTCAAATATTAAACTCCTTGAGGGCAGAGATTATTTTTGCCTCATTTTTTTTCCTTATATGATGCCTAGCACATAGTAGGCATTTAAGAGATGTTTATTGATTGATTAACAATTTTATGGAGGATTTATTGGATAGTTGAGGCATTCCAACCAAGGAAACCAAATGATAAGACTCTTGTAATAGTCTAGGCAAGAAGTTCAGTAAAAGATTGTGATGCATCCAAAAATGCAAAACTAGTTTCGGTGGCAGAGTTCTTCAGTGGAAAGAACACTGGAAGAAGAAGGAGGAAGGGGAAAGAAGAGGAGAAAGAAAGAAAAAAGAGGGGAAGGAGAAGGAAGAGAAAGAGGAGGGAAATGGAGGAGGAAGAACAGGAGAGGGAAGAGGAGTAGGAAGAAGAGAAGGAGGAAAAGGAGGAGGAAGAGAAGAAAAAGAAAAAGAAGAAGAAGAAGAAGAAGAAGAAGAAGAAGAAGAAGAAGAAGAAGAAGAAGAAGAAGAAGAAGAAGAAGAAGAAGAAGAAGAAGAAGAAGAAGAAAGCTGAGTAGAAGAAAACAGACTTGAAGTTTCACCTCAAACTTATAATATTGACAAAGGTAATGAAGGGCAATTAAGTAGAGGGGTGTGTGTGTGTGTGTGTGTATGTGTGTGTGTGTGTATGTGAAGCATATTACCCTGGATATTCCAAAAAACTCTGGGAGAAGTTTTTCCATTGCTCCCTCCAATAAGGGAAGCATAAACAAAGTAGGCCTTTTCAAAAAACAGAGGACTCTGATTGTTTAGTATCATTGTTTAATGAAGAGGTACTTGTAGTTTATCAAAGTCTAATAGTTCTGATAAAAAAAAAATACCAACCTCTGGGTTGCTTGCAAATACAAACAAGTACAAGATCTGTTCAAGAAGGAAAGATAGCCCTTTGTGTGATTCTGTTATTCTCAGATTTTCTTTTGTGTTCAATTATGTCTTTTTTGCTCATGTATAATTCTCTTTGTGAATGGTAAAATGAGAAATTTCACTTAAAATCTAAATAAAGACTTCATCCTCCTCATATCTGGAAATAGTATCTGAGGTTGGCTTACTGTAGTTTAGGACTGAGATGAAAAAAGTTACAACTATGGCTGACCATCTGCACTTAAACAAAAGTTAGGTGATATATTGGAAAAGTCAGAAGACTTTGAAAGTCATTTGAATGCAACCTCAGTTACTTATTAGACATAAGTCTTTAGGCAAATCACAAATTATCAGAGCTTTTTTGCTCATCTATAAAATAATAGGGTCAAATTAGTTCAGGGGTTCTTAATGTGTTGTCTGTTTATTTTGATAATTCTATTTCAATATCATTGTTTTCCTTGGTAGCCTTGGGTATTTTATTTTATGCATTTTAAAATATGAGTTCATAGGCTTTACACGATTGCTCACAAGGGACCATGAAATCAACCAAAAAATTATGAAGACCTGAAAAAGATAATCTCCTGCTTCAGAATCCTTTGGCTTACAATCTAAAAATTTTTTATGTTCAAGTTCCAGTTTTTTTTTTCCCTTAACATTTAAATGTTGCATATTCTTCAAGGATTCTGTATTACAAGGTTCCTTTACATTGCAGACATTTTCTAATTCTGTAATTTGACCCTATGCTTTTGATGATTAGTATTTTTAAATTTTCAAAATACTGTCATCTCTGCTACTAGACTAGTAGGCATGAAGTAAATTCTTAACAAATGCTTGTCTTTCTTCTTAGTTCATCTGATAGTGGCAAGAAGTACAATTTTTAAATGCTCTCATTTTTAGCAAATTTTACCTACAAAATGATCTGATTATCCATCTAATTTGATCCTCACAGAAGCCCTGTTAAGAAGATGGTACAAATATTGTAATGCTCCTGTTACAGGGGGGAACAGAGGGGCAGAATAATCTGGGTGAGCTAGATGACATCATTCTTAAATGACACAACTGAATCTAACTTTCAAGTCTTTCCTTGTTTCCTGCCCATATTGGTAAGGAAAAAGTGGAAGGTATCCTTTTGACTGTTTTATTAGAAAAACATACCTAAAGCAAGCCCAGAAAATTAAAATCACTTACACATGGTCACATAACAATTTAGTCACATTTTGAGATGAAAACCTACGTCTCTTGACCTCTTGATAGCTGGGTGGTGCTATGAATATGGCATTAAAGAATAAAGACTGAATTCTAATCCAGCCACAACACTTGTAAATCTAGACAACTCATTTAATTTCTGCCTGCCTCAGTTTCCTTAATTGTAAAATGAAAATAACAACAACAACAACAATAGCATCTATCCACATTCAGAGAAAGAATTATGGAGTCTGAGTAAGATTGAAACTTACTATTTTCAATTTTTACCCCTTTCTCATTATTTTTCACTTTTGTTCTAATTCTTTCACTACATAGTAATATGGAAATGTGTTTAATATGGTTGTACATGTATAACATAATTTCTTCCTCTTTTGGGAAGGACAGAAGGTAAGGAAAGAGAAAAAATGAAAATCAAAATCTTATAAAAATAAATGTTGAAAAAAATAGAAATAATGTTAAAAACAAAAAATAATAATGATAACAATAGCACTTACCATTTAGGGTTATTAGCAAGATAAAAAAAAATAATATTTGCAAATGTTTAGCACAGTGCCTGTACATAGAAGGCACATAATAAATGCCTATTTTCTTTTTTGTTTTCTCTTTCCTTTTTAACTGAATGTGATGTTTCTTTCCATCATTGCTAACAACCTTATATTATGTATATTTGTGGCAACACATACATTTTGCTTTCCATTACTCTTTCTTTCTATATTTAAAGACTCCTGATTTCTTACGAATGTTCCTCAGAATAAGACAGCTTCCATGAAATAATGAACATACAATAAAGATACACAGCCTCAAGAAATATTAATTTTTCTAAACTTGTGAAACAATAAGAAGTTTGAAAATTATCTTTCCAATACATTCCATTGTGATAGTCTGCTGGCTATTTAAGCTATGTATTAATGCATTAATAAATGCAGATATGTAATTGTTATTGCAACCTAGTAATATAAAAGATGGATGAGGATTTTTACTTCTACCTCCAATAGATCTAAAATTGATCCTCTATTTCTAATTTTTGAAAAAAAAAAAAGCCTTCTAGTGAGATTTAATGCCCCCTATATAAAAATGTAGCTTTTTCTCCCTGACAAGTGATCTCTCTCTTAAATATGTCTTTGCTTCCTAAAGATAATCATACTATCTCCATTTTAGTGGCAGTGTGATAAAATAGTAATAATGTGATACAATAGTAGTAATAATGTGATAAGTAGTCATTATAATGGTACTAGATTTGAAGACAAGAAACATAGATTCAACTCTTGGTTTGATTCTTGCTATTTCCTTGACATTGGAAAGTTCTTTGCCTTTTAGGGCTTCACTTTCCTTACTTGTTAAATGGATGGAGATGGGATCAATTGTAGACTCAAATCCAATGACCATAAATCTTCAGGCTACTAACCATATGATTGTTCTGATTAAAATATCTCAACATCTCTTCATTGCCTATATAATGAACTTAAATCTCCTTACTTTGACAGTCACGGCCCTCCTAATTTGATGCTGCCATATCTTTCCAGATTGACATTTTCCTGCATTCCTTCTTATTGCTTATGTTGTCCATACTGTTGTCAAGGTGGACATGTTGCACACTTTCATGAGTTTATGTATATTCACAACCCTGTCTTTAGCACTGGAGATTTTGTGTGAGTCAGATTATATATGAGCCAGCAAGTTAACAAATTTCTTTGTGCTTGTTGTTGATTGTCCTTACTTTCAAAGAGATCCAGTGACATCACGGGGTAATTTGTGAGTGAATTGAACATAGTGGAGGCAGAGTTGTGAAAGGCAAAAAGTCATCCATTTTACTTTCTTTTCCAGAGTCATCAGGACCCAATGCTGGGACAAAAGTCAAGATGACTGGCAATAGCTCAGGATTCAGTGAAGGACCTTGGTGTTTTCAATGTCTTACCATAAGTACTCCACAGCACCTGTTTTAGCTTGTTCAAAACAAGATTCAAACTCAGATCTTATCACCTCCAAGTCTATTTGGAATAAATTGTTCTCATCTGCTCATTTCTAGAGGAACTTTTCACATACTTGGGGTAGATACCCTGATAACTCACTAACAGGTTTTAAGCCTATTGATTACTTTCAATTTGGGTTAGCCCATCTTCCTAGAGAGTTTTACTGGATATGGCCACTGCAGATGCTTCAGCTTCTTACAGTAACAGGTAAAAGCTGGCTGAAGGTGGATCTCAAAGATGAATAAATAGCCCTGAAAGGTGCTTGCCCTTATACCAGTGGTTCTCATCCTCTCTGAACATAGTAGTAGACAACATTTTCTCAATCCTTGTAACTATACATTATCTCTCCCTAGTGTATTATTTAGTACTTTGTGTCTTTTTCATAGTCATTCCAATTTGTATTAGAGTTCATAAATGTATTTTAGTCTTTCTTATGAAAAATAATTTCTAGTACATTTGGAAAAGCACTTAACATATATTATCTCATTTGTCCATTATGGGTGATTGTTGTCCTTCGTTCTCAAAGAGGACTAAGATGACATCACTGCATTAAAGTCAAATTATAGCATATCCAACTGTGACTGACCAGACCAATACAAACTCAGAAGGCTCTGTCACAGGATGGATACAAATAGTCCCAATGAACATTTCGGATAAAGTCTTTCACTTTGAGAGTAAATCACTCAATCTTGTGTTTCTTTTGAGCTAATTCAATTTTGCTTTGCTCATAGAGCACAGCACCTTCTCTGATGAGGGCATGCCAAGGTCCCGTGCCACTGTCTCTCATGTCATACAATCAATTCTAAAGTTCTTAAAAGAGACCTTAAAGGCTTCCTTGTATCCCTTGTGTGCACTTGTGAGCTCTTGCCTTGTGTGAGTTCTCCATAAAATAATTGTCCATTATAACAATTCCATGAGGATAGTGATACCATTATCCCTATTTTAGAAAGTTAGAAACTGAGGTTGAGAGAGGTTAAGCAATTTTCATATGGTCACATAGCTAGTCCAAACTTATTTAAAGCAAGATTCAAACTCAGATCTTATCACCTCCAAGTCTAATACTCTATCTCCTAATAATAGTAACAACTAATATTGATATAGTGCTTAGTTATTTGGGATTGTAACAAGAACTTTAAAATGATTATATTTGATGCTCACATAACCCTGAAAGGTAGCTGGGTGTCATTATTATCCCCATTTTTCACATAAAGAAACTGAGGCAATCAAAAGTTATATGACTTGCCTAGGGTCATGAATCAAATAAGTATCTTGAAATCAGATTTGAAATCAAGCCTTCCTTACTCCAGGCCGCCATTGAACCAACTGCACAATCTAGCTATCTAATGAATGAATGATGTTAAATGACAAAGTATTGAATGTATATTATATTCTATAGCCTTTGCCAAGTCATGGAGATGTAAATCAAACTAGCAAATAGTCCTCAGCTTTGAGCAGTTTACATTCTAATGAGGAAAGATAAGAACATGTAAAGGGATGCCAGAAGTGGTACAAGGGTACAAGGATTAGGAATGACTCTGAAGGTATATAAAGTCCTGTTTCTAGGGAGCAATAAATATAAATTCATTGGTCAGAGCACAGAGAAGCAAAGGTAGAATCCAAGTGTTCCCGTATAAGTGAATTGAGGAGGATATCTGCAGTGGAGGCATTCAGTGCTATAAAATGGCATGGGATAAACTCTTCAATCAAGATCTTAGAATCCTAGCTTTATTAGTGTCCTTCCTAACATGTGGAATCTAGGCATCAGTAGTCCAACTGCTAAAGAAGACACATCATCTCTTATTCCACATGTGATGCTTTTATCTAAACAGATTAAAACAGATACCTTTTTTGTGTGCCTCCCTTTTTTATTATTGATTCATAATAGGAAAAATTCAACAATATATGTGAAATGCTTCTCATAATAAAGATTCTTTGTTCACACTGTACTGATGGATTATTAACAAATTTACAAATAATATTACAAATAAATTAACAAATTTAACAAAAAGAATATTCTCTTTTATTAGATGGATCTGATATTTAGATAATAAGTACTCAAATTAGGGATAGATGGAGCGAAGGAAGGATCCATAAAATGAAGTATTCCAGGAATATTTGAAGAATGAGAGAACTCTTTCCTGTAAAGGGATCCAGAAAGTTTTTATGGAGGAAATGTCACCTAAGTGGAGGCTTAAAAGACTGTGAAGATTCATAAAGACAGAAATGATGAGGGAGTGTGTTCCAAGGGCAAATTATACAAAGGCATAAGAATATGCAATTGCACGTTGAGTTTAAGGATAGCTTAAACATTGTGTTGGATCAGAATATAGAATGTTTATAAAGAGATAATGTAAAGTAAGGTTGGAAAAATAGATTAGAACATATTAAAGAGAATCTTGAATGAGATGCTGTTTTTATTTTACCTTAGGAACTAGGGAGCCATTGCAGGCTTTTGAGCTGAGAATGTGTATATGTGACAGAGAGAGACAGAGACACACACAGAGAGAGACAGAGAGATACCCAGAGAGAGAGAGAGAGAGAGAGAGAGAGAGAGAGAGACAGAGACAGAGACAGAGAGACACACACAGAGAGAAAGACACACAGAGACAGAGAGACAGAGGCAGAGATAGAGAGACAGAGGCAGAGACAGAGAGAGAGAGACACCCAGAGAGAGAGACAGAGACAGAGAGAAACAGAGAGACACACACAGAGAGAGAGACAGAGAGAGAGATGATCAGAATTTTGAAAGCTCATTTGAGTGATGAGGGAATGTGAAAAAAGTTATCAGCAGACTCCAAACCTTAAAAGGATTTGTTTAGACTTTGAAGTCCTCCAAGTGCTTAGATTTCCAGGTTTTATTGTTCTGATTGTATCATCTTTAGAAAATAGAGGAGCTCCCTAAAAGAGACAACAATAATGTTTCAAAAGAACCCAGTTACTCAACACAGAGAAAAACAAAACCAAAAAACATTAACAAAATCATGTACTTATTTGCCAGAATGTGATATATGGTTAAATAGGCAAACCATAGAGTTGATCTGTCATTGCACATATACCTTATAGATTTTGTGAATGGGTGATGGACTGGGGTCTTATTTGGAAAGGGAAATGAATAACCTACTTTAATACCAGGGAATTGCTCAATACTTTTCATATGTTCAAGTTTCTCTCTAAATTATTGGCTCATCTTTACAAAAATAATATTCTTCTTATGATTTTCTACGTTTAGGTGTGATGGGTTACTTTCAGATAATGCTCTATTTACAGCATTAAGTATGGGAAAATAATACTGAACTTACATGAGTGACACTATCTATTCTTAGAAGCAGTAAAGGAAAAGACAAAAATGATAGTCAGGCCAATGAGGAAGTCAAGAGAGGTTTTTATACCATGAACTATGATGATTATTTGTTAATGGAGAAAAAAGACTCCATGTGAAAGACTATTAAGATACAATCAGTTTTTTAAAAACTGACAACTAATTTGAGGTGATGATAAAGGAAAGGAATGAGTTAAAGATGTTGAGTCTAGGTGACTCCAAAATTTTAGCATGATGTGACCATCACTAAAATTTGGATGGAAGAGAACAAGATGATGAGCACAAGTTTGAACATGCTGAGAATTAACAAGTCTATCCAGGGGATGAGGCAATTCAGTTGCAATTCAGGAGAAATATTAGAGTCATATATGCAGATATGGTAATCACTAGTATAGAAGGGAGGCTGGGATTATAGGTTTAGAGGTGGAAAGAAGCTCAGAAGCCATTTGGTTCTTTCTTTAATAAAGGACCCAAAGGCATTCTGTTAAGTTGTGGCAGAATCAGGATTCAGGATGGAAGGATGGAGCAAAGTCATGATTAAGTACATTACGTGGGTTGTAGCAGTCCCCGTCATGAGGACACAATTTCAAGTCATAGGAGGGAAAGGGTGTATTAATGCAAAATATGCCCTGTGAAAAGCAGCCAAAATACAAATGTTTCTTTGTTTCTTACATAACAGAAGACTTTGCAATGGTGACGTTGTTATTGGCATGCACATAAGCATATAAAAAGCATCCAGAGAGGGCACTCATGCTTCTTTGGATCTGATGTACTCTCCATTATGTGTAGGCTGCACCTGACATCATTCCATTGTTGTCTCCATGGAGAAAACAGGGGGATCATGGGAAGGACCAGATGCTCAATTGGGATGATCAGCACATATCTTTGTCCTGTATTTGACAATTATATTCTTATTCTTATGCTTTCTTGTATACCCCTTGCTTATGTCAGGTCAGTCATTTGCAGCACTCTGGTACCTGAATTTAGGATGACTGCCAATAGCCTTCTAAGACAGATGGTTTTCCAAATTCACCTCACAGACCATACATACTCAGTTTTTAATAACCTTTCTGGCTCAAAATTGTTCTAATTCCTACAACTAGATGCATTTAGAATCAGAGAATTAAAATATTTGAGCTAGGAAGTTTCTGAGATGATCAACTCAAGATGAAATGTTGAAGTTTAAAAGGGGCATTAAAAATAAAATTTTATTATTGAAAATGATCTTAGAAGTAGAATATAGAATGCTAAAGTATAAAGAGAACCTAGAAATCATTTGAGCCACAAAGACATTTTGTTTTTCCAGCCTTCTGATACTTCCTTGTCCTCTCTAGTTTTGACCTAAATTGGGCAACATACAATTTCCTTCACAGCATAATCATAGCTAAAAGTAATAATAATAATTAATAATAATAATGATTACCACTCATACAGTATTTAAAATTTTGTAAACTATTTTATAATTATTATCTTATTTTATCATTAAAACAGTCCTTGGAAGTATGTGTTGTTATTATTCTCACTTAACAAAGGAGAAAACTGGGGTTGAGATTGGTTAGCTTATTTGCCCAAAGTTTCATTACTAGCATTTGAAGCTAAATTTGAACTCAATTTAAATGCTGGGTCCAGCTCTCTGTATTGTACCATTCTGGAAACCAAAATATAGCAAAAAGAACAATGGAATGATTGTCAAATGTTCTCTGTTTGAATATTGTCTCTGATTTTCCTTGATTGTCAGTTTGTGTGAGTTACTTCTTTTTCCTGATTCTCATTTCTTTCATCTATGAAATTAGTAGGGCAGGATGAGAAGGATCCTTATTTCCTTGTTAGTCCTAATTGGCATCATGCTCTAATGAGCTCAAACCAATAGATCTGCTAAATAATGCTGGTAAAGAAAACAGGAGTGTTTGAATTGCTCAAGGCTTGGTTGGACTGACTTGTTTTATTGCACATTCTAAAAATATTTGAGTGTTGCCCCTAAATCCCCAAATCATAGCTCCCCAGTCTCAGAGTCCTGGGATATGGCAGCTTGTAAAATGTTTAAAACTTATGGGATTGCCAGCTTTAGTATAGAAACACATTTCCATGCAAATTAATCCATTTATTTATCCAAGAAAGGTCACTGAGCCCAGAAGAAAAAAAAAGGCAGAGAAAGAATGGTTAGATTCAGGCCAACCCTTGAGGAAGGTAGGATGTTAGAAAACTTCTCTATATCATTTCTGTCTAGATTTTGAAGCAACAACATTTGAGGGAGGGGTAACTGATAATAAGATACAATGGCAAAGCTTGGATGCCCAGTGGTTCTTTATTCTTTACTCTACAAGGAGGACAATACTTTCTGGGCCTTGCCTTAATGAAGAAAAGAAAAATCCAAAATACTTAAAAAGCATGCCTAGAAACCAGTGGGTCAAATGATTATTGAAAAGAACATCAGCCTGGGAGTTAGAAAATTCACAAATTTGTCTTGTATTCTCTTCAATGTCTCCTTCCCTTACATTGACCTTAGCCTTGCCTAATAAGGATTGTTCTCAGTCCATATGGAGTCTACTTTTCTTTGCTTTATTTCATTTTATTGATACAAGACTAGGATAATTTACAAATGAAAAAACTGAGGCAGAAGGACATTATGTGACTTTTCCAGAGTAACACAGTTAGTATCTGAAGTTAGATTTGGACTCACTTTTTTCTGATTCGAGGTCCAGCTCTTTATAGGTTTGCTCTTCTTTCTCCAATGCTGAGACATTCTAGTCTAATACTACATTTTGTGTTCAAACACTCTATAATTCTGAAGTTATGTCTAGTTCCGATACCCTCTATGTAGGATTCTATGTGGCTTATCATGAATAGAATGGAAGTCAGAAAAAACAAAACAAAAATAAGTTTCCCTGTTAGTAAGGTGAATTTTTTTTCTTCCTTTCAGAATCAAATATTCAAGACACCAAATTAAGTGCAGCTCAGTCCAAGTGAGTTAACAGCACTATAACAATTTGTTCCTCTGAGGAACACATGTAAGTTCCTATATTCTCCATCCCATCAACCTCTCTGAATTTTCCAGTATGGGAGGTCTGCATGACAAAGTATGTAGTAGTCTCAATATTGAAAATGGGCCCTGCCAAAAATCCTTCTTGTCTCTGAGTGGATTTGCATTCCAATAAGGCTCACCCACATTTCTCAAGTAGAATACTAATAAGTAGAGCCTTTATACTTTCTTTGAATATTTTAAAGCTTTGCCAAAGTGTTTGAAAATTCATTTGGCTTTTATTCGACTTTGCTTTTATTGTATAAAAATAAGGAGTCCCTGGTGGACATTTGTAATCAACATGCTTCTGGAATAGTACCCATGGAGGAATAAGACACTTTTTAAAAGGATCCTGTCTAGGTGATTCTTAGAATTTTTCAATGCACTTTGTGTATACACATATACACACACGTGAGCTCTTTCACACCTTTCAAAATAAACCACTCCACCACATAGTGAGTGTTAAATCTAACCATTTTAGAAAAGAAAGTGTACAGGGGGTGAATTACATAGGAAAAAGAAAACAACACACTAAAAAGAAAGCAATTGAGAATGGTAGTAGAACAGAAAGTGGTAGTTAATTATGATTTATAAACTTATTAACTTGCTCAGCTTTCAAACAAACCAAGGAACAAATTTAATTTTAACTAACATTAAAGAAACAAAGTTGCTCAGTGGAAAACATGACCAAGAAAATGTACTTAAAGACTGAGAAATCACATTTTTAGAAATGGCCAAAAATGTCACCTTTTAAATTCTGTGTTCATCTATTTAAGATGCATGTAAGTTGAACTAATTCAGAATAATAATGATTCAACATTTCTAATATGATTTTTATTGAATGAGCTGAAGCTGATTCTTCATGGAGTCCTGGAATCACAGAGTTAGAAGGAAAATGAATGTTTAATGTAGTCCAACTCCTTACTCTACAGAAGAGAAAACACTGGTCAAAAGGGAAATGATTTGCTCAAGGTCACATAATAATTAATTGGTGTAACCAAATCTCCAACCTCTATGTCTGGATGCTAATATCAGTTATAAATTTTAGAGAAGATAATTTTTAACCAAAAAAAATACTTTGGGACATTCATAGAATCAGTGATTTAGAACTAGAATAGACCTTGGAGGCTATTGAGCCTAACCCACTCATTTCACAGAAGAAAAAGCTGCTTCTCAGACTTAAATGATATCATAGGCCACACAGCTAGTAAATATATGAGATGGAATTTGAATACATGTCTTACTGACATTGAGTCTTAGATACCTCACTCTATTCCTATCTTTCTACCATTCTGGCTGCCATCTTTGGGATTCACTCCAATATCTATGACATTTCTGTTAATGTTAAAATGAAGTGGTCCAAATTGAAAATAAAACTCCAAAGTACTACAAAAATCTGACCTTTTTATTCTTTCTAACATGATGCCCTTTTTAGCTCAGATTTTTTGGGTTCCCAAATTATTATGAGTAGTGTTGATTTATATTGAATTTGTAATTTAATTCCCAAAGCAAGTGATGATGTTTTAAAAGACATTGTTAGATTTTTTTGATCTAATAATTTCATGGTAAACTACTAAAAAAAGTTATTCTGTAAGAAAATTGTCTCATTTGAAGTAAAAAAAAGGATATAGGTTCAAATCTTTGTTCTATTGTTAACTTCACATGTAACATTGGGAAAGCCACAACTTATCTTGAGCTCAATTTCCTTTTATAAAAAATAAAGTAATTGTATTAGATGGTCCATTACAGCTCTAGGTCTTTCAACCTTCCATAGCATCTTTCCACTAAAAATAATCTAATATAGAATTTGTTACCAATAGTACATATTTCTCCCTTTTACATTTTAACTTCTTGAATCAGAAAGGAAACATGTTTCAACTTCAGATTGCAGAAATCTATAATCAATATATTTATATTTTAACCACAGAATGGTGAATTTTCTTATTGTCTGATTTTATTTTTCTTTTGTATCTTCCTTTTCCATACTGAATCAGTTCATATAAATCTGTCTGGCTTTCTAAGAATTATTTTATTTGTTAATACTTATGGAGCGTATATATTCAATTATATTCATATACTGTGATTTGTTCTGCCACTTCCCAAATTGCTTCAATTGTTTCAGTATTTTTGATATTATAATATTGCTCTGAATAATGATCTATAAGAAGATCATTCTGTCCTCCTTTGCTCTCAGGCTATAAAGCTGGTAGAAAATTCACAGAATCATGGTAACTTGTGGGAGATAGGAATGCAACAGCCATCTAATTTATCCATAAAAGGAAAGGAATTCCCACTAACAACATAAACTTCTCTTGGAAAATCATATTGTAAACCAATAAAACTTTTTTTTAATTTATTTGAAAAAATAGAGAAAAGAAAAATGGAAAAGGAATACAAAACAAAAATGAAATATTAGCATGTGCCCAAGAGAACATCAAGAAGAATTAAAAATATAACAATAAATTACCAGATCAAGAAAGTATGTATATATTATATGTATATTAGTAGAAAAAATTATATTCATGAGTATCCATTTTTCTTTACTTCCTTATAAATTGTTCTTTTGTTCTCTGCTATACACCTTTTCCAGCTGAAAATTCAGCTGTACCCAGCTAGCCTGAAGGGTCCCTATTTGCTGTTTCTGTGGAGCTAGCCTGGAAGTGTTTGTACTTCAGACAGGTTAATCCAGCCCAGTGTCTTTCTTCAGATCTTCTGGGGTTATATCAGGAGGAGCCCTATTCTCCCCCAAGTCTTCTTGATTTTTCACCATTCTATGTTCACCCTGAGGCACAAATTTGTCCTATTAGTTGGAGGGAAATTAGGAGAACTTGAAATTTACCAACCTATTCTGCCCATCTTCCCATAATTCTCTCCCTGAACCAATAAAACTTATTGCATCCAGTGACAATCTATTAAACTATTGTATAGCTCTAATTATTAAGGAGCTTTTCTGGACATCAAGCTTAAATTCACCCTTCTTTCCTTCTTTCCAAAGCACCTTTTTATCAAAAGATATAATGTGCTTAATATTTTTTACACAATTTGAAATTATTTTCTAGAAATGTTAGACCAATTCCCAACTCTATCAATACCATATTAGAATACCTGTCTTGCACTGGTCTTACAATTGATTATCTTTATCTTTTAACATCTTTGTCTACTTAATGAATATAAGCTCATATTAGATTTGTTTATTGGATTTTTCTTATAACTAATGATTTGGAGTAATTCAAAAATAAAATTTTCTTTCTTTTGAAAACTTTTTGTTACCTTTTTTTCACCACAGACTCTGATTTTTTTTTTTCCATAGGAACTGTTGTCTAATCCTCTGTCTGTGGTCTTATGTTTTTAAAATTGATTTTTTGGAACCCAAATTTAGAACTTTGTATTAATTCTTTCTTGCACCTTAACTTCCTTGTAAAACAATCTCCTCAACATTAAGGACCTACATCTTGATGCTCTCTTAGGAGCACATAAGAGAAGTTACAATCTTTGTCTTACTACATGCTATAAGTGATTGACCTCTATGATTCAAGACTTCCGATATCAACTAATCATATTCTCCTATCCTTTCAGGTCTCCTTGTCCCTTACCTATTAAAAACTTTTATTCATACATATTGCACCAAGTATATATACTTTATTCAATTCTAATTCTCCAGTCACCCTGATCTTGTCAGTTTCCTCAGCTTTCAATCTTGACACTAAATGTATGTTATGATCTACCATCAAATTCTTTATTCCATTGTCCTTTTGCCAATCATTTACTTTTCATATGCTAATCTGAAATATCTACACTATTTCTTTTGCATACTCAAATTGTTATTCTGAAGAAAATCACACAACTATGTTTGGTGGGTTCACCAGAAATTTGTGTAACTTAGTTTCAACTAGGTCCCTATCATTGCATGACAATTTTTCTTATTCCTCCCTAAAATGAAAACCTAGGAATACAGATATAGCATTTGATAAGACCCCAGAGTCTATTACTTCAACCTGTTCACTTTAATGAACTGAGAAGAAACTGAGGCCTAGGGAGATTAAATGATATGTTCAAGTTGATACAAAGAACATTAGGAAAGTGGTTTGTTCTAAACATTCTTTCCTCTTTTCAAACAATTTACAGCATTATTATTACAGCAGAGGCCCCTTTCTTATACTTTACTGGAAAAAATGATGACACTGTCATAAGGTCCATACTGTCCCCAGTTTTATTTTTCAAGCCCCTTCAATATCTCCTGAACTGATATTTTTCCCTCCTTTGTCCAATCTCAGCAGAAGATATAGATTTTTTCATTGCAAAAACAATCTATTTCTGATTTTGATACAATGGCCTCTTACTCCTTTTTCTAATCTCTTTTCACCCATCAATTCTTTCCCTAAGCTAAAAATACCCCCAAATCTCCCTCATTCTTAAAACCTTTACTTGACCAAGTTATCACTTTAAGCAATTGTCTTATATTTCTCCTCCCTTTCACAGTCAAACTCCTAAGGGGAAAAAAGCCATCTATATACTTCTTGCCTCCATTTTCTCACCTCCCACTCACTTCTCAACCCTTTGCAATCTGTTTTAAATCATCATTTAGTCTCTGCAGTTTGTTTTGCTTATACTAATCTGAGCTCAGTTTTCTCCCTTTACTCTTCCTCCTCCCCATTAACTTGTCCAATACTAAAATCCCATGTTAATTTCTCTTTGGCTCTCTCTGCTTTTTGGTCTCTCTTCTTTCTGTTTCTCAATGTCTCTGTCTCTGTCTCCACTTCTCTACCTCTTTTTGGCTTTGTCACTGTATTTGTCTCTCTATAACTGTCTCTATCTTTCTGTCTCTGCTGTCTCTCTCTCTTTCTATCCCTCTCTGTCTGTTTTTCTTCCCTCTGTATTACTCTTTATCTCTTTTTATCTTTGTCCCTGTCTCTGCATTTGTTCTTGTCCCTGTCACTGTCTATCTCTAACTCTGTTTATCTGTCCCCCTGAATCTGTCTCCCTCCCTCTCATCCACCTCCACTCCCACATCTCTGTCTAAATTTCTGTTTCCATTGCTATCTGTCTTGTTTTTTCCCACCCTCTTATTCTCTTTTATTTAATTACTCTCGTATTTAAGTCACACAACAATGCCATTACTTATTCTCCCTATCTTTCCCCAAAACTTCATCCCTTCATCTCCTCATCTATTTCAGTGATATTCATTTATAATGCTTCCTTCAAAGAAATGATAGTTTTTCTCTTATCCCTCCCCCATTTTTATGTGTATACCTTTTACAATTCTATAGAATCTATTCACCAGAATATTAATTTTAAGGCAGGAAGCAGTTGATTATATTACAAATTGTTCATAACCCAAGTCTGGAATCCAGTCTTATTGTGCTCTCTTCTTCTTCTTCTTCTTCTTCTTCTTCTTCTTCTTCTTCTTCTTCTTCTTCTTCTTCTTCTTCTTCTTCTTCTTCTTCTTCTTCTTCTTCTTCTTCTTCTTCTTCTTCTCTTCTTCTCTCTCTCTCTTCTCTCTCTCTCCTCTCTCTCTCTCTCTCTCTCTCTCTCTCTCTCTCTCTCTCTCTCTCTCTCTCTCCTCTCTCTCTCTCTCCTTCTCTCTCTCTCTCTCTCTCTCTCTCTCTCTCTCTCTCTCTCTCTCTCTCTCTCTCTCTCCTTCTCTCTCTCTCTTCACTTCTCTCTTTTATTGTAATCCCACCTCCTCTTTGAACTTATGAACTTTTCTATTCTCTTCAAACCATACTTTTCCAGGTTCTTAACCTCATTCCATTGAATAGGACTTAGTATCACAATTTTTGAGTCTGCCATGTAGATTTTAAACTCTGGAATGTCCAAACCTAATTAACAAGATGTTGTTAAGACCTTATCTCATTCCCTTTCATATTTGTGGAGTTGACTTCTAGTCAGTTGTAGATTGCTCCTTTTCTGCTGGCTATACTAATCATTTAGCTTCTCCCTTTGTTCTGTACTTTCCTCCCACCACAGTTTCATCCACATTACCCATCAACAAAAAGTCAGGGAAAGAAATTGAAAGCCTTTTGTTTACTTCCCCTCTCAAGTCCTGACCAGTCATTACCTGCCCTGTTTTACCCTCTTCTCTTCCCAGCTGAGATTTATTCTTCTATTCTACCACCTATAATATTGATTTAGTAATGAGGAGATGGTACTTTCCCCTTGAAATATTAATTCACTTCCTCCACCTACTCTCCTCCTTATTTTTCCATTATACCTTTACTCCTCAATTTCTTTAGCCCTTTTAATGCTCTCTTTGTCTTATGACTGTCAATCAATATGCAAGTTTTTTTTTAAGTCAAACAGTAGAAATATCACTCCATCACACACAGAGAGAAATACTTGCCCTTGTCCATTCACATGAATTAAGTGCTTCATTTCTTAGTCTTGCATTCCAATATGACATTATCTAACTTTATGCAGCTTGATCAGTTTGTAAAACAAATGCCCTGTTTATATATGCATTCTAGTCAAGGAAAAAAATGGATACCCCTATTTTATTGAATATCCAGTTATTTTTGTTGATATTGAGGTTCAGCTTTTCAGGATATAAAATTATGAGGTACCAATTTATTATCCTTTGTTCTTCAGAAGAACATATTCCTATTTTTCCTTTGACTTTTGGTAACCATAGAATAATACTTTGCTATTTGTTTTTTTCTTCACAGAATTAGAAGTTTTTTTCCCCCTTCTATTTGCAAAATTTCTTCTTTGATATTGTTATTTTAAAATTTGACTGTAGTGTTTCTTGATGAAATGAACATGAAATTTCCTTCTTTTGAAAGTATGATTTTTCATCTGAAATTTCCATCAGTTTTATTTTTTTCTAATGATTATTTTAAACATGATATTAATATATTCATTTTTTCTGGAAAGATTATTTAGAAGATATTTTTATATCTTATATGCATGTTCAATATTTTATTTAAATTTTATTTTATTTAATAATAACTTTGTATTGACAGAATCCATGCCAGGGTAATTTTTTACAACATTATCCCTTGCACTCGCTTATGTTTCGTTTTTTCCCCTCCCTCCCTCCACCCCCCCCCCCCAAGATGGCAAGCAGTCCTATATATGTTAAATATGTTGCAGTATATCCTAGATACAATACATATTTGCAGAACCGAACAGTTCTCCTGTTGCACAGGGAGAATTGGATTCAGAAGGTAAAAATAACTCGGGAAGAAAATCAAAAATGCAAATAGTTCACATTCGTTTCCCAGTGTTCCTTCTCTGGGTGTAGCTGTCTCTGTCTGTTCAATATTTTATTATTATTATTTTGTGTTATTCTAATCTTATTGTACTTTAACTTTTTGTTCATTGTTTTTCCTTCTATTTCTCTGTCTTTTTTCCATTTGATTTATTATTTCCTTTTTCAGAGAATCTCCTGATTCAGATTTTGTCCTGCATCTTGCCCAATCTTCTTTAATTACTACCCACCATTAGGTTTGCTGCTTAAATCTTTGAGGGATATAATTTTTGTCCTTATTCCTTTAAAATCTTCCCTTATCTTATTAACTCTTCTTTTATATTCTGAAAGTTTTGATTCTTGATCTTTTATGGGTTATTTAAGATATTTTATATTACCTTCACCTTTTCAAGGAAATTTTGATCCAGTTTCTTTTATTATAAAACATTTATTCATCTTTTCTTCAAATATTTGCTTGCTTCTTTTCCTCAGTCAGCTTATTTCTATCTTAATCATTACATTGTTTTGCTTTGTTTTCCTTAGTGGAATATATACTCACCACCAAGCCTTTTTATCAGAAAGTCCTGCAACATTATGCTCCTTCTTCAGATTGGATCCTGTCATAATTTATCTCAAACCCTTAGGAATGTGCAAGATCTATTTGCCTCAGAGTTTAAGTTGAACTGGCCCATTATTATGAAAACACTTAGTGACCACTCTAGTAGGATTTATTTGCAGCTTTTAATATTCCTCTTCTTTTGGTTCCCACTATCCTTTCAGCAACAGAATTTATTCAGTAATTAGAGTAGTCTTTCAAAGTGGGTCATTCAAGTATTGTTGGAATAACTGCTAGCATGCTTTTGTTTTGAGAAGTTTTTGCAATCGGATAGTTTCTTCAAACTTCACTATTTCTATTGGCTTTCTCCCTTTTTTCTGTGCTTTATTAATTACTTTGAAACACTGTTACATTTCTTCTCTTTCCTCCATTTTCTTGCGCCTGAGGTTCAACATTCTTTCATACTATTTCATGGCTTTTCTTTTCTTATTCTCTGGAATAAGAGAATCTCCTGATTCAGATTTTGTCCTGCATCTTGCCCAATCTTCTTTAATTACTACCCACCATTGGACTTACTTTAGCCTGATTCATTGGACTTACCTTTTCCTTCCATTGAGAAAGCAGAAAGTTGTCACACACACTCCACTTTGAAAGAATGATTCTTTGGTCTGAGGAAAACTCCATAACTCATATGGATATTACCCATTTTCAAACTTTCAAAGTGGAATGTGTGACAACTTTCTGTTTTCTCAATGGGAGGAAAAGGTAAGTTCTGCTTTACATTTTTAGCAGTTATAAATTTTGTTATGGTAAAAAATAGTAATATCCATGTGAGTTATGGAGTTTTTGTCAGACCAAAGAGTCATTCTTTACAATTTGATTTAGAACCTCAGCATTCCAGTGAAGCTGCCACCAACAAAGATACCATTAGTAAAATAATTGCTAAATCCAATGATCTTTTATCCATTTGACTTTAGCAGAATTCCAATTTACCACCCTTCTTTTGTTGCTAGTCTCTGTTTCTAACGTTTTAGGAATGTTAGTCTATTCAGATTCTCCTGCTATCTGTCTGATTATTCCTTTACTGGAATTATCATGTCTCCCTTTTCTATGTATATGTACCTCGGAGCTCTATTCTAGACTCTCTTTCTTTTTAATTTCCCCTGAACTTTCTCTCTTATGAATTGCCAACTTATCAAAACTTTATCATCATCTTCATGCTAGTGAATTAAAAATCTACATTTCCAATCCCCATCTTTCTCCTGAGCTTTGGTTCCAAATTGGCAACTAGCTTCTGGATAGATCCTTCTAGATGTTCAATGGATATCTCAGAATTTATAAGCTTCAAATTAAAATTCTTATTCATTTTTTTATAGCTGCCCTTCTTCAAACATCTAAAGTTCTATTGAGGGAATTTATTCTGTCAGTCTGGTTGCAATCTTAGATTCATCCTTACTTCTTGATCCTCCCTCATCACCAATCAGTTCCAAGTCTTGTCCATTCTATCTCCACAAAATATCTCATATCCATTTCCTTCACTTCCCTTATATGATCACTGCCCTTAATTAGATTCTCATCATCTCTTACCTAGACAATTGTAATAGCCTTCTAGCTGACCTCCTTGCCCCTAGTCTCTCACCTCTACAATCCATGATTCACATAACTGCCAAATTGATAGTACCAAAGTGTAAATTCAACCATGGTATCCATTTGCTCAAAAAGTTTCAGGGCTTCTTATTACCTCAAGAATAAAATGCAAATATCTTTATTTGACCTTTGAAACCTTTCACAATCTTACTCCTACTTCTATAGTTAGATCTCATGTTATTTCCTTTTATATGCTCTATATTTTCACTAAAAAGGGTGACTTGCTGGTTCCCTTTTGGTGTGTTCCAATTCTTGATTCCATGCCTACCCATCTCCCAAACTTTGAATGTTCTTCCATTTCATTTTCAACTCAAAAAATCCCTTGCTGTTCAGTGCTTAGCTCAACTGTTGCATCACATGTAGAGAGACCTTCCACAGGTTAATATTATCCTCTTCTTCACCTAAAAGATATTTAATATTTTTTTTTCAGTTACTTCAATGTTTGTATGTACTTTTTCCAGTATAACATAAGTTTCTCAAGGTCAGGGACAATTTGTGCATTTGCATCTAGGATTTAGTTCATGGAAAACCAGTAACTTAATTTCATATCTCTAGAGGCCTATTTGTATAAAATAGAAAAAGAGAAGGTCAATGAATTGGGTTTGCAACTAAAAATGCTAGAAAAGGAACAAATTAAAAAACCCCCAGTCAAACACTAAACTTGAAATTCTAAAAATAAAAGGAGAGATCAATAAAATTGAAAGTAAAAAAACTATTGAATTAATTAATAAAACTAAGAGTTGGTTCTATGAAAAAACCAACAAAATAGACAAACCGTTAGTAAATCTGATTAAAAAAAGGAAAGAGGAAAATCAAATTGTTAGTCTTAAAAATGAACAGGGAGAACTCGCCACTAACGAAGAGGAAATTAGAGCAATAATTAGGAGTTACTTTGCCCAACTTTATGCCAATAAATTCGACAACTTAAATGAAATAGAAAAATACCTCCAAAAATATAGCTTACCCAAACTAACAGAGGAAGAAGTAAATATCCTAAACAGTCCCATCTCAGAAAAAGAAATAGAACAAACTATCAATCAACTCCCTAAGAAAAAATCCCCAGGACCAGATGAATTTACATGTGAATTCTACCAAACATTTAAAGAACAATTAACTCCAATGCTAAATAAACTATTTGAAAAAATAGGGATTGAAGGAGTCCTACCAAACTCCTTTTATGACACAGACATGGTACTGACACCTAAACCAGGTAGGCTGAAAACAGAGAAAGAAAATTATAGACCAATCTCCCTAATGAATATTGATGCTAAAATCTTAAATAAAATATTAGCAAAAAGATTACAGAAAATCGTCACCAGGATAATACACTATGACCAAGTAGGATTTATACCAGGAATGCAGGGCTGGTTCAGTATTAGGAAAACTATTAGCATAATTGACTATATCAATAACCAAACAAACAAAAACCATATGATCATCTCAATAGATGCAGAAAAAGCATTTGATAAAATCCAACATCCATTCCTAATAAAAACACTTGAGAGCATAGGAATAAATGGACTTTTCCTTAAAATAGCCAGGAGCATATATTTAAAACCATCAGTAAGCATCATATGCAATGGGGAAAAACTGGAACCTTTCCCAGTAAGATCCGGAGTGAAGCAAGGTTGCCCACTATCACCATTATTATTTAATATCGTATTAGAAACACTAGCCTCGGCAATAAGAGTCGAGAAAGATATTAAAGGAATTAGAGTAGGCAATGAGGAAACCAAACTATCACTCTTTGCAGATGATATGATGGTATACCTAGAGAACCCCAGAGATTCTACTAAAAAGCTATTAGAAATAATTCATAATTTTAGCAAAGTAGCTGGCTACAAAATAAATCCCCATAAATCCTCAGCATTTTTATACATCACCAACAAAACCCAACAGCAAGAGATACAAAGAGAAATTCCATTCAGAATAACTGTTGATACCATAAAATATTTGGGAATCTATCTACTAAAGGAAAGTCAGGAATTATATGAGCAAAATTATAAAAAAGTCTCCACACAAATAAAGTCAGACTTAAATAATTGGAAAAATATTAAGTGCTCTTGGATCGGCCGAGCGAACATAATAAAGATGACAATACTCCCTAAACTAATCTATTTATTTAGTGCTATACTAATCAGACTTCCAAGAAAATATTTTAATGATCTAGAAAAAATAACAACAAAATTCATATGGAACAATAAAAAGTCGAGAATCTCAAGGGAATTAATGAAAAAAAATCAAATGAAGGTGGCCTAGCTGTACCTGATCTAAAATTATATTATAAAGCAGCAGTCACCAAAACCATTTGGTATTGGCTAAGAAATAGATTAGTGGATCAGTGGAAAGGGTTAGGTTCACAAGCCAGAATAGTCAACTATAGCAATCTAGTGTTTGACAAACCCAAAGCCCCTAACTTCTGGGAAAAGAATTCATTATTTGATAAAAACTGCTGGGATAATTGGAAATTAGTATGGCAGAAACTAGGCATGGACCCACACTTAACACCATATACCAAGATAAGATCAAAATGGGTCCATGACCTAGGCATAAAGAACGAGATTATAAATAAATTAGAGGAACATAGAATGGTTTATCTCTCAGACTTGTGGAGGAGAAAGAAATTTGTGACCAAAGATGAACTAGAGACCATTACTGATCACAAAATAGAAAATTTTGATTACATCAAATTAAAAAGCCTTTGTACAAACAAAACTAATGCAAACAAGATTAGAAGGGAAGCAACAAACTGAGAAAACATCTTCACAGTTAAAGGTTCTGATAAAGGCCTCATTTCCAAAATATATAGAGAACTGACTCAAATTTATAAGAAATCAAGCCATTCTCCAATTGATAAATGGTCAAAGGATATGAACAGACAATTTTCAGAGGATGAAATTGAAACTATTACCACTCATATGAAAGAGTGTTCCAAATCATTATTGATCAGAGAAATGCAAATTAAGACAACTCTGAGATACCACTACAGACCTGTCAGATTGGCTAAGATGACAGGAAAAAATAATGATGAATGTTAGAGGGGATGCGGGAAAACTGGGACACTAATGCATTGTTGGTGGAGTTGTGAACGAATCCAACCATTCTGGAGAGCAATCTGGAATTATGCCCAAAAAAATATCAAATTGTGCATACCCTTTGATCCAGCAGTGTTTCTATTGGGCTTATATCCCAAAGAAATACTAAAGAAGGGAAAGGGACCTGTATGTGCCAAAATGTTTGTAGCAACCCTATTTGTAGTGGCTAGAAACTGGAAAATGAATGGATGCTCATCAATTGGAGAATGGCTGGGTAAATTGTGGTATATGAATGTTATGGAATATTATTGTTCTGTAAGAAATGAGCAGCAGGATGAATACAGAGAGGACTGGTGAGACTTACATGAACTGATGCTAAGTGAAATGAGCAGAACCAGGAGACACTTCGACAACGATATTGTATGAGGACATATTTTGATGGAAATGGATTTCTTTGACAAAGAGACCTAACTGAGTTTCAATTGATAAATGATGGACAAAAGCAGCTACACCCAAAGAAAGAACACTGGGAAATGAATGTGAACTATCTGCATTTTTGTTTTTCTTCCCGGGTTATTTATACCTTCTGAATCCAATTCTCCCTATGCAACAAGAGAACTGTTCGGTTCTGCAAACATATATTGTATCTAGGATATACTGCAACATATCCAACATATAAAGGACTGCTTGCCATCTAGGGGAAGGAGTGGAGGGAGGGAGGGGAAAAAAATTGGAACAGAAACGAGTGCAAGGGATAATGTTGTAAAAAAAATTACCCTGGCATGGATTCTGTCAATATAAAGTAATTATTAAATAAAAATTTAAAAAAAAAGAAAAGAAAACCAGTAACTTGAATTCAGGCAGCAATTTTAAAGCACCGATTAAATATCACACATCTGCTATATGCTAGAAATAAAATATGCAAAGAAAATGAAGCAATATCTACCCACAAGGAATTTACCCTCTAATGGGGAAGAAAACAAGTACATATACAATTAGTTACCAGTAAATATAAACTGAATAAATACAAAGAAAATTAAGAGGAGGTCTTTGGCAGCAAGCATTAAAGTCATTGGCTATACAATGATTGACCATCTTCTCACTCTTCTTTAATTTATTCTTGCTGCTAACTATGTATTTTCTATCCATTCTACTCCTGGGAAGTAATTTTCTTTTAAGAAGAAAGAGAAATGAAATAAGATTTTAGTAGTTCTTCCTTTTATTTTAATCAATTTCAGTTTTCATATCCCATTTCCAAAAGCAGTGAAATCTCTACTTTGCTCTTTTCCTTGGCACAAAAAAATGACTAAAACAAAACAAAACTAAACAACAGAAGACAAATCTTTGTGTTGTCTTTGATATTTATTAGTACTAGTCTCAGAATTGTTTTTAGTTTTAGCAATTTGGACACAATTATTACAGGACTGAGATACTTTATTTTATGTGTATTTTCATGCCCTTGTTGCTTTCTTCCACATATCTTTTTTTTTCTTTTAATATGAACTTTTGGAGTGAGCTCCCTGTGTATCTCTAATCAGTAATAATCAATAGAGGCAGCTCCCTCCATTTTTCCTCTTCAGAATAATTTATATTTATGTCTTCATTATATCCTCCTTCAAAATTTTCCATCATTCTTTTATCTCCTTTCTTCTGTAAAATATTAGGACATTGTATCCTATGTAATCTTCCTCTGATACATAGGATCATCTTACTAACAAATATTCCTGCTGTCATTCTCTCCATTCTATAATCCAGGAGTCTGAAAACTGGTCGTGGGCCAAATCCATCCAAAAACAGACCATAAACCAGATTTGTCCCACAGGTCATAATGTACCACTCTTGTTCTAATCCATTATTCATATAGCTCTCAGTTTAATTATCTAACTTCACAGCTCTTGTTACATGATTCCTTTGCTCAAAACCTTTTAGTGGTTTTCAAAGAATTCCAAGTAAAATTTAAATTTCCTTAATAATCTAGTACCATCCTACCATCCGCATATTTTATGCTCAAGGCAACTTGGATTACTGAACATTCATTTTACAAACCTTCTATATTCTTGTTCATGCTATTACCTTCACAGGTTATGACATCTACTTCCATTTTTCTTCCTAGCACTAATTATACAAATGTCTCCTATCCTCAAATGCAACCATGTTCAAGAATTCTTTCTTAGTCCTAACAGTAATGATCCTTTCCTCATCAGATGAGGCTTTTCTCCTTCATGCAATAAACACATGTATATCACTGTTATTTTCTATATAACACAACCTCCAAATAGATTATAAAATCTCCAGTCCTTGCATTTTCCCCAACAACTAAGATAGAATTCTACCTTCATCAGATGCTAAGTAAATAGAAGTCTTTCACCCCCACATTTACCTTCTCTGATATAGAAGAATCTGTCAAGCATGTGTATTGTGAATTCAAGTTTTTTGTTCCTGGAATATAGTAATTTTTCAACAAATGTTTGTTGACTTAAGTTTCTGGTACAATTCTACTGATATAGTAATTAATACCATTGTCCATAATCATCATATCAATGCAGACTATCCTCACTATGAAACAAATTGACATGTAGAAGCAAAGAACAGAAGTGAATACATGATGCTTTATCCTTTGGGAGTTCTAGTGATGAACCAGTATGCTCACAAATAAATCAAAGAAGTGATTTGTAGAGAGAACCTTTGACCAGAAATCCAGAGAACTACTTTCCAATTCCAACTAGGCTAATGTATTCTGTGCCCTTGGGCAAATAACTTCTCTTTTAGACTCAGTTTCTTTACCTGCAAAATAATCTCTAAGTCCCATCTGGCCTTAAAAATGTTATTATTATAAGTTACAGTTATACTAAAACTTACATTTATAAATACACATATCTATATGTACATATGTTTACATGCACGAATGAACCAAAATGAAGCATTCAGGTGTTTCAGTAATGTCTTACATAAAAATATCTTTTTAAAAGTGTACAACCAAGGTTAATATAGTCTTCCCCTCCAATCTTTTTGCTAATATTTTGTCTAGGTCAGCATTGCTGAGTTTCTCCCTGACTTCTTACAAGTCAGCTGGTCATCCATAGGTGGCAACAGCTTGAAAAGTAGATGACTCTACATCCCAAGACTCTGGGTCATTTAAGGATTTAAGGTTAACCAACTCAATCCCAGGCTGAAAACATCTGCTCCTCCTTCATCAAAATCTGGGCAAGCAGCAAAAATGGCCTATATTATTATATTAAGTTAATTTATAAAAAGACATCCAGGACAAAGATATCAGCAGTGAAGGAGAGGGAAAAGGGGGAAGGTAAGGAGGATTTTAAAAATTATAAAATCCTATGTTCTTTTCACTTTCAATATTCTGTATTATCAGGGTAACTTCTAGCTCTAATATTTTGTGTGCTAAAGTATTTCCCAGATCTATGATTCTAAAATTATGCAAAATATATGAAATTTCATTTGTTGCACAGTTAGATAGGCAACTAGATGATCCAGTGGATAAAGGATCAGGCCTAGCATCAGGAAGATTCATTTTCATGAAGTTAAATCTGGCTTCTGACACTTCCTAGTTGTGTGACCCTGGACAAGTCATTTAACCCAGTTTCTTTCAGGTTCCTGATCTATAAAATGAGCTAGAGAAGGAAAAGTTAAACTACACTAGTGTCTTTGACCCCAAGAAAACCCCAAATTGAATTATGAAGAATCAGGAAATGTCAAAATATCAGGTTAGGTAGTAAATGAGGTAGCATACTAAGCTCACAATCAGGAATATCTGACTCCATGCCATACTTTAATAAATTACTAGCTATAAGACTCTTATCAAGTCATTTAATCCCTCTCAGCCTCAATTTCCTCATCTGAAAACTTAGGAAGCTGTACCTAATGGCTTCTAAATTCCCTTCTACCTCCTAATTCATGAATTTATGTTTTTTTTTTTTTAATATTGGTATGAGGTAGGTATGGCTATCATCATTTTTATAGGGAAAAATGGGCATAACAACATGATAATCACAGTCAGATTACTAGTAATCAACCAACAAGAATTTATTGAACAAGATTTTGGGTTAACAAAAATTATGATTTATTCTATTTGAGATTTATTCATCTCAAAGACCTGATGTTTTATATATTTAAAAAAGGACAATAGGTTTGGAGGTAGAGAAAAGTATTAAAAGCATCTAGTCCAACTATTAAATGTGAGAGAAAAACATAGCAGACTAAAGGAGTGTTGAATGTAGAATGATATACCATGTATCTCTTAACATTTCAAGATTTACAAAGTGTTTTTCTTACATCAACCTGTACATTGGACAAGTATCAATATCCCATTTTTACAAATCAGAAAACTGAGATTGAGATATTCAGCTATAAAGTTTCTGTTCTAGAGAATCACACATATGTTTTCTGATTACCACCTAATCCAGGTCCATCTGACTTCTCTCTTACTCTTTGGTAATTTATGGATCTCCTTACAGATAGCCTCTCTCCTCTCCTAACTATATCTTGTATAATTGTCACAATAATCTTCTTTATACACAAGGCACAGATAGAAAAAATTATGTGGATTTATAGCACATTAAGCTCGAATTCCTAAAGGCCTAAATTCAAAGTTTATGTCAGATGTTTAATATTCTGTGTGACTCTCAGTCTCAGTTTACTCATCTGTAACATAAGGATAATAATAGCATCCATCTACCTATCATGTTGTGAAGTACTAATGAGGTGACATACATGCAGAGCTTTGCAGATCTTAGAAAGTATTTAATGTTATCTCTCTTATAGATTAGAATGTGTAGAATCCTTGAAGCACTGTTAAGACTAATTCCTCCAAACTTTTTAAGCTTTATTTCATATCATTACTCTTTATACACCTTTTTTTTTCAGCCATTGGACTATGAATCATTTCCCAAACTCATCTCTTATGTATTCATGGAGGAAGCCCCCCTGAGATGCAATTTCACATCATCTTTGTCTACTGAAATTTTCTGCTTTCAAGGCCCAGATTAGATCCCATATTTTCCATGAAGTTTTCCCTACGGTGAAAGTAATCTCAATCTCTCTTATATTTTTCTAGAGTACTTTATCTGGTTCTTGCTTTCATCCCTGTCACACTGTATTTTGTATTAGTGACTAGACTGCTTCTCTCAGTTGCAAGAGGACTCAGCTTCATATCCTGCCTCCAACTCATATCACCTGTGATCCTGAGCTAATGGTTGGTCCTCTCAGTGTTCTAGGCAATTCTCTAAAACATTGCAGAGAATGTGTAGATCTGCACTGAGCATGTAATATTCCTTTCCCAGAATGAATGAATGAATGAAATGAATGAATGGAATGAAACTTGCCAATGAAACCACAGGTGCAGTGCCCATCTAGTGTTCTTATAGAAGTATACTCCTTGAGGACAGGGATTTTATAGATTTCTCAACTTTATATCTCTAGCATGGTAATTAATAAGTATTGGTTGAATAGAATTAAAAGAATTGGAACAAAACAGGATAAATCTAATCCATCTTCTACTTGACAGGCCTTTAAATGTCAAAAGACAGCACTTGGGTCTTTCTTTTCTCCTTCCCCACCCTGCATTTTCTTTTCTAAGCTAAGCTTTTCCCATTTCTTTAGACATTTCTTATATGATATGGTTTTAGTTCCCTCACTATTCTAGTCACTCTCCCATGAATGTGCTCAATTCATACTAATAAGGTAAAGTGAAAAGAAAAACAAGCAGGAGAAAAAGGAGGAAGAGAGAGAAGAAAAGGAGGGGACATAAATGGTAAATGATTTTTGAGTTCATTAATAACAGGATTTTGGAGAGGAGAGCGTGTTTTATTTATATGAGTAATAATACTATAGAGAATTAGGTATTCCTAGTCCCTGAAAGACTGGAATGAAGGAGCCATTTACTAGATTATTGGGTCTTGAGACAAAAATAGGTAAATAGGCTATATTCAATGAGTTCTCTCCTTATATTTTCAAAGTAATGTGCTTACTTACATGCTTTCCTTATACATAATTTGCAGAAAGGAATCCACTATTCTTGGTGCTGTATTTCCAGAAGTATTATAGCTTTTAACACTTGCCCGGAAGGAGGTTGATTACCCATATTTTGATGGTCAATGAAGCTTACTTGTTTCATCATGCAGAAAATTCATAATATGAAGTAACCTTATTATCTCAAACATCATTCTGCCTCTAATAGAACTTTACTAAATCATTTCCATCAATCTTGATACAGCTGGTATTCTATAAGACAAATAAATTGAAATGTGTGTGCATTTTAGATTGCATTTTTTAAAAAAACTGTTTTTAAATACCACATATACTTAGAAGATAAGTGCCTTGTGAACAGGAGTTTTTATTTTGTTCCACTTGTATCCCCAGTATCTAGCACAGTAACTGGTACATGGTAGGTGTTTAGCAAATAAGTGATTTATGTATTTATCTAATATACAATGAGAGGGATACATGTAAGAAAGAAATAAGAATCAAAAGATACTTTATTAATTTGACAAACTATGCTTGGTTATATACATGGTACTGTGCTAGACATTAGCAGGGGAGAGAAAGATACTCTTTGTTTTTACTGTACCAAACATGAAGAAATATAAAAGGACTATGAGATTTAGAGAAAGGCAGGATTTTATTTATTTGTAGATGAGCAAATTGAAGATAACAGAAATTGAGTAGGATCAGAAAAAATATTTCCTATTTATTATTCAAGAAAAATGGACACCCTATCCCAAGATAAGTTGAAATGGGTTCATAATTTATACACAAAAAAGATACTATAAACAAATTAGGAGAACAAAGAATAACCTACCTCTCAGATATGTGAAGAAAGATGGGATTTATGGCTAAAGAAGAAAACATTACATTATGAAATGCAAAGCATAATTTTGATTATATTAAATTAAAAAGATTTTGTACAAACAAAACCAATGTAGATAAGATTAGAAAGGAAGCAGAAAATTGAAAAAAAATTACTTCCAAGGGTTCTGATAAAAGCCTAAATTTTTATATAGAGAGAGACAATTTATACCAGACATTCTTCAGTTGATAACTGGACAAAGGATATGAACAGATGCTTTTTAGATGAAGAAATGAAAACTATATCTAGTCATATGAAAAAATTGCTCTAAATCACTATTGATTAGAGAAATACAAATTATGACAACTCTAAAGTACTGCAACATACTACTCAGATTAGCTAAAATGACAGGAAAAGATGATACATATTATAGGGATGTGGGAAAACTGGAACAGTTAAACATTGTTGATGGAGTTGTAAACTGATCCAACCATTCTGGAAAGCAATTTAGAACTATGCCCAAAAGACTTTCAAAGGGTCAGTATTCAAAAGATATGATAAAAAGAGGAAAGAACCTATGTGTGCAAAAAATGTTTGTAGCAACCCTTTTTGTAGTGTCAAAGAATTAGAAACTGAGTTGATGCCCATCATTTGGGGGATGGCCGAATATTTAAGGTATATGAATGTTATGGAATATTATTGTTCTATAAGAAAGATTAGCAGGATGATTTCAGAGAGGCCTGGAGAGACTTACATGAATTCATACCAAGTGAAGTGAATAGAACAAAGAAAACATTGTACACAGCAACAACAAAAATATTCAATGACCAACTCTGATGAACATGGCTCTTTTTAGCAATGAGATGATTCAGGCCAATTCCAATAGACTTGGAATGAAGAGAGTCATCTGAATCCAGAAAGAGGACTATGGAGACTGGATGTGAATCACAACATAGTATTTTCACTTTTTTGTCGGTTGTTGGCTTGCTTTTTACTGTCTTTCTTATTTTTCCTCCTTTTTGATCTGATTTTTCTTGATAAATGTGGAAATATGTATAGAATAATTGTACATGTTTAAGGTATTGAATTACTTGCTGTCTAGGGAGGCATGGAGAATAGTGAGGAAGAAAAATTTGTAACACAAGGTTTTGCAAGGATGAATGTTGAAAACAATCTTTGCATATATTTTGAAAATAAATACACTTTTTAAAAAAAGAATTGAATTAGTTAATCAGAACACTTAGAGGAAAAAAGGACATTAAAGTTTATTTCATCAAAGGATCATAGGTCTTGAATTGGTAGATCAGTTAGTCTCTTCATTTTATAAATAAAAGAACTGAGAATCACAAGGGGAAAATGACTTACTCATGCTCACAAAGATGAGATAGAGTATATCCCTGAATCAAACATGGGTCTTCTAAATCCAAATCTCTTGAAGTAGGTTAATAATCATAGATGCAAATGCAATATCAGATTTCATTAAATAATTCCAATTTTATCTTATATATGAGGAAATAGAAACCCAGATACACCAGACTCTTATTTAAGACTGCTTCAAATAAAGAAAAGATCCATGATTCCTTGGTTTTCCAAGGCAATGTTTTTTGCTTGTTTGTTTTTCCCCCCTAACACCAAGTAACACAGAATCTTAATTTTAAGGCCACAAAGGAGCAATAAACAGCACTGAAGGTGTGTGATAAGTGAAAATATATAAAGCCAGAACTGTATTTTTAACCCGGCTTTACATTTTGTATTGGGCAGCCAAATTCTGGGCTTTGTTGTAGTCGATACTATCTGTTCCTATGAAACATTCAGAAAAATTCTCTGGACATATCAAGCAGGGGAAAAAGCAAAGGCAAGTCTTCTGCTCTCAAAGTGAGCTTCATGTGAAAAGAAAAGATTATTCAGTCTTCCACATAAGCATCATGTTATGCATATATCCCAAAGTGCCCAGATCATGGAAGTACATATTATTGTAGCAAAGTAAAAAGCAACTCCATGGGTTATTTCAGTATTCCTAATGGAAAAAAAAAGAAAAAAAAAAAACAACACAGTGTTTTGCAGATGAAAGAGTTATTAGAAAAATAAGTATTTGCTTTTATATAAAAGCATCAACCACAGCTAGCTCATCTTAGCTTGTCCATCAGCATTGCAAAGGAGGATATGCATTAGTGGATAGGATATCTAACAAAAATGGATATTTTAAATATATATATATACATATATATATATGCATACAAATGAAGAGATCATAAACAAAAATTTTCAAAGCTTCCACAAATTTTAGAGAAGATGCTGTCCCGGCCTTCACAGGGCTTATAGTCTAAGATGATACGATACAAAGATGAATATGATACAAAATAACATAGGGTGTTACATTTTAGAAGTGTAGCCTAGATCATTGTGTGAGAAAAGAAAGGTTATTACCAATGGGTCAAGAGAATCAGGAACGTTTCCTGAGGGAAGATAGTACTTGAATTAAAATTTACAAAAGATATATGAGAATTCAACAGTTATACAACAATAGAAAAGATATTCTAGGAATAGAAAATGGTATAAATGAGGTTACACCTCAGAGTTTTAGCAAAAGACTTTGAATTGCTAAATCTAATAATCTCTCAGTCTGAAAACATGTTGACTCCTTTTAGATTCACTTATTCACCTTTCTCATCCAGCTTCTTTAGCCTTAAATACTGTCTCCATCAAATTTTAATTCTACTCTCTCCTGGTTTTTTTTTTTCATATCTCTTTGGCTACTGTTCTGTTTTATTTGTTTGATGATTAACCATATCTTCCAATCAAGGCCAACCAAGGCCAGATATCAATTCAAATTATTTCTCTTCCCTATCCTTTCTTTCCCTTCTCTTCCCTTTTTCCTTCCTTTATCTTCTCTCCCTTTCTCTTTCTCTTCCCTTTCCTTCCCATCATTTTTTTGCTCTCTCCCATATCCACTCAGGTGTTAAAATTTATTATTTGATCTTGACACTTGTCCCATCACCATACATCTGAATTATTCTAATAGTTTTAAAATTGATTTTCCTGCTTCCTGTCTCTTTAAAAAAGCTGCATCATTATCATCAAAAATAATAAAAATGATAATAATGGTTAGCATTTATATCTTATTTTAAAGTTTGAAAAAAATTACACTTATTATCTAATTTGGTCCTCAAAACTCTATGAGGTATTTTACAGATAAGGAAAATGAGGATCGGAAAGATTAAGTAAAGGATTTGAATTCAGAGCTTCCTGATTTCAGGTCACATCTCTGTCTTCTAGCTGCCCCAGCAGCTAGTGTGTCTTAATAAATGTTGCTTGCTCACTTAATCAATCAGTAGAGCGTTGTCTATAGTAGGCCACTTAAATTAGTTGTTGAATTTTATTAGGTTGAAATTTATGAGCAAATCTATATATCTGAGTTAAAGAGCAGGGCCTGTGCTAGCCTTATAAATAAGTAAAGCACTGGTGAGTAAAGAAATGTTTTTAAACATTATCTGAACAAAAGAAAACCATTGCTCACTTAAGGACAAATCTAAGTGTAGGAGTTAGTATGGTGACCTCTGTCACAAACTTGCTGTTTGACTTTAGGCATGCCATTTTGTTATGTCACATGCACTGATAGAGATCATAAACTTTCAGAAAGCTCATTTGAAAATATAGGATATTGAAATATATAAGGGATATATGACATGTCAAAAGTCATACAGTCTTAGATATAAAGACAGGACTATAATTAAAAGCTGGATAAACAAAATTTAAGGGGAAGAGGCAAAGAAATAAGAAGTAAGCACCTACTATATGTCTGGCATGGTGCTCAAATACTTTACAAGTATCATCTCATTTGATTAATAAAAGAATTTGTTGCCTTATCTTGAAGTTTTAATTTTCATAACTATAAATTTAAAGGGCTGAACTAGATTATCTCCAAAGTTCCTTTCTGTTTAAAGTCTTTTTTGTACTCAAAGTCCCTTTTACCTCCAACATTCTATACTTTAAGGTATCTTCTAAATCAGTATCTATTCTAAAATGCATTGTGGCTTTAATTCTGTGTTCTAAGGCCTTGTCTACATCAAACATTCTTTAATCTAAAATCTTTTTCATTTCTAACATTTTATGTTCTAAGGTTCCTTTTAGTCCTAACATTCTATGAGTATATGAGATCTAATTTATCCCATGAATTGAGTCTTCTTGTATTTTAAACATGTCATTTCTGTACCAAAAATATTTCAGTGAATGAATCTCACATTTACCATATGAACTTCGTAAGAAATATTTTGGATTCACGCTTCAGCCTATCCATGACTCATAATTTGAAAATGATGCATACTCTAATACACAATATATATTTTGTTATGGCTTTGGTATAATTAATCAAGCAAAAAATGAGTATTATATTTTGTAATGACAACTTCGTGGCTGCAGAGGAAAATGATGCTAAAATGTTAACACGTCTATATGGTCTCCTGCATCAAAATATACAGCCCTTAATTCTAATTTCAAGCTTTAATTGCTACAGGCTATAATATAAAAGGATTTCGGTTTCATAATGTAGTTCTAGCAATTTTTCTTTTTGAAAAATGCAATAGTGTATAATGATATATAACCCTTGCAAAACTCAACAATTAAAAAGTCCAAACATTACTAAATATCTTTCAAAAGAGAGACAGATTGGGTTGCTACAAATTTTCATTTATTGAAATTCTAAATTATGTTCATAATAATATTTTTTGTGGCTAGAACCAAAGAAGTATAGTGGAAAGAGCACTGGCTTCATTCTCAGACTATCCAGCTTCATTTATTTGTTTACTTTGTGACTTGGAAAGGCATTGAACTTCCAAGAGTCTCAGATCCTTCACATATTGGACGGGATTATTGTAACTTGTACTGCCTATCTCATAGATGTGTGAAAATGATCAAATGTGGGGGAGGGGGGAAGTTTGTTAACTAGAAAAGTTTTCTCTGTCTCTCTTTTTCTGAGTGTGGGTGTTTATGTGTTTGTGTGTATCTTAAGCACAAAGAAGATATCTAGGGAGAATAGCTCTTTAAGAGTCTTTGTGGGGAAGAGGAATTTAACTTGCTCTAGTAGGTTCTAGAGGGTTCGAAATAGGAAAAATGGGAAGAAACTGCTGAAAAAAACCTCACAATATGCCTGACAGATAGGTACATCCTTACTACCTGACAGGTAGGTATATTCTTACTACAGATCTTATACTTAATCCTGTTTGCCTCAGTTTCCTTATCTATAAAATTAGCTGGAGAAGGAAATGTCAAAACACTCCAGTATCTTTATCAAGGAAACCTCAAATGGGAACACAAAGAGTCAAAAATGACTGAAAAATGACTAAACCAAAAGATGAACTTTAAAAGCTTTTGTTTTAAATTCTGAGACAGATAGGCTGTCTTGCCAAGCTCTAAAATCTGAGTCACTGAGTATTAAAGAGTGATTGAGAGAATATCAATCACAAATGTTAGAAAAAGCTTTTGTACTTTGAAAAGTGGGACTATGTGGTATCTAAGGATTTTTCCAATTCTAAGAATCCATATTTCTAGCAAGTGATCTTCTGAATATTCCTTTAGATTGAAATAGTTCTCCATATAACCTAATCTTCAGGTAGTTTGTATTTTAAACAAAACATTGTGGACTATCTTAAGAATAACAGGTAACAATGATAACTAACATTTATATGTCTTTAAAGTTTAAAAACATTTCTTATATTATATTATTTGACAGGAAGACAGCTTTGGAGGTAAGCTGAAAGTAATTAAATGACATACAGATTTATTTTGTAGATATTGGAAAGATTTGAATTCAGTTTTTCTGACTCAAGTTTGAACATGTCCTCATCATGCCATTGAGCTGCTATAATAACAGGAAAAAAACAGAAAAATTGAAAAACTTTTTGTATATCTTTTTCCCTGTATCCTTGTCACTGTCTCTTTTGTGTCTCTATGTCTCTCTCTCTCTCTCTCTCTCTCTCTCTCTCTCTCTCTCTCTCTCTCTCTTCTCTCTCTCTCTTTCTCCTCTCTCTCTCTCCTCTCCTCTCTTCTCCTCTCCTCTCCTCTCTTCTCCTCTCCTCTCCTCTCCTCCTCCTCCTTTTTCTCCTCCTCCTCCTCCTCCTCCTTCTTCTCTTCCTCCTCCTCATCCTTCTCTCCTCCTCCTCCTCCTTCTCTTCTCCTCCTCCTCCTCCTTCCTCTCTCTCTCTCTCTCTCTCTCTCTCTCTCTCTCTCTCTCTCTCTCTCTCTCTCTCTCTCTCTTTCTGTAAGTGGGTGCATCCTTGTAGCTCTGTTTCTTTTTCTCTAACTCTTTCTCTCCATATCCCCCTTTTCTCTCACCTCTATTTTCTTTGAATCTATCAATGTTAATCAGTCTCTTTCTCTCTTCACCTTCCATCCCAATCTGCAGGGAGACAAAACATAGAGGATATACCATCATTGTCTTTAAGTATTTAAAGGGATATAATGTGGAAAGAGAATTTGTTTTATTTTATTTCACTACCACTAATTAAAAGCAATGAATAAAAGTTTTGAAATGACAGATTCAAGCCAAATATAAGAAAAAAATCTAAGAAATCAGAAATGCTTTTGGCTGCCTTCCTAGAAGTCTCCCATTTTGGGGGATCATCTCAAAAAAATAGAATGACATTTTATCAAGATTTAAGCATCTAGGTGGTATGATGGATAGATCACTGGATGTGGCATCAAGAAGACCTGAGATTGAATTATATCTTTGGCATTTAATTAGCTATTAACTAACTATGACTCTATGATACTTAACTAGTTTTGGCTCTGAACAAGTCATTTAATATCTATTTTCATCAGTTAATCTATAAGATGAGAATAATAACACCATCTATGTTCTGAAGTTGTTGTGAAGATTAAGTTAAATAATATTTGTAAACTAATGTGTAAACTCTACAACATTCTATGAATGCTAGCTAGCTATTATTATATTGCTGTATTTCTAGGGTTGTAGAAGGTATTCCAATATGAATTGGCTAGATGGCCTCTTGGATCCCTTCCAACTCTGAGATTCTGTGGTGTTGTGATTCTGTGAGACATAATTCTTGTTTAAATATATTCATTTTGTAAATACACAAAGTTTTCCCTTTAAAAAAAAAAGAAAAAAGCTTCTTCAATTTTCTACATCTGCCACATTCAAGATTGCTTTTATCTGATGATTGATTATTTTGTGGAATATCTTCCAATGTTTTCTGTTATGACTCATCTGACTTAAAGAAATGATAATGTCTAGATTCTGTTCTCCCTGTCACTGACTTAGTAGAGCTAAAAAACTCGACCACTACAGACTGTAAATACACATGGAAATTTGAGCTTTTGATAAACAGTTTGTTTTAGTCAATCAGCAACTACTTGTATAGAAAACTAAATGCTAATTGTATGTCAGACATCAGAGAATTATTAATGCAATTTGGAGTATTTGTTGGATTCAGTGTTTTTGTTATGTTTTCATATATTTCTATACAAAAGTCATTGTGATATATAAAGAAAGATTCTCCCAGCAAAGGGATTTTTAATTTTTTTATGTCATGATCTCCTATGAGAGTCTGGTGAAGCTTATGAACCCCTTATGAGAATATGCTTTTAAATGTGTAACATAAAATATATAAGATTATAAAGGAAATTAATTGTTTTAAATAGTTTTTAAACAAGTTCATGGACTTAGGTTCAGAAATTCTTTTCTAGTCTGTTAATCCATTGCATTGATGAATACTTTTGATCTCATTCAGGAAATCTCTCTGTTAGGAAAAAGATGTGATCTATCACCTCAAGTAGAGCCCCTCCCTCTCTTCCTTTGTATCACTAATTTTTCTACGTATTTTCTCAGATTTCTTTTTTGGGGGGGACTACTTCTACAGATACAGAAAATAAAACTTTCATATCTTTTAGGTGGATTTTTGAGATGATTTTCATCACTACCCTAAATTAAATTATTGGTCAATCTTTTATTACAAACTTCTTTTTACTTAGATGGTCTGTTCTTTTGGGAGCTAAGAAAATGGCTGAATCTTACTCAACTTTCCTGTTTGGTACAGCCTACCAAACCTCATCATCCCCTGGTGACACTATTTTGTACCCCAAGTCCCCTGCACAGCATATTTATATTTCAAAGGAGGATGTTAATGAATTATAAGAGCATTGCTAAAATATACAAATGAAGAAGGTTGAGGAATGGATCAAAGCTATTTTGGTATTAAGCTAGAGATCTCTCAGTGGTCTCAACTTCTGTCATTATATTCTCAACATATATCTCATAACAATTATAAGACCATCTGTATCTGCTGTTAATTTATGATGTGAACTATCTTAAGCAAGTCACACACCCTCTCTTGACTAAGTATTTTCATGTGTCAGGGAGGCAGAGGATTTTTGTCTCCTAAAATGTCTTTTAGCTCTAAAATGTTATGATTTTTTGCATGAAATAAAATATTGAAATTCAGTACCTCTACTTAAGAATCAAAGAACTTGGGTTCAAGTTGTGCACTTCTATTTATTAACAATGGGATCTTGTACAAATTATGTCTGCTTTTTGGCTGCAGTTTGCTCATCAACAAAATGACGTACCATGGTTAATTGGCTATTAAGATTGATTTCAGTCCTAAATAATACAATCCTATAAGGTTATAATATTTTTGGTTGCTTCGTTTTGAGAGACAAAAATATTTAACCTGGGATGTTTGGTTAAAATGAAAAAGGAATAAAAACTCTGACCCTGTTATCTTAGAGCTGGAAGGAACATTTATATCATCTAGTCTATTTTCTCTCCATCATTTACTTTTAAAATGAAAAAAAAAAAAAAACGAGACCCTAGAGCATTAAAAAGTTCACTGATATTTTTAAAGGCATAGGTAAAGTGTTTCCAGTTGCATAAAATTTTTCCTGACATAGACTTTCTCCAACCCCCCAGTCATCACCAATGATCATGTGTGGAAGCCCCATGCTATTGACCAACATGCTTCTTTCCTCTCTTTCTCTCTAATCCAAGCTCTTTTTTCTCCAAAGCTTAGGAACATAATGGAAATATTTGATTCCGATAAGAATTAGAACAATTCTGATCGACAAAATCCTATCATTTCTGGATTGATTATTGCGTGAGAAAGAGCTATACCAGGATATATTTTACCACATTTTACCAGTACACAAGTACAATTCCATTGAGAGCAAAGTTCAGTATACAAATAAGGATGGCCTGCTTCTCTCTCTATCTCTCTGTCTCTGTCTCTTTCTGTCTCTGTCTCTCTCTGTCTCTGTTCTCTCTGTCTCTATTTGCCTGTCTTTCTCTCTCCCTCAACCATGTCACTACCCTCAAATCACCCTAAATCAGAAACACTCAATCTCGCAATACAGTTACTAAGTATCCATTTTTATAAATCCAAAACCAGTTTTTAAATGCTAGGAACCAATAGCAACTTTTGGTTATTTTCTAATTCCCTTAAATAGACATGGGCAAGGATTGGCAGTTGCATATCCCCACACCCTTAAGGGAATGGCTGTTTCTGCTTTACTCTGAAGCCTTTTTACATCCTGAACCTCTGACATCATTCTCTCTCCACAGCCTATCCTTGCCTGTTTCTGGCTGGGGTGGGTCAAAGGCAAACCTGCTTCTCTGACCTCAAACCTCAAAGAGAATTGTCAGCAAACTGCTGTTTGGCTATATCTCTAAGAACATTGACAGGCTCCTAAAATGCTTTCTGATCCAATGCTTTACACATTTTCCCCCCTACTGTTTCTTTACCCCACCCAGGTCATTTTTTAAACAACCAGCAAGAAATATCCTGGAACTCTGACACTAAGTGAAAGTGATCTCTCTCTCCACATATTGGTCAAAATCTTTTCCTTTTTATACTTATCCTATTTCCTCTTCTGTTATAGTTATTTGGATATTCCCCTTTAGGATTCTTGAGAGAAGTATCAGGGTCATTTTCATCTTTATAACCCTACTTTGCAGCAAAAGGCCTTTCACATGGTAGATGTTTAATTAATGTTTGTTGAATTAGATTGAATTGAACTAAATGACCTACCAAAAGTCACACAGCCAGATACTAGCAGGCTGGGAATTAGTCAAGTTTTATAAATCCTGGTACAGGAGCTTGTCCACCAAAGTATGCTTGAATACAAAAGACATATTTCAGGGTAATGCTTTTGAAGAGATGGAGGAACCCTATAGACAAGTTAAATTATAATGAAGGAATTGGGATTTCCCTAAGTATACAGATATGACACAATAGGTTCTGATAGAAGGTGTTCAGAATGTATTTTAACTGAGTCTAGCTAGAGAGAAGCATCTTAATCTTGTCTTAGAAAATATAAAGCCCTATATAAATGACAGCTATTATTATTAATCAAAAATTTTAAAACTCCCATAACAGAAGTTATATATTGGTCAGGAATGCTTTAAAGTTGTCTGAAAACCCAGTTTCCATAGCCACTTCTCCCAATGAATTTGTCGAATTTATAGAGACATACATTTGTAATTCATTTTGTTTTACTATGGCTAAACACCTTCTACATGTAAACCCCTAAGGGAAGTTCTGGAATAAATATGAAAGATGAATAGTGCTTCATCTCACAGAGCTCAGAATAAGGGAGATAGGACATACTAGCAAATAAGTCTAATGCAAAATAGAGTAATTATAGAGGAAAAGGAAAAAAAATATTATGACTAGAAAAAGAAGAATTTTTATCCATGGGACATAAATAAAACTTCATAGAGCCTATGGCATCTGAGGAAGATCCATATGGCATGGGTAGGATACCAACATGTGGAAATGGGTAGCTGACATTTTTCCATGCTCTTCTTCAAAACCTTTGCTCAAAATTCTGTTTGTTTACATGTTCTTATCTATTTCACTTTATTCAGCTCCAAATAGTATAAATGTATTGAGTATGTTTGCTTTATTATACATCTTCCTATTATTTCTATCTATAAGTATATGAAGGATATAACCATATGAAAGAAAATCAAATTTTATTGACTTTTTTATTAATTTTTTATAGGTTTATGCTCTTTTTAGGAACTAGCACAGTTCCTAAACTAGCCAGACTAGCACAGATAGTCTCTTAAGTCTAGGTCACCCATTGATTTAGTGTAGAGAGCGGGAGAATTATACTTGAAATAAGGTGTTAACTCAGTGGAATCGATGAAATGATTATTCTCTACTTTACATATATACTTAGTACTTAGCATGGTGATGTAATGGTTTTCCAGGTTCACACATAATCAGTATGCCGTAATGATGTAATTACAATAAGGTATATAAGAGCTAATAAGGACTGGAAGAGAGACAGTCTGTCTTTGATCAACCTCTTGGTGGCTCTCATGCCTCCTGCACTAAGATGTCACAGACATTGTTTCTTCTGTATCTATTTTCTTTGTCATCTATTTTTTCAAACAAATTATTTTACATTTTCTCCCCCCCCATTCTTTTGAATTTGTTAAGTTGATTCTTGATGTTTCATATAATCACTAGCTTCTACTTGTCTGATCTAACTTTTAAGAAGTAGTTTTCATGAATTAGTTTTTATACTTTCTTTTCCATATTTTATTCAGTAAATTTTTGTATCTCTCTTTTTTTGCTGATGCCAGTTTTTTAAGAAGTTTTTCTCTTTTTCTAAGATATTAACTTTTTTCATAATTCTCTTGAATCACTTGCTTTTCTTTTCCCAATTTTTCTTCGACCTCTCTTACATTATTTTTAAATTTCTTTTTGAGCTTTTTCATGATTTTTTTTTGGACTTGAGACCACTTCCCATTTTTCTCTGGAGTTTTGCCTATAAGTGTTTTTAACATTATTGTCCTTTTCTGAGTTTGTATCTTAATTTGTTCTGTCACCACAATAGCACTCTATGGTCAGATTTTTTGTTGTTATTGTTTTATGGTCAACTGTTTGGCATTTCCCCTTTCTTTTAAATTTGAACTCTGCTCCTGGGATAGAAGGGGCAATGTCTCAGGCTTCTTGTGCCAGGGGCCTTAGGAATTGTTTATCTGGTACTGTACTGATATTGCTTTGAGTCCCCCAGGGAACCCTCAAAACTGGTGCTGCATTAAGGAGTAAGGTAGGAAATAGTTGATACTCCTGGAGACTGTAGGGATCTGGCACCTTACTTGATGCTGAGCTGAACTAATGATATCTGGTTTGTCAGAGGCTAATAGGAGTGTTTTCTGCATTTCACCATGATTACCAGAAAGCACTTGACTGGCTTTGGAGATTGCCTATTTGACCAGGATAAGCTGAAGGATTGGTGGTTCTTGGAGCAGTCATTTTCTTGACTTTGCTGAGGTATGTTTAGGATCCGGGTGTTGAAGTTTGCCTGCTCTGCTACACTGGGGATCAGGATGTCCTGCTGGTTTGCTGAGGCAGACCTTGTTAATGGATTACTAAAACACCTTCTGTTCTGAATTGTCTTCCCCTTTTGTCCTAGTAGGACAAATCTTTCTTAATTATCTTCCAAGTTTTTTGGGCTAAAAGATTGATTCTCTCTGTACTTTTGCTGGTTCTACTATTCCAGAATTCATTGGGGGTGGGGCGAAGGAGGGCGACTATTTATAGTTGTTTGGAACTGAATATGTGAGAGTTACAGTGATTAACTGCTTATTTTACCAATGTACCTCTTGGAAATATGACACTACAATTTAATTTTTAGTGTGAATTTAATAATCATCAAATTAGCCTTTAAGTTAATGTATGAAAACATGTAAAATTATCTGAGATTTATTTTTTAACATATATAATAAATCTAATGAGGTAGAAGTAGAAACTAAATTGATCATTTGTTCCAATATGAGCCTTTGTGTTTTTTTTCAATATTTTGTTGATATACTCTTCATATATTTACTTATTCTGCTTTAGTTTTTCACTTGTCATTAAATTACACACACATACAGGTCACAGGGTCCTCCCTCAAAGTTAATAAATATAGTATACAATGCAAGTCAACACATTGGTAGTGTTTTAAGTATATCTCCTATTCTATACCTCTAGTCCGTCATCTTCCTACTGAGATGTAAGAGATATATTGTCATCAATCATTTGAACTCATGATTGACTAAAGTATTGATGAAATCTTTAATTTTCTTTACCTTATTAATAGATATGTAGAGTGTTAACCCAGAATGCTGTATCTCACATCATATCTACAAATTATATGGAAAATAATCTCCCAAAAGCTATGAAGGAAAAACATGTTTTGATTTCATAATAATTAGAGAGATGCAAATAAAAATAATTCTGAGATTTTATCTTACATTTGGCACAGATGACAAAAAAAGAAAACCATAAATATTTGCAAACTTATGGGAGCATTCTGATATTAAAAAATCCTAGGTTGATAAACCTATGCATGAGAACCCCATTCTGAAATGTAATTTGGAATTATATGCAAACAGTTAATGAACAATGAATGTCCTTCAATAATAGTGCATCAATGTCCTCCTCCTATTCCAATATTTATCATTTTCTTCTTTTGTCATCTATGCCAATTGTGAGATAAAATCTTAGAATTCTTTTAATTTGCATATAGGTATACATAAATATATGTGTTTACATATTTGTGTCACACACACTCCATTTTGTGACAGTATAAAAAAGTGAAAATTAGAAGAATGTTCATCAATTGAGAAATGACTAAATAAATTTGAGGTATATGATTGTGTTAAAATTTATACTATAACTTCAATATTATAAATATGATCAGTTCTATAGATTTTTACAAAATGATGAAGAATGAAATAAATAGAACCATGAAAACAATTTGTGCAATAGCACAGCAAAGACAAACAATTTTAGCTCTAACTTTTTTGTCCTAATAATGTTTGTAAACACTCTGTACTTTGCCTAAAACTATGAATTATAAGAACTATCAATGAAAGAAATACCCATGATCCTAGAGGAACAAAGATGCAATGTGATAGAGAAGGGTTGGAATTATGAAGCAGAATAAGACATTTATATTTTGGTATAATTTTATATTTAAGTATCTTTTTTAAACTATGAATATTTGTCATAATGAATTTGTTTTCTTATCATTTGCCTCCACCCTCTTCCTTTTGGATGGAGAAAGGAAGGAGAGAAAATAAATTAAACAAAATAGAACAGTTGGGATAGCTACAGGGATGGGAATTTCACGTGCACTTTCATATAAAGTCATCATACTGTTAGTATTTTTTAACTTTGTTGCAAAAGATATTTTGGAGTGGGCATAATCTAGACATTTCTGGAATATATTAATAAACTATATCAACACTGTTAAAAAAACTAACAACTAATCAAATAAATAAAAAAAAACTTAGATAACAATAGCAAATTGTAATTAATAATAATTAAAAGGTTAGCTATATAATAAAAAACAAAACCAAAAAGTAAAGACCCTAAAAAAAGAAGCCATGTGAACATTTATTCGTTCAATGGCTTGGCTTACTCATTTCAACCCATTCTCACATGGGCAGTTTGAGGTTCTCAGAGAATAATCATCAGCACACAGATATATTGAAGTGGTCTCAAGATCCAGTGAGGAACAGAAAATATAACTTCTCTCAACATTCTAATTCTCAAATTTACATGGTGAACTTCTATTTAAATATAACTTCACAATTAATTAATAACACTTTTAGATCTTAAATAATAATGTAGTGCCTTTATTTCTCTCTATATTAATTCATGTATTTTTTCCCAAGTTTTTTGAATTCTTAATATTTGTTAATTCTTATGTCTAAATAAAATCCCATTGCATTTATTTAATATTACTGTTTTGGTGTTGTTTTTTTAATTTTTCCTAGCTGATAGGCATCTAATTTGTTTCTAATTCTTTGCTAAGAATTTGCTAAATTGACTGAGTCAACATTATTCGTGTTGACATAGTATATTTATATCCTGGGCAATATATCCATCTAACATCTTTGCTCAGATCTGGTTTTTTTAGGTTAAAGGATATGTTAAATTTAATAACTTTTGATATGGAATTCCAAATTGTTATCCAGAAATTTTGTCTTTCACAGATCCATTAACAAGACATTATTTTTCCTATCTTCATAATATTCATAGTATTCACCATTTTTACATTTTGCTCATCCTTGCCAATTTCAAGCATAGGAGGTAAACTCACAATGATGGAATTTGATTTTCTTTTGTTAATATTAATGTGAAACATGCTTTCCAAGACTTTTCATAATTTGTACTTCTCCATCTGCTTCTCTTGAATGCAATTGTTCAATAACATAGCTTGTATTGTAATTCAAGTTTTCCTGACTCCAGGGATGGTGCTCTATCCATTAAAACAACTGGCTGCTTCAGTTTGCACTTACTTTGAAATTTTCATGTTCATTTTTTTTATTATTAATCTCTTAGTAACTGGTACATATGCATATATATGCACATATATACAAATACTTTATACATTTATATTATGCATAAATAAGTGTACATGTATGTATAAAGAAAAAGAAAAAAGAGAGAGTCAATTCCAATTTATGTAACAGGTATTGCAACTTCATATCTTAAATATTTATTGAGAAGAAAGTTGGGATAATTAACTACTTCTTTCAAAATTCCTAGTGTAGTTTGTTTTTTAATTGTATGTATTAAACATTGTTGTGATCTTCAGTGATCATCTCTAACATTGTTGCATTTTAAAATTCTTAAGCATAATTACCAAAGTTATTTTTTTTTCTATATAGCTCTAATCAAAGATATAATGAAATATTCATTTGGAACATTACATATGGAGTAAGCTCTTGGTATAAATCTAATGTATGTATCTTTTCAGATAAATCACATTTTGTGATTTAATTCAGAATTTTTAGTTCAGTAGGTAGTATTCTAATTAAAAAGCATGAGAACATAATCTTTGCTTGCTTCTGAAATGAACTATTTCATTTTTTGTATTTGTATTAACCATTTGTATTAACCATTCTCACCCAATTTTTAGCCATTACCAAATCACTTTGAGTATTTTTAATATGTTATTAATGTTGGCTCCATTTCATTCCTAATTTTGGAAAAAAATATTTTCAACAATATTAGCATCTTTTATATAGTTTTAAACTTTTCAAAGTACTAGACATGTTATTTCATGCAATATTTATCTCAAAGTTCTTGACTTGTACTTCCAGAGAAATTTTCTTATCTTTTCTAGTTGTATTAACTTTCTCCCTGATAATTTGAATGAGATTGCACTAAATCTGCTTAATAATTTTCACAAAATCATCATTTAATTACATTGGCACTACCCAACCAGAAACAAGTAATAGTTTTATAACCATATATCTTCTCATAGAGTAATTTAAAATATGTTATATATTTATATTCATAGAAATATTGAATATATCTTATTATGTTGACCCTGAGATATTTCAAGCATTTTGTACATATGTTAAATATTTTTAGAATTCTTTTTAAAAAATATTTTCTCCTGCTGATTTGTATGTATGGATTTATTTTATATTTGACTATTTAACTGAACTAAGTTATTTTCAAATGATTTCTAGGATTTTCAAAATAAATCATCACAGATAGCTCCTGAGCTTATGATTTAACTAGTACAGGAAAGAGAAAACTTTCTCTACTGATATGCATCAAAGTCATAGAGTTAGCATGGAAAAGTCACAGGTCTGGAATAGAAGTAATTCTATTTATATCTATAATTCTATTAAATTCCATTCTAATCATGCATTCTCTCTATCTACTACAACATGATGCTTCTTATTGTTACCAAGAAATTTTCTTATCTTCTGTAACACATTTAACTCCATTGTCTGTTCTTTGTCTCAATTTCTTTTTCTTGTCATTGAAATAGCTATAGGAGTTTGTAATTATATCAAGTAATAGTTGTGACAATAACCATCCTTAATTTGTCCCTGATGTTACAGATAGACTTCCAAATGTCCAACAATAAAAACTAATTCAAGATGAATATTATTCACAGCACAAGTATGATTGGTCATATATATGCTACTACTTTGAGAGTATATAAATATTGTATTTGTCAGGTTTCCTCTTCATCTACTCATATGAATACATGATTTATTTTGTAATTAATGTAGTTTATTTATTAATAGTGAATCAATTAATTATTTAATTAATAAAATTATTAAATTTTATCAAATTAGTTTCAATTAAATTAGTCTAATTTATTAATTATTTAATAACATCAATATTATTGAGTAATAAATGAATTACTAATTTATTAATGCAGTTTGTTTTATTAATTAATTCTGTAATTAATGTAGTTGATTAATTATTTACTTATTAATCATAATTAGTTATTGATTAAATTAATTAATTTAATAATTAATTATTAATCTTATTACTTTACTCCCCTAGCAAGATTTTCTCCCTTATCTTCTCCCCCATATATTTCCCTTTGCCCTCATTTCTCTCTGAATTTAGAAAACATTTACAGCCTTCTGAATATATACTTTGTCCCATCTTTATTCCAATCACGTTAATCAATATTCCCTTTTATACTGCCCCACCCTTATCCTATTCCCTCATCCTCTTCTTTATAAATTTAAAAAATTAATTAAGTCTAATTTTATTTAATTAATAATTAATCAATTATAATATTAGTTATTAAATTAATTGATTGATTTTGTTAATTAATTGATTATAGAGAATGGCCATTTCACTTTATTTGTATGCTTCTATGCTAATATTTTATCAAACATTTATTGAATAGAAGGGTATACACTTTCATCTCTTTTATCTTGCTCAGGTTTAGAGAGTAAGACACTGACAAAAAAAAGTTTAAGTGTATTCTGTCCTTTTTATTTTTTAATTTATATAACATTAGAGTTAAACATTCTTTGGATGTTTGATAGAATTCACTTAGAGATCTATCTTAGCTTAGCTCATTATCATTGATCTTTTTTAAAGTTAATTTTTAGTATTGTTGTTAGTTATTGGTTTCAATTAGCTATTATTGCTTCAGTTATTTGGATATTTTATATCTTCATAAATATTTATTTGTTTTTTGCATATAGTTGGGTTATTTACATTTTGGTAATTTTGTCTTTATCTGTTGTAGATTTTCCTTTTCCTTTTAAAAACTTTGTAACTTGTTATCCTTTTTCTCTTTTTAGGATTAGATTAACAAGTGGGTTCTCTATTAAATTAGCTTTTAAAAACCTCAGGGAAAAAAACTTCATTTGCTCTCAATTTTATTTTTTCATCTCTTTGACTTTAAGAAATAGAAATTTGTGTTCATGTAAGGTTCTCTGAATTCGGGACTTCCGGTTAAGATGGCGGAGAGGAGGCTCACAGTTGCATAAGCTCCGCGCTTTCTCTCACTATCCACTTCATTACAAGCCTCTGAATCAATGCTTGACTGAAAAAAACCCACAAATAGTTACCAAGAGAAGCCATCCTTGAGATCCGCCAAGAAAGGTCTGTCTTTACTGGAGGGCTGGGGCGGTTTTAGATCGGGCGCAGGCGGCGGGCAGCAGCAGTGAGAGCACGGGAGCAGACTGGAGAGGGGGTGGAGAGTGATCGTAGCCGTTTCTGCGGGGAGAGCTTCGCTACAGGTTTGGATAATTTCCTCCGGCAGCAAGTCAACAGCCCAGCAGAGAAGCTAAAAACACCGGGTCTGAAGAATACAACCGCAAACAGCTGGAGTCTCTCAGGTCCTGCCCCCCCCCCCCTTTCCCCCCCTCAGTGACTCAGCACGCTTTGGGATCTCAGAGCGCAGGCGCAGCACAGTCCTGCTAGTGCCTCACTGCTGCCACCTGCAGTCTGTAGAGGAAGCTCGATAACACACCCAGCCCCCCCCCAAAGAAAGACTCCAGTTTTTTCTGTTTTTCTTTGGTAGTTTATCTCTGATTAATAGACAGAATGAGCAAGAAGCTGAAGAGGACTTTAACCCTTGACAGCTTCTATACAGATAGAGAGCAGACTCTAAATCCTGAGGAGACTAAAAACAGGCAGTCCCCAGGTGATTCCCCAAAGGAGGAAATCATCTGTTCCTCAGCACAGATGAACCTCATAGAAGTGATTAAAAAGGCTCTCACAAGGGAGCTAGAAGAAAAATGGGGAAAGCAGAGTGAGGCTTGGCAAAAGGAGAGGGAGGCTTGGGAAAAGGAGAGGGAGGCTTGGCAAAAGAGCCTGGAGAAAGTTAAAGAGAGAGTGGATAAAGAAGTAAAATCCTTGAAAAATAGGATTAGTGAACTGGAAACAGAAAACAGCTCTCTAAAAAACAAAATTGGCGAAATGGAAAAAAATTCCACAGAACAAAAGAACTCAATTGGACAATTAGAGAAAGATTTTAAAAAAGTGAGTGAAGAGAATACTTCACTGAAAATCAGAATTGAACAAGTGGAATTGAATGACTCGAGGAGACAAGAAGAATCAGTCAAGCAAATCCAAAAAAATCAAACAATGGAGAAAAATGTGAAATACCTTCTGGGGAAGACAACAGACCTGGAAAACAGATCCAGGAGAGACAATCTGAGAATCATTGGACTCCCAGAAAAACATGATGAAAAAAAGAGCCTGGACACTGTCTTCCAGGAAATTATCAAAGAGAACTGCCCAGAAGTCATAGGAACAGAGGAAAAAATAAACATTGAAAGGATTCATCGATCACCCACTGAAAGGGATCCTAAAATCAAAACACCAAGGAATATAGTGGCCAAATGCCAGAACCCTCAGATGAAAGAAAAAATATTGCAAGCGGCTAGAAAAACCCAATTCAAGTATCAAGGAGCCACAATAAGGATCACCCAGGATCTGGCAGCATCCACATTAAAAGATCGAAGGGCCTGGAATATGATATTCCGAAAGGCTAAGGAACTTGGTATGCAACCAAAAATAACTTACCCAGCGAGAATGAGCATCTTTTTCCAGGGAAGAAGATGGACATTCAACGAAGTAAGCGAATTTCATCTATTTCTGATGAAAAAACCAGAACTTAACAAAAAGTTTGATCTACAAATATAGAACTCAAGAGAAATCTAAAAAGGTAAAGATTAATCTTGGGAACTATATTTTGACTATATAGATGTATAAAGAATACATGTATACCTTGTTCTAGAAATTGATGTGGAAAGGACATTGTACCAGAAAAAGGGTAAAGTGGGGGTAGTACATCTCATGAAGAGGCATAGGAAACCTATTATATCTGAGAGAAAGAATGGAGGGGGATGAATATAGTGGGTATCTTACTGCCTTCAGAATTGGCTTTAAGTGAAAAATCTTAAGACATATTCAATCTATGGTGAAACTTCTCCCATCTCATTGAAAAGTGAGAAGGGAAAAGTGGAAAGGGAAGGAATAAGCTAAGGGGAAGGGAATACGGGAACTGGGAGGGAAAGGGGTAAGATAGGGGGAGGAACTCTAAGGAGGGGGAGGGATACTAAAAAGGGAGGGCTGTGAGAAGCAAGGGGTGCTCACAAGCTTAATACTTGGAAGGGGGGGAAAGGGGAAAGAAGGGAGGAAAGCATAAACCGGGGTTAACAAGATGGCAAGTAATACAGAATTGGTCATTCTAACCATAAACGTGAACGGGGTAAACTCCCCCATAAAGAGAAAGCGGTTAGCAGAATGGATTAAAAGCCAGAATCCTACAATATGTTGTTTACAGGAAACACACCTGAAGCGGGGAGATACATGCAGGTTAAAGGTAAAAGGTTGGAGCAAAATCTACTATGCTTCAGGTGAAGTCAAAAAAGCAGGGGTAGCCATCCTGATCTCAGATCAAGCTAAAGCAAAAATTGACCTAATTAAAAGAGATAAGGAAGGACACTATATCTTGCTAAAGGGTAGCATGGATAATGAAGCACTATCTATATTAAACATATATGCACCAAGTGGGGTAGCATCTAAATTCTTAAAAGAGAAACTAAGAGAGCTGCAAGAAGAAATAGACAGTAAAACTATAATAGTGGGAGATCTTAACCTTGCACTCTCAGAATTAGATAAATCAAACCAGAAAATAAATAAGAAAGAAGTCAAAGAGGTAAACAGAATACTAGAAAAGCTAGATATGATAGATCTCTGGAGAAAATGTAATGGAGACAGAAAGGAATACACTTTCTTTTCAGCAGTTCATGGAACCTATACAAAAATTGACCATATATTAGGACATAAAAACCTCAAACTCAAATGTAGTAAGGCAGAAATAGTAAATGCATCCTTTTCAGACCACGATGCAATGAAAATTACATTCAACAAAAAAGCAGGGGGAAGTAGACCAAAAAATAATTGGAAACTAAATAATCTCATACTAAAGAATGATTGGGTGAAACAGCAAATCATAGACATAATTAATAACTTCACCCAAGAAAACGATAATAATGAGACATCATACCAAAATGTATGGGATGCAGCCAAAGCGGTAATAAGGGGAAATTTCATATCTCTAGAGGCCTATTTGTATAAAATAGAGAAAGAGAAGGTCAATGAATTGGGTTTGCAATTAAAAATGCTAGAAAAGGAACAAATTAAAAACCCCAGTCAAACACTAAACTTGAAATTCTAAAAGTAAAAGGTGAGATCAATAAAATTGAAAGTAAAAAAACTATTGAATTGATTAATAAAACTAAGAGTTGGTTCTATGAAAAAACCAACAAAATAGACAAACCCTTAGTAAATCTGATTAAAAAAAGGAAAGAGGAAAATCAAATTGTTAGTCTTAAAAATGAAAAGGGAGAACTCACCACTAACGAAGAGGAAATTAGAGCAATAATTAGGAGTTACGTTGCCCAACTTTATGCCAATAAATTCGACAACTCAAATGAAATAGAAAAATACCTCCAAAAATACAGCTTGCCCAAACTAACAGAGGAAGAAGTAAATATCCTAAACAGTCCCATCTCAGAAAAAGAAATAGAACAAACTATCAATCAACTCCCTAAGAAAAAATCCCCAGGACCAGATGGATTTACATGTGAATTCTACCAAACATTTAAAGAACAATTAACTCCAATGTTATATAAACTATTTGAAAAAATAGGGATTGAAGGAGTCCTACCAAACTCCTTTTATGACACAGATATGGTACTGATACCTAAACCAGGTAGGCTGAAAACAGAGAAAGAAAATTATAGACCAATCTCCCTAATGAATATTGATGCTAAAATCTTAAATAAAATATTAGCAAAAAGATTACAGAAAATTGTCACCAGGATAATACACTATGACCAAGTAGGATTTATACCAGGAATGCAGGGCTGGTTCAATATTAGGAAAACTATTAACATAATTGACTATATCAATAACCAAACAAACAAAAACCACATGATCATCTCAATAGATGCAGAAAAAGCATTTGATAAAATCCAACATCCATTCCTAATAAAAACACTTGAGAGCATAGGAATAAATGGACTTTTCCTTAAAATAGTCAGGAGCATATATTTAAAACCATCAGTAAGCATCATATGCAATGGGGAAAAACTGGAACCTTTCCCAGTAAGATCTGGAGTGAAGCAAGGTTGCCCACTATCACCATTATTATTTAATATCGTATTAGAAACACTAGCCTCGGCAATAAGAGTCGAGAAAGATATAAAAGGAATTAGAGTAGGCAATGAGGAAACCAAACTATCACTCTTTGCAGATGATATGATGGTATACCTAGAGAACCCCAGAGATTCTACCAAAAAGCTATTGGAAATAATTCATAATTTTAGCAAAGTAGCTGGCTACAAAATAAATCCCCATAAATCCTCAGCATTTTTATACATCACCAACAAAACCCAACAGCAAGAGATACAAAGAGAAATTCCATTCAGAATAACTGTTGATACCATAAAATATTTGGGAATCTATCTACCAAAGGAAAGTCAGGAATTATATGAGCAAAATTATAAAAAAGTCTCCACACAAATAAAGTCAGACTTAAATAATTAGAAAAATATTAAGTGCTCTTGGATCGGCCGAGCGAACATAATAAAGATGACAATACTCCCTAAACTAATCTATTTATTTAGTGCTATACCAATCAGACTTCCAAGAAAATATTTTATTGATCTAGAAAAAATAACAACAAAATTCATATGGAACAATAAAAAGTCGAGAATCTCAAGGGAATTAATGAAAAAAAAATCAAATGAAGGTGGCCTAGCTGTACCTGATCTAAAATTATATTATAAAGCAGCAGTCACCAAAACCATTTGGTATTGGCTAAGAAATAGATTAGTGGATCAGTGGAAAAGGCTAGGCTCACAAGACAGAATAGTCAACTATAGCAATCTAGTGTTTGACAAACCCAAAGCCCCTAACTTCTGGGAAAAGAATTCATTATTTGATAAAAACTGCTGGGACAATTGGAAATTAGTATGGCAGAAATTAGGCATGGACCCACACTTAACACCATATACCAAGATAAGATCAAAATGGGTCTATGACCTAGGCATAAAGAACGAGACTATAAATAAATTAGAGGAACATAGAATAGTTTATCTCTCAGACTTGTGGAGGAGAAAGAAATTTGTGACCAAAGATGAACTAGAGACCATTACTGATCACAGAATAGAAAATTTCGATTACATCAAATTAAAAAGCCTTTGTACAAATAAAACTAATGCAAACAAGATTAGAAGGGAAGCGACAAACTGGGAAAACATTTTCACAGTTAAAGGTTCTGATAAAGGCCTCATTTCCAAAATATATAGAGAACTGACTCAAATTTATAAGAAATCAAGCCATTCTCCAATTGATAAATGGTCAAAGGATATGAACAGACAATTTTCAGAGGATGAGATTGAAACTATTACCACTCATATGAAAGAGTGTTCCAAATCATTATTGATCAGAGAAATGCAAATTAAGACAACTCTGAGATACCACTACACACCTGTCAGATTGGCTAAGATGACAGGAAAAAATAATGATGAATGTTGGAGAGGATGCGGGAAAACTGGGACACTAATGCATTGTTGGTGGAGTTGTGAACGAATCCAACCATTCTGGAGAGCAATCTGGAATTATGCCCAAAAAATTATCAAAATGTGCATATCCTTTGATCCAGCAGTGTTTCTATTGGGCTTATATCCAAAGAAATACTAAAGAAGGAAAGGGACCTGTATGTGCCAAAATGTTTGTAGCAGCCCTGTTTGTAGTGGCTAGAAACTGGAAAATGAATGGATGCCCATCAATTGGAGAATGGCTGGGTAAATTGTGGTATATGAATGTTATGGAATATTATTGTTCTGTAAGAAATGACCAGCAGGATGAATACAGAGAGGCTTGGAGAGACCTACATGAACTGATGCTAAGTGAAATGAGCAGAACCAGGAGATCATTATACACTTCGACAACGATATTGTATGAGGACATATTTTGATGGAAGTGGATTTCTTTGACAAAGAGACCTGAGTTTCAATTGATAAATGACGGACAAAAGCAGCTACACCCAAAGAAAGAACACTGGGAAACGAATGTGAACTATCTGCATTTTTGTTTTTCTTCCTGGGTTATTTATACCTTCTGAATCCAATTCTCCCTATGCAACAAGAGAACTGTTCGGTTCTGCAAACATATATTGTATCTAGGATATACTGCAACATATCCAACATATAAAGGACTGCTTGCCATCTAGGGGAGGGGGTGGAGGGAGGGAGGGGAAAAAAAAAATCGGAACAGAAATGAGTGTAAATATAATGTAATTATTAAATAAAAAAATTAAAAAAAAAAGGTTCTCTGAATTCTCTGGGTTTTAAGTTTTAGTTTGAAAAAAGTTATGTTGTTTGTGGTTTTTTATTTATTTATTTTTAATACAGTTTGGTATCTATTTAATGACCTCTTTGATGATAAAATATTTAGAGATATAAATTTTTTCTTGAGGAATGATTTCAGTACATACAAATGTTTTGATATATTATTATATTGTTGAAATTTTCAGTGATAAAAATCATTTGGGCAGCTAGATGGTATAGTGGACAAATAACAAGTCCTTCTACAGCCAGGAGGACCGGAATTCAAATCTTGCTTCAGAAACTTGATATTTAATAGTTAGGTGTGTGATTTCTGGGCAAGTTCCTCTTCTGGATTGCCTCTCTCTCACACATATTCTCACAATTTCCATTTGCTTGTCACAAGAGGTCTGGCTTATTTATTTTTTCTAATATTAAATTCTGGTTCTTAATTTATTTTTAATTTATCATTCGGTTAATATTTGTCTAGATTTAAAAGGAAGTATATACAAATCCCCAACAATGATTATTTTACCATCTAGTTCTCTCCACTGTTTAATTAGATTTTACTTTAAGTACTTAAATGTAATGCCATTTGCTATTAACATATATTTAGTTTTGATTTTGTTTTTCATCTATGGGGCATTTAACCATAATATAATTTCTTTATTCATCTCTTTTAACTATGTTTATTTGTACTGTTGCCTTACTTGAAATAATGATTGAAATCTATGCTTTTTGGATTTAGCTGAGGTATAAATTATTGGAATCCCTCATTTTAACTTTGTTAAAACTGATTATTTAAATATGTTTTTTACATAGCACCTCTTTGGGGCAACTGCCCAAATTTTCATTTGTACTGAGGTGGTCCCCAGTGACTACTTGCTATTTCCTTTGTTTTCAGGGTATCCTGTTAGTCTGCATTCCCAAAAGAAAAACTACTTGGGCCCCTATCAGAGTATTTCTCATTTAAAAATAATAGCCAATTAATTCTTTCTCCATCTTTTAAATTTTTTATTAACTTAGAATTTAAATATGAAATAAAAAAAGAAATTGTGCATTACGAAACATGATAGTATTCAAAATATGAAGCAATATATTTCCATTTCAAGAAATCCTTCAGAGCTGTCCATATTTTCTTCATTTCCTTGTAAATTTTCTGTATTTTCTTTGCTGTACACTTTTTGCTTTATTCTTTCTTCCTTGCTTTTTTCCCTTTGTTCCCTCATCCTCTTCTTTATAAAGCTACAATTAAGCTTGGAAATAGATAGATGATATAGACATAGACATATATACCTATACATATGTACATACATACACATACATAGATATCTTTAATCATACACATACACACCCTTATACATTTACATAAATCTATGTAAGATTGGACTATTCTTGTTTATCCTCTGTTTCTCTGATAATGGATAGCATCTCTCTTGAAAAGTCTAAGTTTTCCAACACTTTTCTAAATAACATCAACTCATCATTTCCTACACCACAGCAAAGTTCCAACTTTATATTGTCAAGTTATTTTACATGGTCTAAAGCCATATTGATTAATATGATTAACATATAGTATACTTCACCTATTTTTTTTACTCTTTTGATTGAATCTATTTTACTTTAACTTTGTCTAAAACCATGATTCCTATCCCTGAACTTTTTTTTAACCTAATAAATTCTACTCCTGATCTTTATTATTATGTTTGTATGTATCTCTTGTTTCCTATTCCTTCTGACTTCTCTGCTTTACTTTACTCACTACCTTGCCCTCTTATTCCTTTACTCCCCTACCCTTTTTTCTCCCTTATCTTCTCCCCCACATGTTTCCCTTTGCCCTCATTTCTCTCTGAATTTAGAAAACATTTACAGCCTTCTGAATATATACTTTGTCCCATCTTTATTCCAATCACGTTAATCAATATTCCTTTTTATACTGCCCCACCCTTATCTTATTCCCTCATCCTCTTCTTTATAAATTTAAAGAAACCTTTATTCTTTTCTAAATGTATATGTTATTCTCTCTTTAATACATTTTTAGATATACTTAGCATTCCCCTGAAGAATATCTGCTTTATCCTCTCCCCTTCCCTAGCTCCTTACCCTCATTTCTTTCAATGTGTATGTGTGTGCATATTTGTATATATATACATATATATGTATTTATTTAATATATGTATATATGTAAGCATACATGCATTTATATATGTGTGTATATGTGTGTGTGTGTGTGTGTATATGTGTGTGTGTGTGTGTGTGTGTATATATATATATATATATATATACACACACACACATATACACACATATACACACATATATATATGTCTTCAACCCATTCCTGATTAGACTAGGGTTCCAGAACTACTAGCCTTTCTCCTCTAATTCTTGCCATGTTAGTTCTTCCTCTTGCACTTTCTTTGTATTATGACTTTTTAAAATTTTTACATGACTTTGACTTTTAGAACTAAATCATATTCAGCTCTATTCCAACCTTTCTTTCAAACTAACCAATTACTAATGACAGTCTTAGACATATGATTGTCATTCCTACATTTAAAATGTGCAGCTTGCCTTATTGAATACCTTGTGATTAGTCTTTAATGTTTATATTATATTTTTCTTGGATTTTATATGCTAAATTTTCTATTCAGTTCAGGGTTTTTTGCAACAAAATTCTGAAAGTCTGCTATTCATTAAATTTTATTTTTGGTTTTGTTCTCAGCATCATGTTTAACTATACTGGGTATGATATTTTTAGCCTCAAACTCAGTTCTTTTGCTCTTTGATATATACTGTTCCAAGACCTACTGTCTTTCAGTGTAGTTGATGCTAGATCTTGTGTGATTTTAATTGTAGCTCCTCCATAATTGATTGTTTTTTTCTTATTGCTTAGAATATGTTTTTCCTTATCTGGGGGTTTTAAAATTTGGTTATGATATTCTTGTAGGGTTTTTTGGTATCTTTCAGGTAATGATTAGTGGAACTTTGCCCTTTTGTAACTGCCCATAGTCAGCAGCATTCCTTCTCTACTGCCTCTGAACTCAGCAGGTGTGTGTTGGTTCCTTCTTGCCAAGGGTTATATTTCAGTAGCATGATTGGGCCTGCAGAGTCTTATTAGCAAGGGCTATTCAGTCTTCCTCTGCTGAGATTCTGGCTTACCATACCAATCAAGAGATGAAAATTCCTGTGTCTAGAGCCAATGTTGTCTTCCAATCCAGTGAGCCCCAAGGTTCACAGCTTATTATTTCAGCAGAGCTTGCTTGGAAGTCTTTACACTTAACAAGGCCCAAATCTCCATTTTGGGATTTTTCTTAGGTGTTCTCATTATCCCAGGAGAACAACTCTTGTTTATTTTATGCTCTATTCTTGCGCTGAGGTGCTATATTTTCTTGTTTGTAAGGAAATCAGGAGAGCTTGGAATTTTCGAACCTACTCCACCATCTTCCCAGAATTTTCTCACCAATTCCTTAAACAAGTACTTACTAAGATGTCAGAGAAAATATATATTTTTTTAAATCTTCACAAACTTACCAATATGGTATACATCTAGTATACATCTAATAGAAAGAATACTATCAAATTTGGTACAACATAATAGTGAGATACATAGGAAGAGTATATAACCAAATACACTCATATGTTATATTCTTTTTCAAAAACAAAAAAATAATTATGAGAAAGTAAAAGGAATGAAACTAATACTAATAACCAATAATTAATGGTCTAGTCCTCTTCCTATTTACACCCTCTCTTTAACTAGTCCAGAACAAGATCAATGTATCTTCTCTCTCTTTAAGCAGTCTTCAAAGCAGCCCATTTAATGTTTCCTTCCTTGTTACTCTTCCCTTCCTACCTCTACCATCTCTTTTGAAATTCCATTCCCTCTTCATGATGCTATTTAGCTTCCTATTTAATTTATTTTACTTCTACAGAATTCTATTTTTAGTATATTTATCTTTTCCATGTCTACCTCTGAATTAAATTAGGTTCATAGTTGAACACATTTTAAAGTCTATGTACAGGAAATAACCTTCATTTTGTTCCTGGTGCATTTGTTTTTCCTTTTCTTTTCTTTCTTTAGACTAAACAAAGTAAAAGGACACTCAATCCATAATTTCATCTCATTTTTTTCTATATTATATTCCTTTTTTTCCCCCGTGAAGCAATTGGGGTTAAGTGTCTTGCCCAGAGTTACATAGCTAGGAAGTGTTGCATGTGAGGTCAAATTTGAACTCAGGTCCTCCTGCCTTCAGGGCTGGTGCTCTATCCACTACACCAACTAGCTGCCCCTCTATATTAGATTCTTAACAAGTAGTATTTTCTAGGGACAATGATCTCCTTAATCCTCATTAGGATGTAAATACTTGTTCATTGTTGTTACTCTTAAATTTATCAAAATTATTCATATTTCTGTCTTCGTTGCTTTCTGCATTTGTTTTTCAGATTCTATCCATCTCTGATTTTCTCCATAGAATTATGAGAAATCAACTATTTTATTAAAAATCCATTATCCCTCTGGAAAATTATGTTAATTTTATTTCTGGTATGTAATTTGTCCTTTTATTGCCTTTTTATATATTTAGTTTATAATAATTGATGCACAATCTTGATACTGAATGTGATTATTTCTATTTTAAACATTAATTGATTTTTAATTAGTTAATGTTTATTTTATCATTTCCACCTTTATTTACCTTTATCTACTAAAAGAAAAAAGAAAACTAAATAAAACATCTATAAAAATAAACATAATTATTCAAAAATAAAATTTTATATTAAATAATTTTAAAGTATGTCATTAGACACATTACTTCATCACATAATTTTCAGGAGATGGGTATTATTCTATTCATCAGTCTTCTGCAATCATAGTTTATCATTCAATTGATTAGAATTTCTAAATCTTTCAATGTTTACTTTTACAATATTATTGTTTTCTGGAATTTTTTTCTGAATGTGATATTACTTTGTATCAGTTCATAAAAGTCTTCCTAAGTATTTCTATGATAGTCTTTTTATTTTTTACAACACAATAGTATATTCACCTTTTTTTACATCCATATGACATTTTTTTAAACCATCACCACAGGGGGCAATAAAGTAGCACAGTGGATAAAGTGCCAGGACTGGGATTGGAAGGATTTATCTTCCGAATTTAAAATCTGACCTCAGACATGTACTAGATGTGTGATCCTAAGCAAGTCATTTAACCCTGTTTCCTTCAGGTTTATCATGTGTAAAAGAAATGGGAGAATTAAATGGCAAAACACACTAGTATTGTTGCCCAGAGAAACTCAAATGGAATCATGAAGTGTTAGACATGACTGAACACTGATTAAACAATAACAAAACATATTTGAGTACCACCTTAGTTTTCAGTTCTTTGTCACTACAAAAAAAGAGCTGATATGAATATTTTTGTACATATGAGTTATTTGTCCTCTTTACTATATCTCCTCAATCTATAAGATAGTAATAGTATGGCTCACTCAGAGTATATGCATAGTTTCATTTCATTTACTAAACTATATTTGCTATATATCCATATTGTTTTCCAGATTGGGTGTACCAATTCACAGCTCCACCAAAAATGCATCAATGTGCCTGTAGCCCTTTAAATATTTGTCATTTTCCTTTTTAATCAACTTTTCCAATCTGATGTTTTTGAGGTGAAACCTCAGAGTTGCTCTAATTTGCATTTTTCTATGAGTAATTTGGAATAGTTTCTTTCATATGGCTATAGATAGCTTGGATTCATTCCCGTGAGAACAGCCTTTTCAAGGCACATTAATGCACTGTTGGTAGAGTTTTGAATTGGTACAGCCATTTTGGAAGGAAATTTGTATCTATGCTCCAAATTTTATTAAATTGTGCATACTCTTTCACCCAGTGATATGACTTCTAGGCTTACATGAGATATACACACAAAAAGAAAAAGAGAGAGAGGTAGGCATAGAAATAGATGAAGGCAGAGACAGACAGAGAGAAAGAGGGAAAAAAGATCTATACATATAAAAATATTTATGAGTTTTATTTGAGGTAATTAAGAACTGGAAAATACAAAAAAAATCCACATTGTTTGGGGAACCAATTTACAAGTTCTTATTTGAAGAATTTCTGAGGTTAGATTGAAGATGGAATAATACAAAAAATACTTGATTGAACTCCAAAAACTTTTAAATAATACCTCAAATTGAACTCTGAAATAGCTGAGCCACAAAAGATCAGAATGAGATATGTTTCTAAACCAAAACAGCATGGAAGGTCAAAAAGAGTCATCTGTGACATGGAGGTACAAAATGGTTCACAACCCATATGGATGGAACACTAGTAGTGGTATTAGGTGATAGTGATAGAAGGGGCAGTAGTTTCAGGAACTCATAAGACACAAATGGTAAAGAAATCTGGAAAATGGTCAGAAAGAAACTGTAGTGGATCCTTTTATTAGAATTGGATGCAGAAGCAGATGGAATTTCTCTACTTCATTGCTTCTACTCACTTCTGACTCACAGTTCAGAAGCAGAGAGGAGCACTTTTGATCAAGAAGTGATAGTCCTAAAAATATTTTATTATTACTTTTGGTCACAAGGATTCAGAGACCTGAAGAATAGAATCAATTCTGATCTAAAGAAAACAGGGCTTCTAAAGAGCTTTATCACTTCTCATTCAAATGGACCAGGGATCCCTAAAAGCAGTATCAACTACAATCCCAAGAGAATATAGGACCTTCCTCAATAAGGAATAGAAAGCAGAGCAGAAGAACAGTGATCACACTGCACCCTAAATGACACCACCTAGAAAGCACTTTAAATTTTCAAACCCCCAGGACTAGTTCTTAAAATAGCAATAATTATGTATACATGTATATATACACACATATACACAAAAATATATTCATATATATATATGTATACATATATTGAGATGTGTTCTATAAGAACCTCTAGAGAGCAATGACCAATAGAGTATAAAAATGACCAAACAACAACAACAACAACAAAATGAATTTGAGCATAAAAATCCACTATAGTGCCAGGGAAGATGAGATACAAATTCAGGAAAACACAATGATAAAAACCTAGGTTTATAAAGTACAAAAAGTCACTGATAAAATTAACTCCTTAAAAAGCAGGATTGCTCAAATAGAAAAAAGAAATACAAAGCTCATTAATTAAATCATTCCTTTAAAGTCAAAATTGGCCAATTGAAAAGTAATGACTCCAAAAGATTTAAAATAACAATAAACAATGCCAAATAAGAGAAAAATAGAAGAAAATGTGAAATATCTCATCAGAAAAATAACTGATCTGGAAAATCAACTGAGGAGAGATAGTTGAAGAATTTCTGAATTTCCCCTAAGCCACAATTAGAGAAAGAGCATAAACATGATATTTTGAGAAATTTTAAAAGAAAACTGCCCCATTGCCTGGGGCAAAATCTAATATGCTTTAGCTGAAGGGTGAAAAAAAAGTAGGGATAGCAATTTTGATCTTAGACAAAAAAAAATAAAAAGAATTAATTTATTTTATAACAGCTTTTTATTTTCAAAATACATGCAAAGATAGTTTTCAACATTCAACCTTCCAAAACCTTGTGTTCCAACCAAAGAAAATTTAAAGAAATGAGATTTTTAAAAGATAAGGAAAGGGAGAAAAAATGCCAATACAGTATGTGAAGACTCATTAAAATTAAATCAATAGCCTTACCACCTGCATCATCATTCTTCATCATCAATAATAGTTATCATCATTATCATCATGAAAGTTTAACTATTAAAAAGGAAATCTAAATATCATCTTGGAAATTTAGACTTTGGCTGGCTTTATGGGAAGAACAATACATACCCTGCAACTTCTTAAGGTAAGGATGCTTGTGTAAACATTCTCTATTTCTCTAACTAAACCTATTTGTCTTTTCGACTTATTGGGTGAGTTTACAATTCTATAAAGACTGCCCTGAAAGCCCAGAATCCATAGAGGAAATTTGGAGTTACTTTTTGAAATAAGAATCCAGAATAAATTTGCTTCAATGTCTTTAAGGATTGTTTATGGTCCAGGTACCTTAGGAAATATTTATATGCCCTCAAAAATAAGAGATAATTGAAAAATCTTTTGCAAACTCTAGTTGCATAGATATACATTGAAGAAATCATGGAAGAATTTTCACTTCTGACAGATTTCTCATCTTTGACCTAATTGACATCAAGTCGTAAATTCCAATGGGGAAGTTCCTTGTGTTTTTGGAAACATATTGCAAATCAAAATTTTGTCTGAGAAAAGAAAATAATTTTCTTTTGCCCTTTGCCTTTTTTTTAATGGATAAAAAACTTTGAGCACCAAATAATAACTATTAAATACTGATCAAGCAGTACTCTTTGGTAAACTTCATGAAATGAAATTGAAAAAAAAAAAAACCAAAAAACCTTGTGCTCCAAATTTTTCTCCCTCCCTTCTCCACATCTCATACCCCTAGACAGCAAGCAGTCCAATATAAGCTAAACGTGCAATTCTTCTGTACATATTTCCACATGTTGCATTGCACAAGAAAAATCAGATCAAAAAAGGAAAAAAAAAAGTGAAATAAAAAAGCAAGCAAAAAAAGGACAAAAATGGTGAAAATACTATGCTGTGATCCATGTTGAGTCTCCACAATCCTCTTTTTGGATGTAGATGACTCTCTCCATCATAAATCTATAGGAATTGGCCTGAATCGCCTCACTGTTGAAAAGAGCCATGTCCATCAGAATTATCACATAATCTTCTTGTTGTGTACAATGTTCACTTAATTCTATTCACTTCACTTAGCATCAGTTCATATAAGTTTCTCCAGGCCTCTCTGAAATTATGCTGTTAGTCATTTCTTACAGAACAATAATATTCTATAACATTCATATACCATGTTATTCAGCCATTCCTCAGGTGATAAGCATCCATTCAATTTCTAATTCCTTGCCACTATAAAAAGGACTCCTACAAACACTTTTGCACACAGGGGTCCTTTTCCTTTTATGATCTCTTTGAGATACAGACCGAATAGAAACACTGCTGGATCAAAGAGTACACACAACTTGATAGCCCTTTGGGCATAATTCTCAATTGCTCTCCAGAATGGTGGATCAATTCACAACTCTACCAACAGTGCATTAGTGTCCTAGTTTTTCCATATCCTCTCCAACATTTATCATTATCTTTCCCTGTCATCTTAACCAACCTGAGAGGTATGCAGTGATACCTCAGAGTTGTTTTAATTTGTAATTTTTTATTCAATAATGATTATTTCATAAAAATGATATTGCATGATTTGTTAGTTTTGTTATTGACATGGCAAATTATGTTGGTAGTTTTCCTGATTTTGAACTAGCTTTGCTTTATTTGTATAAATACTAACTTATTATAATGTGTTATCAAAAAAAGCTGTAATCTTTTTGCTAATATCTTATTTATTTTATTTTTTGCATCATGATTCATTAGGGAAATTGGTGTACAATTTTCTTTTTCTGCTTTGGATTTTCTTGATTAAGATATCAGCACCATATTTCTGTTTAAAAGAATAGTGATTTGGTAGACCTCTGCCTAATTTTTCTAAATCATTTATGTAGTTTATTAATTGTTGTTTTGTAATGTTTTCTCCAAAATGTAATGTTTTCTGTTGAGGTTTTCTTGTCTCTGGAGGCTACCTTTGTTTCAGTTCAGTAATCACTACAAGTACAGCCTGGCATTAAAGTCCAGATCCTTTATTATTTCCTTCACAATCTTGTCTTCTTTCCTGGGGTCCAGTTAGCTTTCTTAGAGGCCTATCTCTCTCCTTGGTTCCTTGAGCTCCTGCCACCAGTCCTTTGCCACTGCCAGCTTCTGCCTCTAGCTATCTCTGAATCCAAAAGTTTGTGCTTCAGCCTCCCGCAACCACAAAGGTGGACGATGGAATGAATCTGTCTCAGCCTCCAAGAGCTTCTAGTGAGCTTGTCATTTTCTGGCCTTGAGAGGCCTTATATGTTCTACACTGAGTATACCCCAATCATTACATCACTAGGAAACCATTATTTGTTGTAGGATTAAATCAATGCTAAACTAGATTTAACCATTGTCTCCTCAATTCCACTCAGTACCTTGTTTCAAGTTCTGGCCCATAACATTCTTTAAATGGTTGGTAGAATTCACTTGTAAATTTATCTGGTCCTGAAGATATTTTTCTTAGGGAGTTAATTTAGATTTGTTCAATTTATTGTTTTTTCTAAAATTGAGTTATTTAAACATTTTATTTCCTCTTCTTTTAATCTGAACAAATTATATATGTTTTAATCTATTTCACTTAGATTGGCAAATTTATTGCCATACGGCTTTGCAAAAATAGCTTCTAATATGCTTTTTAATTTCCCTTCATTTGGTGATGAACTCATTCTTTTCATATTTTCATACTGTCGATTTCATATTCTTTTTTTGCCGTCAACTTAGCAAATAGCTTAACTATTTTCTTGTTTTTTTTTAATATAAAACCAGCTCTTAGTTTTATTACTAAATAATTTTCTTTCTTTCAATTTTATTAATCTTTAATTTGTTTTTTTCAGAACTTCTAATTTGCTATTTAGTTATGCATTTTTATTTGTTTTTTTTTTTTTTACTACATTTGTTGATTTGTTCTTTTTCTCTTTTATTCATTTAAGCATTTAGAGATATACAAATTCCACAAGAACCACTTTGGGTGCATCTCACATATTTTGGTATGATGTTTAGTTATTGTTGTTCTCTTTGATGAAATTATTGATTTATTTCTATGATTTGTTGTTTGGCCCAATCATTATTTAGAATTAGATTATTTAGTTTCCAATTAGATAATAGTTCATCTAATTATGACTCTTTATTAAAGTAATTTTTATTGCATCATAATCTAAAAATGCTTCATTCAATATACATGCCTTTTGACATTTTGTGAGATATTTATGTCGTGATACCTAGTAAATTTTATAGAACTGCCTTGTACCAGTGAGAAAAAAGTCATATTTCTTTCTATCTCAATTTATTTTTTTCAGAAGTCTATCATATCTATTTTTCTAAAATTCTGTTTACTTTCTTAACTTCTTTCTTGTTTATTTTATGGTTAGATTTATTTAGTTCTGAGAGGAGATGGGGTTAAGGTGCCCCACTAGTATAGTTTTGCTATCTACTTCTTACTGTAATTGAATTAACTTTTTCTGTAGGAATCTGGATGATATAACACTTGTTGCACATATGTTTAGTATTGATATGTCTATATTGTCTATTGTACTTTTTAGTAAGATGCAGTTTCCTTCTTTATGTCTTTTAATTAGATATATTTTTGCTTTCTGAGATCAAGATTGTTATCCATGCTTTTTTATTTTCAACCAAAGGATAATATATTCTGCTCAAGCCTTTTACCTTTATTCTGTGTGTATCTCTCTGCTTCAGATGGGTTGTTTGTAAAAACAAAAGTAAAAATCCCTACAACATATAGTAGGATTCTGATTTTTGATCCATCCTGCTATCTGCTTCCTTTTTATTGGAATAAAATATTCCTATTTTATTTATCCTAATTCATTGATATTTACAATTATTATTAATAGCTGTATGTATCCTCCTATTCTCTTCCTCCCATTTATACTTTTCTCTCTCTTTTTACCTTGAATCTCCTCACCAGTTTTTTTGGTTTTTATTATCTCCCTTCTTCTGTCACCCTTTTCCCTCATACTTCCCTATAGAGTAAGATAAAATTACTATATCCAACTGAGTATTATTCCCTCTTTTAGCCAAATCTAAAAAGAAAAGGTTCAAACAATGTTTATCTCTTTATTTTTTTCCCTATATCATAGTACCTCTTGTATCTCTTCATGCAATGTAATTTACACTATTCTGCTTCCCCGTTTCCTCTTCTAACAATACAGTCCTTTTTCCTCCACCACTTGTTTTTTATCATCACATCAAAGTCAACTTATATCCACATCTCCCATTAATGTATATTCCTTTTAATTGTCCTAACAGAGATATAGTTTTCAAGACTTGTAAGTATCATCATGTAAGGCTACAAATAGTTCAAACTTATTGAATAACATTTTTTATTCCTTTCCTGTTTAGCTTTTTTAATGACTTGAGTCTTGTATTTGAAGATCACATTTTCTATTCAGCTCTAATTTTCAATCAGGAAAATTTGAAAGACTAATATTCATTGAATGTCCATCTTTTCCCCCTGAAAGATTATGCTCAGTTTTGCTGGATGGTTGCTCTTTACTGTAATCCAACTTTATTTGCCTTCAAGGATATCATATTCCAAATTCTCAAATCCTTTAATGTGAAAGCTGCTAAATACTGTGTAATCTGGACTCTAGCTCCTTGGTATTTCTTTTTCTTTTTTTTTCTCTTTCTGATTGCTTGAAGTATTTATTTCCTGGCCTTAGACTTCCGAAATTTGAGTACAATATCCCTTAGATTTTTCATTTTAGGATTTCTTTCAGGAGGTGTTTGGTAGAGTCTTTTAATGACTGTTTTACTCTCTTATTCTAAGATATCAAGGTAGTTTTTCTTTTTTATTTCACTCAAAAATAAAATTTTAATTTTTTTAATAATTGTAACTTTTTATTGACAGAATATGTGCCTGGGTAATTTTTTACATTATCCCTTGCATTCACTTCTGTTCCAACTTTTCCCCTTCCTTCCTCCACCACTTCCCCCAGATGGCAAGCAGTCCTATACATGCTAAATATGTCACAGTATATCCTAGATACAATATATGTGTGCAGAACTGAACAGTTCTCTTGTTGAACAGGAAGAATTGGATTCAGAAGGTAAAAATAACCTGGGAAGAAAAACAAAGATGCAAACAGTTTACATTCATTTCCCAGTGTTCTTTCTTTGGGTATAGCTGCTTCTATCCATCATTGATCAATTAAAACTGAGTTAGGTCAAAGAAATCCACTTCCATCAGAATACATCCTCATACAGTATGGTTGTTGAAATATATAATGATCTTCTGGTTCTGCTCATTTCACTTAACATCAGTTCATGTAAGTGTCTCCAAGCATCTCTGTATTCCTCCTGCTGGTCATTTCTTACAGAACAATAATATTCCATAACATTCATATACCACAATTTACCTAGCCATTCTCCAATTGATGGGCATCCATTCATTTTCCAGTTTCTAGCCACTGCAAACAGGGCTGCCACAAATATTTTGGCACATATGGGTCCCTTTCCCTTCTTTAGTATCTCTTTGGGATGTAAGCACAGTAGTAGCACTGCTGGATCAAAGGGTATGCACAGTTTGATAGCTTTTGGGGCATAATTCCAGATTGCTCTCCAGAATGGTTGGGTTTGTTCACAACTCCACCAACAATGCATCAGTGTTCTAGTTTTCCCGTATCCCCTCCAACATTCATCATTATTTTTTCCTGTCATCTTAGCCAATCTGACAGGTGTGTAGTGATTCAGAGTTGTCTTAATTTGCATTTCTCTGATCAATAGTGATTTGGAATACTCTTTCATATGAGTGGAAATAGTTTCAATTTCATCATCTGAAAATTGTTCATATTCAAGGTAGTTTTTCTTGAAACTTTCTTGAATAATGCTGACTGGGCTCTTCTTTTAATCATTGCTTTCAGATAGTCCAACAATTCTTAAATTCTCTCTAATGAATTTTGTTTTGTTTTTTCCCAATGAGGCATTTTACATTTTTCTCCTTTTAAGAAAACATTTTGTTTGACTGATTCTTGATAGTTCATTTGTGCATTAGCTTGCACTTGCCTAGTACACATTTATAAAGAATTATTTCCTGAAATGGCTATTGTATTTCCTTTTCCATTTGGCCAATTCTACTTTTTATGGAATTGTTTCCTTTAGTGTATTTTTTTCCAATTTGGGCAATTGTATTTTTTAATGTATTGCTTTCTTTAGTCAGTTTTTATCCTATTCTAAGCTGTTGATTCTCTGTCATTTCTGTCACCAATTTTTCTTTGACTTCCATTATTTGATTTTTAAAATCTCTTTTAGTTCTTTCAAGAAGGCTTTTTTTGGTATCAATTCCAATACATTTTCCTCTTTGAGGCTTTCTATGTATGCATTTTGACATTTCCCTGTTCTAAGTTTGTGTTTTTCTTCCCTATTGCCATAGTAATTTTCTATAGTTAAAGGTAATTTTTATTAGGTTTTTGCTCATTTTAACCTATTTCTTGATTTTCAAAGTTGATCTTTACTCCTGGGGCACAAGAGGCACTGTCCCAAGTTTCTTGGGTTGGAGGCCAGGGGCCTGATTATTGACTTTCTGTGCTGGGACTCACAGCTTGTCCATTGTTCTATCCAAGCCCTGCTTAGTCATGCCTGTTATTTCAGGGTTCTGAGACTTGCAATTTGCCTTTTGTATTGGGACTGGAGGTCTCAGAGATGGCCTGCGGTGCTTCTCGTATACCACATAAGAAGCATTCCTCAGTTGTTGACTTGTGATTAACAGCCTCTCGCTGGTTTACCTGGACACTGTTTATGCTAGGCTTTGCTCCTCCTTTATCTAAGTGAGACAAACCTTTCCTGAAGTTCTTCTGAGTTGTCTTGAGCTGAATTCTGTTTCCATCTGTCTTTTTTTTGTGGATTCTCTCACTCCAAAATCTGGTTGGAGACTTCCTCTAACCTTATTTCCAAAGTAAACTGGGAAGAGTTCAGACAATTTTCTAGCTTCTCTCTGCCATCATGGCTCTGCAAACTCATGATATTGTTCTTTCTAGGTGTTTGCAATACTTATTGCTTTGACTTAGCATTGAGAGTTGCTTGAGAGCACTAAAATTGTGGGCTAAACAATTACTGTTACAAAAATATCTTTTGTAAATTGGATGTCCCAAATCTGAGACCAACTCTCCCTTTCTTTCCTGGACAACTGACAGTTAACCAGTGCATTAGAGATTGCAAAACTTTGTCATATATTATCTAACATGAGTCGCAAAATACCCCATGAAGTAGGGATTATAGGTATTACTATAATCATTTTACAGGTGAGGAACCTGGAACTCAGGGAGGTGTTAACATCCTCCCCAACTGAGGTTAGATTTACAGTAGCAAATCCATAAATCATTAGTTATAGCATAGAAAATATATCCAAATATCTTTTAGTGATGGTGAATTGAAGCAATAAGTCTGTTCAGTTTTACAAAACTATGCTAGAAATTGAAATCTGAATGGGGGTAAAAGGGTATATATATATATGAATCAGATTACAAATGAAAGATGAGAAATTTCTTATTGTTGGGAATTTTTTGACTTTTTATAAAATATATTTTTCTAATGTTAAAAATGTTCCATGTGTACAAACATTGTAATTAAGGCCTCTATGTAACTTTCTCCAATAACCCAAACAATCTAGCTTTATTATTTCATGTGATACAATTTTCTTTTACATTTAAATATTTCCTTGGTGAAAAAAAAACCTCACAGTTTTGAATATGGCTACTAAATAGCAAAAGAATATTAAAGATGATTACAGGTTTTTAAAATTGAAATTGTCCACTAAGTTATTTGTTTATTATAGCATATTATCCTCCTTTCCAAGATGTCAACACCAAGGTAGGAAATCCTTTTTTTTTTTTTTTATGTACACATTTCTTACTGTAAATATATTTGAGAAGTAACTGTTGTTATGAAGAAAATGCTGGGCTGAATTTTATTCCAACCTTTGAATTTCTAAGACTGACCTCAGGCCAGTCGATTCAACTCTCTGTGCTTATGTTTCCTCGTCTGTATTATGGAGATATAGAGAAACAGAATGGCATGATAGACAAAGAGTGGGCTTCAGTCGGGAACACTTGGGTTTATTCACATATTTTCCTTATGAAGCTAAGAAAATCATTTAACCTCTTAGTGCCACAAGACAATCTATGTGTGTAAGAGGGAGAGAATGTTATAATTTATACTAGCAAAGAAAGTTCCTTACCAGGAGCTTCCTGGAGAGGTTGTTTATTATAGGGAATGGATTGCAAAGTTTGGAACTTGGTTAGATCTGAGTTCAAATCCCACCTCTGATATTTATTTTGTGATCCCAATAGATTATTTATTTATACTGTCCCAGCCCCAGGTTCAATAATAGTATTTATCTCAAGATTGTTGCAAAGCTTAAATGAAGAAAATACATGAAAAAGCATTCTGTATACCTTATAGTACTGTTATTAATTCAATTTAATGATAAATATAATAAAATTAATAAATATTTACATATAATTGATATAGTACTTGATTTTTCAATGGGTAGAGGAAGTTATAGAGGAAAGGAAAAATTTAGAATGCAAAATTTGTTTTTAAAGTCAGTTAAATAAATAAAATATAATTATTTTTAAAATATACATATATATGCATAATAATATTCACATTATTTAAACTCATAGTGCTGTGATAATAGTGCTTTCTGGGCCTCAAATCATTATATAAATGAGAGATTATTTAACCTCTCTGAACTGTTTCCTTGATTAATAATTTACATTTATGTAAGGCTTTAAAATTGCCAAATGTTTAACTTACAATCATACTGTGAAACAAGTTATTTAACTATTATATTTCTGATTTATATAACAAAGAAAATAGTTTTATAAAAGTTAAATGAATTGTCCAAGAATATATACCACATACGTATCCCGATGAAGACAGAAAAGTCTTCCTGACCATAAGTAAACTACTCTTTTCACCAAAGCATGCTACCTTTTATTTATAAAATAGGGAAAGCTTTATTTGCCTTTGATTATGTTGTTTAAATCTCAAATGTGGTAATGTATGTATGTTAATTATATTATAAAGTTATATCATGCAGGATATAACTGATGGTTGATTGTCTAAGGATAGGTATGACTGGATTATTCCTCTACTCAATAAACTGTTGTGATTCCTTATTGCTGTCGAATCTTTCCCTCACCCTCCATAGTATTTTATAGATAAATGAGAGACCACTAGTAGCTATGGAGGTGTTTTATATTAATTAGAAGATGGAACAAACTGAATTTGGAAGTAAACAATTCAGGAGGGGGAGGTGAGCAGGACATTCTTCCTAGATATGGTAAAAATAAAGGTATATAGAAAAGAATTGCCCTATATGCCCTATGTGAGAAGCATTAAAAACTGTCTGGCTATACTATAGCATGAGTGAAAGAAAATGATAGAATATAATATAGATAGAATCTATAGTTGTGTGGTTATACAAATAATCTCCTTGAGACAAAAAGCCCTTTCCCTTTCCTTCTCCTCTCCTCTTTTATCCTCTTTTCTCTTCCTCACACTCTGCTCCCCTTCTCTTTTTTTTTCTTTGTTGTGTTTTATTTATTGTTTATTTGTCTTTTTTCCTCTTTTCTTTAAAAAGAATTTTCTTAAATACTCAGGGCCTATCACTGTGTCATGAATACAGTGAATAACAATAAAGACATGCCAAATTGAATTGATGGGGCAGAGGATCTGATAAGAAAGTAGAGGGTAAAAAAAGTTGGCATTTTCTATTAGAGGATAAGATGGTATATCTTTTCTCTAACGAAAGATGCCAATTTTTTTTTACCCCCTACTTTCTACTTTTGGCAGGCTATGCACCCACAGGCTTATCAGTGCTATCTTCTGAGTCATGTTTTGAGGGAGGGTACCAATCTCCTGAAAACCAAGCAAACACAATAGAATTAATGCAAAAAATCCATTTTTGAGCTGTGATGTCCCTTTGAGCTGTGTCAATCCTGGCAGCAGGCATCTGCATGCTGGATTCTGCCAAAATCCACCCCTTGGCTAGCTTTTGACTTAGTAAAGGACCTACTGTCCAGAGAGGTTTTCAGGGAATGAGATACTTTAAAATAAAAATTCTGGAATTGAGCAGCCAAACACCACCAATTTTTCCCTCATTGTGAGAAACCCAATTCACTGTCTTAAAGGTTGCTTTGATATTTACTTATTTGACCATGATCTTAGTCAAATCCATAAAAAGGTGCTAGATGCAGTGAAACAGATTAGCCTCAATTGGATACATGTTTGGTTAAGTCTGTTGAAACAACAACAGCAACAAACCTTGAAATTAATGTTTCAATGAGCTTGGTCACCTGCCATCACTACCCCTCTTTTCCTCCTTAATGGTTCCATCCAATGACAAACATATCACCTAATTCATTTTCTGTGAAAGTTATGTCCTAAACACCAGTTATTTCTATATTCTTCCTCAATCTTGCTCAAGGAGTTCAGTATCAAGCTCACAGTCTTCCTTTCTACACCAATCTCTATTCTTATCCTTGAGGGTTTCAGAATGCATTTTGTTCAACCAACAAATATCCTGCCTCAGAAACCTATGCAGCTTTTATGACCTCTACCACTAAACCATACACAGAGATGGTCCTGCCCCTAATTTTGTCATCATTACTCATTTTGCTTTTTATGGTCTAGAAATCTGAAATTCCTCTATGCAACTATAATTTCCTGTGTTTTAGGTCTTACTCTACCCTAAATTTGTTCTTTATCATCACCACAAGCTCCAGACATCCCATTCCTCTTTAGTTTCCAAGTCTCTCTTTATTCTGTTTTCATTTTGTTCCCCTAAAATCCCAATGTTTTTATTAACTCTTTAAACTTTATACTGTCATTTACCTTCACACTCTTGCCTTTTTATCCTGATGATGCTCATCCTTTTCTAAAATCCAAAGCTGAAGGAAGGTAATCTACCTGTATCAGATCTAAAAATATATAATAAAGTGAAAGTCATTTAAACTATTTTATACTGGCTAAGAAACAGAGCAATGGATCAGTTAAATAGACCAGCTACACAAGACACAAGATCAAATGATTATAATAATCTAGTATCAGAAAAACCCAAAAGCTCTAGCTTCTGGAATAAGAAATCACTATTTGACAAAAAATTACTGGGAAAATTGGAGGGAAAGGTATGACAGAAACTAGGCATAGACCAGCATCTCACACTTTATTCCAAGATAAGATCTAAATGTGTTCATAATGTAAACATAAAGGGTGATATTATATGCAAATCACAGAGCAAGAGATACTCTATCAGATCTTTTGAGAAGGAACTTATGACCATAGAAAAACTAGAGAAGATTATGAAATGTAAATTGAATAATTTTGATTACATGAAATTAAAAATGTTTTGAATAAACAAAACCAATGTAGGAAATGGAGCCAAGATAGTGGAGTAAAGGTAGGAACTTGCCCAATCTTTTTTCCTAAACTGTCCCAAACTCCTTTAAATAATGAATCTAATCAAATTTTAGAATATCAGAACACCTAAAATGACAGAAGGGAACATTTTTCAATTGAAGGCATCTTAGAAGCTCAGTAGAAAAGGTCTGTGACACAAGGGTGGAAGTCCAGCCTGCAGTCCAAGAGCAGGGCACACCATCACAGATCTAGACTTAACCCAGCCCTGAACCCAATCCCAGCCCTGGACTGAGCCCAATCTTTCAACCAGTGGCAGTGCTCATGGCTTCCAGAACTCTTAGCCCAGAGATACCAAAGAGGAGCTGGAAGGTCAGCAGAAAAAGTCTGTGGAACCAGAATGGGAACCCAGCTTAAAATCCTAGCTAAGGCCCAACACTGCATCAACTTTGGTCAGGACACCAGCATCAGTAATGTGGGACCTCTAAATCAATAGCAGAGCTAGAGGCTTCTGGACCTCTTACTCCAGGGATACCAAGAAGGAATCGAAAGATCAGAGGGTGAGGAGTCTGTTGTGCAGTTCCAGTGCAGCTCTGGTCCATGAAGCCCCAGCCCAGCTTTACACACTAGATTTTACAGCTACAGCGGGGTGGGGACGCACCTGACCTCCAGGGCAGACAGTTATACAAAATCCCTAAAGTTTGAGACAATGCACTCTCTACTCTAGAAATAGAGTCCTACTTTTAGGAAAGAGTTAAAGGGAGAGTGATAGGCTAGGAAAATGAGCAGATAACAAACAAAAAAAAATTTCTAATCACTAAAAATTATTATGATGACAAGGAAAATCAAAACATGAACTCAGAAGATGATAAAGTCAAAACTCCTACATCCAAAGCCTCCAAAAAAAAAAAAAAATAAAAATTAGGCCTAGGCCATGGAAGAGCTCAAATAGGACTTTGAAAATCAAGTAAGAGAAAGAGAGGAAAATTAGAGAAAGAATTGAGACAGGTACAAAAGAAAATACAAAAACTACTGAGGAAAAGAATGCCTTAAAAAGCAAAGCTGACCAATTGGAAAATAAGATACAAAAGTTGACTAAGGAAAATAATTCCTTAAAATATAAAATTGAACAAATGGAAACTAATGACTTTATGGAAAATCAAGATACAATAAAGCAAAACTGAAAAAAAAAAAAAAAGAAAATATCTCACTGGAAAAATAACTGACCTGCAAAATAGATCCAGGAGAGATCATTTTAAAATTATTGATCTACCTGAAATTCATGATCAAAAAAAAAAAAAAGACCTGGATAGAATCTTTCAAGGAATTACCAAGGAAACCTGTCTTGATATTTTAAAACCTGATGATAAAATAAAAATTGAAAAAAAATCCACCAACCACTTCCTGAAAAAAATCCCAAAATGAAAACTCCCAGGAATATTATAAGCAAATTATGGAATTTACAGGTCAAGGAGAAAATATTTCAAGCATCCTGAAAGAAACAATTCAAGTATAGTGGAGCCACAGTCAGGGTAAACCAAGATTTAGCAGCTTCTACAATAAAGAACTAGAAGGTTTGAAATATAATATTCCAGAGAGCAATGGAGTTAAAATTATAGCCAAGAATCCAGCTTGTTGTTCAGAAAGAGTTGTTGTTTTTCCAGTAAAACTGAATATAATCTTTCAGAGGAAAAGGTGGAAAAGAAAATCCTCATGAAACAGAGGCTTTTCAAGGATTTGTGATGAAAAGACTAGAGCTAAATGAAAAATGAAAAATTTGATTTTCAAATACAGGACTCTGAAGAAGCATAAGGAGGCTGTCAGGAAAGTAATATCATAAGGGACTTGATGAAGTTTATCTCTTTACATTCCCACATGGGAGGATGATACTTGTAACTCTTTAGAATGTTCTCATTATTATAGCAAATAGAAGGAGTATTTATAGACAGAGGGCATGGTTGTGAGTTGAATATAAAGAGGTATATATATATATATACACACACACATATACATATACATTTTAAATAATGAAATTAAGGAGTGAATGAGGAATATACTTAGAGAAAAGGAAAGGAAGAAATGGAATGATGCAGATTATCTGCTATAAAAAAGACACATAGAGGGAATTGTCAAATTTATTTAAAAAAAAAAAGAGAGAGAGCCATGCCCCAATTGATAAATGATCAAAAGATATGATCTGTGCCCAAAAGGCTTCAAATTCATGCATATTCTTTAACCTAACAACACCACTACTAGGCATGAATAACAAAAGAGAGTCAGAAAAAAAAACAGAAAAAAGGAAAATGATCTATATGTACAAAAAATATTCATAGTAGTTCTCAGGGCAAAAAAAAAAAAAAAAAAAAAAGAAAGAAATTGAGAGAATGCCTATCCATTGGGGGGGAATGGATCAATAAACTGGTATATGTTTCTGATGGAATATTACTGTTTTCTGGGAAATGATGATCATAATGCTCTCAGGAGGTTAAAAAATATATATGGAAAGTCCTCCATGAAGAAAGTGAAATATACTGTATACAAAGTAATAGCAATGTTCTGGTATGACCAGCTGTAAATGACTTTGTTATTCTCAGTAATACAGTCATCCACAACTACTCTGAAGGACTTATGATGAAAAATGCTACCCATACCCAGAAAAGGAACTGATTATATATGAATACAGATTAAAGCATTCTCAATTTTTATATCTCTTTCCTTCCTTTTAACAAGTTTTCTTGAGGGTTTTTATTTTCATTAGGGTGGAAGATCTGTTTTCTTTCACAACTTGTCCTTTATGGACATGTTTTTCATAACTTCACATGTGGCTTCTTAATTGTGGGTGCAGATAAGGGAGAGAACCAAGAACTCAAAAATTGTAAAAACAAATGTGAAAAAAAGTTTTGCATATAACTGGGGAAAATTAAGAAGAAAAATTAACAAACAACAACAACAACAAAAAAACACACTATAGCCAAAATTAGAAGGCAAACAGAAATCTGGGGGTGGGTTAAGTGATCACAATCAGTGTTCCTGATAAAGACCTCATTTCTAAAATATATAGACTGACTCAAACTTATAATTATACAATTTATTCAATTTACAATATATTCATTCCCCAATTGGTAGCAAGCATTTTCAGATAAAGAAATTAAAGCCATTTCTAGTTATATATAAAAAATACTCTAAATCATTATTGATTTGAGAAATACAAGTTTAAAGAACTCTGAGGTACCATTTCTCACCTCTCAGATTGGCTAAGATGACAGGAAAAGATAATGATAAATGTAGAGGGGATGTGGGGAAATTGGACACTACTACATCATTATTGGTGTAATGATAAACCTATCAACCCACATTGAAGAGCAATTTGGAATTATGTCCAAAGGGTTATAAAACTGTGCATAGCCTTTGATCCAGTGTTCTCACAACTGGGTATATATCCCAAAGAGATTATTAAAAAAGGAAAAGGACCCACATGTGCAAAAATGTTTGAAGCAGTCCCTTTTGTAGTGGCAAGGAACTGGAAATTGAGTGCATGCCCATGAGTGCATGAATAAATTGTAGTGTATGAATATAATGGGATATTTTTGTTCTTTAAAAAACTGATGAGACTGATTTCAAAAAACTCTGGAGAGACTTACGTGAACTGATGCTGAGTGAAATGAGCAGATCCAAGAGAACATTGTACATAGTAATAACAAAATTATGTGATGATCAGAAACAGAGCCAAAATGGCAGAGTAAAAATAAGAACTCACTGAACATTTCCCCACAAACCACTCCAATTTCCTTCAAATAAGGCCTCTAAACAGGTTTAGAACATCAGAGTAGAACATTTTCTAGTGGAAAGCAACTTAGAAGATCAGCCAAAAAGATAAATATGACCCTAGAGTGGGAGTTCAGCATACAATCCCTCTGCAGGCTGAATCAGCACAGACCAGGCCCCAGCCCTGACCCCAGTATCAGCAAATCAGGACCTCTGAATCAGTGGCAGTACTAGTGGCTTCCAAACCTGTCAGCCCCAGAGACCCCCAAAGAAGACCTAGAAGGTCAATAAAAGAGGTCTGTGGCAACAGGGTGGAAGTCCAACATGCAATCCCAGCACAGACTGAGCCAGTGCAGCCCCAGCTCCAGGGCCAGCACTTGCACCAGTAAATTGGAACACTATTGCTTTAGCACACTAAATCTTACAGCTATACTGGGGTGGAGACACTCCTAACAATTCCAGGGCAAAAAAAAATAGCCAAGTTCCTAGAAGGATCTCTCAAAACAGCTACACAAAACTCCTGAAGCTTGAGAAAGTGCACCCTCCACCCTGGAAACAGACCTCAAAGCTAAGTAATAAGTGAGGAATATGAGCAGACAACCAAAAAAAAAAGTTTTTGATCATATAAAGCCACTATAGTAACAAGAAAGATCAAAACACACACTAAAGAAGATAAAAGTCAAAGCTATTACATCAAAAGCCTACAAGAAAAATAAGAATTGGTCTTGGGCTAAGGAACAGCTCAAAAGTGATTTTGAAAAGCATGTAAGAAAAACAGGAAAAATTAAGAAAAGATTTGAGAGTGGTGCAAAATGAAATACAAAAAGCTAATGATGAGAGGAATGTCTTAAAAGCAAAATTGTCCAAATAAGAAAGGAGATACAAAAGCTCAATGAGGAAAACAATTCCTTAAAAACTGGAATTGAACAATGGAAACTAATGACTTTATAAGAAATCAAAATACAATAAAACCAAACCAAACAAATAGGAAAAAAAAAAGTGAAATCCTCATTATACAAACAACTGACCTGGAAAATAGATTCAGGAGAGATAATTTAGAAATTAATGGTCTTGGGGCAGCTAATTGGTGCAATGGATAGAGCACCAACCCTGAAATCAGGAGGACCTGAGTTCAAATATGGCCTCAGAAATATAACACTCCCTACCTGTGTGACCCTGGGCAAGTCACTTAGCCCTAATTGCCTCAACAAAGAAAAAAATTATTGGTCCTGAACGTCATGATCAAAAAAGAACCTGTACATCATCTTTCAAGGAATTATCGAGGAAAACTGTCCTAATGTTCTAGAACCAGAAGGTAAAATAGAAATTGAAAGAATCCATCAATCATCTGAAAGAGATCCCAAAATGAAAACTCCCAGGAATGTTATCACAAATCCCCAAATTCCCAGGTCAACAAAAAAATATTTCAGGCATCCAAAAAAATAACAATTCAGTGGAACCCCAGTCAGATTAACACAATATTTGGCAGTCTACATTAAAAAAGTGGAAGACTTGGAATATGATATTTAAGTGAGTATTTGAGCCAGTATTACAAGCAAGAATCACCTACCCAGAAAAAAGTTAATATAATCGTTCGGGGAAAAGGTAGACATTCAATGAAATAGAGGATTTTCAAACATTTGTCATGAAAGGACCACAGCTAAATGGGAAAATTGATTTTCAAAAACAGGATCCAGGAGAAGCATAAGGAGACAATATAAAACTGATATCATAAAGGACTCAATAAGGTGTCTTATTGAGAAGATGATATTTGTAACTCATTAGAGCGTTCTCATTATAATGGCAGTTTGAAGGAGTATATATAGTCAGAGGAAACAGATATGGGTTGAATATGAAGGGATAAAGTCTTTAAAAATAATGAAATTAAGAGATGTGAGAGGACTATACCGAGAGAACGGGACGGGGAGAGATGGAATGGTATAAATTATATGCCATAAAAAGAGGCAAGAAAAAGCTTTTAATCTGAATGAGAAGAGGGAGAAGAGAGGGTGAGTGAGTGAACCTACTTCTCTTCAGAATTGGCTCAAACAGAAAATAAAATACATACTCAATATGCTTATAGAAATCTAGCTTGAGTTTCAATTGATAAATGATGGACAGAAGCAGCTACACCCAAAGAAAGAACACTGGGGAACGGATGTGAACTATTTTCATTTTTGATTTTACTCTCTGGTTATTTTTACCTTCTGAATCCAATTCTCCCTGTGCAACAAGAGAACTGTTTGGTTCTGCAAACATATATTATATCTAGGATATACTGCAACATATCTAACATATATAGGACTGCTTGCCATCTAGGGGAGGGGGTAGAGGGAAGGAGGAGAAAAATTGGAACAGAAGCGAGCGCAAGGGATAATGTTGTAAAAAAATTACCCTGGCATGGATTCTGTCAATATAAAGTTATTATAAAATAAAATAAAATATATTTAAAAAAAAGAAATCTAGCTTATCTTGCAAAAAATATAGGGAAGGGAGAGGATATAGGAAGCGGGAGGGTAATAAAAAAGAAAGCTTATTGAGGGAGGGAGTGGTCAGTAGTAAAGCATATTGTGAGGAGCAACAGGATGAAAGGAGAGAGAAAATAGAATAAATAGGGAAAAACAGTTAACAATAGTAATTGTGTAAAAAAAAATTACAAGCAAATTTCTTGGATAAGGCCTTATTTCTCAAACATACAGGGAACTGGGTCAAATTTTAAAAAAAAAGAGCCATATCCCAATGGATCAGTGAATAAAATATATGATTTATGTCCAAAGTCTATAAATTCATGCATACCCTTTGACCTAACAATAGCACTACTAAGCAGTACTAAAAGAGTTTTTTTTTTTTCCCCAAGGGAAAAGGACACCTATGTAGAAAAATATTTGTAGCAGCTTTCTTCTCAGTGCAAAAAATTGGAAATTGAAGGGATTTCCATCAATTGGGTAATGGTTGAATAAACTGTGGTATGTGATTGTCATGAAATATTATTGTTTTATGGGAAACAATAAGCAGAATGTTCTCAGGAAAAAAAGCTTGGAAAGTCTTCCGTGAATTTAAGCAAAGTGAAATGCAATGTATACAATCAGAGATGAGCAGCTGTAAATGACTTTGCTATTCTCAGCAGTAGGATAATCCATGACTACTCTGAAGGATTTATGATGAAAAATCCTATACATACCTAGAGAATAAACTGATTGTATCTGAATACAGATTATTAATTCTTTCCTTAGAAAACACAATTTAATACACCTCAGGTACTCTTCTTTTGGTCAAAGGGGCCTGCCTACTGTTCCTTAAATATGATTTCCTGCCTCCATGTCTTTATAAAGATTGTACTCACTTCTTTTAGTCTTCTCACTTTTAGTCCTTGAAATATTTTAATCTCTTTCAATATTCCATTAAATGTCACATTTTTATTTACAGAATAAAGCAAACATTTTCATAATAATGATATAAAAAGATGATTTTACATGTAACTATAAATATACTATGCACTATTTACTATTTCAAATATTTAACAAAATTATGTAATGGTTATTTTTTTCTTTTCATCCACCCACCTCCAACCCCCAGAGATGGCTAGCTTTAGATATAAATAGGTATATGTATATAAAATTATTCTATACATACCTATCAGTTTATCAGTTCTTTCACTGAATATAAGATGGTACCTTTATACATACCTTTATGTATGTATACCTTTTATACATCCTTTATAATTAAATTTATTTATCCTTTAATCCTTTATAGTTATATTTGGGCATTTATAATACACAGAAAACTTATTCACTCAAAGTCTTTCTTAAAACAACATTGTTGTTACCAAATATAATGTTCTCTTAGTATTGCTCATTTCACTCTTTTTTTATTTCCTGGAAGTCTTTCCAATTTTTCCCTTATAAAATGAACTCATCATTTCTATAATACAGTAGGTATTCCATCATACTTATATATTACAACTTATTTAGCTATTTCCCGATTGATGGACATCCTTGCAATTTATATTTCTTTGCTACCACAAAGAGAGCAAATATAAACATTTTAGAACATATAGTTTTCTTTTTTTCCTTTTTCTCTAGTCATATTTGGAAATAAAACAAATAATGGCATTGCTGGGTCAAAAGGTATAGATATTTAATAACTATTTGGGCATAATTCCAAATTTCTCTCCAAAATGATTGGATCATTTTACAATTCTACCAACAATGAATTAGTATTCCGATTATTGCATATTTTCCTCAACATTTGTCACTTTTTCCTTCTATCATTTTAGTCAATGTCATAGGTATACAATGATATCACAAGGTTTTTTGAATCTACAATTTTCTAATCAATTATGATTTAAAGCATTATTAGGTGAATATAAATTATTTTAATTTTTACATTGGAAAAAAGTTATTAATTACTTCAATTAGTATATGAAATTATTCCCTAGTATTCTCTAAGTATACCATCATGTCACCTGCAAAGAGTAATGGTTTTCTTTCCTTATTGCCTATTATAATTACTTCAATATTTTTCTTCTCTTATTGTTAAAGCTTATTTCTAGTATAATACTGGCAATAATGGGCATCTCTGCTTTATTATTGATCTTACTGGGAATTCTTCTAGCATCTCCATTACAGATAATGCTTACAGGTTTTAGGTAGATAATACTTATTATTTTGAGGAAAGTTCCATTTATTCCTATGCTATCTGGTACTTTTCATAGAAATGGGCCTTGCATCAAAACCTTTTTTTCTGAATTATTTTCTGAATCTGAATCTGAATCTCTTGGGGTTTTTTGGTTGTTATTTTTATAGTCAATTATTATGATCATTTTCCTAATATTGAACTATCCCTAGACTCTTGTATAAATCACAACGGGTCATACTGTATAATATTGTTAACATATGATTTTTGTGATATAATGTTATAAAATCTTTGCTGTTATTTTATTTAAAATGTGTATAGTAATATTCATTAGGCAAATTGGTCCATAATTTCCTATTTCTCTTTTGGTTCTTCCTGATTTGTGTACCAGCACCCTATTTGTGTTAAAAAAGGAATTTGGCATAACTCTTTCCTTGCTTGTTTTATTAAATAGTTTGTATAGTATTGGAATTAATTGTTCTTTGGTAGAATTTCTTTAGGAATCCAATTGGATCTGGGGAGTTTTTGTAAGTGAGTTTATTAATGACTTATTCACTTTCTTTTCTAAGATGGTGGTAAGTATTCTATTTCCTCTTCTATTCTTTTGGGTAATTTATCTATTTTTGTAAATATTAATCCATTTTATTTAGACTATCAGATTTATTGGAATAAAATTGGGCAGAATAACTTCTAATGATAGCTTTAATTTTTTTCTCAAGGGTGGTGAATTCATTCTTTTCATTTTTGATACTGGTCATTTGGTTTTCTTTTTTTCTTTTTCTTTTTTTTAAGAAATTAACCCATGGTATATCTATTGGTCTTATCCTCAGTAAAAACTGTCTGTTAGCTGGATTTATTTGTTAGTTCTGTGAGTTTTTACTTTCACTTTCATTTTTGATTTTTCTGGATTTTTGATTTGGTGTTTAAGAATTTTTGGTTTTTCTATGTCTAGATAATTGTTATTTGTTTGTTTTTTTCAGTTGCATGCCCAGTTCATTGATCTACTTTTTGTCTATTTTATTGTTTGGCTACTAATTTGGTTGCATTCCATAAATTTAGTTATGCTGTTTCATTGTTGTCATTCTCTTTAATTAAATAAATCATTGACTTCTATGATTTGTAGCTTGTTACATTCATTCTTTGTGATTATATTATTTAATTTCCAATTATTTTTTTAAATTTATGTCTCCATGGCCTTTTATTCAATATATTTTGTTTTTGCATTATGATCTGAAAATGATAAATTAAATAGTTCTACTTTTCTTCATTTGATTTTAACATTTTTGTGGCCTAATACAAGGCCAGTTTTCATATAGGTGCCATACATTGTTGAAAAATAGGTTCATTCCTTTTTTACCTATTCAATATCTCCAGAGATATGTACTATCTAAGTTTTCTAAAATTCTATTCACCTCCTTAACTTGAATGATACACATTTTCATGCATATATGTTATGTACTATTTCATTGTCTTCATTGTCTATGGTACCTTTTAGTAACATGTATTTACCTTCCTTGTTTTTTTTTTTCTTTTGCTTTGTCTAAGATCATGATTGCTACTTCTGCATTTTTAAAAAAATTTCAACTGAAGTATAATGCATTCCACTCTAACCTTTTACCTTTACTTTGTCTCTCTACTTCAAATGTGTTTCTTATAAACAACATATTATAGGATCATTCTATAAAAAACAAATTGTAGAACTCAGGATATATTATGTTTCTGTTCTCTTTTGTTCTATCCTCCTTCCCCTATCCTTTGTACTTCCACTCTTTCTTCCTTCCCCTCCTTCTTTCTCTGTCTCTCTGTCTCTTCTCTGTTTGTCTCTCTGTTTGTCTCTTTGTCTCTTTCCTCTCCCCCTTTCCTTTCTTTGTCTTTGTCCCCTCCCCCTTCTTTTTTTCTTTCTCTTTTTCTTGGCCAATGATATTCCCAAAGAAGTTGTTTTCTTAAGTGCATTTTCGTACATTCACTCCCATTTTTGGTACTTCTTTTCCCAAGATATTGAGTCTTTTTTATGATTCTCTTACATAACTCTCAATTATTCCCCAATTTTCCTTCTACCTCTCTTCCAAATCCTTTTGGAGCTTTTCTAGTTCCTTTTGTCTCTGAAATCAATTCATATTTCTTTTTGATGCTTTTCATGTAGATGTTTTGGGCCTGTTTTCCTCTTTTGAGTTTACGTTATGCTCTTCCCTCTCTCAAAGAAGCTTTCTATAGTCAGGGTTTTTGGCTAATTTTCTAGCCCTTTTCATGACTTTTTAAGTTGATCTCTATTCCTGGGATACCAGGCTATTGTCCTAAACTTCCTGAAATTTAAATCAAGGGCCTAGCCCTGAGCCTAGTGTGTTAGGGCCTTTGGGCCTTTGGGGCTGGTGGCTTACTTGCTGTTCCAGGGCCTCCTGGCCTGAGGGGTTGCTTGTGATCTGTCTTGGCCTGTGTACTATGGCTATTACTCCTAGTTGAACTTGCTAAGTCAGGCCTTGTTACTGGAGTTTGAGGCCGCATGGCGAGCCTATTTTGCTGATCTATACTAGGATTAGGGAGCTTCTACTGGTTTTGCTGGATTCTACTTTTGCTGGGCTGCAGTCCCCTTTTACTAGAGTGAGAGACCTTTCATGCTGTCCCTCTACGTTATCCAGGGATGGAAAATTGCTTTACTTCATTATTTTGTTGATTCTGCCACTCCAGAATTTGTTTTGAAGTCTGGCTTAAAGTTATTTTCCAGGGAATCTGGAGAGCTCAGGCAAATTCCTACCTTTTATCCACCATTTTGGCTCAATCCTAATCTTCCATTTAATAGAAGGAGTTCTTATCCAAGCAGATCTCTGGTTTCAAATATGCCTTTCAATTCTGAGAATCTGTCATTCTGGTTGGATGGCATTTAGGGAGGGGGTAAATTGAAAGGAAGGACAGATTCCAAAAGTACCAGCTATATTTAGGATCCCCAGAGAAGCAGCATTAAAATCATGTGTGTTCCTTGACATTGAAAAGAAAAGAAAAGAGGGAATTATTAGCCAGTTCCACAGTAGGTCAACAAAAAGCAAAGGTTTTATTTGGACACCATTGTGTATGGACCAGATGGGGTAATGACGGAAGAATGAACTATTGAGCAAAGGCAAGAAAGCGACATTTAAGGATATCCACATAACTGCTTGGAAGAGAGCAGGGTTAGAAAAAGGTGAGACAAGTTATGATGAGCACCCAAACTTTTGACTGTCTTGCTGAATTGAATCTTTACAAGTTAAGCCGTCAGAATTTTCCATCTAAGCTGTAATCATACAGTAACCTACAAAAGTGCTCCATGTGGATTTCTAATACAGAGCCTAACATAGTCACAAAAATTCTTATGAAACGTGCACTTTGTGCTGTGCATATGTGTAGGTGTGTTTGAAATGTCACGAACCAGAGTGCCTAACTATAATTCACAGGAATTAATCACTTAGAAAAATGAAAGGGGGGAATTAACTTGCTTTAACTCTTACGAGACATTGCCAGCCAGCCGCCAAAATAGATTTTGCAAGATGCAATCTTATTTTATCTTTTTCTTATGGTCTGGAATCTTTTGATTATCCTTTTGAACTTGTTTTTCTAAATATCTCTACAGTCAAGTGTTACCTGAATCTTACGGGTGGAGAGGACCCACCCTGGAGATCCTCAATACCACTTCAGTCTAAAACACTCATCAATTCTGTAACATTCTCTATTAAATGAAGACCTGTCTTCTGGAGGCCATGTACATTTTTCTAGTGCCCTCAAGTTGACAAAACACTTTCCTCATAACAACTCCTTGAAGTATGTAGTCTATCATTAGCTTGACTTTGGTGATGAATAAATAGAAACAGAGAAAGGTTAGGTAATTGCCTGTGTTCAAACATAGCTAGCAATTGTCAGAATTGGGACTTGAATCTAGGTCTTTTGTTATTTAGTTGTTTTTAGTCACATTTGACTCTACATGATCCCATTTTGAGGTTTTCTTGACAAAGATACTGGAGTAATTTGCTATTTTCTTTTCTAGCTCATTTTACATATGAGAAAATGGAGGTACATAGGGTGAAGTGACCTTCCTAGTAAGCAGTAGAAGTGAGTATTTTCCAGACTCCAAGCTTTGCATCCTAGGTGCTATGCTAACTATTCTGAACCAAGACCTGCTAATTCCCAAACTGACTTCTTCTCCAACACCTACTTCCCACAACTCTCCCATCTATTTGTCTGTTTCTCTTGATATATTTTCTGAGAGTATCAGCTAGTTCCTTCAAGTGCTACATTATATTTACAAATGTCACATCCTAGTATGTGATTGTTCAAAGAACAACCTGAGGCTTAAGAAAAGGATTAGGGGATATTTTTTGACTAAGAGTATAGTACTCATTTTTTTTTTCCAAGTCCCCAGAAGGCTGACCCTTGGAGCAAGAGTCACTTTGTTGGCAGTAGTAATAATTGTTGATTTTTATTCTCCTCCAAAAGATAATTCAGCTCTCTTTTAATGCTATGCTCCTAAAGTCCGGATCAAGGTTAGAACCAGAGACCCCTTCAGGAGCCATGCTGGTAATGGCAAGCTCAATTAAGAGAATCCTTTTTATCTATGACCCCCATCTTCTTGATGTAACTATTCTTTACTTCCTCTGGATCCTTATCACCACTGTATTGATTAAATGTTCATTATCCTTCAGATAATAATAATAATAATAGTAATAAGAAGAATAACTCTTATTTATGTTCAACTTTAAGGATTGTGAAATTCTTATGGATATCACCTTACTTAATTCTCATACAATTCTATAAGGTATTTGTTATTAATATTCCCATTTTTCTTTTGAGGAAATTGAGGCACAGAGAAGTTAAATAACTTGCCTGGGGTCACACAGTAAGTATCTAAGAATGGATTGGAATTTAAGGATCGCACATTCAACACTCTATCCATTCTGCCACCTAGTGGCAAAATTCCTACATCCATGACATTTATAGGAAGTGACTTATGTCTGGTCTCTTATCTCATTGCCCTCATCTCATTTGTTCACTAGCAGTCAGTGAACAATGTCTTCAATTCCTGGCTCATAGTGATACCCCCATCCATTTCTGCTTTTCACCTCCTTTTTTGCATTGATTTTCCCTATCACATGTAATTGTCTTGAGAGTAGGAATCATCTCTCTATTGTGAATTTCTATTTAGCTCTTAGCACAATAACTGAAAAACACTAACCACCTGATGTCACTTCCAAATGAAGGTGTATTTGAAATGTCATGAATCAGAGCACTTAACTAAAAAAATTTAACTATAGTTCCATAAGAACTCTGCCTGGAAATTCTGTGCTCATAACCTTTGTAAAGTATGCTATATTTCATAGAAGTATGAGATGGATACTATTATCTGATTGATTTATGCTCTTTGAGGGCTTAACTCAGAGAATAAGGTCAAAACCAAGTCTCTCTACACATCACATGTAACCACAACTCATTAGTTATTATGCTTCTCATATCCAAAGAACAAAACCTTTCATTATAGATCGATGGGCTTTTTAACAATGGAATATCCCCTCTGCCTATATGTATGATTAATTAAATTGAAAAGACTTCTCATTTTCCTTATGTTTAAAGGAAAGGATGAAGAAAAACAAAACTCTTAACATAAAAGTAAAAACAATTGACCTTAGCTCATCAGAGAGAAAATCAACACTTTCATGTCTATTTTATAACTTCCATTTAAAAGGATAATCAGTGATTTAAGAAGAAGCCCAAGGTGGAAAAAAAATTCTCCAGAGCTTTCGCCATTCCCCACTCCCCAATTCCCTATGCCTTGATTTAATTGAGTTACTTTCAACAAGCAAAATCAAAATATTAAGAGAGTTCTGCTTTATGCCTGGAGATAATTTGCCTTATGGTGATGTATTCACCCATCTTAAGAACTTCCAGTGGCTTTTATTTGCTTATCAGACAAATATAAATATTCTAACCTACCACAGGGTGGTGTTGGGCATGGTGGCCCAAAATTTGTCCCACACTTGCACAATTTAATTGTGAGTCAAAGTTTGAGGGGTTGGGAGTTATTCAGATCTTACCTCTAGTACTTATCCCAGATGCCTCTTCATGTCTCTTGGCCTAAGGTTCCTCGGTTTTTAAATGTACTGATTTTACCAGATGATCCTCTAGGTCTCTTCCAGTTCTATATCTTGCAAATTAATTTTATAGCCATATTTCATAATACTCTCTAGAGACAATGTGTCTAGTTGAAAAAAATGCATTGATAATCTAAGGACTTGCATTCAAATTCTGGTTCTGCTGGTGTCCTTGTTTAAAATAGGACTTCATTTCCTCATTTGTCAAAAGAGAGGGTTCGACTAGATGAACTTTAAGGTCCCTTTTAGATCTGAAGATATCATTCCTCCCTATAACTGCCACAGGCCATCCTCCATCCTCTGTGATTAGAAAGTACAACCTTTTCAATGTTTCTCTTTGAAGTCTTTCTTTCCTTTAAGGCCCATCTCAGAAGCTACCTCTTCTATATAGTTGATTAGTTAGTTGGTTGGTTCATTGATTGATTGGTTAGTTATTATTTTCCATTCTCAAAGAGGACCAAAATGACATCACTGTGCTAGAATTGAATTATAGTGTGTCCAACTATGGTTGATCAGACCAATATAGCTCAGAGTGCTCTGCCACAGGTTGGACACTAATAATCCATATGAATATTTGGAATAGCTTCTCTAATTTTTCACATCTTGAGTTTCTTCTGGGCTAATTCAATTCTGCTTTGCTCATAGAGCACAGCACCTCCTCTGATGATGGGACACCATGATGAGAGGTCCTATGCCATGTGTGCCATAATCATATAATCAATTCTAAAGTTCCTAGAGATTAACTTTATCCTTCATTCTCCTCAAATTTTCTGGACCCTCCCCTTAAAACTATTAACCTTATCTCCTATCATCCACACATCCAGTGTGCAATTCCTATTGCAAGATTCATCCATATTATAAGTTCCTGGAGGACAGGGTCTATATATGGCTCCTGCCCGTTGTCCAAGGGTATCCCTGAAGCCCAGCCTATGGCTTCGTCTTGGTTCTCATGACCCTTCTACTGTTTAGATGCTCATTCTTCTCTAGATAATCATAATCATAAGAATAAGTGGCCCAAGAAATATTTGAAGAATGAGTTTCAGAGAGAGTGGATATGGGGTATTGTGGTCAATTCGAGCAGAGAAGACTCCTGTGACAGCTGCAAAAGAGCAAGCAGCCCTGCTTTCCCTGGGGCTTGGCATGTTTAAAGTCCATAAGGCCCACAAAGTAAACAAACGCTTTGTCTTTTGGGCAGAGCAGAGAGAGAGATCAGGCGCCTGGTGCCGGGCTGGGCAACGTGCAGAAGTCCCGCAGGACCCCAAACCTGGTGCATCTCCCGTGAATGACTAGCTCCTCCTCGAGAGCCAGAAGGGAGATAGGAAAAGAAAAGAGGGAGTTTCTGAGCCAGCAAACCCGAGGCTGGGGTTCCCTTTCCAATCCCGGGGACAGACTGAACTGCTCTCACCAGCTGCCAGGCTTCCGCTACTAGGAGCATGTGAGGTGGGAGGAGGGTCGGGTGAGGGATGGGTTTCTCTGCTGCCTCCAAACTGTCACTTTTCATTTCTCCCACAAATAGTCGAGCCACCCCAGTCCAAACTAACCAAACGGAAAATCTGACATTGGAGGATGTGGCTCTTCAATTGGAGGGGAAGGATGGGAAGCGGGCAATTTTTTCCTCTAGTTATTTCTCAGTCTCCCTACAAGAGAAGAGTGCCTACTATTTGGGAAATAGCCGCTGCTCTGGGTACCTGGCTGAGCTACACAAGGGGCTGGGAGGCTGCCGAGAGATCCTGGTCTCAGACCTTCTCTTCCTCTCCCCTTGCCACATCGGTCACTTTGGATCCTTAACTTAAAGACTTGCTTGCTCTTGATCCCTTATTTCCTCTGCCTCCCCCATGGAGCGTTCTATTTCTTTTTTCTGGTACTGTCTAGACCTAGAGTGGTGCCCACTGTGGTGATCTAGTTCAGATGGATCTGAATCAGTCCCTGTTCGGGCGCCAAAATGTGGTGAGCTTTTTCTTCTCAAAACGCAGCCAGGTGATAAAAGTTCAGATCTTTTATTATCCCAATATAGCCCGGTTAGCTTAGAGGCCTATCTCTCTGCTTGGTTCCAAGAGCTCTCTCCAAATGTCTTTAAATCCAAAGGTCTGGTCCTTCAGCCTCTGCCTCTACTTTCTTCAGCCTCCAGCCAGCTCCAGTCTTCATGCCATTCCGGTGAAAATCCCCCAAAGTGCTCTGTGTCTGTTTCTTTTATACAAGAGGGAGGAATTGTGGGATACGAGAGAGAGGGATTATGGGTTTTCTCCCATAGTGCTCTCTGGCCCAAAGAACTTCAAGGGAGGTGTGAACTCATTGAACTCCAATGAGTAAAGGTGTGGACACAAGCCTTGTATTAATTAGTTCTACTTAGTACCTTGTTTCAGGTTCTGCCCAAAACATCTTCTTGTAAGATTAGATCAACTCTAATTACTTAGCAGTTAGTAAGGATTCCAACATCTCCCCCTTTCTTTTGTTTTAAAACATAGGGGGTTTCTGAGGGGGTACACATAAATCCATCAATATGGGCCAGAACTTTGTAACAGATATACATGGTATACATAAATCCATCAATATGGGAGGCATTATACATAATTTACATAAGTACATAGCAATATAACACAAGCTAGTAGTAATGTCAACCTAAAAATTTACACATGTCCATAAGTCCTAGAAACAGTCCAATAGGATTCCATTGTCCATTAGTTCATGTGCCAGGAATCCAATAGTTCCTGTAAGCCCTGAAGTACTGCAAAAGTCTCATCAACAATTTTTCATCTCAGGGAACCCAATGATTCTTGCTGGTTTTTCAAGAAGTAAAACAGTTTCATCTTGTGTTAGGAAATCCAATGATTCCTGAAGTTTTAAAAGTCTTTTTAACAGTTTCATACTCACCCTCTGAGCCTCTCTCCTTATCTCCTTTCTCCATCTTTCCTTCCTAAAGCTCTCAATTTTTTCTTTCCTTCTCTAATCCTTCTGGCCTCCTCTCCCTCTCTTTTATCTCCTCTTTCTCTCCCATTTCCTCCCTCAATTTTTCTTTTACTTTTCAATTCTTCTCAGCATTCTCTTTCTGTTCCTTCGTCTTCCTCCTTTTCCTACCTCCTCCCTCTTCCTATCTCTTACTCCTCTCATTTCCCTCCTCTCCCACTTCAATGTGTCATTTTATCCTCCCTTCCAATAAAATTCTAGGTGGTAGAGATAGGGAAAGATGTCGCTGGCCACCTCTATTCTGAGGGTCAGGTTTGGGTGACAAGAGGAAGATGATTGGGCTGATTGAAGGCCCGCTTTCAGCTCCCTCCCGGTTGCCCTTTTCTGTTTTTTGAGTCCCTAGGGTGATGTGCAGAAGTCCAAGTCAGCTCCCTACTTCCACCCTTCCCACCTAGGTTCTGTCTCATCAGATGCTCCTCCCGCCGAGAGCCGAGAGCCTCTTTAGGGATTCTCCCTCACTTCTCTCCCCAGTCCCCTTTCCTTAGTTGCCAAGGTCCCTCGAGCTGCAGCTGCCAGGGGCTTTCGTGGATTCCCCACCCTCAGCTCTGACCCTGTAGGCGGGCTTTCCCCAGCTGATCCCAAGGGCCACAGAGGAAGAATGGCTGAGCCTGGAACCGAGAGATGTTCAACCTGGCTAAGAACACCCCACAGGGACCAGGAACCTAGCCCTCTATAGCTCGGTCAGGTCCCTGTAGTTCCAGCTCTTCTGCCCCCACGGTGCCTGCCGCAGCCTGGTACTGAGACCCGGGGAGTTGGGACGGGGGTGGGGGGTGGGAGCGGGGTGGGGCGGGAGTAGCGGTATGGAACGGCGAGAGACAACAGGTGAAGGCACCCCCGCTTCCGTCCCAAGCAGAGTCTGGTACCACGTCTGTAGAGGGGCAAAGCCTGCTCCTCCATCTCCCTCCCGAGTCCCAGGAAGCTCTTCTTCTTAATGCCATCTCTCCCTTTTTTCCTTCCCCCGATCTAATGTGACTCTGGCCGGGGTAGAGCTAGTAGCCTGCGGTCCCTTAGCTGAAGTGATTGAGGGGAAACCACGGAGGACCGGGGAAAAGTGGGGGGGGGTCGTTGGGGGGGTTTCCAGCCCCTCCCCATCCCTGGCCGCTTTCCCGCCCCTGATTGGCTGAGCGTCTCTGGAGCCCAACTTCAGTCATTCAGTTCGATTCCCTAGTCCAGGCAGACCCTGAACATAGTGACCTAGGGCGGGAGGTGGGGGTGGGTGGGTTGGGGAACCCAGGGGTTTACACAACTGGAGAGCGCTACTGGGTCAGGCCTTGGGGAGAAAAGGAGCAGCCCTTTCTTTCACCCCCTGCCCGGAGGCCAAGGGGAAGCCAGTCTCTTTTCCTCTACTCTTGCCGTTACTCCTTTCCTCCACCCCCATCTTTTTCTCAGCCTGTCTCACTCCTTCGCTCTCTCGCGCTCTCTCTCTCCCTCCCCCCCCCCTCCACCCTCCCGCCCTCCCCGCCACCTCCCCCCTGGTTTCTAATTCCTGCCACTAGCTCAGCGGCTCATTCAGCGGCGCCTTCAGCAGAGTGGAGTGTACCAAAGCTGAGATGCAGTTGTGTCTGCCCGCTGTCTAGTTGTGAATGGGACTTGTCTCCTTGCTCTGTTCTGGGGGTGACAGTACTAAGCCAGCCCTGGAGGACTCCAAGGTAAATGTTTGGGGAACTGCAGTCGCAGTTTCCCCTCCTCAATTTGTATTAATGTATTTGTGTCGGGGGAGGGGGTGAAGGGAAGGAAGCCAGCTGGCTGCCCCCCTTGCCTTTTGGGGTTGAGGGTGTGTGTGTGTGTGTGTGTGTGTGTGTGTGTGTGTGTGTGTTTCTTTTCTTTCTTTCTTTTTTTTTTGGGGGGGGGAATAGGAAATCTGCTAGATTTGGTTTTTAGCCAAGGTGGATCGGTGCTCTAATGACCAAAAAGAAAAGGGAAAAAAAAAAAGAAAAAAAAAAAAAAGAAAAAAGGAAGAAAGATTGGGGGGGGGGGGGGAGGCGCGTTGAGAAAAGCAGCTAGCGGATTTTCTCTCCCGCCTGGCCAGATGCAGGTTCTTTGCAATCATTCTGGTTGGGGGCTCTTGGGGCAGGGGTGCCAGATGTAGAATCTAGTGATGATCTACTCTCACCCTATCACCACTTTAAAACTGGGGTTTCTTCAGTAGCAGTGGCTCAGCGAGATCTTTGTAGGCAAGGGGGTTTGTTGGAGGCGGGGGTACAGCGCTCCCTCTTAGGGACCCAGAGGTTCTAATGGTCCCAGCTCCAGGCTCAGAAAAAAAAATACAAACCGAGCTAAGAGGTTGAAGAGCGGAGAAGCTTTTGTCTAAAGGGACTATTTGGGGCTACGGGGTTCGGAATCTTTAAGGGTTTTTTTTTTCCTGGAGTATTGCTGGTACACATCTGGAAACAAGTCTTCCTTCCCGCCACCATTCCCCCCCACCCTAAAAAAATACACTTCTGGGAGAAATTTTGCTCCCGGAATGCAAGCTGCGTTATTTTCCCTAAAACAGGGTTGAAAATCTCGCATATCCCCAGTTTCTGTCTCACGCCCCCCTTTCCCCATCCGCTCTACCCAGGGAAGGTTAGAATCCCCTTCCTGATTGTGGAAAACGGGGTGGGAATGGAAGATCTGGGCACTGGGAGGGCAGCTCCTGCAGGAGAGGGGGAAGGGAGGGGGGAAGGAAAAGAGGAGGGGGAAGGAGGACATTCCCAGGCACTTTAATTGTTTCGTTATGTGTCAAGATATTGCAGCAGTACAGCCAGGGTGTAGGGTGACAGGAATCCGTATTTTGCTTGCTCTAAATCCATTCCTGTCCCTCGATCCTCTTGGCTTGCGGAGGGGACCCGCAGGAGACAGTGCTCAGCTCTCCCTGGGCATTCACATCATTAACTTTTTAGACCCAAACCATCTCCCTTACATGGTTCTTCAGGAACAGAAAGGGCAGCCCAACATTCACATACAATGGCTTTCCCTTGGCCACATTTGCCCATTTATTCCTTAAACCTTTACAATATGAAGTTGGCAAAGACGGAGTCAGGATGAGCCAGTTGGCATCTATGAAACTCCTCATTCTAAGTACCCTCTGTCCCTTAGAAAAACAAAACAAAACATTGCTGTGACTATGTAAAACATTTACCTACCCAGAGGAGATCATATATAGTGAGAAAAGAGTTCCCCAGAAAATTGACATAATAATAATACTAATGCTGATAATAATAACAATAGCAACAAAACAACAGCAACAATACATCTCTCATTTCTACAGTGCTTTAAGGTATACCAAGCGCTTTCCTCACAAAGTCAGTGAGCTAAGTAGTGCAAGTATTAATATTCCCATTTCACAGGGAAAGAAACTGGAGAGATGAGGCACTCGCGGTGATCTTCCACCCGCTGTCAGGATCTTCATTTATTCAGAAAATCCTATTCTAATGGTCAGAGTTCCTTCTCTTTTCCGTAAAACATTCCTGGGTTCTGGAAGACCATGGGATGGGCGAATAAAGGGGAAGCAAGGAGTTTCTCTCTGCTGATTTGCGCTGATGATGCAATAGGAATTTCACGGACCATTGCGCTGCTATTAAGAAATCACGGCTTTTAATTATTTAATAATGAAATTGTTGAATGAAGACAAGCCATAGCTAATGGAGAAGCAAATGTTCAGGAGCCCGTATGGAGGAGAGAGATTTTGACTAGAGGAAGAACCTCGATTCCATAACCACCACCACTACCCCCCCCCCCAAAAAAAAAAAAAAAAAAAAAAAGAAATATGTTTTCCTTCCATTTCTTCTCTAAGTCTAATTAGAGTTTATTAGCTTTTTTTTTTTTAAGTATTGTGTTTAATTATAAAGATCCTGCAATGATTAATCAGAAGTAGGGGTAGATCCATTTCTTTAATACAGTGGTTTCCAACCCCCCTCAGCGATGGTGAGAATTCCTCGCTTTCTAGGGGAATAGAAATGCAGATGTGTGAATCTTGGCCACAATTCCACCTCACCGCATCAGCACATTTTAGGATATTAGACCACAAGCCATTATAAAAAAAAAGAAAAAAAAATTCCAAGGAGAGGCAAAAGAAGGGCTCTGACCTTCATTTTAGGAATCCAGGAACCGTTTCCCTGAATATTTCAGCGTCAAAACACTAAGAAAATAAAAGTTGTCAACGTACTTATAAGTGTATGCAGGGACATGCCCGGAAAACAAAGGGAGAAAAGTTACAAAACAAAGACATAGAGTTGTCATCTAGTGGAATTCTTCAGGACATTGAATAGACCAAGCCCAGAAATGATGATTTCTGATTTGACGCTGAAGAGCTTCAATTTTTTTTTTGCCCTCGAATATTGACCTTGTATTTAAAAGTGAAATGGAGCATAACACAAAGGGAATGTGACTAGAATACACGCTGTGAGGCACATTTGGAGCGATTTAAACTTTGCTCCAATATGAATTATCAGGATCTTGTGCTTTTAAAGCACGGGTAAGTGTATTCATTAATGAGATATTTTGCAGCCTGATACGTATCTGTATAATTATGTATTTATATTATACATTCATTTTATTTGTGGATATAGCATTAACTGGTCATTTGTATAGCTGGTTTTTAAAAGTGAAAGATTTTGAAGGTGGGGGAAAAGAATAAAAAGGTTGAAAGAAATAAAAGTTTCCATGGAACTCTAAATACAGATAGTTGAACCAAGATTCTTATTGCTTTAATGATAGAATAGACATTTTCAAATTTAATAGAAGTAACCAAATATCTTGATTGTGTTTTAGAATTTGAATTATATTCAGCCTTCTTATCAGAACTTTAGATATAACTTTATTTTGAAAACTAAATTCCATTGTAAATTCAGATTTTATAAAATGAGACTAAAAAAATCTGCAACTCTTTGTAAAATGCTTATATCTGGCTATTTTTATTGTTGTTATTTCTGTTGTTGTTTGTTTATAGAGGCTATAGGCTTCAGTTATTTTGAGGAATGCAAAGCAATTTCATCCATTCAAATAAATGTTTTTATCATCATAGCATTGCTCACATTTTGTGTACATAACTATCTAGAAAGGACCTTCACTTCAGAATCCCCCTGTAACTAACATAGACTTTGGCCTCTATATTTTGTTTTCCACAACACCTAAATAACACCAAGAAGACATACTTTTGTATGTAACAAGTCGTCTTAGTTTCAGAAACTCAGACAATGAAAGTGCTTTGGAGAGCCTGAGAGATGATGTAGACCAACTCCTTCATTTACAGACAAGGAAAGTATGCCTTGGTTTTGAAATCACATGACTTGGGAAGTAAAGGTTCACAGGTAATTCCTGTGTTCTCTTTATAAACTATTTTCCCTTTTACCTGGAAGCAAACCAGTTTTATTATGTTTGGGATAAGCAGATGATTGCATAGTTTTTGGTTTGTTTCAATAATTAAATTTTATTTTAAATTTCTTATTTCTCCTTGATACATTTAGTCAGAGGGCCCAGTATTTATAAAAATCCTGTATGAGGACTGATGTTATTTAACAAAGCTTTGTGTCTAACTTTTCGACTTTCCTGAGTTCCTTTATAATGCAAACAAAAACAAAAAAAAAAAAAAAAAAAAATGCTGTACTAGTAAATCCAAGAATTTTAAATAAATAGATTGCTTGGATTGGTGATTTAAAGAACCAAACAACCTGAAAGCTTTGTCTTTTTCCTATTCTAATAAAGTTGGCTTTGTGGTTGTAAAGATAAACTTGGAGGATAAAATAACTCAAAGTTAATAATGAATTATTTGTAGAAAATAATATTTTTCAAGGCAAAATTTTAATTTATGAAATTCTGATGAATCTGGGTTAGGTCGAGACAAGATAAATTGTATGAATGTATTTATTAATTTACTTTTAAATGTACAGGACTTTTATTGTTTTACTATTATTTAAGAAGTTAAAAAAAAAAAAGTTGAGAAGAAATCTGGGAATCAGCTTTTTCCTAATTAGGTTTCCTGTGCTAGATGTTACCAAAATCTGTCGTTTGAAAGAATGGTGTGCGCCAAATGCATGAGAGATATAATTAGGCAGCTTTCTGCTATGATTTTGACAAGATATCAAGAACATTGTACCTATTCTGATTGTGTATTCCTTTAGGGAAGATTATATTTCCGAACACAAGAGGGCAGTAAAGCTCTTCTCTAACTTGCTACCCGAAGCCCATCTGCTTTCCAGGGCACCATGAAAAGACTTTTTGTTACCACCAGCCTGGCTGGCCCTCTCAGGAGAGACAGAATTCAATCTAGCTGTGGTTCAGGCTAATGCTCAGGCAGTTTGTCAGGATTAACATCTTTCTAGTCTATGGATCCCTTTACCTTCAACATCCTATTACCACCTTGGAGTTCACTAGAAAGTTTGGGCATCGTGTAACTTTAGATTGGTTGAGGAGGGCACAGCTGGAGTCTACGTATAAAATAAATAGTGGTGGTTTTCCCTGAAGCCTTGATTTGGGAGAGATTTTCCAGTATGTTTTTATGTAAAAAGAACATAATTTCATTCTCAGGAGAAAGGGACTAGCTAAATAAAAGAAATGCAATTGGAAATTTAAGGGAGATTGTTGTCAGGCTAATTATCTTGTTTTCTAATCCTCTTATTGGCCATTGTTTCAAGAGATTTTGAAGACTCCTAGAAGAATCATTTAATTTTCAAAGAGAACAGCTGATGGATCTTTGGTAAACACTTGGGGAATATGAGTTTTGATTGTAATAGTAAATAACTATTGGTTTCACACTATTCCTGATATTACTTATACAATAAAACAACTTAGCGAAAGTTCACATCTTAAATGAAACACATCCTTATGTGCTGAATTTGTTAGGATCATTTGTTTTTTCCCTTGGTTTTAAAGATTACTATTATAATTAAATCATACCTTTCTTGATGCAGAAATTTAGATTTTTTTGTTGCATAGTTTCATAATTTCTGAATGAATAGGAAACATACCCATTAAAGCGAACTCACAAATATAAGAATAGCTCTATTTTTGACTCATTGTTTTAACAAGTTATTTATTTGTTTGTGTTTGTTTCTATGTTTTGTACTGAGCAAAATGATGTCCCCAGGGATTGGCACAGGAGTTCATCTGAGTTCTTAGCTGTGTTGGAATAGATAGTGAGTTGATGTAGTAGAAATCAATGTAAATGGATTATGGGAGTGAGTATTAAGTAACTGGGTAGAAAATGAGATGGAGTGATTTGTAAACTGACGGTTCATTCACTGGGCAGTTTATTTAACTTGAAAATACAAACTTATTTTAATCCTTACAGTATAAAGATTTGTGAGAGATGTCAGTTTGATAGCTCATGAACAAAATTTCAGATTCACTTAATTAGTCATCAAAGATCTAGTTTTACAGCTTGCCCGCTTGCTTCAATATTACTCTGACTAGATGTTTGGTTCTCTATTCCAACTCTAACATTCAGTGATTCTACCTCAATGACCCTATGAAAGAAAGAATATTTCCATGTAGTGGAGATTCTTTGGGCTGAACTTATATGGTTCTTATAGGAGCAGGAAGGCATTCACTGAATTAATAAGAGCTATCAAATGTTGGCACTATTCTGTTTTCCTCAAATGGGATCACATATCAGCAATTTTCAATAATTTAAGAACCTATTGATTTCTTACTGTATTTTGCACATAATAAGCATTTAATAAATGCTTTTTGATTCATATTGTTAAACATATGTATGTGTCCATATATGTATGTGTGTATGTACGTATATATATGTATGTATGTATAACTTTGCAGAGCTCCAAAATTGATAGAATAACATAATAGAATTGTTCTCTTTGCTAGGAATACCCATCTCGTTTATGCCTATGGAAATTTTAGACTGATTTCTTCTGTGAAGTGTTCTATAGACTTTTCCATTCTTAATTTCCAACATGACTGTGATTCTTTCCACTCTTAGATACTTCAAAATTCTTTAGGCCTCCCTCATACCCTTTTCATACTCTACATTCAGATTAAAGATATGCATATATGTCTTTTCTATTATCAGATTATTTGATTGTAAATTTACTGGAGCCATGAATACTGCTTTATTTTTCTGTCTCCCTCCCAGAACTGAATACAGGGTTTTATATAGAATAGATATTCATTTAACAAATTTTTAAAAATGCATTATATGCATCAATTCTCTTCATTATAATAAATATTTGTAAATTTAATATTGTATTATATTTTCTTAATTCATTGCACTTAATACTTACTGTTCTCTGAATTAAATTGCCCCCTATATATGCCATTTCCTCAGCACATTAAAATACTTTGAAAACTGTTTTGATCTGATGTTTTGTTTTAGCTATTAGTGATTGCTAAAGTGGAAAAAATGTTTTAAGATATCTTTTTTATTCATACCTATTGGGATCGAAGTACAGACTTCTGTATGTCTTTGCCTCTTGAAATATTGATTTATTTTCAATTTGGTTATGGGGATATTAAATGTGGCCATGTCAATGGTAGGAAAAATTATATTTTACATTAAATTATGGGATAGAAGCTGTATTTTATTTTCCTTTTGAAATAGAGAAAATAAAATGTGACAAAGAGAGCATGTATGTTGGTGAAAATATTCAGTGTTTGACTCTATTAGATATACATAAAAAAACACACTTTTTTTTTCCAGTGGATAAATGGGATTTCCTTTCCTTTTCCTTTTCTCTTTCCCTTTTTCTTTTCCTTTCCATTTTTTTTTTCCTTCCAGAAGCACTTTCAAGATTTTGGAAGCATGTTACTGATTTCCCCCAGTGATTTCACTGGAAATGGAATAGGAAATGAGCAAGACCTTAAAGAGTTCCCTTACTTTTCAAAAGATGAAGTTCAACCCTAGGGAACTGAAATGACTTGCCCAAATTTCTTTAGGCAAAGCTGAGATTCAAACTCAGTTCCCCTGGGACTAAATCTAAAGCCCTTTCCAACATACCCCTCTGCTGTTTGAGTCCTTGGGCAAGTAATTGAGATAATGTATCATTGACAACTCTCTCTGTGAAATGAAATGCTAAGCATTTTCCAGTACTTCTATAAAAATAATTCTCTAGATTAACCATCAACTACAGTACTAGAATATTCTTAGGTGAGGCATTTAACTTCTCAGTTTCCTTTTATATAAAGTGATTGAGTGAGTTTGATTGATCTCTGATCCAACTCTAATAATCTATTATATTAATTGATGCTTCCTGATTGTAATCAGGTTTAGTCCCAGCATTTTTTAATGTTTACCACATTATAAACAGCAACAATAACAACCACAAAAGAAACACCAATACCTATCTCTATTGTTTATTTTCACCAATCTATTTCAGTTACTCCATAAATTTATTTATTCCTCCAAAATGCAAAATATTCAAGAGTCAGTTTTACTTTTAGAGAAAATAATTTCCTTAAAAATGATTCTTTTTTTATTTCCATTTTTCAAATATTCATTTTACTTTGAAGTTGAATAGAAACATTAACCAACAGAAATATAATTTGGGGAAATTTTACTTCAGCTCTTACTAGTATTTGATACTGAGATATTAAGCTAAAATAATTTTTTTTAAAGTTTGCATCCCTACTAGATGGAACAGTGGATAGACTGCCAGGCCTAAAATTCCTGAGTTCAAATCTGGCCTCAGACACTTATTGGCTGGTTGATCCTGAACAAGTCATTTAACAATTGTTTGCCTAAGGTTCCTCATTTTCCATATGAGCTTGTAATTTGCAAATGTTTTGCAATGAAAACCCTAAATGGGGTCATGAAGAGTTGGATATAACTGATATCTATATGAGATTTTTAGTCTCTTGATAAATCATCTTGATTTCAAGCAAATTCAAGTTGACTATGGTATGTATTTATATGACAGAAATTTGAAAAAGTGAAAATTTTAGCTTGTAAGACAACTATGGATATGCAAGTTTTTTGTGTTTTTTAATATCATTAATAGCCTTATATGTTATTTCATATAAATAAATTCCTTACAAAATAATCATTAACATTTTATAAAACTTTATGGTTGGTAAAGGTCTTGTGACATATTTTCTGTCAAGGTTGGAATGATATACTCATAATTTCTCATCTGTGAATGATCTCTCGATACCTTTTACTAATGATTATCTAAAGCTATTGAGAAGGGAGCTTTGATTTGAGTGGTTCAATGTGGCTGAATGAGAGTATAGTCTGGCTTCTCATCTTAGACTTCTATCACAGTGAATGTTTTATTCTATATAGAATATTTCCTTATGTCACATTTCAAATGTTCTGGTGCCAACTTAGATCCATGAGCTCCAGGTGATAACCAAGATTTTTGAACTATATTGTTTGAAAAGCATTGTGCTAGAAGGTAGCATGAAACAAGGTGATATGGTGGAAAGAACTTTGGATTATGAGACAAAAAAAATTGGATTGCATTCCCAGCTAACTGGGTAACTTTGTAGAAGTCATTTAATCCATGCACATCTCAATTCCCTCTTTAGAAAATGGAAATAATGATTACAATCCAAATGTTTCTGTACAAAGGAGGGGCTGTATAAAGTCATCTGCCTCACTTTCTCCTCCAGAACCATCTTGGTTCAGTGGCCAGAGATAGATCAGGCTGACTAATATTATACGTTGTAGGGATGATACTGGTATGTATTTTTCTTCACTTGGGTGCTCCATACAACAGGAGAATCAAAGGTCCTGAGCAAAAACAAATAAAAATGAGAACTGTCAGAATTATTTGTTTTGAAGAATATTTTGGCAGATATACAAAAGATAGATTGGAAAGGAGAGAGAATGATGTGAGGGAGTTCAGTTAAGATGGTATTATAGTAGTCATGGTGAGAGATAACTAGGGCCTAAGCATGGATGGTATTAGTGCCAGTGGAGAGATAGATGTAAGAGATATTGTGACGGTAGAGTTAAGCTGCCTTGGAAATTTGTTGGATAGTGAGAAATGAGGGCAAGGAGAGTTCAAGATGATTTTGAGCTTTAAGAGTGGCAGGCATTTGGGGGAAGTGATGAGTAAAGTTCAAGGCATGCTGTGTCTAATGTAAAAAAACAAACAAACAAAAAAAAACTTCCTTTATATAGAATTCTAGTCTAGTGTGAATTTTTACAATGGATTTTGGGTATACTTAAAGGAATATGGCAGAAATTAACTCAGTTCAACAAAATTGATTTATTAAGTCAGCATAGTGGGGAATGGGGATATTAAAATAAAATAATTTCCCCCTCTTCCTGTCAGAGTGAGTCTTTCAATTATTAGAAATCAACCAGTATTTATTAAGCATTTATTTTGTGCTTTTTAATTTTTAGAAGTCAACCAGCATTTATTAAATACTTAGTATGTGTCTTTCAATTACTAGAAGTCAATCAGCATTTAGTAAGCACTTTTTATGTGTCTTTGAATTGTTGGAAGTCAACCAGAAGTTTGTAAGCACATATTGTGTATCACATACAGAGGATACCCAAAAAAACAAACAAAAAGAGTTTCAGTCTTCCAGAATCTTTCAATTTAATAACTTCTATTGGAAGAAAGTATTTTACTCCTCTGCCTCTGTCCCTAAAACTTCTTTTTCTCAAAGTTAAATATCTTTAGTAATTTAACCTGGTCTTCATATTCAATGGTTTCCAGGCTAGCCCCACCAAACTGTCCTGTATCTTAAATGTCTTCCTCTAAACCTGTTTTGTTTTGTCCTTGAAAAACCAGATCTGCCTCAATCCTTTTTCTGTGGTCTGATTACAGCAAAGTGGTCATATTTTATGGGATACAGCATGTGATAGCATCATTGAGCTACATCTGCAAGTTAGTAGCAGTTTAAATTGGAAGTTAGAAAACATCTAGTCCAATCTTCTCAATTTACAAATGACAAAACTTTAGCCTAGGGAATTTAAATGATTTATCTAAAGTCATACAGTAAGTGGTGGGTCTCAAACCCAGATCCTTTTCTTTCATTGCAATCTACTGTTAATATAATCTAAAAAGTATTGCAGGTTCCATCACTCTTGATTCCCATTTTAGCTCATGGGCTATTAAAACTACTTTTCTTCACACTTATTACAATCCAGGCAAATCTCCAGCTTGTGGTTGTGCATTTTCCCCCCATTAAGCTAAATGTAAAACTTTACATCTATATTTTTGAATTTCATCTTCTTTTGGCTCATTGCTCCAGCCTGTCAAATTGCAATTAACATAATTTATAAAGCATCTTGACATACCTCAATGTGATCTACATTTCACATATCCATCAATGGTCAGTGTCTTCATCACACACACTTTTCATAGATATCTATATAAACAAGAGGAAGCATAAAGGAAAACTTTCAAACTTGATTCTTGTTCCAGAAAGTTTACTTCTGCTTTTTATTTCTACATTTTTAGAAGTAACCATGGCATAGTTAAAAATAAAATGTTTTATTTTAGTAATCACAGTGTCACCTTTTGCTTAACAACAATAGGTTAGCATTCTTTACTATGTGAGCTTCAATGTAGGAAATAAAAAAATGAAATATTTAAATAAGGGATATTTTGTTGCATTCCAAAACAATGACGTCTTTATCCTTGAAATAGTAATTTTATATTCAGAATAGTAGAATTTCAGAGTTATAAAGAATTTTAGGTGTTTACTGGTCTAGAATCTCTAAGACATGGACCCCTAATAGAATAGCTTTGAATGTTCTCACCATTCAGGGCCCACTTTTCTGTATCATTCTACTTCATCCATTTACTAAAATTTTATTTCAGTTCACCCAGGCATGAACATGGATTAAAATTGGTTGAAATACTGTTCCTAATTAAGAAATCCAAGAATGGACATTAGTATGCAAGACCTCCATCTTTTCATTTGGAAAAAATGACCAGATGCCTTCTGAAGTTCTTTCTCTGAAGACTCTAATTCTAAAAAGTCTACATGTCTGTATTATACAGTGTTCTGAATATCTTAATGCAATCTTAAGTTAAAGTTTAAATACAGGGTGTTTTTTTGGGATACCCTGTATTTTAAGATTCCTTTGCTTTCAAAATTCTATGTTTTCTATTCTAACTTCCTATCTACTGTGGTCTCTTTCAGGCCTAGCATTCTATATTTACCTTCTATTCAACTTTAAATATATGTTCTGTATTTAAACATTCTATGTATTATAATATCTTCTCTTCAAATATTCTTGGTTGTATGGCCTTGTCTAGCTCTAACATTCTATATTTTAAAGTCTACTCTTGTTCTAAAATAATTTTCAAATATACATATATATGTGTTTATGTGTGTATTTGTGTGTGTGTATATATATAATGTGTGTGTGTATATATGTATATATATATGTGGATAGATAGATAGATAGAATGATATCTGCTTTGATGCTTTGATACTAATTCACTGTCACCTTGGGCAAGTCATTTATCTGCTTGGCCTTCAATTACCTTTTCATTAAAATGAGGGGATCAGACTTTATAGATCAAGAGTACTTAAGATGAATGTTATGAACTTATTTTCTTTAACATTTTCATGATATTATTTCAATTAATGAAATTGCTTTGAAATCCTACTTATTTCATTTTATACATGTAAAATAATAAATCTAAAAAGGGGCCCATAGACTTTACCAGATTGCCAAAGGGTGAAGTACAGGTACTTAAAGGTTTAGAAATCCTGCTATATATAGATAATCGAGGAGATATAGTTCTAACATCCTATTATATTATTATTCAGAGCCCAGTCACGTTTATTTGGAACAATTTGTCAAAGCTGGTGGTTGAATGGATCAAGCAGACACCTCAGTCCATTTTACTTTCCATTTGTGGAAATCTCTGGCAAACGGTGGTTGGTTATCATATAGTGACAGTCACAAGTTTCTTGTTTGATGTGGGTGTTTTCCCCTTAAAATAATGTTCTTATGATTTGTGGTTTTTATTAATCACTGCTATACCATCCTAATTATTGTTTAGACTCTCTAAATTTAACCATCCTCAGCTGTAAATTCTGGATCGTTCGTCAGTCGGCATTAGTGTTCCCTTTCAGGCTGAGAGCTGTGTGTCTTTGAAATGCAAGGCAACTCACACAGATTCATGTCAGGCCTCCCACTACCCAATTCGCATGCTGTGCTTTATGAGCCAGAGAATCTCCTGCTTTAGAGTTTACTGAGAAGCACATCCTCTATCCCTTTCTTACCTGGCATGCAATTTCTAAACCATTTTCGCTTATGTGAAAGGGAAAAAAAGAGGAAAAAGAATCAACCTTATTGCAGAATTCTATCATCTCCTTAACTGGGCACTGCCTGTTTCCTCAGTGATAAACCAGGGGAGGTAACAGTAGATACGGTTTCAGACTAAAAATCAGAAATCTGGATTCTAGTTTTGACTCTGCTAGTGTCTGGTTGTATGACTTTAGGTGAGTCATTTTACCTTACTTTTTTGGATATGTAAAATTGGAGAGTTGGATAAAGAAGGTTCCTTCCAGATCTAAATGTTTTGATTCTACAATTTAAAAAGTCACTTATTTTTTCTGAACATTAATAGCTAGCATTCATGGATCCTGAACAACTACTTGGTGCAGTGGATAGAGTATTGAGTCTGAAGTCAGGAAGACTCATCTTCCTGAATTCAAATTAGATCTCAGACATTTAATGTAACACTAAATGTCTAGTGTAAAAGTTTCGTGCAACACTAGCTGTGTTACATTATTTGTTTGAATTTTTTAATTTATCAAATGAACTGGAGAAGGAAGTGTTAAATCTTTCTAGCATCTTTGCCAAGAAAACTCTAAATGAAGTCAGAAAGAAGCTAAAACAACTCAAAAATGTATATAGCACCGTTAGATTCACAAGGTACTTTCTATAGATTAGCATATTTGATTCTCATAACAATCCTAGGAGGTAGATGCTATATTTCTCCCTACTTTACAGATTAGTAAACTGAGACACAGAAAGAGTACCTGAATTACCCAGGCTTGCATAACTAATAAATATCTGAGGCATCTAGGATGAGTTCAGCACTTTATCTAATGGTCCACTTGCAGTTAGGTAGAGAATGGATAGAGTGCTGGACTTGGAGTCAAAAAGATGGAATTCAAATTTAGCCTCAGATGTTTAAGTATCTGTGTAACTTTGGGCATATTCCTTAACCTCAGTTTATTTCAGTTTCCTCATCTGTAAAATGAATGCACCTCCCTAACAGGTTTGTTGTGAAGATCAAATGAGATAAGGATTATAAAGCACATAATAAGTGATACATAAAGATTAGCTATTATTATTACTAGGTTGTTAACTAATGTTGATGACTATAATACTAGGCTATAACTAAATGTTGATGTTAGAAGAAATGTGTGGAAGAGATGAAAAATACTGGACTAGTAGTGGAGATACCTGTATTTTAAAATGGTTATGCTATTAAGGAACTTTACTGTATTTGGGCAAAAGAAAAACTTATCTTTCTAAGATGGAGTGTGACTTCTTTAAATAGAGTAGAGTTAATCATTTTCCTCTTTTATTTTCATGATTTACTGATTCCTAGATGTCTGCTCTCCTGTGATTGTACAGATAAATAGTATAGGGATGATCAATATTAAGTAACTTTAAGTAAAAGATTTTTCAAATCTTCTCTCCACTTTGAGATTCAGTTTCCTTATCTATAAAACAATGAGTTTGAATTAGGTAATCACTTAAATATCTTCTAACCTGAATATTCCTTTAATGTTGATTTTTTTTTTAAATAACCCTTTAATGAAATAATAAGTCTTCAATGCAACCAAATCTTTCTGCCCTTTCTTCATTAAACAATTAGCTAAATAAGCTAAATTGATAGAAAGAATAGAAATGAGCAAAAAAAACCCAAAAGCATCAATCTTATGATACTCTCTCTCCACAATCTTTTTTTAAATCACTTTTTGCCAGTAACAAAATCATCATAATTCACATTTATTTTTAATGTTTTAAAATTTGCAAAGTACTTTACATATCAATTCAGCAGTATAGAAATACAATGTGACTACCAATAATTTGGTGGGGTATAAAGTTAAGGTCAGACCTAAAGGGAATTCAGAATATAAAATTCTGGGTCTAAAATAGGTGTTATAATAAGATATTGTTAATAGATGGAATTTAGACTCTGAAGAGTCATTAGAAAACAATGTTATATGTAGAAAATAATCTTAGAACATTGAATGTTAGGGCTAGAAGGAAACTAATGAAGAGTCATTAAAATCAGTAGGGAACTTAGACATTAGAATGTTGGAATATATAATTATAGAGCTGCAAAGTGCTCAAGACAACATTTATTGCCATCCCCTCACTTTAAGGGTAGGGGAACTGATTAGGAGAGGGGATCCAAATACTGTCAGGATTGGACAATGAAACTTTGAATCACTGAGACTTGAATATATTCTATAGATTCATTCTGCTCATTTATGAAAGATTTTGCTAAAAGTCTTTCTTGATTCAAGCAATAGGTAAGGCCCGATTTACAAGCTATTTTATGATTTTTGTGGATGGTATGTTTTTTTAAAATTCAGTATGGATACTTTACTATGTTTGGCAAAAGAAAAAGTCATCTTTCTAAGATGGTGTGTGACTTCTTTAAATAGAGTAGAGTTAATCATTTTTCTCTTTTAGCTCCTTTCATGATTTCATGATTTACTGTTTCCTAGATGTCTGCTCTCCTGTGATTGTACAGATAAATAGTATAGGGATGATCAAGATTATATTTTCTACTACACATTCATATAAAATTTAAAAGAAAATACAGAGGCAAAAAGGTAAAACACACTTCAAAACATCACAGTCAGTCTTAATAATAGCTCATATTTCTACATGGTTTTACAGTTTGCAAAACACTTTCTTCCCAACAACCTACCTAGATAGAGAGTGGGATTATTAGATCTGTTTTATGACCGAGGAAACCGAATACTCAGGTAGTGCAATATCTTGCCCAAGGTCATCTCTCTTCAAATACAAATAATAGATCAGTATAAAATAGATAAAAGTCATCCTCATAAAACACAGTACCATGAAGTTACTAAACATTATAACTAGAAGGGACTTCAGAATCATTTAACATGAGTTCATATGGTAGAGGAAGAAACCAAACAATTTAAAAGCATTTATGATGCACACATTGTATACCATTGATGTTGTTGGGACTATTGAAAGGAGTAAAGCAATTTCTAATTAAAACACAGGATCTCAGAATCTTATATTTGTAAGGCACCTAGTCTATAAATATCTAAATAGGAGTTTTTTTCCACAACATAACTAAAATGTGGTGATATAACAATCTTCACTTCAACAACAATGATTATCATCATAATAACTAACCTTTATACAAGACTTTAATATTTATGAAGTACTTTGCATATTGTCTCCTTTGACCTTTATATTAACTCTTGAAGTTGTTATTTTCCCCATTTTACAAATAAGGAATCCTTCCATCCCTACAGCCCACTACACTCTCTGCTTGGATGGCTTCTCCCTGAACTCCCACTCAAAGAGAGTATGTAGGCCATCCATCTTTTCATTTCTCATCATGCTTCCATCAGGTATCCTTCATCATGTCACTGATCATATTGGGTATATTTCCTCTATTAGGCCCCTCCCCTTTTCAGCTTCCTTTAATGCATTATTTTTTTTTTCCTTTTAGAAAGTTAGCTTAAAGGGTTAGCTAGATAGTGCAGTAGATAGAACACTGGACCTGAGGTCAGGAAGACTGAGTTCAGTTTCAGCTTCAGATACTTAACATTTACTAGCTGTGTGACTCTAAGTCATTTAACCCCAACTGCCTCCAAAAATGAACAACAAAAAAAGAAAGTAAGGTCAAAAAACTCAGGGACTGGCTTTCTTTTTGCTTATATTTGTATTCCTAGTGTTGGGCACTGCGCCTGGTACATAGTCAGTACTTAATACATGCTTATTGACTCAAAAAATTGACTAAGCTTAAGAGAAATTAAGTGACATGCCCAGTGTCATAGAGCTGGTAAATGTCTAAGACAGGAATCCAACGTAGATTTTCCCTATGCTGAGTTTAATACTCTAGCTACTCTATTGGGGCCACTTCTTTGCCTTCTCTCAGCTATTGCCGAGTGATGAGTGACTAAGGCAGCCATTCGATTTTTAAAGAACTTTGTCTTTAGAAAAGATTTTTCTAAAATCAAACCCAAATCTGCCTTTTTTGCAATTTCCATTCATTGTCCCCAGTTTCTACTAGGGATAAGTGAAACGATTCTAATCATTTCCCCCCACAACCATTTAAATACTTGATGACAAAGAGTCTGACTACCATCTAAAGGCAAAACATTGCCAATTGCCATGTGATTTGTCATGGATATGGTTTCACTATTCTGATTCCATCTCTTTGAATGTAGCCCAGCTCATCAATATCTTTCCTTAAGTAGCACAATCAGAACTAATCACAATATCTGATGTAGTCTGCCCAGATTTGAGGATAGTGGGACAATCATCTCTTTCATTGTGATCACCGTGCTTCTCAATGCAGCCTAATATTGTTTAATATTTTGGACTATCATGTTATACCATTAATTCACAAATACATAAATATATATGGAAAAAACCTATATATATGCACAGTTATAATTGTTCTAATTAAAAAAATCACCAAATTTAGTCCAATCTATCCTTTTAAACAGAGGCCCTTTTTTTGTTGTTTTTAGTCTCATTCAGGATATCATCTCTCTCTCCAAACTTTACTTCATTTATAAATTTTTCACATATCCTAAGTTTTTAATCAAGATCATCAGTAATTTTTGGTAAGTGTCTTTTCTACAATTCCCATTCTGGAAGTGAGATTTGTGGGGTCATGACACCAAATAAGACAATCCCTCTCTCCCTCTGTATCTGTCACTCTCTCTGTCATTCCCTCCTCTCCCTCTCTCCCTCCTTCTCTCCCTTTCTCCCTCCTTCTCTCTGTCCCTCCCGCCATCTTTCTCTTTCTCTATCTCTCTCTGTCTCTTTCTATATCTCTCTCTGTTTCTCTCTCTTTCCTCTAAATCTTTGCTATTTCTCTGACTCTTTATACACACATATACATATACATATACATATACGCATACATATATATATATATATATATATATATATATATATATATTATATATATGCTGTGTTTATGTGTGTGTAAATGTGTGGCTACTATGTACAAAAAAGTGTGTAAATTCTTGAGGAAGCTAAAAAAGTTTAGATAACATGTAGTTCTTGACTTAGATCAATAATAATTTAGATCATAGAATAAGAATATATTTAATTGAGATTCAAAAGAAAAAATATTAACATCTTGATGGGGTTAGATGAGATAGCTTAAGCATGAAAATGCAATTGATGGATAACAATTCTGTAGGTAAAGGAAAAGGACAAAGAAAATTCTAGATATAGTGAACATGAGCAGATAAATGAAGAAAAGAAGGAAGAACCTACTGTAGTAGTGGGTTAAGAATTTGATTTACTTGTAGATTTCAAGGCAGAGGGGCTAGAGCCTCATGGAATCAGGAAGACTTGAATTCAAATCTACCCATAGACATTCACTAGGTATGTAACTCTAAATAAGTCACTTAATCTTACCTGCCTCAGTATCCTCATCTGTAAGATAGGGATAATAATATCATTTATCTCCCAGTGTTGCTGTTAGGATAAAAATAAGACAATATTCATAAGGCATTTTGCCAGCCTTGATACAAATGTTAGAAGTAGTGGTAGTAATAGCAGGAGCAACAGTCATAGGGAGTAAGTCTGCAAAGATGAAATAAAAATAGATTGCAAGTTTTCAATCCCAAGCTAAGGAGAATATATTTTAGTAATGAGGCAATAGGGAGCCATTGGAGATTTTTGAGTAGAGGAGTGACACAACCTGATCTATGGCAAAAACTTTGATATCATCTTTTAAAATATATTCAATTTTTATATGATTTTATGTGAAATTTAATGATCCATGATGATTCGTTTTTTATTCACAAGACATGACATTGTTCTCCATGGATTATCAATGATGAGCAACCTTCCTAAATTACACCGGCTGGGATGTGAATTGTAGTTATTGTAGGAATGGTACCCTACACTGGAGGATGCTCTCTTCAAGCTGTAGTTGAATTTCCCAGAAAGCTGCATTAAGGATGCAATTCACATCCTATCAGATGTGAGAAATTGCACTAATACAACTTTAATTTTCAAATCAAATTGAACAAGAAATGAGTTTGGCTGAAATAATCAAGTCTATTGCAGAAGTGCCAACCCTGATGCTTACTGAGATGTGACAGTCCCTTCATGCTATGACCTTGCATTGGGGGGGTGTTTAGATAGAGGTCACAGAAGGTGTTGGCTGCAATTATTCCTTCCCATCCTTCCAATATGATTCCTTAAGAAATTCTCAGCAGCAGATCTGTACCTGACTGCACACATAGATCATGTCATCCACCATTCGTATAACTACCTCTGCTACATCGACACTGCCGCTGGGGTGCCATTTCCACTGACCTCCTTTAATAAAAGTGGTTCCGTCTTTATGAAATTTGCTTTTATACCTAAATTAGGCAGTTATAACTTAAAGCTAGTACTGCTGAATTGCATTCATGGATTCCAGGGTAGTTTGGGTAAGGACCCCCTAGGGGTCACAAACAGTTGCCTTCCTGAATATGAGACTCTGATTTTCAATTTGCTAATCATCTGTTTAGTGAGATCCCCTTGGATTCCTCAGCATGGTGTGGAGGTGACCCTGGGTTCTTAAAGGCAAAGCCAATAAATTGTATGATTGGATAGTTTCTGCCAACCTAAAAAGAATTAAGCTAGATCTTAGAATATTTATGCCTTAAAGATCAGTCTAGCTGGGTTTTGAAAGGCTCAACACCAGATTGGCTATATGGTGATGGATGCTTCCTTGATGTCACCTTTTAGATACGGTCTACCAAGTACAGGAGGAGTTGAAATTTGAGTCAGTGTAGGAAGGTACCCATCAATCAAATCTCATTTCTTTGAAAATACTCGTTAAACAAAAATATCAGAATCCTTTTGGCATCATATTTCTGAAACTAAAACTTAAGACTTTCAGAATATTGCAGTATAATTAACATCTGCTTTGAAGTTAGAAAGCCTAGGCTCAAATTTTTTTCTCTATTTATTTTCTAATCATGATGTCAGCCAAATCATCTCCTCTTTTGGAAGGTTTTTGTACTCCCCTATAAAAATGATGGACTGGAATAGTTTTCTTCTAAGTTGTCTTCTAGATTCAAATCTTATAACCCTCATACCAATAAAATCACATGTCTAGTCCCTATCTATTTCTGCATACTATTTCAATGCCTATAAACCCCTTTCTTTACAAAAACAATCTCATAAGTTGTGCTCACCTTATAACTTCTATTTCATAAATGTGAAAACTGAGGATCAAGGAAATAAAGTAAATTCTTCAAGGTCAGACATCTAGAAAATGGAGATGTCAAAATTCAAACCCATTTTGACATTTTTCAGTCTTTCTCCTACCTTACAAATATTGTACATGTTAGAAGAATTATCAAATGTTAACAAAGTATAGATGTCTTGATTCTATAGTTGGGTTCTTGGAAGAGCATCAGAAGTGCTCATTCTTAGAATTTTCCATATTTTAAAGTGCTAGAGAACACAGCTTTATCCATAGACACTTTTCCAACTTATTAAGGGTGTTCCAATTAGTGTAATATGCTTTGAAATCTAAGTCAAATACAGTAGCACTATGATTTTTAAATTATTTTATTTAAATGGCTTAAAATAATACTCAGCTTAATTTTATTAAAAAATGTATTTAATATATAATCCTCATTATCTGAACCTGGATATATCATTTAATTTCTTTGGCCTCAGTTCCCTCAGGTGTAAATGAGAGTCTTAGGCTGAGTCATCTTGAAGTTCTTTTCCAGCTAGAAATCTGAGATCTATAATTGAATGGTTTTATAGTCTATTATTTCAAATAATAGTTATTACTCAAATATAATAAATTGCCTTATATAGGAAAATGAACATCAATATCAACATTAAATTAGCATTTATTGAGTATCTACTGGTTATAATATATTCTGCTAGAAGAAGGAAAAACATTACATATATTGTTTTATATTAAAATATTTTAATGTCATTTGCTTGGCCTTGGAGGGCCTCTAAAGCCTTGAAGCTCCAGTGTCATTGACCTATTAAAGACAAGTTCTTTTGTCCAGGGGTTGGGAATGGGGATGCATGAACTTGGTTAGGGGGAAAAAGGCATTTTTATTCTCATTAATCTCTAAGTGAAATTTAGTTTCACTTTCAAATATTTAAAGTCATTATTTTGAGAATGGGGTCATAGGTTTCACTAAACTGCCAATACAAAAATGGTTAAGAATCCTTGGTCTAAGTATAAAAGAAAAAAAAGATAAAATGATCATTTCTATCCTTAGTTAGTTTATAATTGAATGATGTGTGTGTGTGTGTGTGTGTGTGTGTGTGTGTGTGTTTGAAGATTAGAGACCTAAATACAGGTTTTAATTCACCAACCTATAAATTAAAGGGTTGCATTAAATAATGTCTGATGTCCTTTCTAGCTCTCAATCTATAATCCCCTCAAGCATGTATTTTACCATATGGATAATAAAATGTGATAGGGACTAAGGGAACTTGAGCAATATTCTACAAGAACTCCAAGGAGAAAGAAGTAATTTTCATCCAGAAGATATCAAGAAAATCTTCACAGAGAAGATGCCATCTGAGTTGAATTTTGAAGAAAACAAAAGGATTTTGAAAAAAAGGCAGATATCTGTTCATGTATGGAGAATGACAATTGCAAAGGCATAGGATAAGTGAGAGTAATACAACAGCACACAGTATGCACAATTCTCATGAGAGGAAATGGTAGGAAACAGTGTGACAGGTACATTGCAGTCATTTAGTATAGGAATTTGAAAGCCAGGGTCCAGGAGAATAAACCTAATTCCATAGACAATTCCAAAAGTAAATGAATTATTTTATTAGAGAAGTCTGAAATTAATTAGGAAGATTGCTCAAACAGTAGGTTAAGGATGAGTTGGAGAGGAGGTAGAACTAAGTCAGGAAACCATTTAAGGGTGTATTATGTAATCTGAAGTCCAGCTTTTTAAACTATGGATTGTGACCCCATGTGGGTCTCATGACTGAATGTGAATGTTGCAAAATTATGATTTGTATATCAATTTTATATCAAGTAAAAATGGTCACAAGTGGAAAAAAGTTTTAGAAGCCCTAAAGAAGGTAAAATTCTGTCAACTAGGGTGTTTGTAGCAAGAGGCAATAGGTGTGTGTGTGTGTGTGTGTGTGTGTGTGTGTGTGTAAAGGATATTTTGAAGGTATAAACCATACAGTTTAGCAATCATATAGATATGGGAAGGGCATGGCATACCGACATCATTTTAAATGGGGATCAAAATAGTTATGTCACTGACACATGTCTCTATTTTGCTTTAGCCTCAATAAAACATGAACAGGTAAGTTTTGGGGTGTGGCTTTTTCTCTTCAAGTCAAAATAAATCAGAAAATTGATAAATTTTTAAACAACCTTATTAAGTCAAAAATATAGAAAAGCAATCAACAAATACAAAATGAACAGGATAAAATCACCACAAAACCTGAAATATGTTATGTAATTATATATGTATTTACAATAATTATATATATAATTACAATTATATAATGCATGTATATTTGCCAAAAAACTGAGAATACATACATTTAAAAATAGAAGACCATATTCAGAAATAGAAATTTCTGTTATTTTAACTGAAGATTTTAAATAATCTAATCTCAAAAGAAGGGATTGAACTGTCTGTAAAGGAGCAGCCAAAGTTGCCTAGCCCCAAAGGACTTTTACAATAATGCTATCAAATTTTTAAAGGACAAACAAACCCACTACAACAAGAAAAATTAAGAAACTTGAAAAATTACTTCAAATCAAAAAGAACATCGAAAAGGCAAAGTAGGATGAATCTTGATTAGAATTTGAGTCCTCCTTCTGACACTTTCTGAATGTAGTTTAACCTATTAAAATTAGGGTAATAGTCCTTGATTATTTTACAGGGGTTTTGTGAACAAAAAAAAAATGTGTGTGTGTGTGTGTGTGTGTGTGTGTGTGTGTATAGACATTATATATGTATGTATATGTGTGTATATATATGAATATATATGTATATGCAAATATATATATGCACTTTGGACATTAACCATTTTACAAATGAGGAAACTGAAATCATGAGATAGGATATGGCTTGTCCGAGGTCACGCAGGAAATATAATGAGAGCTAGGGAAAGAGAAGTGAGCCTAGATTTAGTTACACCTGAACTTAAATCCATTCCCATGCACTTACTAGCTATATGTCTCTGGGCAAGTAACTTCTAGATAACTTAGTTTCTTCATCTGTAAAATGGCAATGATACTGTCTACCTCTTGAAGTTGTTATGAGGCTCAAATGAGATAAAAACTTTTAAATGCTTGTATAGTTGACCATCACTCATCCTTTCCTTCCCTTAAAAAACAGATATTCTGAATTCAAATCCAATACTGTTTAAGACACCAGGATTTTGGGGAAAGATAAAAGTTCATTCTCTTTTGAGTAGTTTAGATGAATTTGTTGTGTTATAATTGTAGAGTTGGAAGAGACCTTAGAGTTCAGCTAATATAACCACCAGATGATGTAGGAACTGACTGCTCAGTAGCCCTGAACTTCCAGCCTTTGCTTGGACATGTCTAATAATAGATAATGCAATACCTTATGCAGCAGTCTTTTTTTCACAGTAGGACAACTCAAGTTATTAGATAGTTCTTCCTTATTTGGAGATAATTCTTATTCTTTCTTATAATTTACATTCATTAACCTTATTTTTTTTCCCCTCTATTGCAACTGAATAAGTATACATGGTAGCCTTCATCTATATGCCACCTTTCAAAATTGCAAAGAAATTCTACACAGTACAGGAGGTTCGTTAGCTTTGAAGATAGTAAGACCTGACTGATTTTTGCTTCAGAAATAGTCTACATTTGTTATTATAAACTGGTGATGCTTTACCTTTTAATGGTCCTGGCAACTCTTGAGTTCAAGAAAAAATTGCTTATCTGCATCAGTGCAGATGGTTTCCACATTGTAAATTCTACATATTGATGAAATCACAGCTTTACAATCATACCTTGTACCAACTCCAGCACTCAAACAAACAAATTAAATGAATAATAAATATAGAGATAGTTAGATGGATGGTTAAATGAATAGGTAAATAGATAAATAGATAGATAGATAAATGAAGAATTGAAAGCATGATGGCAGAGTAGAAAGAGTATTGTATTGGGAGTCAGAGCGAAATAGTTAAACATTTTTGCCATAATTCTGCTTAGACCTGGAGCTTTGACTAGTCAATTAATTTCTTGAAACATCAGGGAATTAGACTATGTTGCCTTTGAGGTTTCTTCCAACTTTTATATTCCAAAACTGTTCCAACCCTAATATTTTATATACTAAAGTCTCTTATAGCTCTATCACAGGATATGATTCTGTCTAATGACCATCATTATATCTAACCCCTCCCCTCATGTCTTCATCCCTCAGATCTACATTTCCCCCTTTAATTGTTCCTTATTTTTTAGATTTGGAACTTAAAAGGATCTCTATGCATATCTTTTTAATCTTTCTCAGATAAGAAAGGAATCTGAATTTCAGAGAATTTGGGGGCCTTCCCCAAATCACATGGATATTAAATGTCACATCCTGTAATCAAACTCAAGACTTCTGACCCTTAATCCTGTTCCTTGCCCACTAACACTAGACCAATCACCTTTTCTGAGTGCACGCCCAACTTGTCTATGTCCCTTTCAAAATTAGCATGCAATAGATCAATGAACCATAGCTAAGATAGGAGCACAAGCCTGGAGATTTATTTGCAAAGTCATTTATTTCAAGCTGCTAAATCTACTCAGAGCAGCATCTACTTTATCCTAGGCACATGGGATCTCTTAGTTTTTAAAAGATCTTTAGGGATAGATAGAGCCAGCATTCTCCCAGCCATGGTATACTTTTATTATTATATTATTATTTTTTATATTTTAACAGTACTTTTTGTATCCTATGGTCATACTCTGGAATGATTATCTCTATGACACAGGTAAATGTTTTTCTCCCCAGGTGAAGAAATGGGCCACTGACTGATTAATTATCAGGTTTTTCCCCAGCTGCAGTGCAGCACACAGTTACTTTTAAAAAATAAATTGTTGGCTTTTATCCCCATGCTTTTGTTCACTATCATTGGTTGCCCTTCCTTAAGCAAAAGGTTATTAATCAAATAAATATTTATGTATACAAATTCATGTTGTATTAACTTATGATCATAAAGTCATATAGAGGTATAAATAAAAATAAAATCTTCCATCTGTGTAACACTTTGCTGAGTGTTTTCCTTATAGAAAGGAAAAGGTTTCATTCACTCTCATTTCTTAGATAAGGAAAGTAAGATGTAATGTGATTGTTGTAGATGTCTTTCCCGAATTCTGGGAATAATTTAAATGAGAACAGGATAATTCATTAGCATCTACTAAGCTTCAAAGTCATGTCTTTTTAACTTTAATGATGATGTCATCCATTCTGATGCTAATTCTCAAAAAAGAACTTCCCAAAAATGTCTCAAATAAGGGAGATCTCGCTTGAAGGAGTGTGGTTACTAAGGGAAAATATTTAATAAGTGGTTATGACCAAAGTTATACAGATAGTTAGCATTAGACTAGGCATCTCTATTCTTTTTCAGTTTCCTTTCCTCTGTTCACCATGCTGCCTCTGCTTGGCTAAGACCATACAACATTCTGTAATTTAATGAAAATAGATGTCCCTTTTTGGCATTGATTAGTAAAAGGGCAATCCTTGGCTTGGAGAACTTTGCCTTAAGAAGAAGGTGGAAGAGTTGTAGCATTTTCTGGGATGAACCACATAAATGGATAGAGTTGAAAATTGTTGCTCTGCAGAATGGATAAAAGAGCTTAGATGATTTTAGGCTGAATGAATAATAGTCTTCAACTGTATGAATGATTGTTCTGTGCAGGAAGGTGATCAACTTTTCTTTGCCTTTGCCAATATTGAATAAGAGTTACTGGATTTAAATTGCAGTGAGGGAAATTTAGGTTAGATTTGAATTGCTCCCTGACTAAGAGTTGTTAGCCATAGAGAGGGAATTATTTTCACTGGAGAACTTTTAAAAATAGCAAGCATTCATCCATCTTCATTGATTCCTGTCTAAGAAAAGATGACATCTCTCCTCTTTGATATAACTGGAGGATCTGGCACCAGGAAAAAAAGCCACATAAATATCTCTAACCATGATCTTCAAAGCTATTCTTTATGGACTTCTTGAAATTTTATGCTACTCTCTTACTTTCATAAGTATATAGGATCTTTAATGATAGCAATAACTAGTCTATCCCATGAACACAATTCTCTTAGCTTTTGCCTCTGTGACTACTGCAGACAGTAGTCTTAGAGTTAGATTATGTGGGAAATCATTTCTTTTTGAACCTCAGTTTCCTCAAGTGCAGAAAGGGGTTAATGACATTTACCTTGCCCTACTCATAAAATTGGGAGGAAAGCTCTTAGTAAAAAAAAAAAAAAAAAATCTCATAGAGAAAGAGATGAATACCAGTTCTCAACTCAGATTTAAGAAATCACTTATTAGTCATCTATCTTTTATGCAAAGATTCAATATATATATATATATTAAAAAAAAAACAAAACCTGTAGGAAGACCTTTGAAGTGGTTGAAGGGTTGCTTTGTCAGATGTCTTTGTAAGAATGTAATTCAAGGGGCAGCGAGGCAGTGCAGTGTATAGAGCACTAGTCCTGAAGTCAGAAGGATCTGATTTCAAATCTGGTCTCAGACAATTAATACTTCTTAGCTGTGTGATTCTGGGTAAGTCACTTAATGCCAAATGCCTCAAGCAAAAAAAAAAGAATGTGGATCTTTATTTCATAGGATGTTACAATTTGCAGCAATTGGGAAAATGTTCACATTTGTACAATTTCACATGCATGGAATTGGAAGTACTTTTTCACATTCATGGAAATTGAAGTATTTGCGCTCAGTAATGTATAAAAATATTCACCTGAACTAGTCTTTAACCTTAAGGAGCTTACATTACATTGAATAGATGTAGTTCAGTATGTACCCAGGAAAATAAATACAAATACAATTTGAAATTAGATAATGAAATCCAACTGGAAAGATTTTGAGTAAGAGGTGATATTTGAACTGAATCTTGCAGGATATTAAGGATCCTAGAAGATCAAAGTGAGGATTCAAGGCACACAGAACCACATCTATAAAGATAAACAGAAGGAAGTAAGCTGTATCTCAGGAATAGCTAGTGGGTCAGTTTGATAGAATCTTAGAATGCATGCAAAGGGAGTTGGAGCTATATTGCAAGTGACTTTTGATGACAAACTAAGGAATTTTCATTTTACAGTAAAGATAAATTATGAGAAACTAAAATTTTTAAGGAGAGAGGTAGAGGGTCACATGGCCACCTTTTATCTTAGGAATATTATGCTGACAGCTCTATGGTTGTTGTTTGTCCTTTCTTCTTGAAGAGAACCATGATATCAAAGACATGCAAGTAAATTGAATTTAAGTGAGGGAGAGCTGTACAAGGTCACATGCCTTACTTTTTCCTCCAGAGCCATCTGGGTCCAGTGGCAAGATACAGAATAAGATGACTGGAGTTAGTTCTATGAAAGATGTGCTGGAGAGAAGAAAGACTAAAAGCATAGAGATCAATTGGAAAGATATAGCAAGTTTTGGGATATGAGACAATGAAAGCTTGAACCTCATGGAGCTGTGCTATGAGTGGAGAAGAAGAGATGGATATAAGATGTTGTGGAGATAAGATTAATAAAAGTTGGGATCTAATTGAATATGGGAGATAATAAAGAAAAAAGAAGATAAATTTTATGAGGATTTTGTGGAGCTGGCAACTAGGATCATAGTGTTCTCAACAGAAATAGATGAGCTTGGGAACAGGAAAAGTTTAGGAGTTAAAATGAGTTCAATTTTGGACATGTTGAGTTTGAGATTCTAATGGAATATCCAGCTAGAAATATATAGAAGCCAGCTGCTGGTGCGGAATTGGCATTCAGGAGAGGGATTATGAAAAGATTTATAAATTTGAGAATCATATGCATAGAAATGGTGAGTGAATCTTTGGAATCTGATGAGATCACCAAGAGGGAAAAGAGGAATGGGGGCAGAGCCTAGAAAAGAGCATTGGAGGAATATCTGTACTTAGGCAGTAAAAAGGAAAGACAACAAGTATTCTTCAAGTACTTACTACCTGGCTAGGACCATGTTTATTGTAGATGTTATAAATTAGAATGAAAAGAAAGATAGATCCTGTCATGAGGTATGTGACATTTTAATGGAGGAGAATAGCATGAAAATGGGAGCTTAAAGTGGGGTCAACTCTAGAAGGTGTCCACATTAGAACATGGTGTTGAAGGCTGGAAATTCAGAAAAGCATTTGGGAGGGGAATGACAGCTGCTTAATCTGAGCTATTTCCCAAAATGGAGATTCTGGGAGGGAAAAAGCAATGGGAAAAGAGTGATCGCATGGCAGAGTAAGAAAGTTATAAGGATAGAAAAAAACAAGCAAACAAAGAAACACTCAGGATAAAAAGGCCCTGCCTAGGTGCCCAAAAAGGTTCTAGTGGTGAACTTGCAACTGAGACATGATGTTGAAATCCAGAAAGTCAGCATGAGATGAATAATGAATTGTCAAAGGAGACTGACAAGAGGAGTACAATAGGTTTGGAAACAAAGAGAGATCAATGTTACTATAGAAAAACAAGGGAAATGTATCTGGGAAATGACCATAATCAATAGTATCAGAAACTGCTGAGAAGTTGAATGTGATAAAAGCTGATAAGAGACCACTGAATTTTGGAATTAGAAGATCATTGGCAACCTTGTTGTTTTACATCAAGTGATGAAAGAGGAAAGTATTTTATAAGGATTAAGAAGAGATGGATACATAAAATTATAATCAGTAGAGAGCATTTTAAAGGAATTTGGTTATGAAATGGAGACAATATATTAATGAAATGTATTCATTTTGGATAGGAAAAGTCTGATTGTGTTTATAGGAAGTTGGGAAGGAGTCAGTAGAAAGAAAAGAATAGATGAAACAGAAAGAATGATGACATTCAATGACAAACTCTGAAAGAGAAGAGGGCACAAGTAGAAAGATTTATCTTGGCAAGGAGAAGGACCACATCTGACTTAGAGATCTAGCAAAGGAGAGAAAAGAAATGATAGAGAATGATTTTGATATGTAGTGTAGAAGAGGAAACTCATGCCAGATGGCCTCTCTCTCTCTCTCTCTGTCTCTCTCTCTCTCTCTGTCTCTCTCTCTCTCTCTCTCTCTCTCTCTCTCTCTCTCTCTCTCTCTCTCTCTCTCTCTCTCTCTCTCGATAAATTAGAAGCTTAAGTCTTCTGAGGAAAAGGAAGGAAATCATGATATAGGATAAGTGATTTATAAGGAAAGAAGTTAGGAATAGTTGTTGTGAAAAGTATTGTAATGAATGAATTACAGAAGAATAAAATCATGTCCAGACATGCAACATAGAGAGCCCAGCTGACTTTAGGTAAAAGCAATTTGTATTTGGCAGGGATGGCATAGTTATGTGATTTCCTGGGTGTAGAGGTTTTCAGCTAGAGCTTCTTGATTTCAAAGAAAAATAAAAAAATCTTGATCACCACATTTCAATATAATTGGTTTCTTTTGTATCCTAAGTATTTTAGGCATTTTAAACATTTTTCTGGGCTATCTATAAGCATCACCAGATTGACAAAGCTGTCTATCATACACACACATACACACTCACACACACACAGGCAAACAAATACACAAATTTAAGAACCTCTGCTTTAGTACTTCTCAAAGCATGTAATTAGGAACAAAGAATTTCAGGTCAAAATGAAGCTTGGAGTTTTTGAAAACATTAGTAGCAACAGGATAACAGGGCAAGGATATTAAAAATTGGGAATAATTAAAACAGTAAGCAATAATGTTGATACTACATAGTACAGCGAAAAGAACACTAAATTGAAGTCAAAGTCAAAGTCAAATTGAAGATACTAGATTCAAATCTTGTATCTCCTTGTATGATCTTTGGCAATATATTTACTATTTCTGGGTCTTAATTTTTTTTGTCTGAAAAATGAGCATATTAAATTAGATTATCTCAAAGGTCTGACTTTCAATATGTGATCTGTGACTGAAGTAAAACACAGAGGAAGAAAGACCTAATGCCTCAGAGGTAGCCAGACTTCTGTCTCCTCCTCTTAGGATGTGAGACTTTTAGGTGTAGGGATTGTCTTGCTTTTTTTTCTTGTGTACTGAATGATTAATACAATGCTTTGAATTCTGTGAAGATATCAGTGTAAATAATGTCATTATCCATTGAAGTAAGGTCTCTATTATCTTCTTATTACACTTAAAAGTACTCTCAAATCACATTTTTAATGAAATATGTTGAGCTACTTGTTGAAGCATTTAACAATGCTTTTTTTCATTCATTCATTCATTCATTTATTCATTCTGGAAAGAATCAGTTTCATTAGCACCAGAAGGTGGAAAGAAGATGAGAAGAGAGCAAGATGAAATTTGTTAAAGATAGAAAAAAGGTTCTAGAGAATACAATGGAAAAGAAGGGCAAAGGCCAGACACTAAAGTATTGAGAATTTGGCTGGTATTACATCATGGAGAGTTGGTTTAGGAGGGAAGAATTATCTGAATCATACATATAAAAAAGGAGATAGAAACATTCTCTAGTCATTAGATGGGGATTATTAGTTAACTGTGATCATAGGAAGATGTGTTAATCTATAACCTCTCCAAACACTGGGGACCAGAAATTGAAGCAGCAGATATATTTAGGACATGATTCTAGGTCAGTAGATACTTGTTGATTCCATCTCCAAAAACCCAAATGAATTCATTCTCACTTCCAGTCCCTTTACCTTAACCCTGGATGTGAAGATACATGCCGAATGTGTATTCAGCTTCTGATTACCTCTACCATCCTGGTACATTGACATTTAATGGTTAAAGACTTCTAAAGTTTTATGTTTTTTCTCAGATTTTATTGCCATTCATGAGTCAGAGTAGCTTCTACCTAAGAAGTACAGCTCATTGCTACTTGCACACTCAGGAAGTCTGAGATATTTCCTGGGAAAATTTGTCAACCAATGCAGAGTGGATATTGTCTCTATATGTGGCAATAGACTGTAGGGTAAACAGGCTTCCAACTATATTTCCTTAGCAGGGGTAATTAAAATTCTCTCCTCCTGTATCCAGTAATGGGTAAAAAAAAGAATAGAAAGTCTGGATCCTTGTTTTCAACTCTGCTTCTATCCCAAGTCCCCACTCTAAGTGTTCCCACTGGGGCAATGGAAGGTTTGAGACATTTTCTCATATGGGTTGTTACAAAATCAGATAAAGTAATGTCTCCAAACATTGGGACTATATCTTATTTCTTTTATTTTTGAAGTACTTTCAAATATCCATCTCTTTTTCTTTTAAACTTTAGAAATATCAAAAAACTAGTTTAATCCATTTTTTTGAAAAAAGGAAGAATGTAAACTGTTTTTGGCTTCTGTATGTTAATCCAAGTAAAGGAAGATGGTTTACAGGGAATATTACTGTAACAGTGCTAATGTTGCACACAGAGAGAAGAATACTGTCCATTTTTTTAATCAATGCAGTTGTTAAATAATTGTGTGTGACTGTCCTAATTAGTCAGCCATTTGAAAAGATAATTGGGCCCCTGTAAATAGGCAGAAGATTAGGAATGATGGTTAGATGTACTGATTTTTATGGCAGATAAATGATGGATGGGTAGAATTTTATTAGTTCTATCTGGCGTGGCCTAATTTTGGCTCCCTCTACACTGCTTTTCAATGCACCACCTCAAGTCACTGGCAGGATTATTCTGGTCATGAATAATTGCATGGATTTGAATTTGTCCTTTTAACCTTGTGGCAGTGTAACGCTTCTATAGGTTTCTTGTACCACTAGATATAGGTTAGGTCTTAGTGTACTCTCATGAGACAATGGGCTAAGCTGAGGTTAGCCTTATAAACTCTAGAGAGTTAAACAGATATGAATCCTCTTTTTAATTTCTCCAGATTCACACAGAGAAGCAGAGACCTGGTGAACCAGAGGCACAAAAGTCCAGATTGCACTTCTCTGTACTAATACCTTAGATGATGTTTCTAAAGAAAAAAATATAGAATCAAAGAATAGGTGAAAGGGAAATTGGCTTTAAGAATGTAGAGGATGAAGTCCTAAATTGGGCAGGAAGAGAGGGGATGCAGAAGTCAGCTTCCCCAGGGTTTTATCTCTAAAATATAGCTTCCAAGCACTGTCCAGGTTGATGCAGGAATATTTATTATCTGCATAAAAAAGACAGCGTTTGCTATTTCCTATGTTCAAAACAACCCCAACACTTTTTGATAGAAATGAAAGTTTTCCTTCCTTTCCTTTTTCAGGTGTGGAGAAATCACCTTTGAATGCCATACCACATTTCTTGTCATTTTCAAGTTCCTTCCCTGCTCCTTTTTTGTACCCAGGTCATCTATTATTCAGTTGTGATGAATGTTTTATACCTCTATTGATCCCCCTCATGGAGCCACATAGAGAAGTCTTCATGACATTGGTTGAGTCATATTTTCTCAGTAACATGGAATCCATGAAGTCTGGATAGTAAAATTGGCAGGAATAATGTATAAGTTTGTGAAAGGCAAAGCAATAGGTACTCACATTTGAAAGCAAGAAGGAGGAAAAGACCAAGTTACAGTACTTTGGAACTCTGAAATTGCAAAGCACTACATGGGTTGGGACTAGAAAAAAAAATGGAAATAAAGTATTACAGAGGAAGGCAAAAAAAAAAAAAACAGTCTAGTGTCAGGCTAGAATTAAAAAAATAAAATAGAAATGGATATCCAGTATTAAAGAGATTATGTGTTTTGCTTCTTGACCTTCTCTTTCCTACAAATGAACTTCAGCTGTTGGCAGCTCCCAGTTGCTGTTGGTATATCCTTTATTTGAGATGAGTTTACGAAGCAGCAATCATTAACAATGTCATAGAAACACTTTCTGGGCCAAACTTGGTAGCTCTGACTAGTTTCCCACAGGACAGTCAGTCTAATTCATCAAAATCTACTTTTCTTTAAACAGTTTAGAAAAAAAAGTCCCCTAATTTCACTAATGTTAAAAAGGACAATAATCCATACAATCTTCAAATTTTTATTAGAAATTAGACTAGACATTAACTGGTTTAAAGTTTTCTCTGTGGGTGTGTGCCTCTTTTCCTTTGTGGCAAATCAATGTTTTTGGAATTTATTACTCTCCCCCAATTATTAAGATGGTATCTGTGAACATATCAAAGGCATTAAACAAGATCCAATATCAAGGTCTATTTGGTCTGGGCAGTAATGCCTTGATGAAAATAAGCTATTATAGCATTGAGAATTACTTTAGCTAACTTCTTACTTGTTAAAGCACACTACAAAATAGAAACAAAGTTTTCTAGTTATTGAAAACGTTGAAATATGGCCTTTAAACATAGAGAAAAAAACCATTATCTTTTCAGAATCACTAAAATGTATTTCTGACTAGAGAGAGGCAGAGATTAGATGACCTCTTGAATTCCCTTCTTGCCTTAAGATTTTATGAAATTTCCACTTGTAACTATTTGATGTTCTTATAACTATTATTTTACGTGGTCAAGTAGATTTCTTCTCTAACCTAGATACAATTTCAAATATAAAAAAAAAGAATTTTCAAGTAGTATAGCAGCTCTAAATAATTAAAAACAAACATTTATGGGTTTTGTTTTTAATGGAAAAACAAAGGGGTTATAAAAGGACAGGATACAATTGTTCTTCAGTATTATTTTTCATCTTAGTAGAAAAGTAGAATGATAGAACTAAAAAGAGTGTTAGAAGAAATATATAAAATTACAACTAGAAGTAACCCAGAGTACAGAATTTTAGACTATGGACTGTTAGCTAGAAGAGAGATTAGAATGGCAGATCATACATAAGAGCTTCCTCTGATATAAGACTTCCTTTGGAGCATAAAGTCAAATATTTTATTCCCATTTCCATTACTAATGAACCAAAGTCTCCTCTATTGATCTTTCCTCAAGTGAGAGGTAGATAGAATTGGAAGGCAATAGATGTAGTGGAGAGGATCTTGCACTGAGTCAGTAGTTCTAATTCCAGATATATCACTAAACTAATCTAACCACGTTGTTCAATAAATTTCTTTCCTCACTTTCCTCTTTTGTTAAAATTAAGAGATAGCATGAGATCAAAAGTTTTTAATCTTTTTTTGTCATTGACATCTTTGACACTTTTTTGAAGTCTCTGGATCCCTTCTCAAAATATTTTTTAAGATTCACAAAATATCATATATAGAATTATAAAGGGAAACAAAAGTTAGGGACAACAAAGGTAATTTCCCCATCCAAGTTCACAGATATCTTAAAATTTATCTCTTGATCTATAGGGTCTATAATTTCCAGTTAAAAACTGCATTAGATACTTTCTAAGGTTTGCTTAAAAGATAATCATGGAGAATATGAGCATACTGAGGTTTTCATGATGAGTTCAATTGATAAGACATCCTGTTATGAAAAGGATAGACAGACGTTATTACTAAACTACTATCAGGGATGTTGGAAAATAGAGAAAAGGAGAGAGGTAACATAAAATCGGAGGAAAGCAAATGCTGTCTTCATTTTTGCATAAAGGAAAGGAAGCATGGAAATCATAAGCCAATGGATTTGCTTTTAATTCCTGGCAAATTTTAGAAAACATTATTAAATGATGGTTAGTGAACATTTATAAAACAAAGATAACAGAGAGTTCACATGAGTGCACCAAAAAAAAAAAAATGCCTGAATGATCACATTTTGCTTTATTGACAGAATTACTAGACTAACACATCAAATAAATGTTGTTCATGCTGCTAACCTTTTGACAAAGTATTTAGCAAAATCTCACATAATTAAAGATAGAGAGATATGGACTAGTCAACAATGGGTGAATTGGAACTGATTAAAGAATTTCTGAGAGTGGTCATTAATGCAACAATGTCAGCTACATAGGAAATTTCTACTGCAGTACCCCAGATGCAACAAAGAAAACCATCACCCCAGAAGTTTTCAAAATTTTTCCATAACCATGATTATCAAGTCTAACCAAATTTAAAGATCATAGAAAGCTGAAGGCATAGATAACATGTTGGATAATAAGTTATGATCCATATGGAAGCAGATAAAATTAGATAAAATTTAATAAAAGCAAATAAGTTTCTTAAACTTGGGTTTAAAAAATCAACTATATAAGTTCCAAATTTACAACAATGGGAATAAACAGTGTCATGTAAGCCAAAAATGCTAATGCATGATTAGTATGCGTTAAAAGAGATATAAGATAGGGAACTACACTGGTGGTAGTTTCATTCCACTCTTCCTCAATCAGACGACATGTAGAATATTATGTTTAGTATTCACTGAACTTTTTACCTGACTTCACATCTGGTCACAGTCACTTACTGGTTTGTGATGTTGGACAAGTACAATAAAGTGGAAAAGGAAATAGCAAACCACTATAGTATCTTGCCCAAGAAAATTCCCAAAAAGTGGTCATGAAAAGTCAGACATGATTAAAAATGACTAAATAACAACTCACTTTGGAAAGTACATTGATAAGATGGAGTAAATCCAAAAAGAATTCTGGTGGGATCGTGAAAGATCTAGTGTGCATGATATAAGAGGATTGTATGTCATGACTATTGAAGAATTTGGGGATATCTGACCTAGCCAAAAATATCCGATAACCTTGTTTTGTGGTTTTTTGAATGGCCCTGGAAATAGGATTAGATTTTGTTGCATCATCCCAGAGGGAAGAATGAGCAACAACAGATGGAAGTTGTAGAAACAAATTTAACCTACGGGGAGAAAGGAAGAAAAAAGATTCCATAAAGCAGCTTCTCATCCCATGGTGGAATAATCTCTTAAGAGGTCATAGCTTTCTCTTCACTGATGTTGGAGTAAGGCTGGTATACCATTTCTTAGATATTTTATAGATGTTATTCATAGATGGCTTTTGAGGTTCTCTTTATCTTTGGGATTTTGTGATTCTTCCTAGTACATTATGATGATTTTCATAACAGTGGAGAAGGGTTATGCAACTTGATTTAAGATATGCAATCTGAGCTACATTTTCACTAACTTTTCAGATACTGGAGCATTTTGGAAACTTTTTTCTTTTTTTATCAGATTGCTTTGGTTCATTTCCCCAACCCACCTCCTTTATGGATTTTGTCTTTTTTATTTCAATTAACTCAACTAGTAATACAATTGAGAAAGACTGAACTTTATCAACTCCACTGAATTTTCAGGAAGAAACAAAAAAAAAGCTGTGTCTCAGAGCAGGAAGACACAAAGCTGAGCACACAACAGGTGCTCAATAAATACTTTTTGATTGGCTATCTGATCAGACAGAGCTCTGGGCTTCATAGCAAATGTTCACTATTCTTTATTTGTCAAGTTTAATGTATTCCAAGTAAAGATGGAGTCTAGACTTTGGTAGTTACCTCATACAACATGAGGATCATTGAGGTATGGGACTATTTCTAGCATGTAGAGATAAAATTTTTAAAAAGGGAATATGAATTCTTTCAGAGGCCATGCCATTGGTTTAGGAATCTCTGATTATTAGATTATCCTTTTTGTATGGTTATGTTTTGTTTTCTGTATTGGTCTGTGATTTCAATGATGCTAGGAAATCCCAGCAAGCAAGCTCCCTCTACCAATTCAGATTAGTACCTTCTTTGAAATTTATATCCTTAGGGGTTGAAATCTGGAGCATTAAAAAGCTAAATATTTGTACAAATCTTACAGATTTTATTTATGAGAGTCAGGAATTGCTCTAGATCCTCTGACTCTGAGGTTACTACTTTATCCACCATTTTCTATTCCTTCAGCATATTTAAAACATACTCATATTCAAATGTGGTTTAGCTATGCATCATATAATTAAGCTTTTTATGTTCTCCTTTTACATTTTCTTACTAGGTTACAAAATTTTTGAGGTCAAAGGTTTTATTATTTTATTTGCTCATGTAGCTGCTGCATTTAATGCATTGTGTGTAATAAATGATAAATATTTGTTATTAATGAATTAATCATAATTCATGAATTAATTAATTATAAAATTTTAGAACTGGAAGAAATGTTAGAAATAATCAACTAAATGCCACCTTTTCATTGGTGACAAATTAGAAGATCAGAAAGGTTAATTGATTTCCCTAAGGAACTAGCTAGTCAGGAACAGACATGTTATTTCAATACTGATTTCCTGAATCCTAGATCATTTTGCTTTTTAATGATGTATGCTGCAATGGATGCTTTAATATTTTTCAAGCATATATTGGAAATCATTCTGAAGTGGCTTCAGTTACTCTCTGTATAAAAATTTACACTAATATAGTCTTAAGACTTAAGAAATATTTTTCTCATGATAACACTTTAAGTTAAGTAGTAACAAATCTTTACTTAAATAATAATAGCTGACATTTATGGGATGCTTTGAGGTTTACATAGTCTCTACCTACTTTATTTTGGTTGATGTGGTTCATTGTCATCACCAAAATAATAAATGACATATATGAATTTGAAATATAGAATGTTTTGGATGCATTATCTTATTTGAAACTTACAGCAAACCTGTTGAATAGGTTCTGGCAGTATTCCCTTATTGATGAGCAAACTGAAGTTTGGTGAAGAAAAAGGATAACCTCATGGTCAATATTTAGACCCTGGAGTATTTTTTCTCTGTACTCTGCTGATTTTCTGTGTAGGTCATTGTTTTTGTCTTTATCTTCCCAGAAAGGTTGTAAATTTTCTTATGTTTTTTTTTTTTTCCAGCATCCCCATGGAAAATAGTACATTGCTCAATATACAGTAAATATATTCAGTAAATGTTGAAGTAGCACATGTCTTGATAAAAAGAGAGAAGTGCTCAGTGTGTATCATTATGGTATAGGAACTCTCACAGTACTGATGGTAAGAATCTGCCTCCATTACCAGGAGTGGGTCTTATAGGAAAAAGTTTTACAATGAGTGAATTTTAATCAGGGTTAGAACTACTATGAGACTTAGTTCTCAAAATGCTCCTGAGATACAGTGATGTGGGAGCTCAGATGAAGGTTGGCTATTTACATAGGTGTTTGGTCATGTTTGTCTATTGCAAAGGGCAAAACTGTCCCAGAAGAAACAAACTAAGTGTGGTATAGTGGAAAGAATTCTGCAGCATAAACGACAGTATCAGAAATTCTCTATCCAGACCCTGCTTCTTACTGCCTACATGACCTTGAATAATTTCACTTTTTCCATTTGTAAACTTTATATTCCTTTCCTTTCAAATGATGTGGTTGAAGTGCATGTTCATATAAGTCCCTTCAATCTATAGAGACTAGACCTCAAAACATTCTGAGTATTATGTTCTAATATTTGAGTTTCAACATATTGAGTCCCAGTATATGGAAGACAAAGCAGCACAAAAATACAGAACCATGGGTACCAAAAAAAAAAAAAATCTAGATTTTTATCTGATATCTGCTAGCCATGGAATATTGAACAAATCATGTGAGGCTTAGAAGGCATTTTCCTATTTTCAAAATAGGTGGATTTGGTAAATGTAGAGAGTGAAGGGTACAAAATACAAAGCAGAACCCTGGCGACTGAAAATGTAATAAGAACAATTCTTGAATATCAGAATAGATATCATGAATTCAAGTCTCCAACTCTAGTAGAAATCCTAGGGCAGTTAGTTGGTAAAATGGATATAGTACCAAGGTTTGAGTCAGAAAGACCTGAATTCAAATCCAGTTTCAGACAAGTCATTAAGTCTATTTGTCTCAGATGGTAATAATAATACATCTACCTTCTAAGATGTTGTGAGGACCAAATGATATAATAATTGTAAAGTATTTAGCATAGTACTTGGCACATAGTAAACTCTCTATAAATGTTAGCTATTATTATTATCAGCTACTAATTTGATCGTGAGCAAATCATTTCCCCCCCTTTTTTACCTCAATTTCATCACCTTTAAAAAAGGCACAATGCAAATCTCATATTGCTATTTTTAACAATTAAATGAGATATGTGCACTACTTTTAATAATTTGAAGTACTGAACATAGGATAATAATGATGGTTACTGAATAATGAGGATATGTTTGAATTGATGTCATTAAGGTCTCAGATCCCAATTCTATTAAGTTCAACAAACATCTAAATGACTATTATATGCAGAACTGTGGTAAGTACAGAGGATGACAAGATTAACAAAAGAATCTAAATTCTATCTTAAATAAGTTAACTTATATGAGAAGACAACTGCATTAATAGATGAATAGATAGATATGTAAGACATATACACATATGTATATAACATATACATATGAAACAAATTAGAAGATTACTAAGTGCAGGACATTCTTAAAAACTAAGGGAGAAAGAAGCATAAAACCCAAGGGGTAACAAGAAAGGCTTCATGAAGCCTTCAGTAAGGATCTAGAAGCATGTGAGTTTACATGGCACATGTGAGCTCGGCATTGAAGGATTATAACGCTCTTAATAGGCATATACATCTTTATAATATATTCTAAATAGAGGAATGCCTATGCAAAATTGCATATAAGGAATGGAAGTCAGGACAGGAAAATAGTATGAATTTAAGACTTGATGAAAAAAAATTGGTTTCATCATTAAGAGAAATGAAGAAGTATGAAGGAGAAATAAAAGTGTAAAAGCAAGTCTTCCTACCTTGAGCATTATGGTAGATATCTTTGTTTCCTGGACTAAGAAATAGAAGCAGGAGGCAACTTCTGAGTTTAATGTGAGGCTCCTGTAAGAAACCTTTAAATTCTAGGTTATACTAATTCCCTCATCAAGAAAAAAGATTGGAATAGCATTCTTTACCTTGTTTATTCTTATCAAGTCAAAGAATGTGCCAGATTTATTATGATGGGCTGTTACACTGGAGGGTATTCATTAGTGGAGATGTCCACAGATAGTACAAGGGAAATTGTTTTGATGGTGAAGAGTGAAAGGTATAAGGGAAAATGTTTTGATGAGAAAGTAAAAGCTGATCTTATCGTCTTTAAACAGTTTCCTTATAGAACCATCATGAAAGAACCATCCCTATATAACATACATGTGCTTAGAAGTACAGATTGGTATTAATTCTTGAGACTCTTTCCAGTTCAGTTGACTTCTGATGGCTCATATTATTCTCTTGCTGATACAGCTGGTCCAGTTTGCAAAGTTAAAGAAAAATATCCTAAATTTTATAAATTAATTTCTACTGTATGATTTTTGTTTCCCCTAAAATTTAAGTTAAACAAGCACATGAAGCATATCTGAGCTCAGGAAGCTGGAATTATTGCTTATTATACCAAAAAAGCCTAGAAACTGCTGCAGCCAGCAAACACTAGATTTCCTTGCCTAATTGAGAAATATGACAGCCATGGGCAACACTGGCTTAACATATAAACTCATTTGCAAAAACTTATGGAAGAGATGGAGGATGGTAGAGCTGTATCAACTCATAAAATAACAAGAAGCAGTGGAGAGCAAATCAACTTATAAAAAAGCTTGACCAAAGAACCAAATGAGCAAAATCAACATGAAGGAAAAGGATAAAATCAGAAGAAAAAAAACAAATAGATGAGAGTATCTGAAAAGGTTTTGATAACAAGATATATTCTTAAAACATGACAGTGGACTACTAAATTTGAACTCTAATATTATGTCTCCTCATGTGTTACTTGAGGTAATGGAAATGAAAATAAAGATAAGAAAAAAAAAGCTGGACTAGAAAACATAGAGTAAGGCAGGGGTGCTCAAAACTTTTTAAATAAGGGGCCAGTTCACTGTCCTCAAGACTGTTGGAGGGTTGGACTATAGAAAAAACAAAAACTATGAACAAATTCCTATGCATGCTGCATATATCTTATTTTGAAGTGAAGAAACAAAATGGGAACAGATACAATATTTAAAATGAAGTAAAGTTAAATCAACAAACTTACCAGTATTTCAATGGGAACTATGCGCCTGCTTTTGGCTAATGAGATGGTCAATGTTTGGTTCCATATTTGTCACTGTTAGTCATAACAAGTGATGCAAGTGTGCATCCATTAATCTTGATCTGGTTGGAGATTTCAAATGTTTCATTCTAGAAAAAATCTGTTCACAGACATAAGTGCTGCCAAAGATGGTTGCCATTTTGAGTGCATGGTTCCTGAGATGAAGATATGTCTCAGAGGGGAGAGATGCATAGAAATTATGAAGGCTGCTTGACTTGAATGCATCTTTCAGAGAGTCACAATTCTGCAGTTCAGCCAGTTCCATTTGGTAAATTGTATCCACATTTTCAATATCAATAGAAAATGGGTTATGGAAAAGCTGTATGTTCTGTTCATGGAGATGAAGCTCTTTAAATCTAAATTAGAACTCCTTTTGCAATTTTTCTAGTGAATACACACATGTTTTGTTTGGGAATGCAATCAGCAGGTTTTTCCACTAACAGATTTTGAGTTGTGGGGAAATGGCAGAAGTTTTCCTCCTTCACTTGTTTGATGAGGAGGCCTAATTTTACTTCAAATGCTTTGACATGTGATTGCATATCACAGATGAGCTTCCCCTTTCCTTGAAGTTGCATATTGAAATTTTTGAGTAGCTCTGTTACATCTGTCAGAAAGGCAAGGTGCCATTTCCATTCTGTATCACTGAGCTCTGGTACTTCTTTGTTTTTGAAAGCAAAAAAGTTGTAATCTGTGGAAGTAAGTCAAAACTCTCCCTCGACTCAGTCAATGGACTTCTGTGTGATATAGAACATTTTCATACTCAACATTTAGCTCAGACAGAAATTCCTGAAATAGTTTGTGATTTAGTGCATTAGCTCTAATGAAGTTAACACAAGATACCACAATTCTTATAACAGAGTCCCATTTTTTACTACACAGTGCTTGTTGGCGGATGAGGCAGTGTATGGCTATTGGATGAGAATGGTTATGTTTGTCCATCTGTTGGTTAATGCGAGCAATTACTCCTTTCTTAGAGCCCACCATGCTAGGAGCACCATCAGTTGCCACGCTGGCTAATTTAGCCCAGTCCAGTTCCAAACCATTCATAGTTTGGCAAACCTCTTCATAGATATCCTCTCCTGTAGTTGTTCCTTTGATGCTTTGCAGTGCAGCAAGCTCTTCTATGACTTCAAAATAATCATTTGTCCCATGAATAAAAATTAGAAGTTGTGCAGAATCATGAACATCATTGCTTTCGTCAAGTGCCAAAGGAAAATATGATTTTTTTTATGGAGTTTTGCAAATGCTGATGCAGATTGTCTCCCATTTCTTCAGTCCTCCGTGTAATTGTAGGTCCTGAAAGACTCACTGTACTAAATAAATCGGCCTTCTCTGGACACATCTCTTTGGCAACAGAAAGAAGGCATTCTTTAACAAATTCTCCCTCCACGAATGGTCTGCCAGTGCATGCTATTAGCTTGGCAACTTGAAAACTTGCTTGCAGTGATGAAATATTTAGCTGCTTCTGCTTCACAAAAGTATTTTGCTGAGTTGTCATTGTATTTTTCAGTTTTAATATTTTATCTTTTCTCACTTCTCCAACCAATCATATTTATCTTTATGTTGAGTTTCATAGTGTTGACACAAATTATATTCTTTGAACACAGACACTATATTCTGGCATATCAGACATACAGCTCTTTCCTTGTACTGCATGAAAAAGTAATCATAAGTCCACTGTTCTTTGAACATCCTACACTCTGACTCAAATTTTCTTTTTCTTGACATCATTATTTCCTAGGGATTCCAAATTGCTGTTAGTAAAATACTAATATATATATACACAGCGCTACAAAAACAATATACCAGCAATAACTTTGCTCACACAGAGACATACAGACTGCAATGCCCAACTTCCTCCAAGCTGTGTTGCCTTCATTTCCTGCACTCTCTCTCCCGCTCTTTGAGCTCCCACTTCCGATCTTCACTGCTGCAGTGAATTCTCCCTGCAGCGGCCGTGCACTGTCCATCCCCCACGCCTGCCTGTTGTGGTGGCTGGCATTACTATACAAGGCCAGGGGCCTGGGAGATCAGTTCTCCATCTTCTGCATCTCTCTCCCTCCCCACACCACACACACCAGCCTGGGAACTCACCTCACCTCGATATTGCCTCACACTCTGTCTCCACCTTAGCCCAGTGCCAGAAGTGTGTGTTGCTAATGCCAGTTTAGGTTGAACATCACTTCAGGTCTGATTTTGTCATAACCCGGTGGGTCTCATAAGTGTCCTCAGTGGGCCACATCTAGCCCACGGGCCATAGTTTAAGGACCCCTGGAGTAAGGGATATCTATTTTGGACCTGACATAATTTGAGGGGCTCTGAATAATCAATTTTCAAGGTATTTGAAAAGAAAGGCATTGAAAAATATCTTAATGTGATAACTACTCCTTCACATACACACACCTCCATAAAAAAGTTTAGAAAAATATATTTCTAAATTTTTATGTTATTTGCTTGATAGAAATTATCAAAGAATCATCAATTAACATACATATTGTTATATTGTTTTAGACTCTTCTATGTTTTTAACATGTGCATTGGAGAAAATGTAGTAGAGGAAGTTCTTTCACCTTATAGCATTCTCTATTAATCATGGTTTTAACTGTAGGGTTTTTTTTGTGTGTACTTTAACATAATACATAATAATCTTATTTACTTTTTTCATACTTTCATCAAGGATATCCTTAATGCATGAACAAATTATTCTCAATAATGATATATGCATGTATACATATATGTTTGCATCTATATGCATAAATATAGAAACATGTACACACGTGTGTGCACCTATAGAGAGACAGAGACAGGATCAGACAGAGAAAGAGCCAAAGGGAGAGTAAGTTTGTAGGTGAGTACTTATTCATGCCAAAGGTGTTTATACCATTATGAATGTTACCCATTCTAGACTCAAAAATTCCATAATGATTTTTTTTAGATGTGAGGTCATCCAGATGGTCCTTTCCAAAAATGACATTGTACTGATTGTATCATAATCTAGAACAATGTGGAGATTGGTAAATTAAATCTATAATTATATAAGGGAGTTTATATACATATGGGGGAAGGGAATAAAGAATGCTTATTTTATAATCTGTTATATGAAAGTTAGTTGAATAACTCATAGAAAACTTGTCTATGAATAATTATTACTTGGACATGCATTTTACATAGATGATGACTTAAATTCAGAAATGCACAAGACAATAAGAACAAATTAGATAGCCTTTGGATTAGTTGCTCAATGATTTAAATGACCCTCAAACTTTTCTCTAAAAACAAAAGTTCATACATCTTGTTTAGAATAGTATTGCTCTCCATTTTGCAATTACATGTCATATAATACTTCAGTATCTGGAGAACTGAGGTTAAATATCAACCAAGGAACATTGGAGAGGATCATGATGTGGAATCAAATTAACTCTTTATTGACAAAGAATTAGACTTGAAAAGTGGCATAATACATAGTTTTGGAAAGATGGATGGCAGTAAAAGGACTTTGTATGGCAAAAATGAGGGATTGTGAAGCAATTGTGCTCCTTTAGTAACCATAAATAATAAGAAATCTATGGGTGATGAATGTATATGATCATTAAAATAAAAGAGAAGTTCTGAGAACTTTGGTGATATATTAGTATCCAAGTTCAGACATTGGGGGCAAAAGACAAAGAAGATATCTAGGGTTTCTCAATAATAACCCTTTGGATTCTGGGTTATTTCAGGCCTTTTCATTAAGAAAATCTTGAACTAATTTCTGATGCCAACCTGATCCTTTTCAACACTACACAGAACTTCTTTGGATTATCAGAGGGTGTGCATTTCATATAGAAGTTCATAGAAGGCAATGGGAAAAATGGATGAGGGAAAGAGCAAACTGCATAGTCTTCACTGGTTTTTCCATATAATCATTGTATAATAACCATTATCAGGTAGCACAACACCTTCTGTGATGATTTTCTTCTTTTAAAATAATATAATGATTCTCTCTGGGAGAAAGAAGGTTTCTTGGGGAGGTTTTCTGGAGGCAGCCTTAGTTGCAGTTGAAAGTAATAATCTTCTCCTTCCAAAATAGCCTGGTTAGATGAGGCCTATTTCTCTGCTTAGTTCCAAGAGCTCTTGGAGATTGTCCTTTGCTTCTGCTTCTGCTTTCTTCAGCCTCCAGCCAGCCAAGTGGAAAATGGAATGAATCTCTCTTGCCTCGGAGAGAGGGCTTGTGGGCTTCTTCCCAGAGTGCTCCTCTCCGACCCCAGTCAATGTTCCGAAGTAACTCACTAATCTGAAGCTAAGAGCCTCTTTATATATGATCTTCCAAAAGTTGACTCCTCCTTCTGGAGGTACATCTAAGGAAGGTATGAATTTGAACATCTCATATTAAACCCTGAAATCTCCCAAAGGGCTGAACTTCAATGAGTACTTAAATACATTAGTGAGCTAGAGGATTTGCTAAGTACCATGTTAAATTAGATAATTATTGTCTCTATCAATTCTAATGACTTAACAGTTTGTAAAGATTCCAACAGCCTTCAGTACAACTTCTATCAAGTAATTTGTGAAAATGTGGCCAAGGTTAAAATAAGATGAGAAGTTATTGAAATCTTCATTTCTGGAGGGAATTCCTACTTCAGAGAAATCAAAGCACCATTGGAGTTTCGAAATACTCTTGATATTCTGGGTAACAAAAATGAATGAATAGAATTCTAGTTTTAGACAGACAAGAAAACATATAATGTTAGAACTGTGTGGTATAATAGAACAAAGAATATTAGGATGCTAGAGCTAGCAGGGAGCTAAAAACCCAAGACTTAGAACTTTAAAGGTAAAAAGGATGTTTGAGCATGATTATGATAATTAGCTTACATTTATACATCATTTTTAGTTTGAAAAATAAGAAAATGTTCTATATAAAATTTATAGTTGGAAAAATAAAATGTTCTATATAATTTTATGTAATTCTCATAGTCACCCTAAATAGCAGCAAGGAAAAATATTATTAGTTCCCTTTTCCAGATGAACAGATATGTGAATAAACCTACAACTAAGTCGCATCACTAGTACAAAACTTCTGATGCTCTAGGAAGACTTCTGCCATGCCACAGCTGCATAATTAAATAGCATGTTAGAGCTGGGAAACAGCTTTAGAGAGCATGGGAACATAGATTTAGAGTGCATCAAACTCTCGCCTTTCATTTTACAGATGAGAAAGGTAAAGCCCATAGCTCTTTGTGTAGTGGCAAGATGGTAAATATTTAACAGCTAGGTATGAAGGCGGGGAAGAAGCATAGCAATTTATGTTATTAAAATTTTTCTTCATCACATTCTCAGCTCTACAAATCAGTAATTCAATCGCCACTATGTAATACTTGGTCATTATCATGGTTTAAGTGTTCACAACTAAAATTTTTAAATCTAAATGGTCAAAGGCTATGAACAGACAATTTTCAGATTAAGAAATTGAAACTATTTCTAGCCATATGAAAAGATGCTCCAAATCATTATTAATGAGAGAAACGCAAATTAAGACAACTCTGAGGTACCACTATACACCTCTTAGATTGACTAGGATGACAGGAAAAAATAATGCTGAATGTTGGAAGGGATGTGAGACACTGATACAGTCAGTGGAATGGTGAATGCGTCCAAACCATTCTGGAGAGCAATTGGAACTATGTTCAAAAAGTTATCAAATTGTACATATCCTTTGATCCAGCAGTGTATATCCCAAAAGAGTTCTTAAAGAAGGGAAAGGGACCTGTATGTGCAAAAATGTTTATGGCAGCCCTGTTTGTAGTGGCTAGAAACTGGAAATTGAATGGATGCCCATCAGTTGGAGAATGGCTGAATAAGTTGTGGTATATGAATGTTATAGAATATTATTGTTCTGTAAGAAATAACGAACAGGATGATTTCAGAAAGGCCTGGAGAGATTTACATGAACTGATGCTAAGTGAGATGAGCAGAACCAGGAGATCATTACACACTTCAACTAACAATACTATATGATGATCAATTCTGATGGACATAGCTCTCTTCAACAATAAGATGAACTAAATCAGTTCCATTTGTTTAATAATGAAGAGAACCTGTGAAAGAACTACGGGAAATGAGTGTGAACTACAACATAGCATTTCCACTTCTGTTTTTGTCCACTTGCATTTTTGATTTCCCTCTCAGGTTATTTTTACCTTATTTCTAAATCCGATTTTTCTTATGCAGCAAAATAACTGTATGGATATGTATATAATATGTTTAACATATGCTTTACCGTATTTAACATGTATTGATCTACCTGCCATCTAGGGGAGGGGGATGGGGGAAAGGAGGGGAAAAGTTGTAACAGAAGGTTTTGCAAGGGTCAAAACTAAAAAAATTACCCATGCATATATTTTGTAAATAAAAAAGCTATAATTAACAATTTTAAAAAATTAAATCTGGTATCTTGAGCTGGTTTGAGCACACCACTCTATATGTATGTATGAAAAAAAGAGCTAGGGATGGGGCAAGAAATAAGAAGGAAATGATGAAATTTTAAAATAATGAGCATCATATTCTTTGGTTAAATATCATGAATTAGTGGCAGGGGCAGTATTAAAATTTAGGTGATCTGGTTGTCAGTAAGTGTCTTTTCTGGGAAGGGAATAAATATTTTTATAGCACCTACTACATGCTTACCACTAGGCTATTTTCTCCCTCTTAAAACATGCATTATCTTATTTGATCCTACAACAACCCAATAAGGTAAATCCTATTATTACTCTCATTTTGCAATGAGAAAACTAAAATGCCTAAGAAGTTAACATGACTTCCAAGGAGTAAGTATCAGAGCCTGCATTTGAACTCAAGTCATACTGATTCCAGGCCTAATATTTTATCCATTAACCAACTGCTCCTTTCCAGAAATATCAAGCTATACAGAACAGTAATAATTAAGGCAGCATTTAATAGCTATCGTTTTAAAAACAAAATGATGAAAATCGAAATGTTCCTCAGTATTAAAGACTTTTCCCTAAACTTTAAGAAGTTTAGAATGTTACTTACATGTCAACATTGTGAAATTTCCTATGCATACATTCAAAGATTCTAAACTAATGATCCCTTTAGAACATGTTCTCAATCTATGACAAATTTCACTAACAATGTCATCAAAAAGTTCTTTAGCACAAATTCAGACAGCCAAAATGTTTCTTGTAATTTGCATATATTTTCCACACTTAAAATGTTAGTAATTAAGATTTTTGTGCTCTCTTGAAATAATATATTATTATTGAAAAATAAATAGAATAATAAATGCAAAGTGTTGGCCCTGAAGGCCTATGCAAAACATTTTCATAGTGCAGCAAAGCATATGCTCAGTTCTTCATTAAGAGATTTTAAAATAACTTGGATTTAGCAAGAAACCATTCTCTTTTATTCAGAATTAATTATATGCTGTTTTGTGCACCATAATTTAAAGTGCTACCCACTTCTAATATGTAATACACAGAAGAAACTATGGTTACGATTCATTAGAATTGGCTTCCTCTCTGGTATTTAAGAACATAATGAATACATGGCCCAGAAATGGTGTTTGCTAAGTGAATCAAAGTTTCATAAAGTACTGATAACTAACACTTACCAATCCTACATTTTCTTGTACAGTTTTTCTCAGTAGGATGTGAAAAGTCAAAAGTGGAATTTGTGCATAATTAGCCTTTGTCCTCTTTTTAATTGAAAACTTCAGTGTGAGTTTTTTAAAGGACTATGAAAATCAGGGAATTGGAAGTGCCTTAAGAAATACTTCCTGTCTTAATAAAACATAAGGGATAGTTTGTGATTTATAGGAAACATTATTTTATAGTAGAAAGAGTACTGAATTAGGAGTCCAAAGATCTGGGTTCTGGTCCAATCTCATTCCACATCTATAAAAGGAGATGCTTAAACCAAGTCAGGATTTCTTAATCTGAAGTTCATTTTTCAAAAAAATATATTTATATTTAACATTCAATCTGAATTCAGAATTCATCATTTATCTCTCTTGAGGTGAATAACATTTTTCATAACAGAACTTTTGGAATTATTTTGATTAATTTTCTAGCTAAATCATGTAATTTGATCATTGTTACAATATTGCTTTTATTGTGTATAATGTTATTCTTGTTCTGATCACTTCAATTTACATCAGCTCACATAGGTCTTCCCAGGTTTTTCTGAAACTATCTTTCTATCATTTTTTTTTTAAGTGCAATAGTATTCCATTACAATTATGTACAACTGGGTTAGCCATTCCTCAACTGAAAAGCATCCTTTCATTTTTCCAATTAAAATAATATTTGGATTACTGCATTTCAATATGTTTCCATTTTATCCTCTGTATCTTATGCATCTGAAATATTATTCTGAGAAATAGTCCATAGCCTTCACTAGGCTACCATTACACACACACACACACACACACACACACACACACACACACACACATTCACAAGGTTAAACCCTTCCCTGGAGTAAATGAATTCTAAAGTCCTGTCCTACTAGGATCCAAATATGTTTTATCTTTTTTGACTATCCTGTTATATTGTAACTCATGCTGAGTTTTCAAGGCATCCAATCTACCATGTCTTTTTTTTTTTTAACATTGAAACATTTTCAAACTATTTCTCCCCTAGTCTGTTCCTGCCCTTGAATTTTTAATTGAATGCTAAAATATAACACATACTTTGAGCTGGAAAGAATACAGCTATCATCTGAAAAGGATTTTAGAACATAGAATGTCAGATCTCAAAGAACCAGAGAAGTTATATCAGCTAACCCCTTCATTTTACTGGGCAAATGCCTTGCTCAAAGTCACTCAAGCAAGTTATTTCCAGAGATGGAACTGGATACAAAGTTTCCCAGTTCCCAGTCCTAGGCTTTGCCAGAATGTGCATGGACTGAATCTTGGATTGGCATTTGGAAGACAATGCAGCTGTGTTTGGTTAGTGTCAATTGTGGGTGCTTTAGGAATGGCACCCACTTGCCATGATCAGAGGAGGAGGGGTTGATTAGTAAGAACACACTTCATTAACACTGCACTTTCTCAATCATAGTAATTGTGGCTCTTCCCTGAAAACATCAAGTGGAACAGGTTTCATTTTAACCAAATCAATCTAATGTGTTGAAATTTACATAATTCCCCCTCACTGCATTTATTGAGCAGCAGGGCTTTTAATTTACATTGTCTGTGTAGTCTGTAATCAAAGTGTTAAGAACACAAGGTTTATTCATTACATGTGCCATGTGGTGAAAGATTTACATAATATGCTGAATCTTGCTGGTAGATTACCCTCTCCCCAACCAGCCTTCATTCCTATCCTGGATCTAACTTATTTCCTCTAACTTGGTAATTTAATTTGACCAACCTCTGAGTTCTACTGAACATTTATTTTATAAAACTATTCTCATAAACTCAGTAGTAGCTGACAGTTAACAGTCCCTGAGGTGAAAGTCTGCAAAGATCAACTAAGTTCCCTGAATTCAGGTGAGGGGGGGGGGGGGAGGAAAGGAATGAAGGAACTTCTTAAGATGTGGATTCAGCAATACAGTGGGCTCAGAATGTGTCTCTATTTTCATTTAAAGAAGAGATACCTGTGTTTGGCAAAATGTTTGATAGTTCTGATTATTCAGAACTCACCTTTGGGACATATCAAATTCATACTTAAGTATGCAATCTGTGCAAGAAGGGAACATAGCCCAATATGCTATTCTGTGGCTACCAGGATTTCTTTCATCTTGAATTATGTCTTTTTTGCTCATTTAAAATTCCCTTTCAAATGTCAGAGAAGAGGAGATTTTGCTCGAAAACTTCAATAGTTAAAATTGAAAAGAAAAGACTTGATCTTTTTGATAGTTGTAAATATGAGAAGAATTTAGACGCGTGTCATTTAAAACATTTAGATCAAATAATTCTCATCATTGTCCTTTCACCTCAAAAAAAAGAAAAAGAAAAAATATTAAGGGCAAATTATGTTCCAGTCACTGTGCTATCACTCATATGCGTAGGAAGTCAGTTTGCCAATGATATTTCCATCCATTATCTCATGGTTATTCATAGTGCACAGTTCTCTGTACAGAACTCAATAAAGTACAGAAAGTGTTTAATAAATGCTTGTTGAACAAATGAAAATATGTAAGACAGATATTATAATCATCCCCATTTTTCAAATGAGAAAATAGATTCAAAAGTGAAAAGACTTCCTTAACTTTATGGGATACTGAGCCAGAAAATATACTAGAGATCAAATTAAAATCCTCAATCTTGTGATTTTGCAGATTGGGAAACTGAGAACCAAAGAAGTTAGTTGATTTGGGCATAGTCATACAACGAGTCATGCAAGATCCAATTCAGAAATTTAAACCTGATCCCTGGAGTACAATATCCAATCTTTTTTCTAGGAGGCCACATTAAAAGAACAGAACTGAATCCCAGGTCCTCTAATTTCTTGCTCTAGATTTTTTCCTACTTGATCCTGGTGCCTTTTCCAATGCCCTCTAGGAATCTATGTGTTGTTGCTCAGTTATTTTCAGCCATGTCTGATTCTTCATAATCTCATTTAGGATTTTTTTTGGCAAAGATACTGGAGTGGTTTGCCATTTCCTATTCTGGCATATCACATTTAGGTTCCTCCATCCCAACTAGCTTAAAACATAGATTATATAATCCTACCTCTGTTCGTCCAGGACAAGTGTGGGAATGAATGGCAAAAGATTTTAAATAAGTACCTACTCTATTCAAGGACCTAAATTTGTGCATGGAGCATACAAAATTATATATATATATATACATATATATATGTGTGTGTGTATATATATGTATATATATATATACACACACACACACATATATATATGTATATATATATATATTACATAATCAATTCAGTTGAATTGAGTTAGCATTTATTAAGGGCTAGTAATAACTAGATATTGTTTAGTTGTACTTGCTAATTGAAAAAATGTCAAAATTAAAAGTAAAATAGTGAAAATGACTTGCCCAAAGTCACTTTTGACAGAATTACTCCCTGAAACCAAGGTTTCAGTTTGAAAATCCATCCCTTGGGAGCATGTATATACCATGGAAAATGTATGGAATTTTAATTCAAGATATCTTGATTTGTTTTGATATGAATTCCAGTTTTGCCTTGAATGCCAGTTTTGCTTTATAAACTTGAACAAATTACTTCCTTTCTTTTGGCCTTACTTTACTCATATATAAAGCTAAGTGGCTGGATTAGACATTCTTAATGGTGCCTTCTAGCTTTACATCCAATATAAATTTCATCTTTATAAATATTATAGTAAAAGACGCCATTTTTCTCATAACTGTTGCCATGAGGAAATAGCACACTTTGAACTTTAAAGTACAATTGAAACGAGAAGCATATTATAACTACCATTTTCTTTTGTGTGGGATGTAAGTATTGAGCTAAATCCCAGGTATGTAAGCTATATCAACAAACCAAAAACTATGTATCATAGTTTTGGGGAATCAAAATGGGAGAGTCTATTTGTGAGCCAGACCCAAAGGAATGACTTTGATACTTCTGTGATTCCATTTTAGAATACTGAATTATTTTGTGGACAGTTGAAAATATTATATTTAATAATCTGAATAAGAAATTAAAGAATGTGTTGAATCATAGCATCAGTTTTGGAAAATAATATAATTAGAACTTAGAATGTTTTAAAATGAATCTGAAATAACTCTGTGTTATTTAGGATCAAGGATCAGGATCAAGGTCAATTTTGCAGATTTCCCTGAATTCTGATTATTGAAAAAGCCAAAGTTGGAAGGAATGTTGAAATGGAATGTTGGTGCACAAAATGTTAAAGCTAAAGGAGATCAATTGAAGTTGAAACTTTTAAATGTAAATATAGCTAAGAAAGAAACCTTAGGACATATAATTAAAGATTCAGAGATAAGAGGGTCCTAGTAATATGGAATGTTTGAAATTCAAGGGTCCTTCATGATGATCTATTTCAGCTTTTTTATTTTATAAAGGAGAGACCAGAGATCCAGAGAGGGACTTACCCAGTGTTCTACAGGTTCTACCCATTGAGAAGAAAGTGCTTCATGTCTTGTGGTAAAGCAAACATAGTGAATCCTTGTATTGCTTATTAGTTTAGTTTTTTTTTTTCAACAAAATTAAACAATGGAAGTAAAATATTGCCTGCTTATTATAATTTCATTCCATTGTTTTGATATTTCAAAATATTTTAATCGAATATTTCAAAATATTTTCTCATCCTTTATCTGAGCAAACTAAACTGAAAACCTGGAGTTGTTTTTTGTTGAAAACAATGTTCCTTTACTGCCAGTTTGTGGAGGGTGAATTGGAACTGAATTTCTGCAGTCTTCTTCACTTTTAGTGCATAGAGTCTTAATAACTCTTCAATAGAAAGATCTTGGGGCCAAGAGGCATATATTTGAAAGAACATTTCAGTACTTGCCAAGAATCACAGTTTTATCTAGACCTTCCAAACATGCATTGTCTCTATCCATAAATTCATCTCTATATTTAGAGAAATTTACTATTTTATTGGAGTAATATGAGGAGGATGGATGCCTGGTCCAAGATGGTATAATTACCATCTTCAGTAACCATCCAAGAAAATTAGTTCCAGTTTAATCTGACTGGATATGTATGAAAGGTTCATTTCAATGTTCTACCTTTGCATAATATTAAGTAAGAATTATGGGGAAGGAGTAGTAACTTTATACCCATTGGATTGAGAATACTTCCCCATTAGTGAATAATAGGTACTTTAAAATAATATATAACTTGCTGGTTGTTGTTCCTTTCCCCCTTATACATTGTCAAATTCAGTATGTATATCTTGTTTGTTATATAAATTAGGTATTGTGTAGACTTCAAAGGTGAAAGTGCTCTAAGGACAACAGTTTATATACATGAAGACAAAAGAAGGAAGGAAGGAAGGAAGAAAGAAAAGAAGGAAAGAAAGAAGGAAGGGAAAGAGGGAGGGAAGAAGGGAGAGAGGGAGAGAGGGAAGAAGAAAGAGACAGAGACAGAGAGAGCAAGAGAGATAAAGAGAGAAGGAGGGAGGGAGAGAAGGAGGGAAAGAGGGAAGAAGGAAAGGAGCGAATTTTTAAAATGGGAAGCATTAGACATGAATATTTAAATAGTGTTCTTTCCTTCAGTGTTGATCACAACCTCTCTAGACAAAATTAGTTCATCTTTATAAGTTGTTGCAGTTTAAAAAATAATAATCATCATTTCTTTGGCCAATCTGTTCTTGAGACTTTCTGTACCACAATAGGGCTGATTCTTGTTTGAGAAATATGCGGTTCATCCCTGGATTAGTCTTCAAGGTATGTCTGGCCTTGAAAGATCTGGCCAGTGCTTTGTTGTAGTATTTAGTTCCCCAAGGTCACCTTCATACCAAGAAGTCAATTCAGAGTAATGGGTGGTGGTGGGGAGGTACTTATTCTGCTGTTACTACTGCTGCTGCTGCTAACAATGATCCATGTTCTCCACTATTGTGCTGCTTATAGTTTAGAAGGGGAGATAAGAGATGTACACAGATGAGTAAAATACAAGGCAGTGTGAATAAAGTGACATAATAGTGATACAAGCAGATTGTCTCTGACCTCATATCTGAACCTATAACAATTCTATTTAGTAGCACTTTTGAACTATGTGAGTCATCATCAACATCAAGAAAACCCCAAAGCTGCATTTAATGAGTGAATAAAAGAGATTACATGCTGGGTCATTATAACTCCAATGGAGGCTAAATTCACTTATTTTCTTCAACTCACACATTGTCTTTAAATCCCTCTCTGCTCATCACAACTAGGAGACTGACTTATGCAATAACAGCCCTATTGTAAAGACAAACAACGTTGAAAGACAGTGAGAATTTTGATCACTACAATAACCAATCACAATTTTAGAGAATTTATGATGAAATTAGCTTGATTATACATAATTATATATAATAGCTTCTTACTTAAAGGTGATGAATCCAGTGCAGGAAATGAGACATAGAGGTTTTAGAGACTGCCAGTAAAAACATTTGTTTTGCTTGACTGTGCATATTTATCCCACATTTTTTCCCTTTGATTTTTAATTGAAAAAAGCATACACATATTTACATACATATACATATGCACACATATATAATATGGATTATATACATGCAAATATTTTGGAATGCCAGGGAAACTGAGGCAAGACAGAGATTGGTTTTTAATCATTTTAATGTGGAGGGTTTTAGACTAATCAAGGCTAGCCAGCTGTAATGGGACTCTTGTCCAATGCACTAGCAGCAATCAACTAAAGCTTTTTTTTTTTTTTTGAACTTATATAGCTACAATATTAAAGGGGAAAGAGAAGCAAACAAGGGGGGCAAGTACACTGGGTGTCAAGCCATAATTCCAGGAAAGGATCATAGCTTAATCCTGACAGAAAAAGGGTCAAGATAAGAAGGTCCAAGACAGGAGACAGGGAGCAGAGGGGCAATACTCAAATGGGGATTATCTCAGCAAGGACTGAGATAAAACACCTAGAGTTTTGTGACTCAATGGTGTGCTTAGGCTTCTTTTATGACTCAATTTCTCCTAGTCCTAATGGCAAGGAAAAGTGGGGCTATAATAATTTTATTCAGGGCATTATATTTTTATATAGATGAATGTTTATATACATGTGTATGTTTGTGTATGTGTGTTTGTATGTGTATCTTCATGTACTGCTAATTAGTATACATATTTCTACTGGGGAAATGTTTCTGTTCATTACTCAATAACAGGCAAAACACTTTAAAATATTTATTTTATTTTAAATTTATGGAATGAGCATTTCCATATCATAGTATAATAAAATAATGGTAAAATATGATTGCATATGAAACTGAAGCTCGATTATGTACAACATGCTATTCCTTTTAAGTAAAATAAAGTTATCTTGTAAATTTCTTTTTTTTTTTCATTCCTCCCTCCTCCCCAGGGACACATTGTTAATATTTTATTCTTTTTCTAGATTGTTAAAAATTGGTAAAAGTTTTATATTTCTCTCAAAACTGTATTGCAATTTTAAATGTCTTATTGGAGAAATAGTATCTTGCTTATGTATTCTGTTTAAAAATGAATTAATTAATAAAAGATCCTGCCTATATGTAGTTTTAACTTATACAGAGCACTTACTTCAAAACAACCTTGTAAAGTAAATAGAGCAGGTATTTACTGCTCTGGCTGGTCACATTTCCTTCAGCTTCTTCACTCTTCTGATTGGTAGGCTGAAGTTTGAGAGGCAAGGGAACCAAACTCCTTCTAAAGCCTTACTTTATAGAAGACAGAAACTGAATTCTCAATTAGTTCCCTTTGCTGGGTTTCAACTCCCTCTTCCTGGAGATATTTTCCAGTGTTCTATTTTTCCCCTTCCCTCCTCACCTTGAACTGTCACTAGGGAAGGCAAGTATTGTCTTTCTTTTTATTAAGTGTATCACAGGTTCTAATCACAATTGGTGGCACAAAGTAGGTGCTTAAATGTTTATTGGATTTAGGAGGTTTTTTTTGTGTTTTTGTTAAGAAATATTTGAAGGATTTGTTTCAGTACTTCTGGGTGGGAGAAACTCAATTTAAGAAAGAAAATCAGGATTTCCTTTTTCTGGATTGTAGTGGGTAGATCCTAGAGAGTAGTTTAAAATCCCTGCACCCCAAAAAGTTAAGTGATGTGCCCAGGATTGCACATTGAATAAGTGTCAGAGCAAGTATGATTATATTCATAGGTAAAGGAAGTAAATTTCCTAAAGATAAGAAAAGATATTTGTGCTGGTACTCAATGCCAAGTTGGTTACTCTCTCTAATACTCTATACCACCTCAGAGTTTCCTAATTTTTGGTACCATTAGCATAAAACTTATTAACTTCTTGCAATAAAAATCTCTACCTTAAAATATTCATTATCTATTATATATATATATATACATACACACATATATACATATATATATATTATATATAATATTTTAAATTTTTACATCTTTTGAACTAGAAAGTAAAGGTCTCCCCTTAGAGAGATTATTTACTCTTCGTCCTGATCTGTCTCTCAGTCCCTTCCACCTGCTCTCATCCTTGTGCTGTCTAGTGGAAAGTTCAGCACAAGTCAGGGCTTTGATAAATCCTTAATAAATAATTGACTGAATCTTTTAGACTTGAATTCTTTATAGTCTATGTTAGTTTATATTCATATCTGAACTTTCTAGAATGTTCTATAATCAGCATTAGATGGCCCTATTAAGTGGGGCAGGAGATTACATTATAAATTTATTTTTTTGTCTATGACTTTCTAAAAAGTAGCTTCTAACAAGAAGAGAGCTTTTCAGTTGGACCTTTTGGAAGATTGGTACTGTCTTGGAGCAAAATAACAAGATTTCCAGCCAGTCACTTTTCCTCAAAAAACTTGTCTGATACTATAAAATATGAATACTGCCAGCAGGAATACTAATTTCTCAAACGTCTCTAGCTAAAAGCAGTCGTTTGTGAGTTTAATAAACATGCATATTTGCTAACTATTAAGCATAATTCTGCACATGCATAAGACAGAAGAAAGGCAATCTTGAAGTGTTTCACACCAAAGTGGTTACTAATATCTCCCCACTGCCTGAATTTTAGGAAAATTTCTTAATTTTCTACATTTTTAGAACATTTCAAAAAGAATAAAACATATAATTGCATAAATTGCATTTAGCTATAAAGTCTGTAGGGGGGAAAACTGATTGAAAAAGTGATCATAGTTTCATAGTGGGTGGCCAAGAAAAACTACAGAATTCTGTTAGGGAAAGAAGCCCATCTGTATACACACACAGACACACACACAGACACACACACAGACACACACACACACACACACACACTCATACACACATACACACACACAGAGTCCTTCAAGCTTTGCAGTTTTATGTCTCTTTTCCAGTTAACGTAGTCAAGGAAATATTCTTCTATATATGTTGAAGTGTTATGGATGCATTTAGTTAGAATGTATTCATTTCAAATATTTAATTTAAAATACTCCTCTTATTTTGGAGGAGAAGAATAAATTGAAGTATTTTAAAGAAAACATTTTATTCAATAGTCATAAAACCTGGAAAAATTATCTGAGATGAGCTTATACACACACACATAAACATATATTGTTAAAATTATTCTATAAACCACATTGCCATAATTATATAGATATTTTTCATCTGGAGTCCATGAGCATTTATACACATATATTTCTATTTACATATAATATATGCAAACAGACATTCATATATACACATATAATGACTATATTGGTTTCCTCTGTAATTCCATGAATTTTATTTTGTTCATTTATAAACTACATTCTGAGCAGGAGTGCATTAGTTTTACTAGACTGCCAAAGGATCCCTACACAATTATTATTATTATTATCTTTATTAATAGTAAGCAATTATATAGCACTTTGAGGTTTGCAAATAATTTTACAAATATCATCTAATTTTATCCTCACAATCCTGGAATATATGTACTATTATCATTCCTATTTTATCTCCTCTGTTTTACAAATGAAGTAATTGAAGTCAAATCGAGACAATGACTTAAACTAATACTATAAATAAACCACCATGGTTGGAATTTCACCCCAAATCTCCTGATGCCTAATGCAATTTTCTTTCTATTAGATCAAGTTTCCTTTACTCCACTGTTAAATACTGTGTTTGTGAGTATATTATGGACTTCACTGAGCTTCAGTTTCCCCCTTCCTAATATGAAAGGGCTGGACAAATACTCATCTCAAATCTCTTGTATAATCTGTTTTGGATGGATTTGATTTGAAAGAATAATTAATCTCATGGCTGGATTCTTCATCAAAAAAGTATTGGGTAGGTGTAAAGTAATGTTGCTGTTTCTTTCACCTTGGCGTTGGTATTACTGTTTCTGTGTGTGACACTTGGATAATTACTTTGTGTGCCACAATTATTGTCATCATTATTCATTTTTCTCCTTAAAAAAAAATCCCATTCTCTCTCTTCTTCCAAACATGCATTTCCTGGGTTTGAAAACAATTTAGTCTTAGTTTCCTGGAGTGGGAGAGCAAGACAAACATTGTCTCAGCAGGCAACGATAGCTCTGAGACTAAGGAGGAGATCCTGCAGTTCCCTTGATGTCACCTATTTCCCCAAACCAACCTCATTCATCCCTGAACCTGTGCTTGCCATTCAGTCAGGTTAATGAGGGCTGCCCAGGGTAGAAGATTGGCTGGCTGGGACCAACTGCTTTGAGTGGAGCTTCTTGTTTTCTTTTTTCCTTTTTTTCCTCTGTCAGATTTGCCCTTCAGAAAAGAAAAGAACAAGGAGAGAAAGCTGTGGTTTTCCAGCTGAGACACAGGAATTGGAAGAGGGGGTTTGCAGGAGATAAATCAAAGAAAATTGACCAAGAATTGGTACAAACAAAATTTAAGCTTAACAAGTGCCCTCCTGGCTGAGGAAAATTACTTCTCATCTGGGGGGAAAGGGAAGCATGTCGGCAAACCTTTAGCTTCTGGGGGATTGTCACTGCATTCCAGCTACTCCAGGCCAAAGTGGCACAATTTACCACTGCAGCCCACTAAGTCTAGAGCCTTCTTGGACTCCAAACAGTCCTCCTCCCCACTCCTTTCCGAGGCTCCAGATAAGAGAGTCCTTTGCAAGGGAAAACCAAAAAGCAAACAAACCAACCTCATGGTAGTTGAGATTGTTTTAGCATACTACCAGTTACCTGTAAGGGATGGGAAGGGTTATCCTAACAGTTAAGAATGCTTCACTTCAATTCAATAAACAAGTAAGTATCTCTTAAGTGATTACAAAGAACCAGGTTGAGTACTAAACTAAAAAGAAACAAAAAGCAGTTCTTGCCCTGTGAGGGCTTACAATTAGTACAAAGTAAGATATGTAGTGGAGAAAGAGGAAATAATTAACTGTAAGAAAGTCCTGGGAATTAATGGAGGTTCTGGAAGGTTTCCTATAGAAGATTTTATTTCATTTGGGATTTAAAGAAGCTAAGGTCAATAGTCAGAATCGAGGAGGGAAAACATTCCCGGCATGGTAAATAGTCAAAGAAAAACTCCAAGAGCCAAGAGATAGGGTCTTTTGTTCTTAGAATAACCAGGTGTTAGAAAACTGGAATGGAGGAGGAGTTAAGTAATGAGGACCTTGAATGGCACAAAAAATTTTATATATAGATAGATATATAACATTTATATATAACATATTATAAATAATGTTTTATATATTTAGTATCTATATCATGTATTTACATATCACACATAATAAAATTGTATATAATTTATTGTATATTATAATATTATGTATTATATAATATATAATGGAGAATGGATTGGACTGGTAACTCTTTTCAGTTTGACCTAAATTTCAAAGTATTGTGTTTTGAAATCTATAATTTGTAGAATCATGCTTATTAAACAATGTAGTAACCCTGAGGGTTGTCAGGAAGGAGCTATGAGATATTTGGGAGGGAGAATGCTTTATTAACATTGAGAAGAACGGGTTTAAATCTGAATTCCAATATTAGCTTGATGACTTTACCTAATACACTTTTCCTAACAAGTTTTCACTTTTATCATTTTTAAAGGAGCTTGTTGAACTTGATTTTTTTTGGTCTTTTCCAATTATAACCTTGCATATTCTCACTTCTATACCTAGTCTTCCATTATATTCTAACATTCTAAATTTGTAGAGCTAAACTTTTAATGGTCTGAATTCCAGCTATAGTTCAAAATCTTTTCCAATTCTAACCATATATCAATCTCCTTTGAGTGCAATTTGCAGGACACCTATCTAATAGATAAGGAGGAAAGTTTGGGGAAGTCAATTCCTTAAATGATTGCTTTTTCTCCGAGATTTCTCAAGTCCTTTTGACAATGGTTAAAGCATCTCTCTCTTAGAGACCCCATGATTTTATTCTAAAGAAATGCTGTGTTCCTCTGTTAAGTATCTAATTCTCGAGCGAGCTGAATTATAAATTCAGAATTTCTGAATGATTATGTCTTTGCTACTGCTGATCCCTCTGGCTTGAAAGGGCCAAATAAAGTGTAGATATATGAAACAATAATCCGTCATTGAATGTTGATGGTAAGAGCCTAGAAACAGACTGTCAGGGTTGGAAGAATATTGAAAGTGAGAAGAGAGGATATAGAAAACTTAAGCAGGAGCATTAATTATCTTCATTGTCATGATATTTATAGAATGGTTAAAAGTTTGCATTACTTAAATTATCTCATCTGGTTTTCTATCACTGAGAGGTACACTTCACAGGTATTAGAAGGAGTACTCACACTGACAGAATCATAGATCTCGGGCATTGCAAGTGCCATTTTGCAGTACATAAAGGCAACATGGTTTACAAATCTTCTGTGACTTGCTACTGAAAGTTGTGATGCTTATAAAAAGAAGTCGTCTTATGACTGACATAGTGATAAGCATCTCGACTCTCAGCCTAGTCTGGCCTCAGATGTCAGACATATTTTCTCTCTGGATGGATACTTGTAGTATTTTTGTTTTTGTTTTTTTTTTACATTTGGTGATGTGCTAACAATTGCATAGCCATAGGTTACCTAATATCATCACAATTAGGCATCAGAAAAGGGAACTATTTTTAGAATATAGAACAAAAGAATGCTGTTTTGAAAGGGATATTAGAAATATATACATGCATACATGCATATATATACACATATGTATACATATGTACACACTTACCTATCTATATATATCCATATCATCAAATCAAGGTATCATTACAAATGGGGAAATTGAAGTTCAGAAAAGGATAGTGTATCCCAGTATTCTATGGGAAGTTAACTGATGAATGCACACCTCAATTTCTTCATCTATAAAAGGAAAATAATAGTACTTCTTTTTCAGGCTTGCTGTGAGAATAAAATTAGACAATTATAAAGTGTTTTGTAAATCTAAAGATGCTATATAAATGGCAGCTATGATCATTACCATGCTTTTATAGATGTGTTTAAAAAGGTCCTTTCTATCTTTTTTTCTTCCTTCCTTGTTTCCTTCCTTTCTTCTTTCCTTTCTATTTGTATATATACAAAAACGCATATATATATATATACATATATATATACACATATATATGAAAGACACACAGAGACAGAGACACAGAAAGAAACAAAAAGAGATTGAGTAAGAGAGAGGAGGGAGAAGGGAGACATGTTGAGAAAAACTGGTGGCCAGCCTTCAAGTAATAATCCTTTCTAAGGTCTGGTTGGTTTTCAGAAAACAGGTGTCATATCTATTGCTAGGCCTATACTTGAGATCTTTCCAGCTTGGATGGACTTATCTGGGCTTGTATTCCTCTGGCATGGCCTTCAGGAGCCAAGACTCACCTCCATGAGGAGGTAGGTATCAGAGAATAGCTAACTATAATCATTTGATTAATTAATAAACGTGTATTAGGTATCTACTATGTTCTAGACACAGTGCTAAGTTCTGAGAATAAAAAAGGCAAAAGAAAAGTCTCACCCTCAAGGAGCTTACAATTAGCAACACTTTCTATTATCACTTGCCATAAGCTCAGCATTTATTCTCCCAAAATCTTTGTAGCAAATAATGCAAGCCTTGTTACCCACATTTTACAGTTGAAAAAGCCAAGATACAGAAAGGCAAAGGGAGTTCTATGTCACATAGTCCTGAATCAATCATTAGAAGAGGAAACATCCAGATCCAGAGAAGGAATGCGATTTTCTAATAGTAAAGAGACAGGACATTACTGAATGACTATTCGAACTCAAGACCTTTGAATCCAGATCTAATACTCCAGCACTTAAACCCAGGTCTTTTGACTTCAAAGCCAGTGTTTTCTCCATTATGGCACTTTTTCTTTTAGGTTTAAGATGTGAGTGGTAGTGACAGTTTTGTGTTAATGTTGCAACAGAACTATATCTTTGTATTTTTGTCAACAACTCAGTCTTTTGGATTTTGAGTATTTTTCCCCTTATTAATTAATGAATAACATATTTCTTTGAGGTGTCCTTTTCTTTCTGTCTCTGGAGCCAGGAGCAGGGAAGGCAAAGAAAATGAAGCCATTGCACCTGAAGAAAGTCAGTCAGGATTCTTAGGATTTGGTTCCACCTGTCTCTCTGTCACTGTCTCTCTTGGTTTCTGTCTCTCTTTTCTCTTTGTCTCTTTCTGTCTCTCTGTCTCTCTTCCTTTCTCCCTCTTTCCCTCCCTCCCTTCCTCCTTCACACACTTCCAAGTGGCCTCTTTTCGCCACGGGGATCAGGACATTTCTTTAGGCTTAAAAGGAACAGCAATCCTATTAAATTATTTAAATGTTTTCAATTTGATCTCAACCCATAATTACCAAGAAACAAGTCAATCCAAGTCTTGCTGCCAGGACAGTCTTAGAACAAATAGAAGAGGGAAATTAGTAAATGGGGAAAGTAAGGCTGACATGGTAAGGAGAAGGTGGGGAAGAAGGAAAAAATCCAAGCTCTTAGGGATATCAGGGACCAATTATCCCCCTTCTCTAATTTAAGGTAGATGAAGTCTTTTATATGTTCCTTAAATGAACAAATCTGTCCACTGAAGATTGGAGATGTTGAGTGATTTGCTCAAAAACTAATAGCTTAATAAAAGGACTGGGCATTTCTCAGATGTTCTGCCTTGTAATAAAGTTGTGTATAAATTCTAGCTCTGAAAGGGAGAAGGGGAGAGGGAATGTTAGAAAAACCCTAGCTCTTAAAGATAGAAAATAACCCTGTCCCCTTATTTAAGGCAGATAGAGTTTTATAAGTTCTTAGTTTATCTTTTTAAATTATATATTTATTAATATTTGCCCACTGAAGTCCAAAGAGCTTGAGCAATTTGCCTAAGGATGCATAGCATTTTAGCAGGGCTCTTGTGTGTGTGTGTGTGTGTGTGTGTGTGTGTGTGTGCGCGCGCGCGTGCGCGCGCACCCGCGCGCGCATCAGTATCAAACTACTTTACTGAGAATAGACTAGATCAAATAATCAAAATATGCAGAACGCTAATTTCATTAAATATTTTACTTTTATTCCCAATTACATGTAAAAAGAATTTTTACATGTTCTAAATTCTCTCCCTTCCTTCTCTCCCCTCTCTGAGACAATAAGCCTTTTGGTAGGTTATAGATGTTCAATCATGCAAAACATATACTCATATTAGTTATGGTGTAAAATAAAACAGACCCATAAAACATACATGCATACACACACTGTACACACACACACACACACACACACACACACACACACACAAAGTGAAAAAATTGTATCCTTTGGTCTCTATTCAGATACCATTACTTCTTTCTCTGGAGGTGGATAGCAATTTTCAATATGAGTTCTTTGGAATTAAATCATTGTGTTGCTGAGAAGAGCTAAATCTTTATAGTTGATCATCATATAACGTTGCTCTTACTGTGTACAATGTTCTTTTGGTTCTGCTTGTTTCACTTTGTATCAGTTCAAGTAAGTCTTCCTAGATTTTTCTGAAATAATCCTGCTTGCCTTTCTTATCCCACAATGATATCTTATTATTATCATATATCACAACTTGTTCAGGCATTTCATAATTAATGAACACGCTCTCACTTTAGAATTCTTTGTCAATGCAAAAAAAGAGCTGTTGAAATTATTTTGGTAATAGTAGCTCCTCCCCCTATCACTTTTTTAATTTCCTTGTGATGCAGAATTAATAATAGTATTTCTGGATCAAAGGTATACACAGTTTTATATCCCTTTGGGTATAGTTTGAAATTGCTCTCCAGAATGTTTGGATCTGTTCACCACTCCACTGATAGCTAAGAATCTTCTAGTTGTTTTGTATTCTACTGTAATCCTCTTTAGAGTCTATTAGTGAAAGGAAGACTCAAGGAGATTTGGTTGATTTGGGTAAAAAATGCCCTGGATGTTGTTTCCATTTGAATTAAATCTATAACTATCAGTTAAACTTCTGTTCTTTGAAAGTATTGGAAGAAATGCAAAGGAAAATCAAATGTTTCCTTCTGTCTTGGAGCTAACAGTTGAATAAAGTTATTAAGCTCAAGGAAACAAACATTTATCAAGTACTTATTTTCCAGACATTGTGCTATTTTACATGTAGAATCTCACTGGATCTCCATTCTGTAGTTGAAGAAGCTGAAATAGGCAGAGGATACTTGACATGCCTAGGGACACTTACATTATAAGTATTTGAGTATGGATTTGAATTCATATCTCTTTGATTTGTGGGCCAGCACTCTACGGACAATGCTACCTCCCTGTCTTAAGTAATTAGAATAAAGTTTGTCTGAGAAAAAGAGAGCTGGATTCAAAGTACTAGCCAAGGCATTCTAGGAGGGAAATGTTCCTTTTAGTTTGGGAGATCAGTGAAGGATGGCTTTTGTGATGGCTTTTGAAAAATGATAAGAGTTACAATAAATAAAACCAGAGAATTGAAGATGAAATTCTAAACACAAGGGAGTCTGTGAGCAAATACTCAGAGGTTAACAAAAAGAGGTCAGTGAGCAGGATTTTCATTTCTGACAAAATTCTTATAACATATTTTTTTTAACAAAATACCTTGTAAACATCTAAAAACTGAAGCAGGCAATCACAAAGAGCCAGCATGGCTTCATCCAGTCAATGCTGGATGCTTCAATGAGCATGTAATAATTGCTTGTCATATGCTATTCTTACTATGGAGACAAAGAAAAACAAAAAAAAATACTCTATGCCTTCAAAGCACAAAGATTATAATAGGAGACAGCGTGAAAATAAATAGAGAAAAGATGGGTGCAAAAGAGATGGAAGGTAACCTTCGAGGGCTGTCTCTATTTTCTAGCTTTTGGTAAGGTTACTATATTAATAGAGAGGGTTAGTATCATAGATATACTTCTATATGTCAACAAAGCATGGAACAATATCTCTCATAATATTCTCATGCACCTGATAACAAGATGTATATAGGATGATCACACAATGAGTGAAGTTATGAATTGTCTGAATGGCTATATCTGGTATTACTGATTTTTAATAGTCATCTGAGAGGGAGATCTCTACTGGAGTGGGACTTGGGCTATTTAAAACTTTTATTCTTTCATTCATCCATTTATCTATCTATTTATTTTTCATCAGTGACAGATATAAATAGCATATTTATCAAATTTGCAGTGAATGTAAAATGTTGAATTAAAAATGACATATTGGACCTCCAAAGAGCCATATAAGTCAGACTATTGTGTCAAATCAAAAAATGTGAAATTCAGTTGAGATAAATGTAGCTGTAGGTTCAAAAAATAAACTTTACAAGTATACTATAGTGAATTTAGGGGTTTGGGTGGGTTTCAATGTCAATGTGAATAGGTATGATACCAAAACCAAACCAAAATTAAAAAAAAAGTAATATGGCTTAAAGTTATTTTGTAAAATGAATGCTTGCAGTTTTCTATGGAACATTTAAAAGATGTCACTTTCTCCACCCTGATGAGACTGTTACTTGAATTTTAAATGGAGTTTGGAGTATTTTATTGGTTTTCTTTGATTCCTAGAATTTAGGGGATGGCGTGTCTTTGTGTGATCTATGAAGTCACTGGCACAGAGGACCACCATCCTGATAAAATCAAAAGCAACAAGACACTTATAGAAGAATATCTGTAACTTGGGCACATAGTAAACATTTACTAAATGTTTTTTTTTAACTGGCTGACTATATGGGCAATCTATTTTTTATATTGTTTCCTTTACCTGGAGTAGCAGCTGTAAGACCCTGAGGGAACTCAGTGAGCTTGAATTCTAAGGGGGAAGCAGGGGGAGCATACAAAGCGTTGTGCCTACAAAGCATATGCCCTGCCCTGCCTGGAAGAGGCATTTTGCCAGTGTATCTTTGGCACTGGGCCAGCCATACTGAAACTAATTGAACTTCACCTCCCCTTTCCCATTAGTTTGGACTATGGGGTGAGGTAGCTGCCCCCAAGAGGGCTGGCCTGAGTCATCTAAAGCAAGCTGTCATTGGGATGGGTCACCAAGGCTTGACTAACTCATCTCCACTCTTCTTGCACCATAAACTTTGGCAAAGCTTCTGACTCATTTTTTGGTCTTGTGATTTCATCAGTTTAGGGAGCTCCCCTGTGAGGAAAGTCCTTCTCCTAATGCAAATAGGCAGATGCTCAAAAACTTGGAGCTTTTGAGAGTTGACTGCCTCACTGTTTTTGCTCCAACTGATGACCTCAGAGTCAGTTCTTAGATCCACTTATAACATTGGCCTTCTAGAATTTTGGTGAAGCCTATGGAACCTTTCTCAGAATTATGTTTTTAAATGCATAAAAAAAATCTAGTCTTGCAAAATTTAACAAGGTTGAATGTTGAAAACTCTCTTTGCATGTATTCTGAAAAATAAAAAGCTATTTTAAAAAAGAAATTAAAAAAGATTCTAAGGAAACAGATTACATTATGTTTCAGATATAGAAATGAATTATCAACTTGGAAATAAATATAAATATGAAACACAATATAATTTCTAACATAAATTGTTTTCTATCTGCATATATGCGCACACACATATATATATTTATTAATATTATATATTAATATTAATTATTTAATATAATTAATTAATTATAATTAATATACATATATATGTATGACTGTATGGAGCCTAGGTGGAAAACATCTACTTTAGAGAATAGTCTGCTTCACATTAATATCAATAATTACTCATAGATATTGTGGCATTTTAAAAAAGTTCAATTGACATAATTTCTTGATAATTTAACTATTTTATTTATAATGTCTCCATTTTAATAAAAGAATAGGTAACACTCTTAAAGGTCAAAGAACATCATGGCATAGGTTTATAGTTGATATGGCTTAGGAAGATGTTTGTTACTAAAGGTAGCCATCAACTCTGATTTGTTAACAATCAATAAGAGATGGAATTTATAGAGAGAAGTAAATTCACTCTCACATTAAGGTGAAAATAACATTATGTCACTCTTGGCCAGAGAAATTAGTTCAGTACTCAGACTACCCCCCAATCCTGCAACTAGTTGGGTGGAATAGTGATACCCAGAATAAGAAGAGTGTTAATTCTATGAAACCAGTCTTGGAGAGATTGGACAAGAAAATAGGAAAAGGGAAAAAAAAAAACTAAGCTCTTCCCAATTTTAATATTGGCTATGAACATGAGACAGCATATAACTTTATGGCCTCCAAATATTTTCCTTATAACCAATCTGTGATGTAGATCATGCAAGAATTAGTATCCTTCTATTTTAAGAAAGGAAATTGACACTCAGAGCCAAAAAATGACTTTGTTAAGCTAGTAATGTAGCTATTAAATGTCATTTGAAATCTCTTTTCCAGATCAGCCTTCTCTGCTCTCTGTACTATCAAGCTCCTCCTGAAGACTATAGGTTTAGAAAACGATACAGATGCTTTTAAACAAAAGATAAGCATATTCCTAGGGATTGTGAATAAAAAGAGACATTAATCAGAATCAAAACCTAGAAAAAAAGGGCTAATAAGAGATATATTGAAGTCAATCAATGAATCAACAAACATTTATTAAGCACCTACTATGTGCTAAGTACTAGATACACAAAACGGGGCAAAAGATAGATCCTGCCCCAAGGAGCTTACAACTTAATATTGAACTTGATTTGTGATACATACTTTGCTACTTACTCATGGCCTATGTTACTTTTAGATCTCCTTGAGCTTTATTTTCCTCAGGATTGGGGATCAGCCAGTGGGAAGCACATCCATATCTTTAAGCATTTAAGGAGATATGGTATAAAACTATAAAATAGTAGGGATAGGGTTTAAAGGGGCCTTGGAGGACATCCAGTCCTTCTTCATCTTGCAGCTGAACATGCTGCAGCCTAGGAAGATTATGACAAGGTCAGGTTAGTGCTAAAGAACACAGGTGGGATCTGAAGCCATATTCTTTGTGGTACCCTTTCTCCTTTCAATAGCATTATAGTATAGAGTAGAGATCAGACTAATTCTGCTTTTTCTCCAGCTATAGAACTATGATCAGTGATTAGAAATTGAAGAGAGACCTAGATATTGTTTCTAAATAAGGAGGAAAACAAACAAACCTTTTAAACTATATTATCTGATCAAAATGAATTGTCCTGCTTGGTGCATGATATTTCTCCATCATTGAAGGGCTTCATATGAAAACTGGAGATCTATGTGTAAGCTTCCCTGTGAGCTCAATTTCTTCTTTTGTAAAAATAGACGGTTATTTATTATTCAACTCCAGGTTAGACCATTTATTTTCTGATGTCCCTTCTGACCTTCAGATTCTAGACTGGTTTTGCATTTTTTTTTTTAACTATTAAAGCGTTTTCTTTTTCTTTTTTTGCTGAGGCAATTGGGGTTAAGTGACTTGCCTAGGATCACACAGCTAAGAAATGTTAAGTATCTGAGGCCAGATTTGAACTCAGGTACTCCTGACTTCAGGGATCGTGCTCTATCCATTATGCCATTTAGTTGCCCCTAAAGCTTTTTATTTTCAAAACATATGCATGGACAATTTTTCAACATTAACCCTTGCAAAACCTTGTGTTTCTCCCCTTCCCCTCACCCCTTTCCCTAAATGGCAAGCAACCCAATCTATGTTAAACATGGTAAAAAATGTTAAATCCAATATAGGTATACATATTCATACAATTATCTTGCTGCACAAGAAAAATCAGATCAAAAAGAAAAAATTAGAAGGAAAATAAAATGCAGGCAAACCATAACAAAAAGGGTGAAAATGCTATGTTGTGATCCACCTTCAGTTCCCACAGTCCTCTCTCTGGGAGAGATAGCTCTCTTCATTACCAGATCAATGGAACTGGCCTGAGATTCTAGGAGTTTTGATTAGTACAATATGGGGGGGTGTTGATTCCACAATCTCTAATTTCTCCAAAACTTTTAGGTTTCCCCAAGGCTGATTTAAGGAGAGGTGGTACCACATGTTAGACATTCACTTCCTCTCCATCAGGATTTTCTCATTCATTAAGTGAAGGATGTGAAGCAGCTGACTTTCTAAAGTTCCTAATTAAACTCAGTAAAGCTTAGTAAAGGGGAGGTGGAGGAGAAGGAATTTTGTTGCATCTCTGAAAGTGTTATCCTGTTAGAGGTAATGCTTGGGTGTGGAGGACCTGGATATTGTCCCTGCATCCCCTCGATCATCACACTCCTACCCAGACTCAGCACTTAGTTTTCACGTTAAGGTTTTCAGTGGGCAGGCAAAGTACCAGGCAAGTTTATCTTCTACTTGTATCAGTGTGGAAGTCATGAGCAAGGATCTGTGTTTAGTTACAGTGGCCCATTCACAAATCAGGCCAGCCACTCCAGGATGGACAAGATGGGAAGCTTCCTTTCCAGGGATTTTGCAGAAGCCCTATGACAAGACTACCCTAGCAGACCAATTCTCCTGACTCATTATAGCCAGGTTTATTTTACTGCCTCTGAAGGGTCAAAGACTACATCCATATCCTATCACTCTCCTTGACTCCACTGGACAGGGTTTCCAACATTCTCCTGTCCTGGAAGCCCTGTATCCTTGAGGAGGGAATGGGAACATCAGGCAGTATCCATACGCCTCCCCCAAGGAATAGAGTAACATGAAGCATTTGACTGGAACAGTCAGAGCCAGCATAAGGAATAAGTGGGCAGACCTCAAATTCCCAAATTCTGGCTTTTTGCACATCCAGCTTGAGAGGGGGGAGGGTGCAGCTGGTCTTACTGAACTGCACAAATATTTATAGAAAACAGAAATGCAGTGACCAGATCCTGATGCAGGGTGGTTTTTGTTTAAGCAGGATCTGGCTGCAGGCTTCTTCTAGCTATGATTCTCCAGCTGCCAGTCTCATTTTCTGTTGCACTCTGCACAGTTTCTACTTGGTTTGGATATCCATTTTGTGTTGTTAGCATTAAAGCTATATCTAGCATTCAACCAGGGCTAAAACTGTCCTCCCAGACTACTCTAAAACCTTTAAAGTTGTTAGTGGTAATAATTTAGTTTTATCCATTATGGCTACAGTGTGGATTAGATTCTTTTTGGTAGTCTTTAATTCCTTTGGGGGCACCAGCTTGTGGAAACATTGCAATTGTCCTTCTTTGAATTGTAAGTTCCTCATTAAATCTTACTGAGTCTGTGGAGGTGACTACCAATTGCTGTCTGACCTAGTTACAGAGGCCTCCAAAGTTAGCACTTACTTATCTTAATAAGTAGATGGTAATGATGTGCTTGTTGTAACTGAAAACGTTCCAGTTTTAAATCTTCCATTTCGTAGTTGTAACTTTAGGAAAGGAGTAGTGGGGGAAAAACAAGCTGGTTTTGATTATGCAATTAATTGACTGAAAAGAAGGTGGTGTTTTCCATTATGGTGCTTCATATTTACTTTTGGAAAGCACTGATGGGGTTGACTGAGAAATATCTAAAGCTTCATTTATTTATTTTTTTCTTTTACTATTTCCTCTCCTTGATCTTCTTCCATGTTACACTTGGAAAGTTTTCTTTGGAGCAACAATTCCCTAATTCTCCATTTCCAAAGTCATCTCTGTTAAACTCAAACAAGCAAATGGACGCTAGAGAATTGCTTTTAAGATCTTCGAAACTATTTGTGTTTTTTTCTAAATTCATGGAGATTTAAATCAGAACAGTTTGGTGTCTAACTGATGACTCAATGGGATTCCTGTTTCAAAATTGCATTGCCATGATAAATTTATTTATCACTCACTGTCACATAACTTAAAAGTCATGTAAAACATCTTTTCCTACTATATTTGGATCGAAAGTATTACCTTTCTGTGTTCTTTGCTATGTTGAACCTTGTTTGAGGGATTTAGGGCACTGACATTTCATAGGCTCATAACAGCATAGAAGTTTCAACTAGAAGAGACCAGTGAGATTATCTTGTCCAATCACCTCTTTTTGCCATAGTTGAAAAGATTTTTTTTTCCTTAAAATATGTCATTTCCTACCTTTTAAATTTTTTACTCTTTAGAAATGGGTTAAATGTGAAGAAACAACATTTGAATAATTCATAGCCTTCTCAGTATTCACTTGACTGCAATAGGGATTATATGAATCTTTTATTTTTAAATGGACATCCTTTTGTTTTCACTATAATATAATTTCTGAATATATTTGATCACTAACTTTGATGTAAAGAGATCTTTCCTAAAAAGAATCAAAAGCAAAGAAAGAAAAAAAAATTAAAAATTACCAGGGATAGCTAGGTGTTACTGGATAGTCCATCAGCCTGGTAGTCAAGGACCTGAGTTCAAATTTGTCCTCAGACACTTAATACTTCATAGCTGTATGGCCCTGAGCAAATCACTTAACTCCTATTGCTTCAGGAAAAAAAATCAACTTGGCAGCCAACTATCAGCTCAATAAGATGACTGTGTGTCAGACACTATGCTAAGCTCTAAGGATACCCCTTCCCCTCCAAAAAAGTTTTTATTCTCAAGAAGATTATGCTTAGCCAGCAGTGACAACATGAACACATAGTAGTCCTAATAAAATAAATATTTTATTATTTCTGGGAATGGGGAATGTAGCAACTTTGTGTGTGTGCTTTTGTGTGGGAGGGAATCAGAAAAGATCAAATAGAAAATGGCAATGCATCTAAAATTTGAAAAAAACTAAGGAGTCCAAAAGGAAGAAAATGGGATGAAGAACATTGCAAGCATAAAAACCAGCCAATGTAAAGATACAAAGACAGGAAAGAGAGCACCATAAGTGAGGATAAATAAGAAAAACATTGTGGTCACACTGTTTTGAGAATGAAGTAGAGTAATATATTTAATTTTTAAAAACTTTTTTTTACAATTTTGAATTTCAAATTTTCTTCTTACTTCTAATCCTTGTTCACTACTTCTTGAAGAACAAGAAGTGAGAAGACAAGAAATTTAATATAGTTAATATAGTTACACACGTGCAATGTGTATTTTCATATTGGCCACTTTGCAAAAGAAAACAGAAGAATACAAAACAAAAAAATTGACAAAAACAAAAATCTAAGTAAAATAAAGAAGATTAAAAACAAAAAAAGTATGCTTCAATATGTATTCAACCATCATGATCTCGTTCTCTGGAAATGGAAAGGATTTTTCATCAAAAGTCTTTTGGGATTGTCTTAGATGAGTCATTCCTAGTTGATCATTATTATAATATTGTTGCTACTGTATACAATATGTAGTTATTTCACTTTGTATCAGTTCATATAAGTTTTAAGGGAGTAATCCATACATAAGGTTCAAAAGGTAGATTGAGTCTAGATTGTGAAATTTATTGTAAAGGGGAGTGACAAAGCTAGACACTTTAATAAAATCAGTTTGAGAGTCTGTAAGGGATGGATTGCAGAGGAAAAAAATTTAAAGAAGGGAGATCAAATTAAGTTGGTGAGAGTTGACGAAACCCTAAAATAAGTTGGTAGATTCATAATTGAGAGAGGGGGACCAATTTGAGATTTTGTAGAGAAAGAATTAAACTATCAACAAGAACTTATTAAGTGCCCCCTATGGGTCAGGTGCTAAAGATACAAAGACAAAATTGAAAGAGTCCCTCTCCTTTCAAAGCTCACTTTCTATTAGAGAAGATAACAGATATGCAAATAAATTATCCAATTTGGCAGCTTAATAGGCATGTAGAATAAGCAAAATTGAGGAGTAAAAGATGGCACTGGAATTATGAACCTGAATTCCTGGAAAGATGGAAATACCTCTAACAGATTGTGAGAAGTTTGAAAGAGAGATGGACTATTTCTCTCCTCCTTATCTTTAACTTTGACTATCTTTGTATTGTTAGTGTTGGTAGAGGGTTCTTTGAATTCATGTATTTGAAGCATAGAGAGGTCTGTCAAGCTTTTCTCATCAGTGGAAAGAGACTTTCTAAATCACTTAAACCATGCCTAATTTTGTCAATATTCATATTCCATTCTCTGACACATATTGCAACCTCTTTTTCCTTCCCCTCAAAACACTTCAGGAGAGACTCTAACTGAAATATGCTTTTGCCCTGTAACCACATTTGAATGAGCTTCTATGAAGGCAACTTGACTAGTCCTCAGGTTAAGAACTAACACAAACTATTTTAATGATGCTGATCTGAAGGTCTTTTCAACTTAATAGATCCTTCCATTCTCTAAAATTTGTGTTCCTTTGATATGTCCTTCAAAACCCAAGTTCTCGTTTTATGATGATAGATAATATGAAGACTACAATTAGTAATAGTAGTGGTGGTGGTGGTAGTAGTAGTAATAGTAGTAGTGGTGGTAGTAATAGTTGTAGTAATTGTAGTAGTGGTGGGAGTAGTAGTAGTAGTAGTAATAGTAGTAGTAGTAGTAGTAGTAGTAGTAATGGTGGTGGTGGTGATGGTGGTGGTGGTGGTAGTGGTACTAGTACCAATTCAGATAGATAAGTAGTTAAATAGATAGATAGAGTACTTTAAGATTTTCAGAGTGTATTTCATGTATTTTCTCATTGTATCCTCACAACAATTCTTTGAGTTAAGTGCTATTATTATCTCTATTTTTACAAATGAAGAAATTGAATTACATGGAAAATATGACTTAGTTGCCTATTATCACAGAATTAGCAAGCATTTGAGACTGATTTTGAACATCTTCCTAACTCTGAGTCCAATCCTTTATCTACCATCCTACTTCACTGCCTTAGGAGAAGAATCCCTATCCACCAAGTTCTGAGATTAACAAAATATGTTCTAAACTAATTGGTAAGATTGCTATAGTATTAACATCAAACTCTAGCCCTGTATTCTCAACTAGAAGCTCCTGGAGTGTTTTTCATAAAAGAAATGTCCATCTTGCTTTCCCATTCAAGTAAAATCTAATCAGCACACTCCAACCCCCCAATCTGTGAAGTTTTATAACTCCAAATAAGGCATTTGCTATAATTGATTTTCAGCACCTGGTGCTTCCATAGAACTTGCCTTCCTTTTTCCACTCTGCCAATGCCAGATGCTTCAAATCTTCCTAGGTTGAACATTGTTTTCTTATGGGGAATCAATATCTGGAAGACTCACGACATAATTTGTGACTCCAAATGTTAGATTTCCTTTGTGCCTTAGTTTTGCCACATTGCTTAACAACTGGCCTCAGTACATGGCTGAGATCCTGATCTATCCTGCTGGATGTGCATTGCTCCCCTTATTTATTCACTATAGTGCATGGTGCTTCTAAAGAACGACGTCTAGAAACTGTTCCAACTGTTTCATTTACTTCTTCATGCTAGATAAAATCCCCAAAAGCTTGTGGTCTATTTTGATTGCTATATTATATGCGGCTTCAATATGCAAATGATTTAACGTGTTTCCTTCAAAGGAGATGCTTAATAAGTTTTTTTTCCCCCACTTGAATTGAGGAGTCTCATTTTATCTAATAATGAAAATAACAATGATAAATTGTGAGACAAATTTGTATTTAAATAATTCAATTTTTTTGCTCAAAATAACTTTAAGATTTATTATTTCATTTGCCTGCTCAATAACCTTAGAATACTGGTTGAACTAGTCATTATCCATAATTTATGGATGAAGCACTTGAAACAGGAATATAAAATGACTTGTCCAGATCATACAAAAGTGGTGAAATGAGGACACTAACCTTTGATTCCAAATCCAAGATTTTCCAAAATTTTTTAAGCTTGAACAAATTTCAGGGTTTCTATGGAAGTACTTGGAAATAACATAGTCTCCTGTCACAAGTTGCTTTTTTAAAAAATTGTTTTAAGAATAATCAGCATATATAATTATTGAGTGTCAGACCTTGAAAAAAATTTAAGGTTAATCTAATCTAATCTGCTCACATACAGATGAGGAAACTGAGGCCTACAAAAAATAGTGATTTACTCAAACTCACATAGATAATAATGGGATGAGATGTGATTTCTATTTAATTTTTCATTTTTGAGGAAATGATGGTTGACTTACCCAGGTTACACAGTTAGTAAGCATCTGAAATTTGTGGTTGTTTTTCTTTTCATTTGTATTTTTTTAAATAAATATTATCCTTATGATTTTGCTTATGTGATTCCATATCAATTCATGTAAGTTTTCTCATGCTTCTCTCAATTCTTCATGTTGATAATTTATCATGGCATAGTATCCATATACCATAATTAGTTTAGCCATTTCCAAATTGATGGCCATCTATTTTATTTCCAGTTTTTAGCAAGTGACTGTCACAAAGTAGACACTTAATAAATGTTTATTGATCAATTGTCTGGGCTTATGAATATTTTGATGTATGTTTCTTTATATATTTTACTTCTTTATATAGGACTAGTATAGAACTAGTGGTAAAATTTCTGAGTAAAGACATATAGACATTTAAGTCATTTTAAAACATAATTCCATGTTGTTTTTCTAGAATGTTTGAACCAAATCATATCTCTATGAATAGTGAATTACTGTGCCCATAATTTCACAATCACTCCAAAATTATTTCCATCTTTTACTATTTATACAATTTATTCAGTGCAAAGTGAAATCCCAGAATTATTTTTATTTGCATATTCTCTTAATTTGTGATTTATAGTGTTTTTCACATGGTTATTGTAATTATTTTTTGAAAACTTTTGTTCATTGAGAAATTTCTTAAATATTCTAATAATATATTAGGAAATTATTAATTGCTTTCAAGTTTTGGATACCATACTCCTATCACATATTTAGTGCAAAGATTTTTTGGTCCCTTCAACCAATAGCTTTTCTTCTTATCCTACCTTTATTGGTCTTGCTTGTACAAAACATTCCCAATTTCATGTTATTCAAATTATTATTCCATAATGATAATTTTGAGAAGTATTGGATATAATTAATATCTGTTTTTAGGGTGCTCTTTAATATTCAGATTATAAATCCATATTATTATATATACTATGAAATATGACAAAAATCATTTCCTTTTTTATAAAATAAGGTTGTGGTGAATCAGAAGTGATCTGAGCTATCTTCTAATTCTAACATTCTCTATTCTAACTCTTTCTGTTCTAAGGTCCCTTCTAGCTCAAACATTAGATTTCCTTAAATCTAGCTTTGCATGTTTTAGTTTTATCTTCCAGTTTTGACATCCATATGTTTTATTATGAGAGTCTACACAATACTGTATTAAGTATAATGAGTTTTTCTATTTATAACCAAAAATATCAATGTATTGTATTAATGATCTGAATGAAGTTGAATGAGAATATAAAGTTCTTGAAATAATTTAGGGATTTTCTACATTTCATATAAGATATTTTATCAAAATAAGCTCATCAAAGCCATGGTGCTTGACTTCACTAATGAAAAAAGTAGTTTCAAAAAATGTTGAGTAAAAACAAAAATACTCACTATATTAGATGCATTATATATATATATATATATATATATAACAGATTTATATAATATCTGAAATTGAATTTATCTATATCTATGTATGTATATATACCTATATGTACTATATTTATATCTATATGAAACAGATATTGAACTGAAGTGTAAAGAACATGCATATCAACAATGACATTTAAACATATTTCCTTTTTAGAAAACAATTGTGCAAACTACAAGACTCATCTGAGGAACTAAAACATACACAATTAAAGCACACACTAGGAAAGGTTAATGGGAGGATTGTAAATTTCAACTTTAATATCTTGATGGTATTTTTCCCTCCCTCCAATGACCAACCCTCCTCCAAACATCTACCATTCTGTCAAGGGCACCACCATCCTTCCAATAGCTCATGTTTACAATCTTGTTTTTTTCTTTCAAATGTTCCACTAAAGCAAACACTCCTAAAACCAGCATATTTATTTCATTTTTTCATTTTTTGTTTTTGTTTGATGCAGCTGGAACCAGTAACCTTTTCTTCCAGTTATGGTATCACCAGTGTGTATTTTTTAGGAATTTTATTCATTCATTAATTTATTTATTTTAAATTTTACTGGATGAAAGAATGATTGACTCACTTCAGTAATAGTTATTATAGAGTAGTGAAGACTTTTTCTAATTTTTCTAATTTGTGAAGAAGTAGAGAAAGCACAAATTCACCAAACATCCATGATCTGTTTAGATCATGATAATAGCAGCAGCAGTAATAACATTTATATAATACTCTGTGTCAAGGACAACACCAAGTACAATTATTATCTCATCTGAGTCTCATAACAGACCTGAAAGGTAGGTGCTATTATTATCTTCATTTTACAGATGAGGAAACTGAGGCAAACACAACTTAAGTGGCTTATCCAAGTCTCACAGATAATGTAAGTATTTAAAGACAGAAGCTTTCATTGATGAGCATAATAATTTAACTCCCAGGTGAGGAAAACCCCTCTACTTATGTAGGGAGAGCATGAGTTAACTTATAAAAACTGGGGCTCTAAGTGACTTCAGAGAATATCTAATTCCTTTCTGTTGTTCAGTTTGTTTTCAATCATTCTTTATAACCCTGTTTGGGTTGTTTTTTAGCAACAATCCTGATATGGTTTGCCATTTCCCTCTCCAGCTTATTTTACAAATGAGAAAACTTAGGTAAACAAGCTAAAGTGACTTGTCTGGGGTCACACAGCTAGTAAGTGTCTGAGACCAGATTTGAACTCTGGAAGATGAGTATTCCTGACTCTAGGACCAGTATTCTATCTACTGCTTCCCTTAGCTGCCCCAGTTTATTATGTATGTACAAGGACTTGACTACTGTCTGCAATCAATCGATGCATGGATGGAAGTGAAGCTTAGTTTTTAAATCTTTTTCTACACTGCTCCTTCCCACTGCATAATACTACATCAAGTAATTGTGGATATTAAAGCTGAGCAGTCTAAAAATATAATTAAAAACAAACAGTTCTCAAATCTGACTCCAGTCCTTTGGATGAATTTGTAAGGACATAGGATTATAAAATGAATGGACTTTTTCAAGTTCAGACCTCTAAGAGCTTTAGATCTGACTCAATATTCTATATAAAGAGGATTTTCTCTTCATCCTTTGTCCACTTAAGATCTTTTAACCATGCTGCAAAATATCATTAATATAAATGGCTTTTGATTAATCCTTATGAGTGTCCTGCTTCATACGTGATTCTTAATTTTCAAATTGGTTGATGGCATCAGTATTAGAAAAGAATTGGCAAAGCTATTAAAATTAGAGCCAGCCCCAATTTAGGGATAAAGAACAAAGTTTAAAAAATGGAGCTATGTGACTTTGGAGGTTTTTATTTTTAGGGGAGAAACACATACATACACACATACACACATATGTATATATATAAAGTCAGGAGAAAGTCACTGATTAAAAATCACAAAATGATAGATTTTTCTTGGCCAATTTGACATGAAAAATTATTAGGGAAATAAAGAATAAGAGAGAATAATCCATGCTATTATATATTTGTCAGTTCTCTACCATAGATTTATTTGATCCAAAAATTTTCCCCTTCTCAATTATTTTCTCTCTTGACATATATAATAATTTAAAACTTGTTTAATTAATTTAAATAATTTTGCATTTTATTTAAAATTAAAATCTTTTTTTTTTTTCAAAAACAAAATCAGTGCAGCTAGAATAAAGAAAAAAAATGATCAACTGGCAGAAATCTTTTCATCAGATATCTTCCATAAGTTTCTGATATTTATGAAAGATATGAAATTGATGCAGATATAAAATTCTAAGCACTATCCCATTATCTATATAGATAAGACAGCAATTTTCAAAAGAATTGAAAGTTACCAAAAACATCATAAAAGATGGTTTCAGGACACTAGTAATAAATTAACTACTAAACAAAAAAACTATAATCTTTCAACTATTATCTATCCAAATGCTTAATGATATAGTCAATTCTGTAGAGGCTTTGGGAATGTAGTTTTGCCATTATATTGCTGGTAGAGCTGGAAATTAGTCTGTGCATTCTTAAAAAACAATTTGAAATTATACTCGGAGAGTGACTATCTTAGAGTAATCCTATGATGAATACTGGGAAAATATATAAGGAAATCAAGGATAAAGGCACCAAATACATAAAAAAATCAAACAAATCATAATTTTTGTATTTAAAATAATTTTTTTTAAAGTGCTGCTCACTAACTTTGTCTTTACCATCTTCAAAACAGTGACATCCTTAGCATAGTTCCTGGCACATAGTAGGTGCATAGAAATGTTTATTGATTTTTTGAATGATTTCACCTAGCATTTCTACTAGCTGCCTCCAAGATTTTTCTTTTACTTCTTTACTAAATTCTGAAAAAAAAAATCATTTTAACTAGGAGGAGCTATTTCCTCTTTTTTTTAACTTTCTTGTAAACCCACCTAGATTTGGTTTTTGATATTCAACTGAAACTACTTTCTCCAAAATTATCAATGATCTTTTAATTGTCCAGTCCAATAGCTTTTTGTTTGGATATATCCTACTTGAATTTTGACTTTGACACTGTGTATCACTTTCTCCTATTGGATAAGCGTCTTCTCTTGGCCATACATGCTCACTCTTTGTTATCAATCAGATTATAAGCATTTAAGGACATATTATGTTCTAGGAAACATGCTAAGAACTGTGAATAATAAAGGCAAGTAACAGTTCCTCCCCTCAACAGAATCACAATCTTAAGGGGGAGCTGACTTTCTACATGCAGCAAAGTGAAGTAAGAAAAAGCAGATCAATATATATTTAGCCTTTAGCATACTTAGTATAACAAGCACCAAGTGCTTAATTAATGCTTTTTAAATATTCCATTCCATTCATTCATTCATTTGCAATGACTTCAATAATATAAATGCAAATGACACTAACAGGCATTGTACCTCTAATTAATTATAATGAGTGATCTCAATCCTGAGAAATATTGATGAGACATTTCAATAGAAAGATGGGACTAAAGATTTGGGATTTAGTATATGGTATCACGCAAAGTACATTCGACTGTTTTTATTTTTTATCAGTATATAGTTATTCAATCTGTACTTCAAAGATTCTATTGAGGGTGAATTCTCTGAGATCGCAGATATTTTGTTCCATTTTTTGGACAGTGCTATTTGACATGGAATTTTTTTCTTGGATTGAGTTAGAATTTGCCTTCCTGTTTCTTCTCTCCTTTGCTCCTTTTTCTGCTTTCTACATTTAGCAGACCAAATAGAGTTCCTCTTCCATATGATGGAACTTTAAGTTCTCATATAGAGAATTATTGTGCCCTATTCCTACCCAAGTTTTCTCCAGGATAAATATCCCTAAATATTTCAATCAATTATTATACGAAATGCCTTCCAGCTCTGTTAGCACATGAATTTCTCCATTGTATATATGTTTTAACTTATCAAGTTCTCTGCTAATCTGTAGTACCTGGAGTGGGGGAAGTTATATTACAGATATAATCCTAGGAACATTTATTTCTTATATGCTAATTTATTCAAGGAGACTAATAGAACAAAAAATAAGCAATCTTTAAAACTTTGTTATATTATTACATTCTTTGGTCCCAGCTCCTTATCCATTTTTGTTTATAAATCCATCAGATTTGACTACTTCTGAAACTGATAATCCTAGAGGAAAATGGTTTTATATTCAGTATTAGTTCTGATTTGTATAGAACTATAAAATATAGGTTTTATAAAGCCATTAATTCTCAGTTATCTTATGAACTATTAGTAAAGGTGTTGCCCTCATTTTTCAGATGAGGAACTGAGTTTTATCTAAGTTATGTAATTTGTCTGTTGTCATAAACTTTGATAATGGAAAAACTAAGATTAAAATCTTTCCCTTCTGATTCTAAACCAAATATTAAATCACTTAAATCAATATCACAAACATATAGAACAACAATGCCCCAAGTAATATAATTGGCTGTTTTTCTTCGTTATGAGGCAAAACATTTTTTCTAGGATTATTACCTCATAAAATATTGTCAACAAACAATTCTCTTCCTTACTAAATTTAGGATTTCCCGCTTAAAGTGACAATCATTTTTAATTGGGGGAACTTATAGTATACTAGGATGCCATTATTGACTTTTGTTATTGATTAATTTTAATAGTTTATCAATTGTCATCTGAGATGCTATAGTATCGATTGAGGATACAATTCCAAATATTAAATTATCTCAAATTATAGAGACATAATTTTGTATTTGAAAGTATGTAGTATATATACTTTAAAAAATCAGGAAATTTTAATGCTGTCTGCAATATTTATTCAGTCACATACAGTCCCTGAAGCTCAGCTTCCTTATTTATAAAACAGAGATGTAATATGTACTCTCTCACAAGAATATTTTATACTACCTAAACTTGTTGTTTATATTATATGTTATTATATTGATCATTGGGTTCTAGTGCTGTTAATTTAAATGATACTCTGAAAGAAGAGATAATGTTTGAGTCAAGTTACTTAGTAAAGTACAGGTCCTTGTTGTCACTATCTCCTAGCTTTGACCATTTTCATGGACAGCCCCCCAAGCCTCTCCCTCTGCATCTTCCAGCTTTCTTAAAGCCATAGCTAATACTACTTTACACAACAATCCTTTCCCAGTTTTTCTTAATTTTAATGTCTTCTTGCTAACATTTATATGACTTGACTTATACTATATATATTTTTTATTTGTGCATGGTTGTTTCATTGTTTGCAGCTTGTCTTCCCTAGGTGATTCTGAGCTCCTTGAGAGTAGGATTCCTCCTTACAACCTCCAAAGCTTAAAACAGTTCTTGGCACATAGGAGAATCAACAAATGATTTTTAACTGACTAACTATACATACTAGCATTTTTTTTTTAAAGAAAGGTATTGGTATTAGGTCAAGATAACTATTATTAGTTTGTAGCTCTGTGTTTGATAGATGGTTTCTTTTTATAATTATTAATTTTGAACTTAAGTACAAAAAGACATTTTAAAAAATTCCTTGTACACAACACAGAATAAAAAGAGAATCCAATGAATTTTCACTTCAGACTGTGTTATTTTTAATTGCAATGATACCCCCCATCATTTTCAAGGCTACTTTGCTTTTCTTTGTTTCCTTCTAAGTTTTCTTGTTTTCTGCTTTATAATACTTATAGATGGTTGTTTAAGAAAATCTGATGAATTTAGCTTATCCACAAGAGTTGTTTAGTAAGAATAATTGTTGCCATATTAATTATTTATCTGTATAAAAATCAAGTTGTTTGGTCAATTGAGGAAATCAGGCAATTCACTTTAAAAATAAACATTAAGTAGACAAGAAATCAGTATGTTTTAATTTTGTTTTCATGACTGAAATTCTCACTTTTCAGAGATATTTGGGTTTGAGGAACCTTACAACGCAGAATATGGAAAGAGAACCTGAGAATATAAACTATTAAAACTGGAATGGCAAATATTCTTTTGAAAGTTAGTAGAGCTTAAAGGTAATCTAGGGATTGCATTAAGGCATGTGATACTATATTGCAATCCAGATTTTGACATGAGACCTAAGACAATTTTCCTCCTTTCTCTTAACTTCATTTTCCAAATCTTTAAGACAGTGAAAAATCATCTTTTTACATCTGCTTAGTAAGGTTGTTCTACAATTTCCATAGAAATGGTATTTGTTATATTCTATTACAACTTTTTCATTTTATATATGAGAAAATTTCAACTTATTAGAGTGTGAACTTAGAAATGACTTGTCCAAGTTCACACAAAAAGTTAGAGGATGATCAGTTATGTTGTCATTCTGTAGCCAAGACTGTTTGTAAAAACACCAGTCAATTAGTCAGTTGTTTATTGAATACTTACTTTGTGTCAGGAACTTGCTTAAGAATCAAGCATAAAATTAATGTAAGAACTACCTGATTATTTAATTTTAATCCTTTTCATATTTCTGAGAATCTCTCCTTATACAGGGACACAGTTCTAGTTCTAGGGTTACAAACTATTAAAAATAAATGAATTCCAGCAGACATAAAGAGTGAGTTTGTACTATACTTTGTGATTGTTAATATATGCACATACATGTATATTATATTTGTATATGTACATATAGATATATTGTTTGATATATTATATTATACTATAATTAAATTATAGTATGTTATTTTAAATCACATAATATAATAGTGTATCATATTATATTATATTACATCATATTACATTGTCATATCATATTATATTGTAATGCCAGAGAAACTGAGGCAAGATAGAGACTAGAGAGTATTTAATAATTTATTTAAAGGGAGAGATTAACTGGGACCAAATGGATCCATGGTTTAATCCCAGGGCTGAATGAGATTATCATCTCCAAGAATCCAGCAATGTGAGTTCTCAATGACCTATATACACATGGCTCAGACTTAGGAGATATAATGAGGTAGGGGCAAAGTCAGGGTACTGAGAGCGGGAATGGGACTGTGACAGGGCGGGGTGAGCCTCTGGAGAGGGATGACATAATAGGGGGAGGTACCCCAGAGATGGGGAGAGGCATCTTGATAAGATGATATCTGACATTCTGATAGGTTGGGATGGGGAGAGGCATTCTGATATTCTAAAACATAAGATTTTTTATCCTTATCAAATATTCTGATAAAGAGGGAGGGGAGGTTTTGCAGGACTGAACTTTGAGAAGCAGAGAAACTGAGTCAGGACTGGGTCAGGATAATTAGAGAAACTGAGTCAGGACAATAAAAGAGAATTGTGACATAACAATATCATAACATATAATGTTATACTATGTTGTGTCATTTCTTCAAATTGTTTCATTGAATTTAGCCTGCTTGGATGAAACAATACATACATAATTTCTTAATACAGATGCTTGTCTGGAGGTATTTTAAAAAATGCCAAATATCGATTAACATACCAAAATAGCAATTTGATCAAACTGTAGGAGTGAAGAAAAAATGAATATTAAGTAAAACATTTTATTTGCTCTCATTTCAGAAGATGCATTGGCAATCACAAGCTTCTTTTATGCTCAATATTAGAGCAGAAGTCTTGAAGTTATATCCATTTTAATGTTTGCTAGGCTAGAAAAGACAGTTAATGCTTATAGCCTGAAGAAAAAATACTACTACTAATGATTCATATTTTTGTAACACTTTAAGGATATAGAGTAACCTTAATGATCACCACAATATACCTAGTGTTATTAAATATAACATTTTGGTGACTAGACATTTATATTTAATAATGTTAATATTTGAAATAAAAATATTACATAAATATAATTTTAAATGGCTATAAATTATTATTAAAATAATTGCATCCCTATTTTATAGAGAAAGAAGCTCAAAGTGAGTTCTCTCAAGACTTTTGTAGCATAGGGTTCAAGATAGAAATGCGTATTTCCTTGAAGTCTAATGTCTAATGGCACGTCCTCTTACAGCAGACTATCTTCTACTATGAGATTGTCTAGGTTTGTTCTATTTTTAAAATCATTTTTTTAAAAAGTGCACTTAATACATTATATATATATATACATGGTTAGAATATTAATGTGTTTTTTAATAGCAGCCAAATTCTCTGTTTCTGTCTCTGTTTCTGTCTGTTTCTCTGTCTCTATCTCTGTCTCTCTGTCCCTTCCTTCTTCTCTCTCCTTCCCTCTCCCTCCCCCTCCTCTCTCTCTCTCTCTTCCTCTCTCTCTCTTTCTCTCTCTCTGTCTGTCTGTCTGTCTGTCTGTCTCTGTGTCTGTCTCTCTCTCTCTGTTTGTCTCTCTCTCTCTCTCTCTCTCTCTCTCTCTCTCTCTCTCTCTCTCTCTCTCATTTTGTCCCCCGCCCTGACACCTCTAATAACCCCATTGGAGAAGAGAAAAAAAGGGAGAATCTATAACTAAAATTTGTATGGAAGAAGAAAGGGAAGTCCCTGACCAGACACTGGTTTTCTCATATGCTGGGTGACTGTTTGTTTATTCGTTTTCCAAATATATTAGAAAGGCTGTGAATATTTATTTAGTTCTGCTCCTAATAGCCCTTCTAATAGGGAATTATTTGGGCACAATGAAAGACATTTGTAAATGAGGCAGATAAGACCAGCAGCAGACAAGGAGCGTTTTGTCCAACACAAGAATTCTATTGTTCGCTGTTCAGTTGTCAAGTGCCTGGGGAACCCAGAATTTATGGTGCTGGGACAATGATCCTTTCAGTGGTAAGGCTAAGAAGCTGTGAGATTCCGTTCCTCTGCTTTTCAGCCCCTCTAATCTTTTTATCGGGCCAGGACAATGCAGGATTCAGCTGCTGCAAGATCCACAGGGCTGTCCATTTACCATCAGGTATTGTGGAGTAATTACCATAGTGACAATGGACTTTTTTTTTTTCTTTTTCTTTTTTCCATCAAAATACGAACATTTGGAAAGATGCTAAGGTTGTCACTTTGCATTAGCCAACTCTGAAGACATGGCTTACTTAAAAAAAAAAGATAATCTTGTTAAGGGTTGGATTTAAAGTGCCACTATGTCAAATCCATTTGGGGCCCAAGAACTGTTTATTGGCATTTATTGAAGTTTTCTTGTAATTGCGAGTGGACTTTGAACATGCTATCCAGTAAATACAATGGGTTGTCTCATTGTTTCAGAATTAAAATGTACACTACGGGCAAGCTTTTAGGCCTTGGATACAGCACCAGAATATAATTTAATGACATGGAAAACCATCAAAGCAATCAGAAGTATTCAGCATAAATTTGCAAGTACTGTTAGCTATCTATCCTGCCTGAAATTCTCTCCCTCCTCGCTTCTCGCTCCTGGCTTACATAGCTTCCTTTTAATATAAATGAAAATTTCTCCTCCTGAAAGAAGCTTTTCCTGGGCCGCCTTTTCTCTGTGATTATCTCTTATTTAATATGTACACATACAAGTAGAGATGTTGTAAAATGTTTCAGATTATATAGATGTATACATATACATATTTATATAGAATGTGTGTGATATAATATATAATTATATATACATACATATTGGTATGTGTTTATAGAGTTTTCATGATATGCCCCCCCCCCCACAATAGACAGTGAGTTCCTTGAGAGAAGTTTTATATTATTTAAAAATAATTTTTGGTATCTCTAATGCTTAGCATAGTCTCTTACTATAGTAAGCAAGTAATAAATCCATATTGTTGACTAGATACAGGGGTACTGGATTTAAACTCATAAAGGGGGAGACATTTATCAAGCATCTTCTACATGTAAGATATAAACAGCTAGGTAGCTTAATGGATAGAGTGCTGGTCCTGATGACAAAAAGACTAAACTTCTATAGTTCAAATCTGGCCTCAGATATTTACTTGCTGTGAGATCTTAGGCAAGTAATTTTTCCTCGTTTGCTTCAGTTTCCTCATCTGTAAAATAAGCTGGAGAAATGAATGGCAAAATACTCCAGTATATTTGTCAAATGGAGTAAAGAGCCAGACATGATTGAAATGACTGAACAACAGCAAATGTGTAAGACACTGATAAGCCTTTTTCATATATCATTTCATTTGGTTTTCACAGCAATCTAGGGAAGTAGGTTTTATTATGATCCTCATTTTATAGTTGAAACTGAAATAGAGAGGAAATCACATAGCTCATAAGAGCTGGATTTGAACTTAGGTTTTCTGAACTCCAACACTAATTCTCTGAACCATAGAGATAAATAGTATCTTCAGAATCTGCACGATGTAACAAATCATTTATAAAAGTTTGTTTTGTTTTTGTTTTTCTCTTATTTTTTCCTAGTCCCAGAGCTCCGAAATAATAGCAATAGGTATACATTGCAGAGAACCTGGTTTTGGATTACTATCAGAAAGGATCACTATAATCAGATGTATCTAAAAGTGGAATGGGCTGCCTCAGGAAGCAGAAAATTCTCCATCACTGGAAGTTTATAAGCTAGATGGTAATTGTCTGTGATATTATAAGAAAGATTAGTGTTCAGTACAGATGTAACTGTACAAAGCAATGGCAGCTTGTCCCCAGGACCTCAATTTAGAGAGAATTGATGGCTCTTGTAGTCTTTCAGTAGCTAGGAAAAAAAAAGAACAAGCATAGTTCGCACCTAGTTAGTAAGAATAATTAGTTAAAAGAGACAACCAGATGGCAGCTTTCTCTCCTTCTCTCCTCTGGCTGATCTACCTAAACATGAATCAACTTCCCAGAAACAGCCTACAGCTGCTGGCCCATAGTATCAGTCCTCCTTACCCCGATAGTCCCCTCTTTAATAGTAATCATGATGACTTCCTGTCACTTGCCCCAGGCAGGTTTTATGTTACTTACCTAGGGATGCAGAGGGGAAAGTACCACTTACAGTTCTGGGTATAAGTAGAACCAGGTAATATGAGAAGTTCCTTCTACCTCTGAATTACATTCCTATGTAACCTTAGACCAGTCATTTTCATCTTCTCTTCACTTCATATAGCAGTAAAAAAATTAGAGGGTTAAACTAAAAAAAAAAAAGTCTATAGTTTCCTTTAACTTTAACATTCTATGAATATATATTCCTGTGCTGGTGATATTTATCATGTATGGTTCAAACTGATTAAATTTAGCCACATATTATTTTAGGATTGGTTTAATTTATATAAAATGTGTATGTGTTTTGTGGATACAAACATTTTATCTCTCTACACATATATTCTATTTACACATGCATATCTATATGTTTAATATATATTATATATTTCATATAGATATATGGAGATAGAAGGTTTTTTTTTTTTTTTTTTTTTTGCTAAGGCAATTGTGGTTAAGTGACTTGCCCAGGGTTACACAGGTAGGAAGTGTTAAGTGTCTGAGACCAGATTTGAGCTCAGATCCTCCTGACTTCAGGGCTGGTGCTCTGTCCACTGTGTCACCTAGCTGTCCAGAGATAGAAGTATCTTTATCTAGATGCCTCTTTCTATCTTTCTCTAGATGCCTCTCTCTATCTTTCTCTATCTCTCTGTCTCTCTGTGTCTCTGTCTCTGTCTCTATCTCTATTTCTCTCTCTCTCTCTCTCTCTCTCTATATATATATATATGTCTTTCCATATACCTACACACATATACATAAATACATATCCACATACAAATGTATTTGTGTATATATGCATATATGTGTGGATTATTTTGATTAGCTTTTTTAGTTGCATTTATAGCTAAAAATACAATTTTCTGGAGCAAAAAAAATTTATATTGTGTAGTTTTTCTGATTCTTCATTATGGAATAGATAAACATACCCTATATTCTTAGGAATCTGTGCTAGAAAGTTTTAGACTACAGCCAGGTGATCATACTTTATGTCTTCTTTATTTGAATTAGCTTACATAAATTCAGTACCAGACTAATTGAAATATGATGGTGATTGAGGATGATGATGATGATGATTGCTACAGCAATTCTCCAATGACTTCAACCAAGTTGAATTATGGCTGTGATCTATGTTTATTGGATGCCAAGGATAACTACTAGTGAGCCAAGACAGTACAATCTCTGGAAGTTACTATCTACTTGTAAAGAATTCATGAATTAATTCTCTCTGGGTCCAGTTCCAGCCCAGAAAAGCTTTTTGAGATATTATCAGAGAGTTGGTCATTGGGTAATGTGTGTACATTTACAGAAATTTGTGAATCTTGGACTCATTAACTATGGCAGTCTAAGGATTGGATTCAATAGAACAAGAACCCACTCAAATGCAATTGGAAAAAAAAAATCTGTGACAAGATTAGAAGGGAAGCAAATAAATTAGAAAAAACATTTTTAAATTCAAAGCTCTGAGAAAGACCTCATTTCTAAAATATATAGACTCAAATTTATAAGAATTCAAGCCATTCTTCATCTGAAAATAGTCTGTTCATGTCCTTTGACCATTTATCAAAGGACATGAACAGACAATTTTCAGATAAAGAAATTGAATCCATTTCTAGTCAAATAAAATATATTCTAAATCACTATTGATCAGAGAAATGCAAATTAAGACAACTTTAAGATACTGCACACCTCTCAGACTGGCAAAGATAACAGGAAATGATAATGATAAATGTTGGCGGGGATATAGGAAAACTAGGACACTGATACATTGTTGGTGGAATTGTGAATGGATCCAACCATTCTGGAGAGCAATTTGGAACTATGTTTAAAGGACTATCAAAATGTGAATACCCTTTAATCCAGTAGTGTTTCTACTAGTCTTATATCCCAAAGAGACCTTAAAGGAAGAAAAGGGACCCACATGTGTGAAAATGTTTGTGGCATGCCTCTTTGTAGTGACAAAAAACTGGAAATTGAGTGAATGCCCATCAGTTCGAGAATGGCTAAATGAGTTATGGTATGTGAATGTTATGGAATATTATTGTTCTATAAGAAAAGATTGGCAGGATGATTTCAGAGAGGACTGGAGAGACTTATAGGAACTGATGCTAAGTAAAATGAGCAGAATTAGGAGATCATTATACATGGCAACACAAGATTATAAGATGATAAATTCTGATGGACATGGCTCTCTTCAATAATGAGATGATTCAAGCCTGTTCTAATGATCTTGTGATTATGAGAGCCAGAGAGAGCACTGTGGGAACTGAGGGTAGACTACAACATAGCATTTCACTCTTTTTTGATGTGGTTTGCTTGAATTTTATTTTCTTTCTCATTTTTTTGATTTTTCTTGTGCAGCAAGATAATTGTATAAATATATATGCCTATTCAGGATTTAACACGTATTTTTACTATGTTTAACATATATTGTATTAGATGCCATCTAGGGGAGGGAGGGGAAAGAGGATGAAGATTGGAACACAAGGTTTTTCAAGGGTCATTGTTGAAAAAATTAAATTTGCACATGTTTTGAAAATAAAAACTTCAATAAAAATAAAGAAAAAAAGAAAAAATAGATATTTTAAAAATGTCTGTGGTAGTACCAGAGTGTGTTATCTAAGAATTATAGTACATAAAGCACTGTTCTCAGGGTCAAGAAGTCCTGAGTAAAAATCTGGCCTCAGAGTTTTTAGTTGTGTGAATGTAAAACAGTCATCTAAATTTGTCTGCCACACTTTCCTCATTTATAAAATGATGAGCACCAAACTCCCAGGGTTGTTGTAAAATTTAAACTAGTACTGTTAGTACTAGTATTATATAAAATAGTTACTATTAGAACTATGAATAGTCATTATATACATATGTCTGTATGTGTGTACATACACACATATATAAAGTATTCATTTTTGTCTCTTTATTCATACTTTTCATTGGTTCTTTTTCCTCTCTATGTAGGGTTCTTTGTTATGTAAATACACAAACACACATATTTAGCAAAACAAAACAAACACAATAAATACATCTGAAAACATTTGTCACATTCTGCATTTATAGCCAAATAATTCTCTGAAAAAAGGTAGAAGGCATTCTGAACTATCAATCTTCTGAAATTATGACAGATCACTGTCAATCAATTTCAAGGTTTTTTTCTGTTGTTTTTCCTTTAAATTAAAGTACTTGTCTTTTCAAAAATATATTCTCTCAGTTTTTATTTCATTTTGCATCAATCCATATAAAGCCTTTTCAAGTTTTTCTGAATTCTTCACAATCATATTTTTCTATGACACACTAATATTCCATTTATATGCCACAATTTAAGACATTTCCAGAGTGGATGAATATCTACTTTGTTTTCAGTGCGTGAGTATATTAAAATCCTGCTGTTAAAAACAAAACAAACAAATAAAAAAATGTGTTCATAGAATCTTTCCCTCTGCTATGGATCTCTTTAAGATATGTACTTAGTGATAGAATCATAGTATTAAAGGTTATATTTGATTGAGTTTGTGGTATAATTGTAGTTTTTCTGTAAGTATTGGAAACTTAAACATTTCTATAAACATTTTCTTGGGTGTTGTACCTATCTTCCCATGATCTCTTTAACATTTGCTATTTTTATCTTCTTTGACATTTTGATGAATATGGAACAAAAGCTCAAAGTTATTTTAATTTGTATCTTCTTATTAATAATTTAGAAGAGAGATGCCAAACTTGTTACCTTTGGTCACTTGCTGAGAAAACAAAGTTAAAATGTAATTGAAAAATGTTCAGCAAAATTAGTCAAAATACAATAACACATAGATGATATTAATTTATTGTTTTCTAAGTAAATATGCTATGTCAGGGACCCATTTCTTCTTGACTTTGACACCATCACTTTAGAGTAATTATATAGTAGCCAGTGGTTTGTATTTCTTCCTTTGGAAACTAATTTCATGTTTTTTAGATTACTTTTCTATTGGGGAATGACATTTGTTCTTAATTATTTATATCAATTGATAATATACTTTGTAAATAAAACCTCTGAAGGTGATAAGCATGGCAGATTTGCTCTGCTAATTATTTTTTTTTTCTCTTCTCATTCTAGCTGGCCTGATTTTTTGTTTGTTTGTTTGTTCAAAAGCTTTTACATTTTTTTGGTAATGGAAATTGCTATTTTCCCCCTATGCATACTTTCCAATTTTGAAAACCAATTTTCCCTCTCCTCCCCTCTCTTTTACTTCCATTCCTTTCCCTTCCTTTCCCTTCGTCTCTGATCTTATCACTCTGTTACTAATGACATTATCTACTTCACAGCATTATTGTGAAGGTCAAATCAGATGATGTACAGTAAATGATTTTAAAATGGAAAAGCTATATTTGTTATCCTTGTGGTAAAGGACTGATGAACACTGGCAAAGCCAAATGGGGAAATCAATTAACAATATTTTACTATTACTCACAGGGGGACGATGTTAGAAGAGATGTCAAAAATGAATAGTATCAATGTGTGTTCACTATCCATCCTAGTCCCTACATGAAAGCAGGACACACACACATACACACACACACACACACACACACACACACACACACACACAGTGGGGTTACTCCAGAATATAAAAGCATTAGTTTTTTATAATCTAACAGAATTCCTTAAGTTTAAAACTTATGGAGAGTTGTAGACAAAGAACCTGTTGATAGTAGGAAATTGCCCTGTCTTCCAAACTGGAAGGGAAAGAGAGTAGTATACCAAGGATTAATGAAATAAGGCTATTTTTCAAAATTGCTTAATAGGGAATGAGGAACAAGGGTCAAGGAAGTAGAAAAATTAAATTTATGTATGCCAATCTAGCAAATGACTAGGAGTGGGGAGGTTACAAATAATGTCCAGTCCTTGGGTTTATCAACTGTGTATTACCATAAATACCAAAGTGACAGAAGACATAACAGTAATTAAAATTTTCTTTGAAAGGGAACAACTTGATTTAATAAACACATGAGACTTGGGTCTTATGGACTCTTTTGCTGATTATCATTGGACTGACAAGTACCTTTCCCTCTTTTTGTATCAATTTTTATTTGTAAAATGAATGATTTGATTAAAGGATTTCTCAGGTCCAATTCATCCCAAATAACCTACAAAATATTTTCCTGCTCCAATATCATATCTAAGCTAGGCTTGGGAATATAGTAGACACTTAGTGGATATGTGTTGAATTTGACTTTAATTGGCATGATATTTATGTTTATTTTACAATTCCAGCATCTTCTTTCCAATTGTTCATATGTGATTTTATGAGTTTCTATGTCCCCTTCTCCATTTTATTAACATGTAGTAAACATTGCAGGCATAAAAATGAAAAAGTACATTGGACTAATTTTGGTTCCATCACTAATTGTATAGTTGATCATTAGCAAGCCTCTTCATTTTTTGAGTTCTCAATTTTTAAAACTGCAAAGTAGCTGAATCCAGGTTACTTCTAGTTCTAGTATGCTATCCTCTAAGTTCTTTACCAACTCTATTGATATGTGTTTTTAATGTGTCTTCCCGTAACAACATTTTACCTTGTAAGTCTCCTACTGATTCTAAATGTGCTGTATTCAATTTTCTGTTTCCATTTTCCTTTCATTGCCAGAATTTTGTGATTCTTATTTTGTTACATTTTTGTCTGATGATGATTACTCTTTGGATGATCTCAGTTTAGGATTGGAAACTAGGGTTCGCCAATCTTGCACATGAGTCAGAGATGAGTTAGAGAATCCCACAATGATGATAAATGGCAAAGATCAAATTTGTATCATAACAAAGAAAATCAGTAAATCATATATAAAAGAAGATCTGGAAATCAAAGTTGATGATTATTTATCATAGAATATAGCAAATTGTGAAATGATTCAAACCTTCTGAATTGAATTATGGGACACTTCCTCTATCCTGACGTCTTCTGTGTGAGATTTTAAACTTATCTGTAGCAGAGGAAAATGTTGTAACAACTTAATTATTGAGGAAGGTAGTATGGGTAGAATGTCACAAATATTATTGGCAGTTTTTTTCAAGTACAGGATGTGCCCTGACTTTTAATCTTTGACACAAACCTGCTTACTTTTGAGTCACAGATGTTAGATAAGAAAAGAATATTGGAAGATCCCATTAAACTAGTAAGAAATTTAATATATTGCATTTATATGCTTGGAGCATAGAACATTAGAACATGTAACCAAAAGAAAAGTCTGTCCCAGAAGCAAAACATGTAAGGAAATAAAGTCTAGTATATGGTTAAGAACAAAGATGAAAATATGAGTCTCATGCCTCTTACCCTAATAGTTTTTGACACATGAAATTAATCATGGACACGATTGTTCTTTTTTGTGCTTCAGTTTCCCCATTAAGTCATTAGAGCTGATTCCTGTCACTTTCTTAGTTTGTAAGGATTTCATGTAGCAGCAAACTGAATACAAGGCAAATGTAAAATTTAAATCCTTTAAGAGATTTGGTACTGGAATTAGCAAAGTTTTTTTTTTCAGTATCAATTGCCAAAAAGTCATAGAACTGTGGTCTGAGGTGATGCTCATGATAGATAGAAAGATAAGGGAACATGATACAGAAATGGAGGACAGATGGGCTCATAAGGGAAGTGAATTTGTAACAAATGATTTAATGACAAGGAGAGTCAGGAGGTATGGGGGAGGAGAGGAAAGATGAGAATTCCAGTCAAGAATGTCATGTCAAAAACTAGATCTGAACGAAAATGTCATAATATACCTTTACAGCCCTCTTAGACATAATGAACTCTCTGTTCTCTCAACGACTCTGCTAAAAGCTTGAAGACCAACTTAGATGTCGGAATGTTCAAACACTTTTTAAGAAAGGTGTTACAGACACGAACTGACTTCATTAATTTTCTTGTTCCCTCTCCCCACCCCCCAACATTCAGCCCCCTCTTTTCCTTTCTCTACTTTGTGAAAGCAACTGGAGCTGAGAGCTGGTCTGGACAAATGTGGCTGCCACTCATTTATTGAACTTTTCTGTTCAGTCTTTTAAGTGAAAGATTACTCAATAAAAAAGATTTTTGCAGGACATCTTTGGGAAATATGGAAATCTCAACATATTTGTGTCTCTTTATATGTAGCGGGAGAAATAAATCTTCTTAAAGCTACAGCAAGGAAAAAGTTGGGTAAGGTGCTACTAATTAGGGGCAGAAATTTTGTTGCATTGAAAAGAATATTGGTTTGGAATCAGAACACCCTAGTTTTGAATTCTAAATCCGCTATGTGCATTACTGCCTATATAATTTTGGACAAATTATTTAACCTTTCTAGGCCTCAATTTATTTCTCTATAAAAAGAGGGAAATTGGACAAATAATTGTAGATAGCACTCAGGGACACAACACCATATATATACATATATATGTATAAATATATTTTGTCTTTGAGGCTCTAGGTGCTTTTATAATTGATAATAAGGACACCAAGGCTGAGATTGAGTGTTTTCTACAAGGTCAGATAGATAATGAATTTCTGGAGCAGAATTTGAATGCTATTATTCTTATTCCAAACTTGGAAAATACTATGTACTCTAAAGTCCCAACTTTACATGACTTCAAGGCCACTGAGTAAATTAGCACAGTAGATTGAAAGATAAGCCTGCAGTCTGTGTGATACTGGGCAAGTCACTTAATCTCTCTCTGCCTCAGTGTTTTGTCCACTTTAAAATGAGCATAATTAAATCAGCAACCTCCAGGATTGTTGTGAGGATCAAATGAAATATTTGTAAAATGCTTAGCACATTGTAGATGCTTAATCAATGCTCCTTTCTTTCATCTTGGTCTCAATTTAAGGTAGGATGTGAAACCAAATATAATTACTTTATCCATATACCTTACTGCTTCTGGTTAACTTCTAAAGTTCCCTCTTTGTGAAAGGAGGGTTATCATAAATCATCTCTAAGGACATTTCCGACGTTTTATTCCACAAAAGACAAGTGACAGGCTTGGTCCCTCATAGCATATAAGTCCCTACTATTTGTGCTTCCAACTTTCCTTAATGACCCTTGAACTGTTCAGAAGATCAAGGAATGACATGAGAATGTTTTAGCTGAAGGTACGTGCACATCTTAGTTCAGAAGATCTGAGTTGCAACTAGAGCAAGAAGCATTCTCTCATCTTCAATGAAGGACAGCTGTGAAATGACTTGGCTCAATCTATTGAACTGTAAAAGTGAGATTTATTTTAGAGATTTCGGGTGGGTGAAACTGAAAGATTATTTTAGAGACTTAAGGTGGAGATAGGTTTCTGGATGCTGGAAAGTTGAGCGAACTTCAAAAAAAATCTGTCACAGTGGGAGGGTGTTGAAGGCCTCTAATTTCTCTCTGAATTGGCTTGGAAAAGCAGACATCAGGCCTTTCTGTTGGAAAATGTCATTCATTTGTTCTTTTTAACTCTTTGAAATTGAGCAATTTCCCCTCTGCTTTTCAGGCCAATTATCAGATTCCCAGGTTCAAAGTCAGACCATTATGAACCCAATGAAAGGGAATTCTGAGCGATGGAAAAGGGGTTAGAATTAACCACTTCCTTTTACTCAGCCATCAAGACTCATACCCTTCCATTTGGGGGAATTTTAGAGTAGAGGAAGGGATTATTTTGCCTTACTGTTTTCTCTGTCTGTAAGAGAAAGCTTCAGAGAGTATCTTGGAGCAGTGACTTATTGCACACAGAAGATCCCGAAGGAGTAAATTGGATTGCTTTTGCAAAACAGTCTTAGGATCATGGGATGGGATTTAGCTATGAAGAAGAGCTGATAATTTATTTCAATCCCTGTGTTTTACAGAAGAGAACAGAAAGGGAAATATTGGTACAGTGGGATCCCTTATCAAGAGGCTATTATTATATGTGAAATTATTGGATTCCATCTCTTATCTTTGATCAAATCCTAGACATCTTAGGCCAGAAGATGTTTAAAGAAATACCCTAGGCTAAATCAAAAATCAATTGTGAATTTTTTTAAAAAAATTTAGGTTTTTTCCATTTCTGACTTTCTATGTGACAATGAACATATCACTTATTCTCTCTGGGCATCCATTTTCTTGTTTGTAAAATGAAAACAATGGGTATTGGATTTCTAAGACCTTTTTCACAATTTAGAATCCTGTATGCCTATGAATCAATACTGTAGTCTTGCACAGAAGTGTTTCTTTTCACATTTTTAAATCTTCATTCAAGTCATATCCACTAATCATGAATGGGCTCTGACAACTTGACTTGGGTAGTTGTCTCTTTTCCTTCTTTATCATTTTTCTTATTGATTTCTTCAGTTGCTATGAGTTGTATTATTTCTATGTAGATTGTTCCATGATAACATATCCAGACTTAAATTCTGTTTTGAACTCCAATTTAACATCAGATTGTCTATTATATATCTGAAAGAATTACCTTTTAGGCATTTCAAAGTAGTTATTCTGGAATCACCTCAAATTTTGTTTGAAAAAGAATTCATTCCAAATCACCCTCTAATCATCTGCACATATCATTTAACCAAAATACAAGCCTGATTATTTTACTCCCTTACCTAATAAACTTCAGGAATACTCAATTAGCTCCATCATCCTGGTATCCTGACACCAGTTTCAAGAGACTTTTCCTGATTTCTCTCCTTTTCTAGATGCTTTTGCCTTCTTTATACGATTATCTTCTATGGGTGTATATGCATGTATGAGTATATTCATCTTCATAGATATTTGTATATATAGTATATATTTATGTATGTATATATATATATATATATGCATATGTATCTTGTATATACATAGTTACTTGTATATCATTTCCTTTCAGGAAAGGGACTCTGTTTTTTCCCTCTATCTTTGTATTTCATTATGTAGCATAGTGTTTGGTGTCTGCCATATTCTAAATGTATAATAAATGCTTGATGATTAAGAGATTAATAAGTTTTTAAATATATCAAACATAGGCAGCCTTTTTTATTCTATGCATTAATTGTTGGTCCCAGTGTCTATTTATTGTCCTTTCTCACTGATTCATTCTTTTTACTAATATGTATAAAGCACTGACTCTTTGTGATATACTTAGGTGGATATTAGAAAAAATAGAGAAAATAGAATTCAAGAGTTGAAAGTAAACTTAGAGATAAAAGAAAAATGATAAATTATTTTGAAGACATGTGACAAGCATTCATGTATTGTCTGTGAGACTTACAGGCTCTTTTCTATATGTCTTAACTTTTATATCTGTTAATAGCATCCTAAGTAACTATCTCATAGGATTGTTATAAAAAAGTATTTTGTAAAATACAAAGAATAACAAATATAGCATATATAATTGCACATTATATGTTATCATTATTATAACATATATCATATATAATAACATCTATCTCTATCTTTCTATCTAATTAGTCTACATATCTATCCACACACATCCATTCATCCATCTAGCTATCTTTATATTATAACTATTATATTCCAGGAACTGTGACAGGCCTTTTACAAATATTGTTTCATTTGATCCCCACAATTACCCTGTGAGGTTGTTGCTATTACTATTCCTATTTTCCATTTGAGGAAACTGAGGCAGGACTTACTCAGAGTCATGTAATGAGGCTGAATTTTTATTTTGTGATTCTAGACCTATTACCTTATCCAATATACCACTTAATTAAAACAAATGTGAATTATTATTTTACACTTATTCTATCATCCAACTACATTGTTCCTTTTGATGCTTCTCACACATGCTGCATCTCCAACCTCCTTGACTTTGTACAGGTTATTTCTCATACCTGGATTATGCTCCTCCTCACTTCTGCATTTTAGAAGTCTTAACCTCAAGAGTGTTCTGAACTCAAATGAGATGATGATTGTAAAGCATTTTGCAAACCTTAAAAGCCTATATAAATGCCAATTACTACCATTAGTCTACTGTCACTAGGCCTCCAGTCAGGTGATGACTGTAAGCTCTGATGCTTTTATTCCTACTCCTGCTAAGCCAAACCAATGTTTATTGAATATCATAGTGGGATATGCTGATAAATGTTAAATGATTGGCCTGGGGTGGAGGGTGGGCAGGTGGAAAGATGTACATATATACTTTATTATTATGTTTTTAAATCTAGAAACCAACAATAAAATAAGCCTTAATTTATAGCAATTGATATAACTGCTCACACTGAAAATTTAGCAATTGTCTCTTCCATTCCATTTAACATTCCATGTTAAAGCTAGCTTTAACATACCTTTTTCTCTATTCTTTCCAAGACCAGTTCCAATATCCTCTCCAAATGAAGTTCCAATATTACCCCCAACTCCTAGTCAATCATTCTTACTCAAAATTACCTTTTTTGGGTATGTTTTATATATGTGTGTGTGTGTGTGTGTGTGTATATACACACAAATATATAAATTTTTTCCTGCTATAATGTTACCTCAATGAGAGCAGAGACTGGTTCAGTTTTGTTATTATATCTTTAGTATCATTATTATGTGACATAGTAGATTGTAAATAAATGTTGATCAATTCATTAATTGATCAATACAAATGAAGAAACTTAAGGTCATAAATATTAAGTAGATTACTGATTCCAAATCAAGTTCATACCCATACCAATTCCATACTGTCCAAATACTCTACATTGATATTTTGGATAACTTTCTGCTTAATGTTGTTTCCTTGGTTTTTGTCTTATTAAATAACTCATGGACTTTTCCTTCTTTATAGCCAGATCTACGGTTTTTGGACAAGCAGTCCCAGGAGAGTGATTTTTGGGGTGACTCATTAAGCGATCAATCCAATGGGTGGTGTGTGTTACAGAAATTGGCAACAAGTATCCAATGGGTGAAGAAGGTAAGCCTAATTTGCCTATGCAAAATGTGTGATCCTGATTAGACATCTAGGTTCAACTTTCTATCCGCTATCTTTGATCTGGGAACTTTTCCCACTTGTCTTCGTTTTAGAATCTCCACAATTATTTCTTACTTCTTAGTCACTTACTGTGTAATGTTGCCCTGTTGGAAGTTATTTCCAAATGATGCTATTAACCAATTATATCCAAACCCCATTTTAACACCTGCTATGACATGATTCAACCTATTAACTTTCAACCTTAGCCCCGGGGGTTGATGACAATACCATAATGTGATGAAAAGGTCACCAGACTTGTAGTCTGCAGACCTATTTTCCAGTCTTTGCCCTTTACTCACTGTGGGATCTTATGTGACCAATGCACTCTCTGAGCTTTGATTTCTTTACTTATAAAATGAAGGTATTCCAATAATTGATCTCTAAGGTCTCTTCAATCACATTTTGTGATCAGGAGTTAACTGCCCTCCAAAATATACTTCTTTATCCTCATGTGTTTTCTTGGAAGTAATTTTCATAGTAATATAAATAATTAGGGGCACATAGGTGGCACAGTACATAGAATGTCAGACATTGAGCCTGGAAGACTTACTAGCTCTGTGACCTGGGCAAGTAATTTTGGAGTGGGTCCCAGCAGGGCTTATTTGTAATTAGGGGTAAGTGAAGAAAAAAACGTTGTTGCCCACCAGGACAGATTCAGAAGGCTTGTGGTAAACAGGACTTGGTTAATCATACACCCAAGTTCAAAGGAATGCTAGGAAGCTTGGCTCCTGTTACTTGTTTCTATTTTCTTGTTTTTCTTAAAATTTTGTCAATTTTGTCTCCCTTGAGAGAGTCTAACCAATAAGCAAAGAGTAAACATCTCCTTCACTAGTCCTACCTTTCCATATAAATTACTCATCCTGAAGTGTTTTCTGAGGCAACCAGTCCCGATGCTGCTTGGTTTCATCCTGCTTTATATGACAATAAAGCCTTTTACTTTGAGAAACTAGTATGGTATCCAATTAATTCTTATCTACTAAACCTGCTTTTTCATCTCTCTCATCTGCCATGAAGAAGACCATGGCAACTTCAGTATTTTTGTCAAGAAAATCCCAAGTGGGGTTATGAAGGGGCAAACACCACTGAAATGACTGAAAATAAACTTATTAATGCAGAAAGAAACCAAATTCAGTCTCATTATAGAGAAAGAAACTGAGGCACAGAGAGATTAAGATGTTTACCAAAGAAGGCAGTATGGTATAGTTAGATAGGATTATTGGAATATCGAATTCAAAGTCAAAAAGATCTTTATCATGTCTTCATCAGTTGCTGGCTTAAACTTGCAAAAATTTTTACCATGTATGCAAAATGGGTACACTTACGCTTACTTCACAGAGTCATTGTCAAGTAAACAAGCAGTGATTCAACATTTGTAATGTTCCAGGCACGGTGCATCAAAAACAAGCTAATTCATGTAACATTCTTTGCATACTTTGACATGGTATATAAATGGCAGTTATTAGCATTAAGAGGTAGAGCCATGATTAGTTTCCTGACTTCTAGACCCTTGTTTTTTTTCCAGCACACCATGATATTGGCAGGGTCTACCCTTATTTGAGAAGGATTGTTTTGGAATGGTTGCCTTACTGGCCTCTGATTAATGTGATTATTACGGAAGTAGCCACTAAGTGAGATTTCATTGCTCTGGCAATGTCAGAACCCTTGTCTAATATGCTGCCTCAAAGGCAAACAGCAGGGGGGTCACCTCCTTTCTGAAAGGCTACTACATCAGTCTGACAGCACTGTGACCTTTTCTAGATCTTTACTCAAGAAGGTGATGGGGTCTTTGACTTGGGAAGAGTCAGAAAGCAGGGAGCTGATCCCACTGGGCTAGCTCTCATTCTGCTGAAGCCAGGCTGGAAAAATTAGCTGGACAGGCTGAACTGCAGATAAAATCTTGTTTCTTTTCAAATGGAATCTCAGAGGGTCCTTTTAAAATAGCTTTTTCTACTAAGGTAAGGAAGATATTTTGTTGAGTGGTTAGAAGGGAGCTGGGAGGAGAGATTATAGCCATCAGTTATCTTTAACCTTGGGAGGTAGTGTGGGGAACAGGAGAACTGGGTTGTAATTTAAATTACGCACTTGTGATCTTGGTGATCTTTAGGCAAATCTCTTCTTTTCTTTCAGCCTCACTTTACTTTTCTGTTAAGAGAGGCCATCAGTCCAGAAAATCTCCACATATGAACACATGCACAGAAATATATGTGCATATATACAAATATATATGAAAATGTATCTATCTTTTTATAATGTTTCCTTTGTGATTTTGTATATTTTATTTTATATTTTATACATTACCAAAAGCATATTATGAAAGAGGGTTAGTATGCTTTCTCAGACTTCCATATTGGTCCATGAAACACATGAAAAAGCTTAAAACTCTTTGTCCTAGACAAATAAGAATTATTCAAGTACATACCGAGATTTTATTTAAAGTTTTCCAGTGAAAGAACCCACTATGCCCATTTTAGATATGTCTTATTTTTAGGAAAACATTTGATGTCTCAATCATAATTTATCTTTTTGCAACTTTAACTTTTTACTATTAGATCTGTCCAGTGGTTCCAAATACAAGTATACTCCTTCTTCTATGGGATAGTCCTTCAAATGTCTAGAGTTACTTTTCATGTCTTTTACTGAATTTTCCTGACTTCTTAGAGATAAACATTCCTAGTTCCTTTCAACTAATTCTAAAATTATAATATCACTTTATTAAAAGTATTAGTATATTTTTAGTTGGAGACCTTGGCAAAAGTAACATGGTATCATGGAAAGACATAAAATTTGGACTCTGAGGATTTTCTGCCAATTATAACACCTAAAACCTAAAGAATGTAGGTCAAATCCTCTCGTTTCCTATTTCTTCATTTGTAAAGCAAGAAAGTTGGACTAGATCGTTCCATATCTTTTGCTGTTCTAAATTTATGACTCTATGATCCTCAGTATCTAGATCTCTATGATTTCATAAATATGTGCTGAAAACAAATCAATAAATGGATTCTTCATAAAATGAGAACTAAGCTCCTGCCATAACCACAGGGATGTTGATAAGGAAGGCTCCCATGTAATTCTGAAATTGTATATATTGCTCCTGTCCCCATCCATATATTTTACATTCATTTAAACTAAATCTCTACTTGACAGATGTCTCATGCTGGGGGAAATGTCCTTGAATGATGATTGTTTTATTTCTGGCAGAGAAATTGGGGCCCTCTGCTTCACAGTCCCTTTGAACATTTCAATAGGCTTCCTGCCTGACATTTTCTAGGAGAATTAGACAATTAGAATTAGGCATCAATGGGAAGGAGTCAGAAGTTAAGTATTAAGAGCTTATGTTTAATTTTTTGAGGAAATCTACTGGATTGTTTCATCCAGAAATGAAGAGGAACCAATTTTCGATAGTTGTGTGTCTGGCATAACTGCCATTCCAAAGGTCAAAAATGGAATAATTTATAGTTCCTGTATATGGAAATATTTGAGAGGGGGGTGGAACATAATCTTCTGAAAGCTAGTGTTTGTGTTAACATAATTAGCTCTCCAGCTAAAGTCCATTGACGTTCATAGATTCAGTTTAAAGCTCGAAGAGATATTAAACACTGTCTAGTCTAATTACTTTATTTTACAGGGCTGGGTAGTAATGCTTGAGTCTCATGTGAGTCAATGGAATGGAGACAGAAATCCCTAAAGCTTGCTTGTATCTTCATTAATAGATACAAGTGACAGATATAAAGCAAGGTCACCCCTACTTCTGCAATTCTAGCATGAATCAATCTGGAGCCTTTTTAAAAAATTCTGTGAACCCCCATTTCAAGGTCAACACCGACACATTAGATTTTAGACATAATTGTGAAGGGACTCAAAACCATGTCATAAAAACATCAACTGGAGGAATTAGAGAAGCTTACCCGACATAAGAGAAAATATAAGGGGAATATATTCATCGTCTTTAGATATTTGACAGGTTATCATGGAAAAGATGAATTAAACTTGTTTTCCTTGGCATAAGAAGAGCAGAGAGGACAATTACAGCCCAATATGATCAATATATGAATTATCAATTATTTGTTAAGCACTAAGTATGTAACAAGTACTGTGCTCTAGATACATTGAAAACACAGACAAAGAATGAAACAAATCATTATTCACAACCAGTTTTCATTTTAATTGAACAAATGAATATGTAAAATATGTATTATACACATAAAGTTAATCTAGGCAAATGCATAAAATGTAGTTAAAACAAGGTACTTAGAAGAGAAAGTACTAGTTGTTGCATGGATAAGGAATCACTTCCTGCTGAGGATGATTGCTTCTTGAAGAAAGAGGTGGATTCTATAAATCAGAGCTGGAAAAAAGAGATAATTAGGAGTATGTAGGACAACCAGGGAAAATACACAGATATATGGAAATAATGTTATGCATGAGGAATAGAGGGATAAGCCCCATTGGCTGGATGTTCGAGTAGAAAATTGCAAGTAAGATCCAAAGATCTTGGAGACATAGGTTGGAGTCAGATTGAATAAGATTTTAAAAGATAAACAGAGTACTTATTATTTTGTTCTGGAAGCAATTACAAATCACTAGAGTTGGTTGAATAGAGGGTTCAAATGGTCAAATATGGTCAGATATTGAATAAAATTACTTTGATAATAGTTTATTGAATTAAATGGGAAAAGATTTGATGCAGGGAGACTAATTAAGAGACTGCTGGTAATAAGAATCTAAACTAAAGCATTTTGTGTGGGTGGATTGAGTGGGAGAAATGCCATAAAGTGTTAGAAGAAGTCATAGAAAGGGAAACATCTGGGAACTGAGTATGTGAGGCGGGGGTGAATTAAGATTGTAGATGATTCTCAGAGAGAATAGTGGTACCTTTAGCAGAAAAAGAGAATTTGAAAAAGGAAAAGGTTTAGGAGAAAAGATAATGAATTAAGTTTAAGACATGTTGAAATCTCTGGAATATCTTATTCTAAATATCTCATAGACAACTGGTGATCTGGGACTGAAGATTTAAGGAGATATTGGGGCAAGATGTGTACAGATCTGGGAGTCATTTAAAGTAGAGAAATAATGTCAGGGAATGCTGCCTCCAACTAGAGCTACACTAATGTGTAATAAATTACTTCTACTAGTAGTGTCTTCCTTTTCCATTAGTAGTCTCCTAGAAGTGACTGGATGGCCATCTCTTGCACATATTGGGGATAACTGTAGGAATAATTGACACTTCAGTACTGAGTGTAAAGCAGAGAACTTTATTGGTTTCTTCACACTCTAACATTATGAACAGAGTCAAGACTAAAACTGAAGACTTCTGATTTCTAATCTGACTCTATTTCTACTACACCACATTTCCACCCAGTTACTACTCTGTTGCTTTATTGCTCTTTGCATTGGTCTATTTGATAGGAGAGTGTAAGATAGATCTATTCACCTGTAAAACTAATTTGGGTTATAGGTTCTCTAAGATAGCTCCTTTCCGTGATGATGTGAATAATATAATCTCTAAAATATCTTCCAATTTGAATTACTTTTATCCTGTGGTTCTCTGACTAATTTTGACTCCGGGCTGTACTTCCAGTATTATTTCCATTAGTGAATCTCTTAAGAAAGGAATAGGAAATAGAAAGAACTTCTAACTTTGTGAGGTTGATTTAATTCTTATGAATTATAAAGGGTTCCAGAAGTTAGTAGTCAGATAATTAAAAAAAAATACTAAACATATGATTTATATTGGGCATTGTGCTAAATACCAGAGGTATGATTAAAGAAAAAAAAATCTAACAAACAAACAAAAATATCATTTCATGCTCTTATAGTTCTCATAGCCTAATGGGAAAAAAAAGCAACAATAACTGTTAGGTATAAGCAAATAATATATTGGATAATTTGGACACAAAACTTTCATTAGAAGTCATAGCCACTTGAATTCTTCAGAAGTTATTTAACTCCTCACATATAGAAAAAGGAGTCTGCTTTAGTGGAGTGCTACAAATGCTTTGCCATCCATAAAGCAAATCAATATCTCATTTATTTTGATTGGTTTGAAGGTTTTTTAAAAAAAAATATTTATTTAATTCTCATTGAATTGAAGAATGTGCATTACCTATTTCAGAATCTAGACTGAGCAGGAAAGATTATCTACATATCATTCTGTTATTAGAAATGTTAGAAGCATAAATAGTGACAAAATTAGGATATCTCTGGCCAATTTTAAACAGTAACCATTATGTTATCTGAAACAGTGGGATGAGAACTTACTTGATTTTACCTTAAAAGGTCAATAATAACTACATTTTCATTCACTTTCTTCTTATGAAATCACTGAGCAAAAACAATATACAATTTACACATCTTATGACAGGAAATATGAACACAGGAGATAAAAAGTAAAAGAATATCATTCTGGTAGAATGAGATGAGTTCAAATTTCCTCATATACACTTAATATTTGTGTGACCTTGGCAAGTCATTTACCTTATGACTCAGTTTCTTTATCCATAAAATGGGAATATATAGAATCTACTATACAATGTTGTTACTTAGATCAAATAAGATAATGTATATAAAGAATTAAATGAAAGCCACATCATCATAATTATCCTGCCTTCGAACTAATTCTCATAGTCCTTACTTTCTTTTAGGAAGCAAGGAGAGGAATGGATTGTTCCTAATATCACATTTTTCTTGTAATAATTAAACCAAAGTTCCCAGAATCAGAGTTGGGATAGATCTTGAAAAACATTTATTCTTGTCTCCCTTATTTGGTTTGATCTACTTTTTTGGGTTGTTTTTGTTTTTGTTTTACCAATAATAAATGTTTTTGTTGTTGTTGTTGAAAGGAAGTTATTTGTTATTTTTAATATGGATCTTTGGCTCCATGTTCTCCAATTTGCCAGGATATTCAATGGCCCATTGGTGAGCAAAGGTAAATAAATGAATTGCTCTCTGTCCATATCTCATATGTTAGGATTGAGTTCAGTGTCTTACAATACTGCAAAGTGGAACTAATCTTGCTTTTAGACTAGGGAGACCCAATATTTAGCCACTGTTCCTTCATTACTTTGATATGGATAGTTTAGTGACCCTTTCTGGATTTTTCCACCTGCAAAATAGTAAGGGAGAAATGGGTAATGTCCTAAATTATTTCATTTAAGCAAAAGTCTCTGGTAGTTTTAAATTTCTATCTTCTATGATCTTGTATGCAATATTTTATAAATATAGTACTCAATTGCTTTGGTATTCTATATTTTCACCTTGTGAGACCTAAAGTCCTAGCTCTAACATGTATTGTGCTGTTTTAAGATTCTATGTACTTTTATCTGTTTTATTATGCATATGCTATAGTTCTCTTATACCTTTAGTAGAAGTAAATTCAGAGAATATCATAAAAATATAGAATTGTGATTTGGAAAGGACCTCAGAGATTATCTAATCCAGCACCCTCATTTTGTAAATGATATTAAAAAAAAAGTTAAATGACTTGCTGAAAGTCATACAGCCAAGTGAAATTGAATACTATCTTGGAAATGAAATTGGGAAAGTAATGAAAATAGCTTTATCTCCAGGTTTCCAGAGAATAGAAAAGATGTATATAAGATCTATATGTTCAATCTCTTTGTTATCATAATAACCATTACTAGACAGAGGATATGCAGGGATTTTGTGATAAATGTTGAACAATTGATTCTCAAAAAGTATATATAAGACTCACTTTTTAAATGTCATCTATATTATTAACATTTTCTTCATCATTTTCTTAAGTCTAGATAGTCACAATATAGTGTATCTTTGAGCTGGCTCCCACTCACCCCAAAGATGTATTTAGAAATGATATGAAAGCAATGACTGGCTAAGCATTAGTCTTTGTTGGTAGATAAAGAAAGATATTAATTTCAATTGTCCTTTCAAGAAGTGAATATTGTATCTTATCAGAAAAGTGTTCATATGACAGGTTTTTCAAGAAACAGAGATTATGGGTGAAAATAAATATATTTAAGGATTGTAGAAAATAAAAAATGTAATACTGCTTTTAAGAGTGTATCGACAAAGAGACAGAGAAGGAAAGTGGCAGACTGTGAGAAAGAAATAGGGATTGAGAGACAAAGACAGAGAGAGATGTGGAAAAACTGACAGAGCCTGAAAAAGAGAAAGAAAGGAATAAATCATAGAAAACAATAAAAAGATAGAAAAGGAGCAAAGAAAAAAGGTAGAGAGACTCAGAGAGAGAAGGGGAAAATACTATTTTTCACTCTCTTCTATCTATCACCATTTCTAAGAGTGTATATTTCTCAATCATTGTGTAGCTCTTTGTCTCTCTGTCTTCCCTGTCTCTAACATGTTCGAATGCAAAATAAATGAATTTTAATCAATTAATAAATAAATAAAACTTTGAAATGGGGGGGGGGAAGAGTATATCTATTTATCTGGAATATCTATTTATCCTAGAATAGCTTCAGATCTTCAGCCCTTTTTAAGTAAGTAGAAATGACTAATATGAGTTCATTTTCATCAGTCAGTCAGCAAGCATATGTTAAGTGCTCACTACTAGCCAGACATAATCCTTAGTGCTGGAAATAATTAGGGGGAATAGGGGAATCTCTGTCCTTTTACCACAAGAAGAGAATATTCAAATAGGGGAAGTAACTAGGTACCTATAAGATATACTCTGGAGAGATGAAGGTAATTTGAAAGGTATAAGTATTAGCATCTAGGAGTACTGGGAAAGGTCTTCTGTAGAAGATGGAGATGGAGCTGAGTCTGGACAGTGTTGCAGGTGAGGAAGTATAGCCTTTCATTGAAGAAAGCCAAAAAAGAACAGTGATAGGAGATGGAGTGACATGTATGAGGAACTACAACTAAGCCAGTGTGGTCAGAATATGGAGAGAGGTTAGGTGTAAAAATTCCAGAAAAGACAAAAGGGAGCAAGATTGTGAAGAACTTAAAGGGTCAAACAGAAGACTTTATAATTGGTCATAGAGGTAAGTGGGGATGATTGGAGCTCATTGAGAAGGTGAGTAACATGGTCAGAAAAAGACTTTAGAAATAGCATGTTGGCAGCTAAAGGAAGGATGGATTGGTGTGGGGAGCAACAAGTCAGGAAGACTGGTTAGAAGGCAATTGCAGTAGTCTAGTTGTAAGGTAGGGCAACTAAGTGGTACAGTGATAGCACATTCGATTGGGAATCACGAAGACTCTTCCTGAGTTCAAATCTGGCTTTAGATACTTATTAACTATGTGATTCAGGATAAATCATTTAACTGTATTGTTTGTAAAATTTGTAAAATGAGCTAGAGAAGGAAATGACATACATCTTCATTAGCTTTGTATAGAAAGACCCAAAGAGTCACAAAGAATTTCACATGACTTAACAATGACAATATGAACAATGATGAGGATTTGTAGTGTGTTTGTGGCTATGTGAATGGATAGAAGGTGATCTAATGGGAAGATGATTTTAAATTGGATATGTGGGGTGTTTTAGAGTGAGATGACAACAAGGTGGTAAACCTGGTGCCTTTCCCAGTAATAGGGAAGTTCAGAAAGGATAAAGGTTTGAAGGACAGATTAAAATAAATCCAGATTGCCTGTATACACCTAAGGAAAAAAAACCCTAGAGATTTATTCACATAATAATAAGATTATTTGTCTAGAAAGCAACCTAAGGATCATCTAAGCTATATCCTTATTTAACAGATAAGGAAACAGGTAAATAAAGAAAAATGATTTCCTTAAAGTCACAGAAATAATAAAAATAAATAAATGAAAGCCAAAATTCAAACCTTGATCTTCTGACTATATCCATTAGTTTTTGAAAATATAATGATAACATTAATAGTAACATTAATAATTCATATTTAGTTAATATTTGTTTATAAAGTGATTTCCATTATCAAGAGCTTTCTATCAAGTAGTAAACATAAGTCTTACATTGCACTCTTTTACATACATACATAAATTAAGGCTCATAAAAGTTAAATAAAAGGCAATATAGCATAGTAAAGAGGTCAATACTTAATGAGAAAAAGACTATGATTCTATTCCTGCCTCAACTATGTACTAGTTAGATGACCATGGACAAATGAATTGATTCATAAAATCTTTTAAGACTATGAATAATATTTGTTAAGTTGAGTTAGTTGAGAGAATTCCAATGCTAGAAATTTTTCATTTGATAAAATAATAGGTTCAGCCTCAAAAATTAAAATAAATATTAAGGAACTTGTCTTAGTTCATATAGCTATTAAATGGACAAGACTGAAATGAATGGGAGTTTTTGTTCATTGGTATTTTCTTACTCTGTAATCATAGTATTTATTTGTTTGTTTTAAACAAGTGGTCATAGAGCAGATACTTCCCCTGCTATTGAGAAAGTGAAGCTTTCCCCTGCCTTTGTACCCTAGAATTGGGCCACTTTTTCTGAATAGGAGGAGACCTGAGTGAATATGTCCTTGAAATCTTATACCAGCATTTCCTAGGCACCTGATGATTTTGCTATTCTTTTCTGATTGTCAAAGTCAAAATGGCATCTCTGGGGCTGGTATTAGATTTCCCACCTTTTAGAGATCAAAGCCATACATCTGTTTATGTTATCCAAAGTCTTCATTTCACCAGACAAGGAGCTATCAGTCCATTTATTAAAAATAGTATATCCGGAGACATGATTTATGCCTTTCTCATTATACATGTTACCTTTAAGGTGAGGACATATTTCCTTTTTCTTCCTTTTTCAACTTGTGGCCTCAGCTCTGGCTAGGAATGGGTAGACAAAAGGCATATTCAAGAGAGATTTTTTGAAGGGACAGAGTATATGGGACAGAATTTAACCATATACTAACGATGTTATATATTTCTATATAAACATTTCTTTACTTCTTATGACAGTGAATTTCAAACATTGAAAATATGAAAAATATTGCTTCATTATACATGTTCCCATTGTATTCCAACTCCTTTAATAGGCCCTGGGAATGATAACACATCTTTTCAGTGAAACATCTCTGCCATTATCTGTCCCTCAAATGATGTATCCAGTAAGACAGAATAACAGCACAAGTTTTTGGTGTCCTAATCCAAACGTTTTCCCATTGTATATGCACCTAGAAGAAGAAGAAATAGATTTATATGTTGTTTCCTTGAATTTCCTTTGACATTTTATGGTCTCTGCACTGCCCAGTATTGGAATAAATAAGAGAGAACTTTACTAATAGGTGACAGAAGTTCAGGAAAGTAAAATAATTTGCTTAAAATCACCTAGCTAGGAGGTGCTTCAGCAAAGATTGAAACCTGGGTATTCATAATGAATTTGGAGGATTCTTTAATAAGGGGCAATGATGCCCCTTATACATTTTTAAAAATACACACACACACACACAAAGAGGGAGGGTAGGGTGGAAGGGGGAGAAAGAAAGAAAGGGAAAGAGAGAGAAAGAGGGAGAGAGAGGCAAAAGAGAGACAGAGAGAGAGGGAAAGAGAAAACAACAGAGAGACAGACAGAAAGAGAGAGAGAGAGAGACAGGAGAGAAACAGACAGAGAGAGACAGAAGCAGAGAGAGACAGACAGACAGACAGACAGACACAGAGAAATAGACAGAGACAGAGAGGGAGAAAGGGAAAGAGGGACAATGAGAGAGAGAGAGAGAGAGAGAGAGAGAGAGAGAGAGAGAGAGAGAGAGAGAGAGAGAGAAATTGTGATCGTGTTGACAACTAAGCTAAGGATGGATTGATGTGAGGAGAGACTTGATTCAGGAAGACTGATTAGAAGCCTTTTCCAATAGTCTAGTTGAAAGTTGGGGCAATAAGGTGATATAGTGGATGAAGAGTGCCAGTCCTAAAGTAAGGATGACGCATCTTCCTGAGTTCAAATCTGGCATCAGACATTTACTAGCTTTGTGATTTTGGGCAGGTCACTTAACTCTGTTTGCCTCAGTTTCCTCATCTGAAAAATGAGCTGGAGAAGAAAATGGCCAACCACTGCTGTATCTTCACCTTGAAAACCCTAAATGGGGATGCACACAAAGAGTCCAATACAATTGAACAATAATGAAATTCATTTGTATTATATGGGATTGGATATATTATATAGGATGTATCTAATATTTGTGTTAAGTTCTTTTGTGAAGAATTGTGGTTTTTTCCTTCTGTATTTTATGGGGAAAAATCATTCATACAGGGAAAATTGTTCCTGAGGGCAGTGAAGATCATTTCTCTTGTACTTTTCTGGAAAAGATTGTGTTTAGGATTGATGGGAACAGTCTCTCTTAGAGCCTAGAAAATTGTAAAAGACACTTCAGTCCCGCCCCTCCTTTATCTTCCCTCTATTCTTCTTCTTTCCTGTCCCCCCTCTCTTCTTCCCTTTTTTTTCCCCACATTCCACATTCCCTTGAATGGGAATCTTATGGAGCAAGTCAGTGATCCCCAAAGCAGGCAGACAAATGGCCAAAGATGTCCAGTCACTACTCAGAGGTCTGAGGGAAATAGGCCACTGCTACTCAGGCCTTCCAGCATTTCCCTAAGGGGCAGAAGAACCAGTTCTTCCCGAGGCTACTAACCCAAATTGTCCATCTGTCCTCTGAGGCATAAAGTGCCTCAGGCAGTTCATAAGAATGAATGAAGCTAACAGGATATTTTGAAATTTCTTCTCAATTAATTGTGACTGGAGTGGACCTGGGAGATTGCAGGGAAGAAAAGGGCAGAAGGCTAAACATGGAAGCAAGAGAAAAAACATTAGGACTCTTTTGGAATTGGAAAAGACACCCCATACAATCTATATACAATCCTATACACTTGAAATCTTAGAGCTCATATATAATCTACCATGACTTCTGATTTTATAGATAAGCAAACTGAAGTTTGGAGTGGGAAAAGAAGCTGTGCATGCTATACTGCTAGTAAACTACAGAATGGGGACAAAATCCAGATATCTTTTTATAAATTGAATTTCTTTTCATTAATAAGAAATGTAGTTATTAAGTATATCCTATAAGAAATCAATGTTGCAAGGAACTAGATAATATATTTCCTTTAAGTAAATCATGATTTCCATTCTCATGAAGCTTATAGTCTCATAAGACAGTAAAATACAGCCTACCCAAACAAAAAGTAGAAACTATTTTATATAAATATTTGAATTTATGTTCATATAATTATATAAATAGAAATTACAACACTAAGTGCTTTATTAGACCTGAAAAAGAAGATCTATATCTACTAGGGGATCAGGTGAATTTTTTATATAAGTGAACTTTTGAGTTATACTTCAAAATAATTAGTAAGAATTTCAGAAGTGAAGAAGGAAGAGAAGGTCAAGGAATAGGGAACAATATGAGCCAAATCTTGGAGATACAAAAGTATAGGGCATATCCAGGAATCAGAGGAGAAATTCAGATATAATATAGAGTAGTGGATCTAGAAGGAATTAATATGAAATTATTCAGAAATGCAGGATACAGATAGATTATAGAGGGCCTGCAGGTCCTGTCTATATGCAAGATCAAATATAAAATTTTTGGTTTATTATTTAAAATCTATCACAAATTAGACCCCTCCTACTTTTCCATTCTTCTTATACTTTATTTCCTTCCTCACAAAACAATTCAGCAACATCTTTACACATTTCATTCCATTTTTTATTTCCCTGCATTTGTGCTGGTTTCTTCCCTCTATATCCTCCAATACCCCAAGCCCTGGCTAAAATGCTCTACATCCTCTGCTTCCACTTCTAACTTTCCTGGTTTATTTCACAAAGTTTCAAACTCATCTTTTGCAACTCTTCCTTGGCTTGCTGGTTTCTTCTGAAACTTGCATGTTTTATGTTATCTACTTATCTTGTTTTCTTTTTAATATTAAACACCATTTTTTTGTTTTGTTTTGTTTTTCTTTTATTTTTCCTTTCCTTGTCTCCTCAGTGTTTAGCACAGGGCATTGAATAGAATAACTGTTTAATTTTTGCATATTGACTAACTGACCAACTAACTGAAAAATCAAAGCATTGTAGGGTAGGTACCAGAGGCATCTAATACAATCCTCTTGTTTTATGGATCAGTTATTTGAATTTGGCAGACAACAGATAATCGAAGAGGATTTCTTATCAAAGGTGTGATATGACTACATGTAAACATAAGAAAAATGAATCTGGTAGTAAGATACATATTGGACTTTAGAGGGAGAGAGCAGAAGTAGTATAAAGCTTTTAGAATGTTCTTAGAAAGATCTTGGATGAATGGCAATGACTAGGCTGGCTAGCTTATCATTCCTTTTAAATATATTTTAAATTTCAAAATCTAGGATACTTCCAAATATTGTTGAGTGGTCATAAGCAGAAAGTTTTTATTTTTTTTCTTTTGTTCAGTATCTTTCTCATTCTGTGACTCCATTTTTAAGTAGAGAACAAATTTATGTATTTTTACATCTGATTTTCTGAATACATGGAGTGTTCTGGGGAACATTTCCACATTAATATAAAAGACAGTTATTTTTTTAATATCTTCTAATGTGTCTTTCTGTCTGATTCTATTTTAGAGTTTAGGAAGGCACAGAGTCATGTGGAGTGTTTGAACACTGTTGTTTTGCCTCCAAACTTACCTTTGAAAGACAGGCTCATCAAAATAGTTTTCTTTGCTTCAAAAATATTCCTCTCAGTCTTTGAGGCAAAGATGAAAATCTTTTTTTTCTTTGTCCTTTGCTCATTGTCCTTCACATGTAAAGATGCTTATATAGGTGCAGTGACTCAACAATCAAGTCAGATAATTCTCTTGGGTCCAAACTTGAAAATTTTGTGACTTGGGGGGGGATTTCCCTTCTCAGAGACTCCAGAACTTTACCTGTCAGATGGAAATAATAATGACTCTGGCTCTGTCTGTCTCACAGGGTTCTTCTCATCATCGTATGAGATATAGCATATGTACAATACATTCTAACACAATTTACATCCAGTTATTGTGAAAATGTGAGATTTTTTTTTGGCTGTTATTGTCAATCACAATAAGACTTTATAATACAACAAGCTAATAATTGTTCCGTGTTCTGTTTTGCTTGGGTTTCTTCCATCTTGGCTTGGAATGGGTCAGCACCAATCAACTAATTGTGTGTAAAAAAAAAAAAAAAAGGAATAGTTAGGTGATTCTTGTTTCTGTCCTATTCCTCAAAGATAAAAGTAGTTTGCTCTACTTCATGAAGAAGGATGCTATATAGACACCTCCTTGTTGGCCAGCCATCTTTCAAATGTTTACTTCTGGGTACAAATGTGAAGGAGCAGAGAAAAAGAACCAAATTGAACCTGTACTCTTAAAAAAAAAAAAAGGACATTTATTTATTTTGCCTAACAAGAAAATTTTTTTTTGTAGATTTTTGCCTATCTACTGATTCAGCACTTTTATGATCCACAATGAAAGACTTTATTTTTTTGAATCTCTATAGATTAGATCTATAATGCTAACCTATCAGGATCTTTTTAGAACTTATTTTGTTAATGCTTGCTTCAACTATATCTCTGTGCTTTGCTTCTTCTGAAAGTAATAAATATATATAATAAATATATGAATATGTATATATATGTATAAATATAATATGTGTGTACACACACACACACACACACATATATAACATGTATTAGCATCAAAGGCTGATTCCTTATAAAACTTGCCTAGAGAGTACTACATTACTACATTCAGGTCAAAGCAATTAATTACCAATCTTTGAGTGGGGTAATTTAACAAATTGGGGGATTTAGTGATTTAGCAAGAGGAAGAGAAGGTACTCAAGCAAACTTAGACTTTCTGACTAATCCAAAGGCTCTTGTCACTATACCACACTGACCTTTGGGACTATTATAGTTCATGACATATTAATGCCCACAGTTTCATGGTGGTAAATGGACAAGTGATCAGTGTTATGAAATGTAACAATTTCCTACTTGTTTTGTTTTGTGGAACAGCCCAATTGCTTTGGACTAAGAAGAGTCTGATACAAATATGAATGCCTCTTTTTTGTATTAACTATGTTGGATGTTTTTTCCATTATTGTCAATCATAATAATACTTATTAAAAGCTAGTTAATAATTGTTCTAACTCCCAGGGCAGTTGATTAAATCTCTGAGGATATATATATATATATATATATATATATATATATATATAATCCATAATCTTGATTTCCTTTTGAAAATCAAAATAATTTATATAATCCATAAATTTGATTTCTTTTTGAAAATAAAAATTAAAAATTGCTTGGTAGTACAATAGATAGAACACTGACATTGGAGTCAAAAGATCTGAGTTCAAATGTGACCTCTGAAACTTATTAGTTTTATAAGCCAGGATAAACCACTTCACTCTGATTGCTTCAAAAAAAATTAAAGAAATATTGAACATGAATTCTTAGATCTAAAAATGATGAGAACAACGAATAGAAGTTGCAGAAAGCCCCATTTTAGCTTGATGTAAAGAAAAAAGTTTCTAATAATTTGAATCATCTAAAGATAGAATAGACTGTCAGTGGAAGAAGTAAGGTTCTTTTCACCAGAAGTTTTCTAGTAAAGGCTTGGCAGTGATTTGAAAGGCGTTTTATCTTGGATTGCTTCTTCAGATACTAGTTGGATACGACAGCCTTGGAGCTTTATTTCATCCCGAGGTTCTACGATGCTGTAGATTGGCTTTGATTTTTTTAAAGCAGAAAACACCATTTTGTCTGCCAAGTCCCTCTGGACATTCATAAGGACCTTTCAGACCTACTCCATTTTTCCCTGAAGGAAAGTATGTCTTAAAAAATGTGAACAAGCCTGATTCTTGATTTCCCAAAATGGATACACTTACATACATACACAGACAGACACTCCTGATACATCATAGCCATCATAGTCCCTTGCCCATCACTTGTGGCTGTGACACAATAATCCATATTTTTAGAACCTATTAGTAAACAATTTTGAAATAGTGCTTCTCCCACTTTATTCCTTGACAAACGGTGTTTACAACCTTTGAGATATTTCATTTCAATTATGTTCTGATGTTGTTCGAAGGCAGTTCCTGACAATAGCCTCATTGCATAAACCATTTATATTGTAGCTCCAGCACTGCTACAGTTGCCAAACTAGACTGGACAGTTTATTAAGAAGAAAAATTAACAGCATATGGTTTGGGGGGAATTATTACAGAGGAGAAGAACCTGCATTCAGGGAGCCACTAAGGCAGCTTGTCTGATGAGGGATCCATCCGTTTATCAGCAAAATGCCATGACTCGGTGAAGGCCCTTGCATAGGAATCAGCAGCTCTTACATTGGAATCCCAGTGGTACCCCATGCCAGAGGCAGTTAACTTTGTCTTGAAATACAGTTTGGTGTGATGGATAGAGTACTGGTTTTAGAATCAGTAATACTTGGACTTGAATCCTGTCTCTGCCATTTACAAGCTATAGGATCCTGGCCAAATTAGTGTTATTTTCCCCTTGTTGTAGTTTCCTCATCAATAAATTGGGAGGATTTGCTACAATGTCTGTTCTAGGAGCTTGTAACTCATTCTATAACTTCACAAGGATTTGTTGTTTCATAATAAAATGTCCATATGTGACATAGCTTCTGTATGTATTCAAGCCCTGGAAATATAAAACTGATCTTTATTCAGTCAAAAGCCTCATTGGGAGTTAGGGTATGTGGGGATCCTGCTCTGGCCCCAGTGGGACATGAGAGCCTCTGTATTCATTCCAACTATAAGATTCTAGTAAACTGTTAGAAAATAGGAAAGACTCTCTATCTCTCTAAAATTATCTATGTTCTATAACTTGCAAGTGCAGAAGGGAAAAGATCTAGGGGTTTCAGTGGACTTTTAGCTCAGTATGAGTCAGCAGTATTTCATGGAAAGCAACAAAAGTTAATTTGATCTTAGCTTGAATCAATAATAAGTTCCAGAGTGAAAGACATGATATACTTACAGTCCTCTGCCTTGGCCAGATCACATTAGAAAGATTCTTCCCCATCCTGGGGCCCACATTTCAAGAATATAGACATACTGAAGGTTTTCTTACTTTTGTTCTAGAGCTCATTTTATCATACAGACTTATTACATTATAGTCACAATTCTGAATAAGTCCTATGCCTTTCGAATAAAGCTGCATTTAGTACTTATCAATGGTGCATCTGTCTTAAAAGATTCTAGTTACCAAAGTTCTGCAGTATTATATTTCTTAACTTTAAAAATAGAAATTGATTCTGGAAATTTACCATCAATCAGTTATTTATTATATACACTTTGGATCCTAGTACTATTTTTCTAGATGAATAAATGGAAAAGGATTTGTCAAATGTTTATTATATCCCTAGAAATATGCTAAGTATTAGCAATACAATTATGAAAGCAAAGACAGCCCTGCCTTTAAGGAGTTTTGATTTTAATTGCCAGGAGCAATATGTGTAGGGAATTGATGGTTAAGGAGTAATATTTTGGTTTTAAGCATAGTAAGTGGAGCTTTAGGGGAGTGATTTCTACCACATTTCTAAGAGCAAAAACTGAGTTGATTCAAACATGGTTCTTTTTTACAGAAATGGAAGGAGTAGGAATTTGGCTAAGGAAAGGAATGGTTCTAGGTGATGAGATAGTTCTTGAGGAGGTAGCCACGGAAGGAAATTCTCTAACTATTTTTTTTAGTACTTCTCTATAGGATCTACAGATGCGAACTAGCTTGATATTTAAGATAACAACAATAATAGTGATGTTTCTATAATAGAAATATTTGTAAAATATATTATATTCAAAAACATTATGAATTGTGGAGTACTGGCTCCTTTATATTGGAGGAAACAGAAATCCAAAGAATTTAATGTTATAAAGATCACAAAACTTATGCAAAACAGAATTGGGATGGGTATCTGGATCTTCTCATTCTCAAATTTAGTGTTCCTTCTGCCATACTATTTAGAGGCTAGGGATTTCTCCACAAGCCAGTGTTGTACTGTGTTGAGCCCATAGGAGCTGATTAATTAATGCTTTTGTAGTTTATTGTATCAAACTTTGCATGTTTGATCTAGATAGTGCTAGAAAATTGTTTTTTTGTCACTATTTATCTCCAAAGAGGCCTAGATCAATTGGAATCAAGGTGGACCTGAAGGAATTTGGGTTAATGCTGAATTACCTGAGTAAAAGTGGAACTAATTATCGAGTGAGGTAATGGAAACTTAAGGAGGAGAAAAGATTTCTTCCTCCTGAGGAAAGTTTGATTAGAAGCAGGGAGATGGAATTAACTAACCTATTGGGCTATCAGATTTAGGATTAAATGATGGGTGTTCCTCATGGAAGATATATCCCTGGACTGTGAATCACATCTATTTAGATAAAAACTACTTCAATCATTCTCTGTCATTCAGTTAATGAGTGGTCTTTTGATGTTGGTTTCAGCTTACCAGTATGAGTACTGGGTCAGGTTCTCATCCTGTTAGACAGGATGGAAATCCGACTCAGGATTTGGAAATACGGATGCCTTTAATTTATTTTCACAAAGATTAAAAAAAAAATAAGCCACACACAACTCTTACCACAAATGATAAAATAACAGAGTCCCAGGAAGAAGACCTCAGATGAGTCATAGCACATTAACCCAAGGGGAAAAATGAAAACAACAAAGTTCTGTTTTCTGATTTGTAATTGATCCCAAATCAAACTCTGCCAATAACATGTATTTCGGAAGTGTAAATACAATTAGGATTTAGGAGTAGACAAAAGACCCTGGCAAGATAGTTCAGATTCCTTTTGCAGGCTGTAAATCCATTTTTCCTAGAGGATTGGTTTTAATTTTAAAATATTTTATTTTGAATCATCCAAGATAACATTTATGTGGAACTTTCTCCACTGAGTTAGATCATAGAAATCCTGTGATTGATAGTAATTTTTGACTTTTTAAAGTGACTCCCTATTCTATTCACATACATCTTTTGTGTCACCTTCATTACAATTTTCATGTACAAGTCAAAGTTGGTAATATAGTGTAGCCAGCACCCACCATATAGCTGTCTGTCTGTCTGCCTCTGTCTCTCTCTCTTTTTCTCTTCCTCTCTCCTAATCTCCCTCTTTCTGTCTCGGTTTCTGTCTTTCTCTCTCTCTGTTTCTGTCTCTCTGTCTTTTGATTTTCATATAAAATGTTTCTAGCCTTAGTTCTCACTGCTGTATTCCATACTGGGAGATTAATATTCATTTATGACACAAAGAACTGCTCAGAAAATACCATTTAATTCATCATAACACAACCTGGGATTATATCTCAACCTTTCCACTTACTGTTTTGGGCACTTTCCATTTCTAGGCCTCATGATTTTTGTTTGGCACCTGCACATGTGTGTGTGTGTGTGTGTGTGTGTGTGTGTGTGTGTGTTATTTCTGTTTCTCCTGAAAGCTGGAAAGAGGGGTGGATTTGAACTAAATAGTATCTAAGAGTTTCAGGACAAAAATCTTATTAATCTGCCATCTGAAAGTAATGTCAATATATATGAACTGATCTCAGTGAAATTCTATCTACAGAAACAAGATCAGTAGAATTCAAATTCATCAAAAGTAACTGAGATTATAAATCAGAAATTGGTTTCCTCCTTTTTAAAAATGAGGAAGTTTATTTCTAGACATATGAAAAAATGCTCTAAAAATGATCAGAGAAATGCAAATTAAGACTACTCTGAGGTATCACTGCATACCTCTCAGAACTAAAATGATAATGATATATGTTGGAGGGGATGTGGGAAAACTGGGACATTGATACATTGTTGGTGAAGTTCTGAACTGATCCAACTATTCTGGAGAGCAATTTGGAACTATGCCCAAAGAGCTATCAAACTGTGCATATCCTTTGATCCAGCAATGTCTTGTAGAGCTCCAAAGAAAGTGAGGGAACTCTAGTATAACGCAGGTGGTCATGCCCTCCTTGACTTCTCAGGAGAGGTGAGAACATCAAAGGGAAAATGGGGAGCCAAACCAGACATTGTCAGCAGGTTCCCTTTGGGCTAAAGGGTCTTATACCTCGCCCAGAGTTCCCCCACTATCTGAGGCCCTCTACAGTGTCTCTACTGGGTCTATATCCCAAGAAGATCATTAAAAAAAAAAAAAAAAAAAGGGAAAAGGACTCACATGTAAAAAAAGTGTTTGTGACAGCCCTTTTTGTATTGGCAAGAAACTGGAAACTGAATGGATGTCCATCAGTTGAGGAATAGCTGAATAAGTTATGGTATATAAATGTAATGGAATATTATCATTCTGTAAGAAATGATCAAGAGGATTTAGAGAGGCCTGGAGAGATTTTGATGAACTGATGCTAAGTGAAATGAGCAAAACCAAGGAGATTATTGTACATGGCAACATCAGTATTATACAATGATCAATTCTGATGGATGTGACTCTTTTCAACAATAAGGCCAATTGCAATGGTTTTGTGATGAAGAGAGCCATCTGCACCCAGAGAGAGGACTGGGGGAACTGAGAGTGAATCACAACATAATATTTTTATTTTTTTGTGGTTATTTGCTTACATTTTGATTTCTTTCTCATTTCTTTTCCCCTTTTTGATCTTATTTTTCTTGGACAGCATGATAATTGTGGATATATGTATAGAAGAATTGAACGTGTTTAACATAAATTGGATTATTTCCCATCTAGGGGAAGGAGTGAGGGGAAAAGAGAGGGAAAAAATTTGAAACACCAGGTTTTACAAGGGTGAATGTTTAAAATTATCTAAGCATATGTTTTGAAAATAAAAAAAAGCTTTGATAAAAAAAAATGAGGAGGTTTGAAGTGATCTCTAAGGTTCCTTCCAACTATAACAATTTCTGATTCTTCTCTAATATTTGAAAGGATCTATTATCTTACCAATGTAAGTGCTTCCTGCAATAACTCTTGTCAAACTCCTATGATTCAATTTATAGTTCACTTTTATTTTAATGTCCTACTTATTTTTGATATATTTTACTATGATTTCAATAGCTTTAAAAAGCTCTACATCTCTCTAAATTTTACTGAAGAAGAAATATTGGAATTAAAGCTGGAACAAACTTTAAATATCACACAGTCCAAATTTTGTATGATCCTTGTCTATAGCTTCATACATGTGAATCTATCATCTATCTATCTATCTATCTATCTGCCTATCAATCGATTGATTGGTCTATCTTTTTTTGTATCTATCTTTCACAGAGCTCTCCAAATTATCTCAGGTCTTTCTAGAGATGTCTTGATTTTTCACTGAAAAAAAAAAAAGTGGTCCTAGGAGGAGGTACAATGCTTAGAGTGCTAAACTTGGAATTATAAAGATCTATGTTCATATTCAGCTCCATACATTTACTGGTTCTATAATCCTGAGCAAGTTACTGAGACTTTCAGCCTTAGTATCTTTATCCATAAAATCAGGATAATTATAACACCTCCTCCCAGGATTATTGAGAATATGAAACTTAAGAGTACTATTAAAGTGCTAGGCATTATTATCCTGACATTCCTTGGATAACAATGGAGTCCAAAGGATGACTATCATTAATTTTTTGTGTGTTTGCTCTTTTACCATCCCCTTTCTTTTATGGTCATATAATTATCTGATTTATATAATTTCCAATTCATCCCCAACATGTATATGCCTTTCCTTAGTCCTTTCAGTTAACTGCAGTCTTAGTGTTTCAAAACTGAAGATTTATATAGTCTTATGGAATCACTGAATGAATATTGACATTAAAATTATATATATATATATATGTATATATATATGGCTCTCTTACAGGGAGAAGTTTGTAGTCATTAAAAGTACTGTACGATTCCAAAGATAATCCAGTCTTCTCTTATTCCTCTCTTCAGTTCCATTTTCCCCAGTTTACATTTTGATATGTATATCAAAAGTTCATCTCTATGAGTTGTAATTTAGCCACATATCCAATTTTTAGCAAAACACATTCTTCATACTCTTATTTTTGTTGGTAGTTAAACTAAACTCATTAAAATGTTTTAGGTATTTTATTGAAATCTTATATTTTTATATTATTTTAATTTCTGAATATATCCCATTCTCTTATTCATAAAAGTCATCACTTATAACAAAGAATTAAAAAAAAGAAAAAGGAAAAAAAATCACAAAACTAACAAAGTACAGAAAGTTGGGAAAGAAATTGTACCCTGCTAGTAGGGCATTTAAGTATGAAACTGGGAGATGTGGGGATTGGGGTGGGACAGTTCATAGATTCAGAACTGGAAGCAGTTAGAAATCATATAATCCAAACCCTCCTTTTTGAATGAGGAAACTGAAGACATGAGAAATCATTGACTTGTACAATATCTCACTAGTAGTAGGTGACATAGTATGGATTCAAAGTCAGATCCTGTAATGCAAACCTTTTTTAATGTCATCTCTGTGCTCTGTGAAATGACAAAGAATCCTTAATCCAAATTTCCTATATTCAAATCACCATCCAATAGAAAACTCATGACTGAAGGCAAAAATCTATTTGCACAGTCAGCATGTTGAGTTAAAATCTACCTGGGGATGCAAGCTATGAATCAAAAAATACCAGCAATAGCCCCCAAGCAGCCCAGAACTTGAGCCCATGATACTGATATAGAGGTCAGGGATCCCATGATGTAATGAGTAGTGGGAGTAAATCAAACCAAGGAAAACCACAGATTCCTTATAAAGCTTCAAGGCCAGAAATGATATTATTGTGATTTGGAATCATCCACCATCATCATGTTCTCTTTACCTTCTTGGATTTGAACCTCAGGTTTGATCACTTTCATCAAGTTTTGCTTCGGGTTAAATGACAATATTGATAAATTAACAAGAACAAAAGAGGCAGAATAGAGTGCTAGGAAGATTCATTTTTTTGAGTTCAAATCTGGTCTCAGACATTTACTAGTGTGATCCTGAGCAAGTCACTATACCATATTTGCCCCAGTTTCTTCTTCTATAAAAATGAGCTGGAGAGGAAATGGGAAACCACTCAATACCTTTGCCTAGAAAATCCCAAATAGAATCACAAAAAGTATGTCATGACTAAAAACAATGAAGCAACAACAATAAATTAACAACTGAAAAATGCTGTAATTTAAAATATGCTTCATTTTTGGATGTTTTATCATATTTTGAATGTCATCTTTAATGTATTATTACCTCTGAAGCTAGCAAGTTATATTCTCTGAATCTATACTGAGAGACAATGAATCAATTAAATATTATTTCATACAAATCTCTGATTTTACAATCAAAGAAGTGTTTTGGTGGTAATAGCTTGCCTAATAGTGCCCAAGTATTGAAAAGCAATGCAAGGGCACTAACATCAGCTAGTTGAGTTCAATTGTTATATTTTGCCTCATCATTTCATATGCTACTACAATCTGTGATTCTCATGATCTTTCTGATTTCAAATCTGATGATTTAAGATGTGTGGACAGGGAAACAAAAGATGTGTCCCATATATAGAGTATCATTGGAATCACTTTAAGATTCATACAGTGTTCTGCATAAATCATGAGAATAATTTAATAACTTATTAAGCTTCAAACTACACTAAGGCATTTGAGACATGTATAATCATTTAAAATCTTTAAAGTATACATACATTATCTCTCTCAATCCACATAGCAATCATATAAAATAGATAATGCAGATATTTTCAGCTTAGGAAATGGAAGCTAAAAGAGTGACTTGCACATTGTGACACTCTTTGCAACCACCAGCTAGGGGATGCAGTTGATAGAGTGCTAGGTCTGAAATTAGGAAGACCTGAGTTCAAATTTGACCTCAGACATTTCCAAATGCATGTGATCTCTGACAAGTCAATTACATTGTTTACCTCAATTTCCTCATCTCTTAAATGAGTTGATGAAGGAAATGGCAAACTACTCCAGTATCTTGGCCAAGAAAACCCCAACTTATGTCACAAAGATTTGTACATGACTAGAAAATAACTGAACAAAAACATTGCAACTCCAAGTTCAGAATATTATTGTGCCACATAGCCCAAATATTGCAAGATTCAAATCCAGGTCATTTGATTCTAAATTAAGTCATTTTAGAATCAGAGGATTCTAAGGATTTGAATCCAAGACCCATTAATAATGATATGAGCAGAAGTGTATTCTCTAACTACGTCCTCAGTTTGCTCCAATGTAAGTGAAGGTTTGGACTGTCTCTTTCTAACTCTAATTTTATAATCCATGCATTTTTCTCAAAATAGGTACTTAAATATTTTGATAGAGATCATAACCCCTCCTCTTGTAATAAGTCAATTAATCATCAAACTATTTATTTATCTGTTATTATTTGAAAGGCATTGTGCCTACTTTGATGATAAGAGAGAAAGGGAGAGAGAGAGAATGAAAGGAATAAAGAGAGAAAGGAAGGAAGGAAGAAAAAGAAAAAAGAAAGTGGAAAAAGGGAAGGAAGAAAGAAAGAAAAAAGGGAGGGAGGGAAGGAAGAAGGAAGGAAGGAAGGAAGGATGGAAAGAGGAAGAAAAAGAAAGAAAGGAAGGAAAGAAGGATGGAAAGAGGAAGAAGAAAAAGGAAGGAAGAAAAAGAAAGAAGAAAGGAAGGAAGGAAAGAAGGAAGGAAGGAAGGAAGAAGGAAGGAAGAAGAAAGAAAGAAAGAAAGAAAGAAAGAAAGAAAGAAAGAAAGAAAGAAAGAAAGAAAGAAAGAAAGAAAGAAAGAAAAAGAAAGGAAGGAAGGAAGGAAGGAAGAAAAAAGAGAGAAAGAAATAAGAGAGAAAGAGAAAGAAAGAAATTAGGAAAGAAAAGGAAAAGGAAACAAAGTATTTTCCTTCAAGAAGCTTACATGTCAGTAGGGAAGAAGTATGGACATACAGTCACTATTTGAGATATGGAATAGCAGGAAGGTAAATATAGAGAGGAGATACAAATGACTATAAGACCAGAATGATTTCCATTATCACTGGACCTGGTTCTGGAAGGCAGCCAGTGATTTCAAGAGGAGGAAAAAGTACATTCTTTTGATTAAGTACAATCAATACCAAAGCAGAGATGAGAAATGGAGAGTGGGGTGAAGAAAACAAGTAGGATGGTATGGCTAGACTTCAGGATGCATGGAGGAGAGTAAATTTAAGAAGGTTCTAATGGCAAGCAATGTCCAGGGGGTAAGAGCTTAAAAAGCCAACTAGAAAACTTGTGTTTTTTTTTTTCCTCTGGAAATAATGGATTGCCAATAAGCTAGCTTGGCAACCCAGTGCATCACCTGTGGCGAGCAGCCCTCTATGGATAAGGTGTTCTGCTCTTGGCTGATCTCTTTCTTTGATTTCAGTCATCCAAATCCATCACTGGTTTGTAATGAAAAACCTTGCCAGCTCAGTAGGGTGGACCAGACCATGTGCTACATATTTGAGAACCCGGGGTCACCATCCTCCTGCAGTTAAACACCAAAGGAAGGTTGGTGGAAAAGAAAGAATAATCAGGTGTCTGATATTAATGGTTGATTAACAGGATTTGCATTTATAGAGGTATCATTTTCCTTACAGTGCTTTTCAGCAAGAATGGGACTTCTCTAAATGGAGTGTGATTTCTCACAATCTGCAGGAGTGATTTCCCCTCTACAGGTGGGGTGTAATCACAGGCCTCTGAGACAGAACCCTGAAAAGGATGTAATTTTAACTAGGGTGTATCACTTATTGGTGGAAAGGCAATTAGCTGGTGTTCTATTTAATTAAGCCTCATTTGATGGGGGAGCATTTACTCTATCTGCCTTGTTGTCACTTCATCAGTTATTTAAGGCAGTTTGTTTCACAGGATGAAAAATGTCTATTTGCTCAGACTCTACTGGTTTGTGGAAAAAACTAGACAGGGAGTAACATTCTAATCTAAACTTGGACATTATATTTAGTCGCTGGCTCCTCATTGAAATGCTAATCAAAACTGGGTCTCACCTGTTACTGAACAATTTTGGAAAAAAAATACACAGATGTTCTCTAACCAGGCATTTCTGAATATAACAGCAATTCCTTTTGCAATAAAAGCTAATGAAAGTCCCAAATATTACAAATAATACTGAAGGTGTACATATTTCATATCATTCAAAAGCAGTGAATAAAATTAATTACCTCTATGTTGTTATGGGCATCATGTCCAACTGTGCAATATTGGAATTTGAAGTAACATTAAAAGCCATTTCTTTAATCCATTGGATTGAATTTCACTAAAACAGGCCTCAACATGTGTTTAATCCACTTTCTTTTGAACCCTTCCAGTAATGAAAAGCATATTTTAGTCCCTATGATTCAGAGGCAATAGAATATAGTGGAAAGTATGTTTGAGTTGGAATTAGTATTCCTGAGGAATAAATAGTCCTTCATTCTGCCTCTATGCTTACTAGTTATGTGACTATGAGTAAATCAAAAAACTTCTGTAGGTTTTTCTCTTTTTTCCCTTCAAAATAAAAAAAATACTTGTAATTTCTATCTTACACATAGGTGTAGGAAAATTGGTTCGTCTTCAAAGATGTTAATAGTCAATTTGTTTTGCTTGATTATGCATGTTTTATAAGTTTTTTTTGTTTGTTTGTTTTTTTTACTTTTCTTTCCTTCTCTTCCTTCCCCATTCGTTTTGTCTTCTTTTTTTCCCTTTCCTTTTAGGAATAGAAAGGAGAAAAAAATTACTCATTAAAAAAAAACTTTAAAGAATGCAAAATGTTATTATTTCTGAAATAATGTCAGTTCCTTTAGGTAAAGGATTCTTTTGGTTTGGGTTTTGGATATGTAGAAACAAGAATAGTATAAGATACATGATTGGTGCTTGTTAATTGTTTTTCATCAGTGTGGGAAATCTATCCAATGATGTAGATAGAAGTCTTTTATCCCCCAGTAGGGGTATCTCAAGTGTCACAGTGACAGAGTAACAGAACTGGAGTTAGGAAGACCTGAATTAAATTAAAGACTGACATCAGACACTTACTACTAGCTGTGCGACTCTAGGAAAGTCACTTCACTCTGCCTCAGTTTTTGTATCTGTCAAATGAACTGGAGAAGACAGAAATGGCAAAGCACTCCAGAATTTTGACAAGAATACCTCAAATGAGGCATGAAATCAGACATGACTCAAATAACTGAATAATAACAAAAAATGCCTCAGAAGATAGTGTCATAGCTCCCTGAGGATTCTAGCTCCTTGAAAGAGAAAGTCAGACAGAGAGAGAAAGAGAGAGAGAGAGAGAGAGAGAGAGAGAGAGAGAGAGAGAGAGAGAGAGAGAGAGAGAGAGAGAGAGAGAGAAGAAGAAGAAGAAGAAGAAGAAGAAGGAGGAGGAGGAGGAGGGGGAGGAGGAGGAGGAGAAGGAGAAGGAAAAGGAGAGAGAAGAAGAAGAAGAAAACGAAGAAGAAGAAGAAGAAGAAAAAGAAGAAGAAGAAGAAGAAGAAGAAGAAGAAGAAGAAGAAGAAGAAGAAGAAGAAGAAGAAGAAGAAGAAGAAGAAGAAGAAGAAAGGAGGAGGAGGAGAGAAAGGAAGAACATAAGAAAAGAAAGAAGCAAAAACCAAGAAAGAAAATCTGGTAATAAGCTTTCTGATGATGAGATTATCCTTTGCTAGGGTTTTAATGCATCAATAGGTAAATGAATCAGCATTTATTAAGTTTAAGTAGTAGGCATTGTACAAAGTGTTGGGGATACAAAGTAAAAACCAAAATAATGCTTGCCCTTAAAGAGCTTACATTTTAATTGGGAGACAACATACATAAATAAGACTATACACATAACCACACAATTACAAAGTAGATAGAACCTATACATAGAAGGGATAGCATAAGCAACAGCTAGAGAGGGGGTCTCCTTCAGAAAAACTCTCCTTGAGAACTTTGTACTAACTGAACTCAAGGATTCTAAGAGTTATTAGGTGGAAGGAAGAACATTACAGGACTGAAAAATATTCCAAATCCAAAGAACAGCCAGAATAAAATCATATCATTAGGGGAAGTGACCTGCCCCCCCCCCCCAAAAAAAAAGGAAGATAATATGGCTGAATTTTATGAAACATGGAAGGGATTAATGGTAGAAATGGGCCTTGTGGTGAAGTTTTAATGTTAAAATGACTTTCTCTTTGATGCTAGAGGTAGTATTAGAGTCAGTGAAGTGTATTGAGCAGTAGGTGATATGGTCAGACTTACATTTAGGAAGATCTCTTTTGTAGTTGAGTGGAAGAAAAATTGGAGTGAGGAGAGACCTGAAGTAGAGGAATTAATTAGACCATTGCAGTAGTCTAAGGTAAGAGGTAATGAAAGCCTGAATTTTGGTGGTACCTGGAAGAGTAGAGATAAAGAGATGTGGCAGATGTAGCCAAAATAGTTAAATAAATGAATGAATGAAACAAAATCATGTTTGGCAACTGGTTGGGTATGTGTAGTGCACTAAGAAAAAAGTTGAAATTCATTGAGGTTGTGAACGAAGGATTTGGAAGTATGTTTGTGTCTTTAACAGTAATTGCTAAGTTGAGAAAATGGGAGAGTTTGGGAGGAAATAATGTGCTTTCTTCTGGGCATGATTCAGATGCCTTTAGACCATCCAATGTGAAAGGCGCATAGGCTTATATTCTGTTAGCAGTTTCTGCTTTTAAATTGAAAATTGGAAGTGAAAGTATTGAACTCTCAGATTTTGAACTACATTACAAAGGGATTAGCATTAAAACTATATGCCACAGGGTAAAACATAAATAGATCAATGAAACAGAAAAGATTCATCAGACATCCAACCAAATACATACATAAGATTAGTGTTTGATAAGCCTTTATAAAATAAACTGGGAAAGGAATTCATTATTTAGCAGATTTACTTGGGGAAATTGGGTAGTAGTTTTGGAGAAAATGAATTTAGATCTATATTTCACCCCTCAGAGAATTTCACTTGGGTGATAGAGTTGAATATTTACTTTACAAAAAACAGAAGAATGCAAGTTAACTTAATTGCAAAAGGATATTTTTTAAAATATATTCTACAAATACAAAGTATTTTGGGGAAATATGATATCATTTATTACATAAAAAATTGTGAACAATATCCAATTAAAAGATAAAACATTGGGAAATTATCTATGGGAAATCTGTTAGATAAAAACTTGGTATCTAAAATATACAAAGAATTTTTTAAATTTAGATATATAGCATGTAGTCCATGATAGGTAAATGGTCTTAAAAGACATGAAAGAATGATTTTGTAAAGAGAAAAAAGATTTTTACCCATTATTTTTAAAAACCTTCTACCTTAGGTATTTTTTAAAACTGTCTAAGTGGATCTGTGCCCTCCTTCATTTGGAATTTTCCTCCAAAAATGCAACTCACAATGAAGGCCTAATCTATGTGACTCTTATCAATATACAGTTCTCTTTTACTTTGTCCACATACTCACTGAGAACCTATTTGCAAAGCCTTATACAAGGAGTTATTAAAAAAAAAAGACTCAAATGCAACTGTTTTGCTTTTTGTCTTCATATACACAGCACTGAGTCCTCCATCAGGAGTCAACCAACTATTAGATAAACATTGAATATATGAAAAGTAAGATTTCTTTGTACTAATAATCATAAAATTAGAAAAAATAAGAAGAGTAGCAAAAATCAATGCTGGCAGAACTGGAAAGGAATGGATAAATCTATCTCTTGCTGATGTAATAGTAAACATAGATATATAGATATATAGACATATATATGTATATATATAAAACACAATATAAATATACACAAATCACAACATATGAAAATGCAAGTATATGTGCATAAGTATACATAGAGTGTGTATATATATAATATTACACAAATATACATAATTCTGTCCATAGTAGATTAAATATTGTTATATTTCTTAGGATATTTAGATGGACTTTTTCCTTTTTTCTCCTTTTATTTTATATCATCACAGAATCTCAGAATTTGGGAGTTGGAAGAAACGTTAAACAGCCATTTATTCCAATCCTTATATAAAAGAAATCCTTAGTCCACTGTAAATAATATAGAAATAGAAATGAGACATGAGTCTTGTTATCTTCACTAGTAAAACAGTATTATCTAAGATATCACATGTTGCACTCTGGGAAGAACACATGAATCTTAACACGGTTCACAATGATCATTTAGCTTATCACAGCTGAAGGGTTATGTGTGTTTTCTTGTTTTCTTGTGTATGTGTTTTATTTTTCTTTGGGTAGCTGTCTGCTCAGGGGATAAAAGAAAACATCATTTCTCATTTTGGAATCAATTAGCACAGCATATAGCCTTTTAATCCTTAGGCCATACTCATTGTAGTTCATTTTCTAATAACTTCTGACATGCTTTGACGATTCTCTCTGTGAAAAATCTAAAATATATCTTTGGGTTATCTTTGACCTTAATAAATATTTGTATTTATGGCTATTAAAACTACAAGAACATCCCTTCTCTTTTCCTTGATGTTTCTTCTGCCCTTTTTCCATTCTGCCCCATGATTACTTCATAGACTTTTCCTGCTTTCATTACTAAGCCAACAATTATATTGACATTAAGCCTAGAATTCAATGAAAATCAACTGGGTTCTAAGATTGAAAATTTTGTTAGAGAGAGAGAGAGAGAGAGAGAGAGAGAGAGAGAGAGAGAGAGAGAGAGAGAGAGAGAGAGAGAGAGAGATTGGCTCAGATCCCTCAGATCCAAGTCATTTAATTTATAAAATCAAGGCATTTAAAACTGGAAGCGAAAGTCTTTTATTTTGCAGATAAGAAAACCACATCCCTCAGAAAGCAAACTGTCTTTGTCCACAGTGACATAATTAACAAGTTGTAGAGTACAATCAAGGTTTTCAAATTTCATATCCAATGTTTTTTCCACTATTTCATTACATTATTTATAACATGATTTGTAATAATAACAAAAATAGTTAATATAATCTTATTTGATCTTAATAACTTATCTTAGCAAATCTACCATTGTCTTATGCAACAAATAATCAAGGAAAACCTAGTTTTATGGCATGTTTCACATGTTTGGGGTAGAATTAATTAGTATATTAAAGATATTGCAATATCTGTTTCCTATTACTAGTGATTGTTTATCTTAATTATTATTGCAATGGCTTGAGTACCATGCTCAGCTAAGTGAGATGCATATGTCAAATTCAGGAGTAGGTTGGTAAATAGTTAGTAACAGACTTCTTTATGGAGAAAAAATCATTAGGACATTTTAAATTTAATATGAATTAACTTTTTCTCCTTCACTTTAAGTATTGAAGTAAATAAACCAATGAAGTAAGTTATAATTTTAAGTCTGACAACCTTTGTGTTATAAATATTTACAATGAACATTTAACCATTAGCTTTTCAAAGCATATTGAAACAACACCACCAGAGAACCTACCCTCTTTAAAAAGTCTTCCATAGGACAAAAGCAGCTACACCCAAAGAAAGAACACTGGGAAACGAATGTGAACTATTTGCATTTTTGTTTTTCTTCCCGGGTTATTTTTACCTTCTGAATCCAATTCTCCCTGTGCAACAAGAGAACTGTTCGGTTCTGCAAACATATATTGTATCTAGGATATACTGCAACATATCCAACATATAAAGGACTGCTTGCCATCTAGGGGAGGGGGTAGAGGGAGGGAGGGGGAAAAATCGGAACAGAAACGAGTGCAAGGGATAATGTTGTAAAAAAAAAATTACCCTGGCATGGATTCTGTCAATATAAAGTAATTATTAAATAAAAATAAAAAAAATAAAAAATAAAAAGTCTTCCATAATCACTACAGGTCTTTCTTTTAATAATTCCTTTTGTATTTATTCTTTATACTACACATTTTCCTTGAAATAAGTTTTAGTTTATTTTTAAATGTGTATGTGCCCTTTTTCTAGTAATAAATTAATGATTCTGCCTTATGGTTCTGTCTCTTTTCTATAATTTTTAGCATTGGTCCTAAAAATAGTTTGCTCATTTAGTACTTGTTACCTGAATTAATAGATGCATGTATGGATGAATAAATGAATGCATGCATGGGTAGGTAAATCAATGAATGAAGTAAAAGAATATTTATGAAGAACAGAAGAAATGTGAAGAAAATTAGTTCTCTTTTTTCCATATCATTTACTAATCTATAAAATAAGATTCCCACAGTATCCTTAAGTAGAAAGATGGAGGAATAAATATTATTTCCATTTTGACGTGAAGAAAGTGAGTCCCAGAGAGACCACACTGAGAAAATGGGATTCAATATGAAGTCCTGCATGCTAATCAAGCTAAAAAATAGGATTGCAAACAAATTCTCCAGTCCTTCATTTTATGATATATTTATCACATAAGAACTTATTATTTCAAACAGAGTTGTGGGGATTAAGGAGAATATAAATTCAACATGAAAAAATTTCATATTAAGAAATTACTGAGGGAAGCTAGATTGTGCAGTAGATAGAACAACAGCCCTGGATTCAAGAAAACCTGAATTCAAATCCAGTCTCAGACCCTTAATACTTCCTAGCTGTGTGATTCTAGGCAAGTCACTGAATCCCTCTTGTCTCAGGGGAAAAAAAAAAAGAAATTACCTGCAGATAAGACCACATGTATAAAGTTCCTTTTGATTTACTTCTACACTAATGAGAGGAACAGAGTTTCTGGAGAGGTTTGAAGTGAATAGATACCTTTAAAAAATCTAAAACTCTTTCCAATCTTTTTCTGCTATAGAAATACACCCATTATAACTACAGCAGGACTGGCCACACTGTAAATATCCAAACCTCATACCTATGGACAACCAGTAGAGTTGAATGTTAGCAAAATTCTTCAGTGATTGAAATTTGTCTCTGTACTGTCCAGTTTTCTCTCTGCTTCCCGTCATGTACAAGCACAATTTCTTACTGCATCTTCTTTCTTCCTTCTTTAAAATCTTCTTTGAAAGCAAGATTTGGATAGGACATGATTGCCATCATCAAGTATTTTCTGTCATGTGAAAAGAAGTTTAAATTTTTTTTAATGCCATGTAAGAATTCCAAGGAATGGCCAAAGAAGATTTCAGATCCATATGAAAAGGACTTTCTAGGGAACTAGAGAAAAGGGAAATGGTCTGCTACAGAGGTGGCGATTCCCCTATATCACTGGAGGTCATATTTTGAAGATGTTTTAAAAGGAAACTCATGAAAATGTCTAGATTATTTCAAGACTTGGCTCAAATCAAGGGATATGCTGATCAGCGTTTAACAACAGACTTTCTGTGGCAAAAATGCATTCATATATACTTTTAAGCTTGATCTGTATTTACATTATGTCCTTCACTTTCTTGTGTCTAGATAATTTATAAAATAAAAAATAAGCCATGGTACCAACTTGAATAGGTTGACTCTGAGATCTCATTGAACTCTGACTTTTTGTGGATCTGCTATGAAAATCAATAGGAGAACATGAATATAATTAAAGGAATAACTAAGAAGGGGTTTGGATATTCTTAATTCAGCAGCAAATATGACATATGTTAAAATTGAAAATCCAGAGAAGATTAGAAATTTTATGAAATATTCTTTTTTTTGACATGAAGAATATGGAAATATTTTTCTTAACTATGTTTTTTTCCAAGATTTCATATTCTTTGGGGTTTTTTTGCTTTTATTTCTTTCAATGTGACAAGGCAGGAATGGTGTGTGTGGGGTAAGAGTTCAGATGAGAGAGAGATTATTATTACATGAAAACTATTTTATTAGGTTTTTTTAATACAATAGCTTTTTGTTTTCAAAATACATGCAAAGACAGTTTTCAACATTTACTCTTGGAAAACCTTTGAAAAATGTTTTTTTTTTTTTAATTTAAATTCTACACAGACACACAGACACACACACACACACACACACACACACACACACACACACAAACAAACACAGAGTAGAGATGTGATTGCTCAAGTTTTGACTAAGGCAAAAGGAAATAGCCTAATAGATTGAATGAAAAGATTCAAGATTTATGAGAGTTGTAACCATGTTTTCCTCAATTTTTGATTTCTCCCTATACCTCTTACAGATCTATGAACATATAGATCTTTAATAAATACTTGCTGAATTGAATCAAGTTGAGTCACATAAAGGGACAGAATCAGCATTAAGGAGTTGAAGTTTACGAAGGCATATTTGGACCTAACATGTTTAACCTTCTAATTGATGGGGATACTTCCTCCAAAAGTGTAGATCACAATTCATCCATGTCTTCTAAGTGATGTAATTCCTGTCAATATCCTTCTATAAATCTTTCATAAAATATCCTGTTTTTTTAATATTTGTCTTTTTATGGTTCTATTATTTTAATTTAGATATCAGTATGACATCTCATGTTATTTCCCATTTTCACTACATGATGGACCAATTTCAATATAATTGTATACAATTATATTGTACATATATATATACACATAACTTTGTGACACTGGGCAATACGTATACAAAAAATGGCAAGGATGGCAAAGATTAACTTATAAAAATATTATGATTTTCCAATCACTAGAAGCACTCCAGTAATGACTTGGTCATCTTTTGTCAGTTATATTGCAAAGAGTATTCCTGCATTGGATAAAAACTTAAATCAGAATGACCTATCATATCCCTTCTAATACTAAAATTATATTATTTATTCATCCATCATTTAAGAATGTGATTAAGCTTTAGCCCTTGTAGTGCTTCTCCCCCCCCATACACACACACAAACATATCCCTATATAATTTTAAATTCAGCTCACTGCTAATGTAGTGAAATGTTTGATACACTTCTAAAGAAATTTCCAGTATAGTAAGCAGGGAAATGAGATTTTTCTGGTGCTATAGGAGACTCTCCCAAAAACCTCCTTAAAGGCATGTGCTCCTAAAATGTCAATAGTAGCAGACTGACTGTGTTCCTTCCTTTGCTGCATTTCCAAAGGATATAAGACCTCAAAAAGCTGAAGGCTGTGGCTTTATTATGACTCAGTAACTTCTTTTCCTTCTCTGATGGGATGTCTTTGGCATTTCAGCCTTGTCAGCGATTAATTCAATTTACCTCTAAAGAAACCAATATTTGCAGGAGTATAGTGACCCAGTTTTTCAGGTATCAGGTCAATAGAAGCCTGTTAAATTTCATTTACATAGCAATTTCTCTCTTCAAAGAAATGGATAAATATCCAGGCAAATGGTGAAGGAGTAGACTAGGCTTTGGACAGTGTTTGAAGCCAGCAGAAAGCCTTGCTGTATGGAAATTTCCTACTTCTGAATTAAGGATGTTAATCTAGCCAATCAAGTAATTAAATTTAGAATCTTCCCTATAATTTAGTTAAGTAGTACGATTGGTATTCTATCATTTTATATGATATTCCCAAGATTGAAAACCAGCAGCAATCCCAGAATGAGATACTATACCATTTCCCCATACCATTTTCTGAAATCATGGGTGAACTTATGTTTAAATGACCTATATTATCCATCTACTTGATTTGATTCTGTTTCCTTCAAAGGTTAGAAGGTTCTCACAAAATTGGAGATATAAAAGTATAAGGGATGTCTGAGGCCATCTAATTCAACTCCTTTATTAAATATCTGAGGGAACTGAAGCCCAGGGGAGTTAGTTAAAAATAAAGAACAATAAGAATAATAATAGTTAATATATATAGCACTTGAAAATCTGAAATACGCTTTACAAATGCTATATGGCTTGATTTTCATAATAAAGCTGAGAGATGGATAGATACTATTATTAATCTCATTTACTGAAAGTGTCTGAGACAGGATTTGAATACATATTTTTTTACTCCAAGTCTGGCTACCCTGAGTGAATTACTACCAACCAGATAGTGAACATCAGAGAGAGAATTTAGATCCAAGTCATCTGAGTTCAGACAGTAATCTCTTCACTTTGCTTCCTTACTACTATTTAAGAACCTTTCTCTTTGTCCAGATGCAGCATGGCTTAATTAGAACATAGGAGTGGAAGTCAAGAAACTTAGCTCCTTTTCAACTTTGTGACACTGGACAAGTGACTTAATGTAATCTTTAGTCTGTCTGGAAAATAGAAATCACACAATCCTGTCACAGGGTTATTATGGGTAGAAGTAAAATAATGTTTTAAAAATACTTCTTGGCTACAGAATATTCTTGAAGGAAGAAATGGGAGGGTATGTTTTAATACATGCAAGTATGAATAAAATTGAAAACTAGAAGCATTTAATCTAATTAATTGCCCTATTTCTTACAAGATGAGGACACAGTTACCAAATAATAGTTGTTTATGCAGTCTTCCATATAAAAATAATAGAGAAGATATACAATAATTTGACTCTGTGTCTAATGGTCTTTACTTAAGGAATCATTATCTCATTGAGGTCAAGAATCTGATCCAGAGAAATAGTGCCCAATCATTTAAGACCTACCTCTTCATCATGTATAATTATCACCTATAGCCAAGTCTCTTACAACCTTTCTCTAGGTCATTAACTTTGTTTTGCTTTATGCTTCTGTTCAATATTTTATGGAGTCACTATAGCATGGGACTGTTCATCTCTTATTCATTTTCACTCAATGACCCACCCACGTCATTTCCTGATCAAACATTTTGTGGCCAATAAATTGTGTACCACCACTGATGTGAAAGTCCCAACACCATTATTTAAGTACTGTGTACACTTAGGCATTGCCTTTGAAGATGATCATGGAGACTTTCCAAGTTTCAGTTATTTTATTTCTTTCCTTGTTTGTCTTTAAAAATCCAAGCTATTTGAATCTTGGAGGAATTGGAAAAATATTGGAAGAAGATTTTAGGGGAGTGTTTTTATTTATTTAGGAACTTTCTCTCTGAGACAGTATAGAGCACCAGTACATTGTCTGTAAGTTCAACATATTGCTATCAAATATGGACCTTGCTCCAAATTGAATTCCATGTGATAGTAATAAAAATGTTTATTTTTCTCATTTTCTAATGAAAAAGTAAATAGTGAATGGAGAGTCAGAAGAATATGGTTTCAACTTCTGCCTTTGACATACTGGCTTTGTTACTATGAGTAAATCATAAAATAGAATGTGGCTCAGGAAGTTCTTTTAAGTCTTGTCTGTTAGGACAAGAAAGTATAAAAACACCTTTTTTAGATAGAATATTTAGAAAAGAAGAAAAGGGCTGAAACTCTCCCTTCAAAGACATCTCTTTGACATAACCACACATGAGTAACTTACTGCTTAAGTTCACTATAGATTCTCAAAATGTAAAAACTTGAGAATATTCTCCAAAATGGGCTTTCAGAGACAGTATTAAAAGAACATATATCATTATGTGATTTGTTCCTCAAAATATACAGTAAGAAAAATAAAATACAAAAAAAGAAAAATACAGTAAGAAAAACAAAAGTTTTACTCATTTTTATAGTGATATCACCAATTTAATAAGGTCAAGTATAAGTATTCATAGAGGCAGATAGGTGGTATAGTGGATAGAGTTCTGAACCTGAAGTCAAAAAGACTCATCTTTCTGAGTTCAAATTTTGCCTCAGATGCTTATTAGCTGTGTCACTCTGGGAAAGTCACTTAACCCTGTTTTTCTCAGTTTCTTCCTTTGTAAAATGAACTGAAAAGGAAATTAAACCATCCCAGTATATTTGCCAAGAAAATCCTAAATGGAGTTATGCAGAAGTAAACTTGACTGAAAACAACTGAACAATAATTTTAGCATTATAAACATGAGAAAACGGAGGTCCAAATAAGTGAATTTCTTGCTCAATTTCATATGCCCCAATTCGTATCAGGACAGATCTTCTGACTCTTAATTTTATGTTTACCCGTTATTGTGTTGACATTTAAAATAATATCATATAATTTAGATTTGGAAAAATTTAGAAATGAAAAAATTTGCTCTAGAATCTAGACCAAACTCATTTTACAAATTAGGAACTTGATGCCTAGAGAGGCTGACTTACCCCAAATTGTGCAAATATTAAGATCACCAGGCATTACCCCAGGACCTCTTATTCCCATAATCCAATGTTTCTCCATTATACCTTGCTGTTCTAATAAGGATAATTTACCATATTATTTTGTAAATTTCCATTTGGACTCATTGCGCCATGAATGTGATATTGTGTTCTTAAAAACTATGCCAGCAGAATATAATCTTCCACTAAATTGAAAAGCAATTTCAGATATGTTTCTAGTACTATACTGCATGCGATCTCCAGTGACTTCAGTGATTCCCAACTCAGCCAATGACTATCTGATTTTTAGGCAAGTAATTTTCATTTGCTGGGCTTAAATGTCCTCATCTGCAAAACACTAATTTGTACTGGATGACATTTAAAGATTTTGTTTTTCCCCATTGTATGTTTTAAAACTGTCCACATATTCCACTTTATTTTAGCTGTAATATTGTATATCTGCTATTCTATGTTAAAAATGCCTTTCTAGCTCTGGTGATAAGTAAATGTTCATTCAGTCCTTCAGTATGCCATATTCTTAGTCATTTTCCAACACTAAGCATCTTTAGTTCTGTGATTATACTAACCATATTGGCTTTTGGCTCTATTGATCTTATTACAATTTACTATCATTTTGTTTATTCTTAATAAACCTATTTCTATGAGGTACTCTGGAGAGCATTTCTAAATGTATATTTTAAATATGTTTTCTTGAAACTCACTGTTGTTAGTAGTATTAACATCTTTTTTTAAAAAAAAACTATGTATTCTTTGTCTCCTAGTCAGTGAAATGGGAATGTTCATTGTATGTTCAAATAATTTTGGGATAAAGGATTTTTGTGAGGGAAACATAGGAAAACCATCACCCCTAAATTTACATCCTCTGTAACTTAAAGAGTATAACATGGAGAAGTGTCTGGTAATGTCCATTTAGGAAATAACTCTTTTGTATCCTTTATGAATATATTAAGAATTCATCTTGTGGAAGTAATTGGCACAGTAGAGGGAATGTGACTGTTATATAAAGAAAAAATAGTTGATTTGTAGTCAAACACAAGGATGTGATTAAAACACGTTGTGATCTTGTTACAGTTACTATACTTTCTCAGACATCTGTTTTCTTGTCTGTAAGGTAAGGAATGTTAACCTAGATATGGGGCTTTTAATCTTTTTAATGTCTTGGGCCCCTTTGGCAGTTTGATGAAACCTATAAAATTTTTCTCAAAAGAATGTTTTTAAAAGCATAAATAAAAAATAATTGAATGTATGCTTATATGCATGTCTATATGCCTGTGTGTATATGTGTATATATATATATGTGTGTGTTTAATTATATATGTCTGTACATGCATACACATATATGGTATCCATATATATACATATATATGTATACATTATATATATATATATATATATATATATATGTATGTCTACTGGCAAAAGAATCCAACTGTATTGACAGAAAGATGTATTTTCCCCCCAATCACATTTATGAACTACCTAAAATCTCTCTGAGAATATCTAGTTAAGAACATCCAACCTCTATGATACTTAATGTTCCTTCTAATGCAAATACCTTATATATTATTCCTTCCAATTCTCAGATTCTGTGATCTATGTCATAACATTTTAGATTTCTTTCTTCCAAATTCCCCCTTTGAAAAGTTTATCCTTTGGAATTACAAATTCTAGTGCTAGGGTTCAGTTTAAATTGCTTGCTAAGTATGCAGCCAGTTTGATTAACACTAAGAAAAGGATTTAACAAGCTTTCTAACCTGCAGGCCTTAAAAGTAGCATGGGTAATTATTCATTTTTGGGCATCTTTAGAGATATGCTCTTGCCTAGAGTAAAGTTGGTGGAATTCAATTGGATGGCTTTTTGGCTTTATGGCATTGAGAATATAAGCATTACTGGTGCAGAGCTGAATTAAATCTGTAGTATTCTTAGCAATTGTATCCTTACATGAGTTAAACTTCTGATTCTATTCCAGTTCAAAAATGACTGATTTATACATCAGCCTGCTATTGATTATTTAATAGGTGATTTTTTTTGTGACTATGTAAATCCAATTCATCACAGATAGCATAAAGTTGTGATTGAAGTTGAGACCTGAATACCATTTCATTTTCTTTATTGGTAAAATGGGTGGATTGGATTAGCCGTCTCCAAATATTGTGATTGTTCTCCTTCATACCATGATCCCCAATTTGAAAAAAAGAGAGAGAAAAGAAAAGAAAATATTTTTTTGATAATGATTGTTCTTTTTCTTTCACTGATATCCTTTTAGGCTTAGAATTATTGATTTCACTGTAGTCTACTCATCCCATCCATACACCTTAAATTACTAAGTCCTATTAATGACTTTAATGCCAATGCCTTCATTTCCATTTCCAGGGCTATAATTCTAGTGTAGACTCATCTCATTTTTCATATTAACTTTTACCCTAGCTTCCTACATAATCATTCTACTTAGAGTCTACTCCACCATCTCCTTCTGCCCTTTTGGTCTTGATAAAATTATCTTCCATTTTGTCATTGATATCTTCCTAATGCATAATTTTAATTATTTTAGTTTCCACCCATATAAAATTCTTCAATGGTTTCTCTTTGCCTATCACAGAAAGACTAAATGTCTGATTATGGGATTCATGTTCTTTCACAAGTTAATTTCCAATTCTTTATACTTTTTTGGTGGTGGTAAGGATAATTTGGAGAAATTTTCTTGCATAACACTTTATTTTTTACATTTTACTTAAGAATTTTTTGAAATTATTAAACTATCACATATACTTTGAGTTACAAAGAAGAAAAAATATACAGGAAATTGCAAATGTTAAATCAGCAAAAATTTGGGGTTTTTAACTTTTTTTTTCCATCACTTCCTTTTTATTCTGATTATTTCTTTATTGTTTAAATATTTTTCTTGTAAGCAATAAGTTTAAAATTTTGTTTTAGCTAATGTCTCTCCTTTAAAAATAATTATTATATTATTTAATCCATTCACATTTAAAGTTAATTAAACACATTGTTCTGGTCTTGTCTGAAAATATATTTCATATTCTAAACATCTAGCCCTTCACCTTTCTAGTAGGTGGTGGGTGACAAGTTTCATCATCAAATTTCTGAAGTCATTCCTGGTCAGTAGACTGAGCTGTAGGCTTCCAGAATTGTTTTTGTTTAAAATAGTGTACTTACTATGGTCATTATTCTGATTCTGATTCTACTCATTTTACTCTCTATGAATTCTTATAAAAATTAAGATTTCTTAAATCTGTCATATATATTATTTTCTACAGTATCACTGTATTCTATTACATTTATATATCATAGTTTGTTCAATAATTCCCCAGTTAATGGGTATCCACTTTGGTTCTAATTTGTTACTACCACAAAAAATGCTGCTTATAAAATTTTTTGTTCATTAGGATCCTTTCCCTCTGGTTATGAGATCTCTGTGGTATATGACTAGTAGTGATGTCCCTAGGTCAAAAAGGTATACACACTGTTTCCTGACTTTGGAAGTATAATTACAAATTGCTTTATCATTTAAGCAAATTATCAAATTAGCAAAATTATCATTTTGCTTATTTTATCACTTGCCAATTTGATAAGTATGTGTATGTGATTCCTGTGGTATATGTACATATATGCACATGTGTATACATGTATTCATGTATATGATTGTATTATATATAATTTTCACTTCATCATTTGAAAACTATTTATGTACCTGGGCCTCTTTTGGTGAGGGAATGGATTCTATTCCTGATAATCTTCCAAACTTTTTTTATGTTCTAATATTACGAAAATTCCCCTTTGACCAATGGTAGAAGGAATTTAGTAGTAGTTTCTCATTTCTAAAATAGAGATAATACTGCCTAGTGTCTTCAATCCCTGAGCTATCATTTATTCTCTTCAGCTTCATAAACTAATATTTAATGTAATATATAATCAACTATTATTTAAATCAGTTTAATTAATTATTTAAATGAGACACACATACAAACCTGTATATATACATATACATGTGTATAAACAAAAATATGTATTCATGATTTATATATATTTAGTATATATATGTAATGTGCACATATAATATCAATATATGTATATATAGTACGGTTATATGTATATAATATTGTATGCATAGATAATATGAATGTATGCAAAAAATAAATATACACATGTAATAAATATATATGTGTTATGTACATACATAAACACAGATACTGTTAATTCTTTAGATACTGCCGCACATCTCTCTGCTTGACATTTTTATTAACTTGCAGGACTTAGACATTAACATTACTGTTACCACCTTACTGGCCCTGCACTCTAGGGATAGGAAGAACAACCAAACTCATCCGGCACAATTAGATAGGCAGTTACAGACAGGTCTTGGAACAATCCTGACTCATCACCCTCCTTTTCCCCCTCTGTTGGTACATTGTGGGCTTGAGCTCAATAGCAGGAGCAGATACAGCTTAGCCTGACCCAGACACACTCCTGCATGACCCACTAACAGCATAAGGGAGGATGTGCCAGACCTGACACTCTGGTTTCTGCTGCTGCCCATGATTTCTATCTGATCTGTCCCTGTTCCTCTCAGCACTCATTCCATAGTACAGGCTTCCTAAGATCCTCTCTCCAAACCAGGTAATATGCTCCATGCCCATATATTTCTCACCCATAAAATAATTATATATTCTGTACCTTATGAATCAATATCTTAAGACAGCTTTAACTGTGCTGACATGATCAATTATTCGTGTCCTCAGGTGCCACTGTAGCCAGGACGTCACCAAGGGCCCTTTTCCCCTCAGTCTTATGAAGAATATCAGCTCTCTTGCTCCCACCATCTCAGTACTTCAGTATCCCTATTATATGACATCAGATTGAAAATTGTATTTTTGGAAATGTGTTATTAGTCTTCAATAGGTCAAAGGAACTACCATTCAGTTAATAAATTCCTTTTTTTCCTTAAAGTTTTTTATTTTCCAAATATATGCATGAATAATTTTTCAACATTAACCATTGCAAAATCTTGTGTTTCAAATTAATAAATTCTTAATAAATAAAAACTCTTAATCATTCTGTGTGTGTTGGTCATAACTATTAAAGGGTTAACGATTCTTACACATTTGACCTTTGGCAGTCTGCTGGAGCTTATGAATTCCTTAAGAGAATGTTTTTATGTGCATAAGATGAAATGTATAACATTCCAACGGGAACCAATTACATGGAATGAAGTTTTGATATACTTAAAGGCTGCTGGGTAGTACAATGGATAGAGCACAGAAACTGAAGTCATAAAGACCTGAGTCAAAATTGTTCTATCAAACCTGATGAGCAAATGGATTTTAGAAAAACTTGGAAAGACTCGCATTAATTGATGCTGAGTGAAGTGAGCAGAACCAGGAGAGCATTGTACATAATAGCAGTGCTGTGTAATTATTAACTATGATAGACTTAGCTTTTCTTTGCAATGTAATGCTACAAGACAATTCCAAAAGTCTTGTGTTGGAAATGTGACTACATCCAGAGAAAGGCCTCTGGAATCTGAATTACCATTTTCACTTTTTCCTGTTTTTTTTTTCTTTCTTATGATTGTTCCCTTTTGTTCTGAATCTTCTTTAACAATAAGACTACTGTGGAAATCTGTTTAACATGATTATGCATTATAACATCAGATTGCCTGTTGTTAGGGGGAGGGAAGAGGGAAAGAAGGAAAGAAGAAAAAGTTGGAACTCAAATTCTTACAAAAATGAATGTTGAAAACTATCTTTACATGTAATTGGAGAAGATACAATACTTTTGAATAAAAACAAAAGGAGCAGCAGGAGGAAAAGGACTAAAAGGAGGAGGTTGTTCCACTTTTGCACAACTATAATACTTAGGAAGCTAATCTCAAGACCACAACCTGCTCCCATTTTAATATCTTATGTCAAATCTAAATCTGATTATTTGAATCATATGATATCCACCTTCTATGTTTTAAGCCTCTTTTTCCTGTTGGTAGGTTAGATTTTAGAATAATAGTTGTTCAGTTCCTTACTTTTTCCATAGTCCAGCCCTTTCTTATTTTTGGTAGTCCTGATTGTCTTATATTTCTTTTAGAACTCAGGTCCTCTTCCACACTAAGAAATGTGGAAAGAGGACTTTATTTAGAGATATGATATCTAAAAATATGTGAATATACTTCTTTTCTAAATCACACTTGCTCCAAGGTCAGATGTTTTCTAACTTGGTGGCTTAAAAACTTAAAAGTTTGATATAAAATAAAAATATGATTCTGAGCTTAGTCTTAGTCAGCAATGTATAGGGCAACAAAGAAAGCTAATGAAATCTAGATGACCACAATGAATTGGGTAAGCAGAGTGATTGTTTTACTATGCTCTATTCTAATCAGGATACATCTAGGGAATTTTTTTGGTCTGGGATGCCACAGTTAAAAGATACGGATTAAGTGGAATGTCTAGAAGGTGACAAAAAGGATGGTGAAAGGCCTTGAATTCTAATATAAGATAAATGATTCAAGAATTTAGGGATGCTTAAACCCAGAGAAGAAAATGTGTGTGTGTGTGTGTGTGTGTGTGTGTGTGTGTGTGTGTGTGTGTGTTGTATTAGGTTGTGGAAAAGACATGATAGCTTCCTTCAAATACTATAAAGGTTGTCTTATGGAACAAAGAATAGACTTATTCTGCTGGAATAGAAATTAGTATAATGTATGGAGATTGAAAAGTGCAAAATAATGAAGAAAAACAAAGCTAAGTTTTCAATTATCATCACCTCAAAAGTGGAGTGGGATTATTTAGAGGTAATTGTTTCCCCTTCACTTTAGATTTTCAAACAAAATCTCCATATCCATTTTCAGGTGTTTTCTTGTTCAAGTATAGAGGTCAAGCTCTTTACATCCATCCCTTCCATTCCAAAATTCTGTGATTCTGCTTTTCCTAGAAAGGGCTGGAGAGTAACAGACATGATCCGTGCCTGAAGTTTTGTCACAGGTGTATCATCAGGTACTTCTTGCTGCCCCAGGGTGTAGTTTTTGAGGAATAAAAACAATATACCTCAAGCCTCATAAACTGAGTGCATAGGCTCTGCATCTGAACTATTTGTTTGGCCTGTTGTGTGGGCTCCTTCTTCCAGGAGTCCTCTGTGTTGATTTAAGTCCTCCAGGATAGCAGCAGGCAATGAAAGGCCTATAATACACTCTTGACTATTCTCATTTCAGGGGAACAATGTACAAGGAACATTTTTCAGAGGTAAAGAGTGTTTTTGTCTACTTCAGGAAACTTTTAGAGATTATTATACACAGTAGAAAGAAACTGAGCAGGGAGGCAGGAACCCTGGGGTCAAGTCATAGCTCTGTACTTGCTATCTATGGCACTTCCAGAAAAAAAAAAATGTCTTTCTCTAGGACTCAGGTTTTTGTTTGCTTGCTTTAATCTAAAATATTTTCATGTGTCTGGAAGGCAGTACATTTTAATGGAACGGGGACTGAACTAAAAGTAAACAGAGATCTAAGTTTAAATCCTGGTTGTGAGAATCATTAGTATGAATAGCATGTAGTCATACTGTGTATGATCACAAGAAAGCCATTTACTTCCTCATACTCTCATTTTCCTCATTTGTAAAATGATAATAATTATGCTTTGGCTATTTACCTTTGGTGAAGAAAACATTTGAAGGAGGGGGAAAATGTTAACAAGCAGAGATCAAAAGATTTAGTAAGTCAGCAAGCATTTATTAAATGCCTAATTTGTGCCTTTGTTGCTCTGGAGATATAAAAAAGGGCAAAAAATATAATTAGGTAGACAATATGAAAGCAATTATATGCATGTACATATATACTTACATACTTGTTTATACACATGTATGAATAACATACAAAAAGTATTTACAAATATGTTCACATGTGTACATAAATTAAATATAAATATATACATACATATAGATATGTGTTTATATAGAGAATAATTCCTCTATGATGATTATCAGTTTTTTACATATACAGATGTATGTATGTATGTTTGTATATGAAAAAACTGGTGATAAATAAAAGAACATGTAATAAACTGGTGATTTTATATATATATATGTATATATACGTATACATACATGTAAACTAGTGATAATCATAGAGGGAAGGGGCAAGCCTGAAAGTAATTCAGGCTACCTTCTCTTAGGTAGGAAGGCTAAGACTTCTCTTAGTAGTTAAGATTTTAGCTGTGACTTGAAGAAAACTAAGGGAAAGCAGAAGGCAGAGAAAAGAAGTGAAACTATTCCATTCATGGGATAAAATTAGTTAAAATGTCCATAGTCTAGAGATCAAATGTCTTGTGAGGAACAGCATAGAAGCCAGTATATCTGGATTGAAGAGTATATTTGGGCGAGTAAAATGTGAGAAGACTGAAAAGGTAGAACATGATCAAGTTATGAAGAGTTTTTATGTCAAACAGAAAATGATACAGATAAATGGATAGATGGATATATATATTGAGATAAATATATGTATATATATATGTATATGCACACGTGTGTGTGTGTGTGTGTGTGTGTGTGTGTGTGTGTGTGATTGTTTAGTGGTAGGTAGCCACTGAAAATTTTTGAATATGGGTTGACATGGTCAGATTTGCACGTTAGGAATATGAATTTGATATCTGAAGAGAGAATGGAATGGATTATAAAGAGATTATGACAGAAAAACTAACTCTCAGACTACTACATGGACCAGATATGAGGAAAACAGGTTCTTCACTATGGGAATGAGAGTATTTAAGATGAATTGGAGGTAATATCAGAGAGAAACCATTAGTTTAGTATTAAGGAGAACTGGAAAAGGTTTTTTTTTTTTTTTTTTTAAGGAGATGGGATAAACTGAGACTTGAAGGAAGCCAATGAAACCAGGAGACAAAGACAAAGAGGAAAAGTATTCTAGTGAATACTAGAATGGAGGATAACCAACATAAAGTGGCCAGAATTGGAAGATGGAGTGTTTTGTGTAAGGAACAGAAAGGAAGCCAGTATGATTGGATCATGGGGTATTTGGAGGGGAATAAAATTTAAGAAAACTGAAGGATGAAAAAGATCCAGGTTAAGAATGATTTTAAAAAGCAGACAGTTCTAAATTTGATGTTGGCTGTTTGGGGAGTCACTGGAGTTTACAGAAGGGATGGGAGGGGATGGGAGAGGTAAGAAAGCAATGTTGGGTGCATAGCTCATGCTTCAGGAAGGTCACTTTGCTTGCTTAATGAAGAAGGGACTGAGGTGGGAGAAGCCGGTTCAGGCAGTCCCTGTGGTCCAAGAAGGCCACACAAACATGGTGGCAGTTTCAGAACAGAGGAGATGTGAGAAAGATAGAATCAATAAGATTTGGCAATGTATTGGAGAGAGAATTAAAAGCAGATTTTAAATATGATCAAGTCTAACCTCCTTATGTTACATATCAGGAAAATAAGAAGACAGACTAAGCAACTTTTACAGATCATACAGATACTTAATGGAAGCAGGAATCCAACCCAGGATTTCTTACTCAATATTTGAACACAGAGACTCTTAAAATTTATCTAGTTCAATCACTTGATTGAACCAAGGACAATGGAGTGCAGAGAAAAAGTAAATTGTGCAAGTTTGCAGTAGGACTTATAGACTGATTTTCAGGCCTACAAAGAGACAGCTCCATATTTCTGTCTCCATTCCAGGCTATAGAGAGCTGGTTCCAGGAGTGTGGGATGGCGTATGTAAATTCAGGGTACAGTAAGAAGTAACAAACAATTTTCAGGCTGTAGATTTTGATCAGAGCATGGACCATGGGAATACTTGGAGCAATCTGGTCATATTAAGCTCACGGTAATTGGAAGCAGCTTGATTTCCGTTGTTCTTTAGTTCATTTCAGTGTGTCATCAACTCACATTGATTAAACTAGAAAGATACGTTTGAACCAAAGTATATTGGGGTCACGGGTTGGATTTGGGAAAATGTTCCTTTTCCGTTCAGAATTCTAAATACTCTAAGCAATTATTATTTGAAACAGACTCTTCCCTTATCTTAGCCATTATGCCAGCAGACTCCATTAGCTCCCTTGTTGTTTTCTTAAGACCACCTCCTGATGATCCGTCCTATGACTGTTTATACTTAAAAAAGAAGCAATTTATCGAAAGTGGTTCTCTGCAGGATGTCAGCTCAAATGGAAAGGTATCCAAATTGCTTCCTTTCTCAAACACTTAACAGTCAATCTCTCAAGCTGTCCTCTGGGTCACCATGTACTTTTTCTTGCCTTTGCTCCTTTAGTTATTGGGGGTAATCATTTCAATGGAAAGTGTAGTTTAGTGGCCAGAGCCTTTGACTTGAATTGCGAAGACATGTTTTATTATTAGAGTCAGCAATGGATTCATTCTTTAAGTTTCTCCGTTTTGGTCCTTATTTTCTTCAGATGTCAAAATACTGGGATTGAATTGGATGATCAATAGGGTTGCTTATGTCTCTTGACATGTGAGGATCTTGAAAGACAAGTTAAGAAGCATTTATTAAGCACATCTTATACATCAGGCATTGTTCTAATCACTGCAGATACAAAGAAAAGCAAAAATAGTCCTTTCTCTAAATAGTCCCAGTCTAACAGGGGAGACCACATCGTTATCTGATAACTTTCAAAATGTATTTTATTCCTTTCTAATCTGTAACGTGCAAAATATTCTGCAATATAACATAGGAACAGATGAACCTGAATGATTGATTTAATAGCTCTTTACCCTTCATAAAAACAGAAAAGTTTTAGTTATTAGATGTGCATACTATTTATTGCTGTAAGGCATTTGGAAGTGGGTACAGGGCCTTTGATGTCATAAATAACATTACATTATGTAAAACATCTGTTTATTACTGACATTTTGCCCTAATCTTTTCTCTTTGTACTTTAGCTCAGAGGAAAAAAAGATCTTCAAAGAAAAAAATAATCTTTCTTTATCTTCTTTCCCCTTCTTTTCTGCTCTCCCTCCTTTCCTCTCTCCTTTCTCCCTCTTTTCTTTCTCAATTCCCTATCCATCTCATTTCTTCCTTCCTTTTTCATTCTTCCTATTGTTCATTTGCTTTATTTTTCTCCCTTCTCTGCTTTCCTTTCCCTATATGCTCTCTCCCTCTATTCTCACACATACATATGTAGTTGTTATTCATAGTCAAAGTTGACACTGCTGACACTGTTATTTCCTGGCTTGGCAATGTATTTTATTCATCTTAATGATTAACATTTTAAAATATTACAGTGAGAAAAAGAAAATCATATGGCTTGAGTTGGGTGTAGATAATATGTTCCTCCTTTTATAAATGACACTTAGTTGCTGTATTTCCTCTATTTCAATGATTTCCATTCTCTTTGATATAATTCTGGATGACATGAGGTTTCATGATCATGACTCCTTAGAAGTAACTAAAACTAGTGGCACTTATGTTTTAAGAAAGGTTGAGATTCACTCATGGAAAAAACCCTGGACTTGGAGGGAGAAAATTCAGATTTTCATCTATCATTCAAGTAGCTACGTGAATGTAGACAACAATCTCTGTAGCCCTAAGTTTCCATCATCATAAAATTGGTGCAATAATATGTGTTGATTAATTCCTCAACTAGCTACTTCCCATCAATGATGTGTTCAGGGAGAGGGAAATAAGAATAGGCCATAGCAAATAAGAGCAAGTTTGAAGGATCAGAACATGTGATAAGTTCAAAAGGATAGTTTGAACTTCAATGTTAACATGGCCAGATCTATTTCAGAGAAAGGACAAGAAGAATATGCCCATAGCTAAGAAAGGGGAAAGATTAGGAGTATGACATTTTACTTTCTGGACACTAAATTTTAGGTGAGATATTAACAGCCTGGTAGATGTCCAAAGAAATATGTCAGGATGTTGGTGAGACCAGAGATCATGCCATATGAGGATCAGTTAAAGAAACTACCCATCTTTTTCTTAGAGGATAACTGCTGTTTTTGTTGCTTTATTTCAGTTGTTTAAGACTCTTCATGACCCAGTTTTCTTGGCAAAAATACTGGAGTTACTTACTATTACCTTCTCCAGCTCATTTTACAGATGAGGAAACTGAGGCAAGGGGGTTAAGTGACTTGCCCCAAAAAACATAGTAGTAAATGTTTGAGGATGGATTTCTATATAGTATCATCTAGCTGCTCCAAATAGGATCCATCTATTTCTACACGACTGCAAAAGACAGAACTAAAACTGGGAAATTAGATAAACTGATCTATACTCAGTATAATTAGTGGTGGTTATGGGTTGAAAATTAATAATGGTGGGGCAACTATGTGGTGAGTGGATAAAACACCAGCCCTGAAGTCAGAAGAACCTGAGTTCAAATCTGGCCTCAGGCACTTAGTATTTCCTAGCTGTGCAACCTGGGCAAGTCACTTAATCCCAATTGCCTCGGCAAAAAATAATAATAAAATAAAATAAAATTAGTAATGGTTAATAGAAAAAATAGATTGCCTTCAAAGTAATAGTGAGTTGCCCATCAGTGGAAGACATTTAAGAAGTATTTGCTATTCAAGATATAATGTAGCTGAGTGAAAGGTATGACATTTTGCCCTTCAAAGCACCTACTTCAATTCTTCTCAGTTGAGAATTAATTCTCCCATAGAATGGAGATGTAATGGACCTCAGATACACTTATACTTTAAAGATGAAGAAGGGATGGAAGGCCACAAGCATTTAAGTGTTTACTATGTGGTAGGTACTTAGATAAGACCTTATTAGGGGACATAAACGCAGGCAAAAAGAAAAAATAGAATTTGCTTTCAGGAAATTCTAACTATATAACAAACTATAAAAGGGAACAGAAAAATGTACTGGAGAGCACCCATAGGTGTGATTTTTGGTGAAATCCAGGGAGTCCATTAAGCCAAGAAAATATAGAGGGCCTGGGCATATTCTTATGAACATCCAGGAAAGAACTCAAAAATGAGAGATATGAATTGATAAAGTGGAAAGAGATTCCAGGGTGAGAAGGAACCAAAAGACAATTCCCAGGGTAACGACAGCTGAGTCATGGTAGTAATATCCAGAGAGTCAGAAATACAGCAAAGGGGGAATAAAGTGAAATGGATGAAATGGAAGCTTTAATTAGAATTAAGTTTCCTAGAAATAAAAAGAATGAGTACACAGAGTTGATTCTGTATGCAAGACTTGAAGGAGCTGTTGGAGCAGGAGCATAATATGAAATAAATCTTTTCCTTTGAGCTAGGTGGTGCAATAGATAAAGTTCCAAGTCTGGAGACAGGAAGATTCATTTTCCTGAATTCTAATCCAACCTTGGATACTTATTACTAGTATGTGACCCAGTGCAAGTCACTTAATGCCATTTGCCTCAGTTTGCTTATCTGCAAAATAAGATGGAGAATGAAATGACAAACCACTTCAGTATCTTTGCCAAGAAGACCCAAAATGGGGTCATGAAAAGTTGGACTGACTGAAAAATGAACTCAACAGCAACAAAAACAAGTAATAAATGTCAAAGCTAGGATTTGAATCTTGATTTCTGATTTTTAAATCGACTTTCTTCACTGAAGCACTTGGACTTCCTAATGTATCCTCATAACATATAGCCCAAATATTATATAGTACCTAGCCAGAATGGGCCAGAAGAAGGACATATTTCTTAGTACTCATGAGGAGTTTTCTTTAATCCTTGCAATTTCTGATTCAGAAAATCCTTTGCAGCTCCCACTATGGACGAGTAAATCATCAGTAGCAAAGAAATCCTGTTTCGGATAGTTTTCACAGCACCCTTGTAGACTGGGGGGGTCTCACATTTCCAGTCTCTTAATTTGGCCAGCTCATTAAACACTACAGCCTCCATAACAGATGCTGGGCATTTGAACTTGGTGGAAGTCAAAGAACAGCATCCCATGAAATGACCCTCTTCACAGCATCATTTGCATATTCAGCTACTAAGGAGATGTCTGTGCTTAAAGGCAGCCACTCTGTCTGGTCCCTAAAACAGAGAAGGGGCATATTATTAAGTTTGTCATATCAGACTTCCTTCTCCTTTTGGGCATTGTTTTTGTATTTGAAGCTAATTCCGTGGATTTGATTTGGAGACAGAGAACAGCTCAGTGTTGAATGATGAGACACACACACGGAATATAATATGCTTGAATTAATTTGCATAATAGAATACTATTGATTACAAAGCTGTGTTTGTTGTAGAGGGCTGTCCCATTAAGGAGCAAAGCTTTGAGGTGACTTCACAGATGTAGGCTAGAATTTTGAGTTATGATGTAGATTTGGGGGTCTTAATCTAAATGTGGATAGCATAGTTTGGATGGGAATTGAGCTTCCTTAAAATAAAAAGAATAAGTGTGTTTATTTGGTAGCTGACTGGGAGCAGGGGTTGGACGGGCTGTTGGGGGAGGGAGCATAATGTGAGACAAACCTTAAATCCATTTAGGAATTTTCTAAGCTGCTTCCCCTCTTCCCTGCCTCATGCAAATTCTCACAGCATCCCTAATATACTCCAACAGCCTTGCATGCCATTTTCTTTAACAGAGACAAAAATTTAGCAATGGGAAGACTATTTTTTTTGCTATAGGAGCCACAGGTTAAAAGTGGTTATATGCCTTTCAACAGAGAGGAGCTCGACAGGCCTTTAGTGCTCTCCCTTTTGTAAATGTGCCTTTCTGTCATATTATTACTTTAGTGACTTTGAAGAGAACTTCCTTTTTCTCTTCTGACAATATTTCCCTTCATCATGAAATGAAGTCCGTGTATATAATGCTACTTAGGCTTCTTAGTGGGACCCAAAAGTGATATCTTGTTAGAATAGCTTTAATGGAAGGATTGTTAAGGAACCATCTTGGGGATCGCTATTAAAACAAATTAGAGTATCACTATTTACCCCTAATTCTAACTACAGTTGAGGTCTCATTTGGAATGCAGCCTTCCATTAATTTTTATGCAATATTCCTGCAAACCCCGTCACATTGCTTCCATCAATCACCATGTATTACACCAAGCTCTCGAAGCACATTTCACAGAATGTATCCCTCAGGACCCACATCTATCTTAACATATGCAGAAGTTCAGAAATTTTGTGTTAAGGGAATTTTTCTTTAACTCCATCCTGCTGCTGAAACAAGTTTAAATTTGCTTGTTGTTTACTATGGTGAGATATCTTGGGAGTTCTAACAACCCTAGGATCATATTTGGGAAAGAAGAATGAGTTTATTGGCTAGATGGACTTACTTCTTGTATAATTTCTGATATGCCTATGACATTCTGGTCAAGCCCTTTTTTCCCCCCTCACAATAGATTAATATTTCTCTCGCTCCAGATTAATATTTCTCATGTCTCCTTAAAAGCATTAATTATGCCCATAATTATGGACTGCTGAGAATACTAGCTATTATGTGAAATGCAGTTTTACTTATACAAGATTGAATTTTAACTTGATCTGAACTGCATTCATAAATGGTAGCATCATGCAGTGAAAAGCATAATCAATTGGGTGTCAAAATACTAACATTGAAATCTAAGAGATTCCATTTACTAGCCATTTGGCATTGGGCTACAATTCTCAGAGCCTCAGTTTCCTTATTTGCATTATTTGAGGAAAATGATATCTATCCTTTAAAGCTCATGATGAGCTTTTTTCATTTTCATGATCATCACTAGAATTTATATGGCATTTTTTGATTTATAAAGTGCTTTATAAAAAAATACCCAATTTGACTCTCACAATGACCTTGAGAGGAGATGCCATTCCTTCCCCATTTTAAAGATGAGTTAACTGAGGTAGATAAAGATTGAGTATCTAAAGTTCAGAGATAGTGAGTGCCTAGGCTAGATTTTTGAATTCAATTTTTTTTTTTTTTAGTTTTCATATCTTGTGTTCTTTTCACTGTACCATCCATTTGCTTTCTTATCAAATTGTGCAAGATAGATAAAAGTGTTTGGTACCATAAAGTACTAAATGCCTATTTTACTTCAAGAGACCATGGATGCTCTGAAAATTATACCTCATGATGGCACTTTTATGAGTTTCTGTAGTATATGTTATCACTTGGTGATTAGTCTTATAGTAATGAATCTTATCAAATTTAGTTAGGTCAGTCATGGGATGTTAGATAATCATGTTGTATCTGAATCTTCATGACCCCATTTGTGGTTTTCTTGACAAAGATACTGAAATGGTTTGTAATTTCCTTTCTAGCATAATATATAATTAAGGAAACTGAGGCAAACAGGTTTAAATGGCTTGCCCAGAATTGCACAGTTTATGATTTGAACACAGAAAGCTGAGTTTTCCTGATACCAGGCCTGGCATGCTATCCATCATGAAACTTAGCTGCCCATAATAAAGAATCATGGGATCTTATATTTGTAAAAGAGCTTATAATATAATATCATTTAAAAATAAAATCAACTAATTATCTAATCTCTATATGTGTATATTTACGTAAATATATGTGCACACACACACACACACACACACACACACACACACATATATATATATATATAAAAGAAAGAGAAATGTAATAAGGTAATAGTAATAGCTGTAATAGGCAACTAAGTGAACAATAGATAGCCTCTAGAGGGTGAAAGACTTGAATTCAAATCTGTAGTTAGACACTTAGTGACTATGATCTTGGAAAACTCATTTTATATATCTGGGACTCAATATCATCATCTGTAAAAAAGAGGATAATAATAACATCTGCTTTTGAGGGTTATTGTGAGGAGAAAATGATATAATATGGATAAAGCACTTTGTAAATCTCAAAGTACTATATAAATGCTAGCTATTGTTCTTGTTAATAATAGTGCCAGCAACTGGCTTTTCAATAGTGCTTTTTGTTTTTCCTCTAAGATTTGCTAAGTGGTATGCATATATTCTTTCATTATAACCTGTCAGAGATTGTCTCTTTTTTCATAGCCCTAGAGAAATCAACCCAATGTCATTACCATGTCACAATGAAAATGCAGAAGAAGACTGAGTTGGCATTACAATATTTACATTTATTATCAATAAATTGTATTTACATAATTGCTATTTTTATTAGCTATGCAATTTGCAAGTAGAATTCAGTTTATCAATGTCATCAAGGCCTTGGGAATATTTCTGATCATATCTTCATGGTGATTGAGTTGAAGAACATATTTTTGTAATAATTTCTTAAGTGTTCTGGTTTACAAATTCCTGACACTGGTTTCCTTGTCATTGGAATAACACGTTCTATATGTAGACTTGGAGTATTTATTTTCCATGGCTATTCCCCTTGCCTGGAATATTCTTGGTTTTCATTTCCACCTTTTTGCTTCCATGACTTTCTTCAATTTCTGGACTAAATTTCATGTTTTGCAAAAAGCAATTCCCAAACTTTCTTAATTCAAATACTTTCATCCTGGAAATACCCTAAATCTTTTATTTGTGTATTTTGTTTGCCTATGGCTGGCTACATAATTATTTTCTCCATTATACTAGGAACTCTTTAAAGGCAGGGAATATCTTTTGTCTTTCTTTGCTTTTTCCTCATTTAGCACAGTCTAGGCACATAGTAGGCACTTCATAAATTCTTTTTGACTGACAAACAAGATTCACATTATTTTTAATTGGTTATAACCATAAAACTGACAATTAACAAAATAGAAATGGTAATAATATTTCAATATGGTATTTATTTCTACAAAATGAATAATAACCAGTTAACAAATATTTATCAAGGACTTAATTTCAGTCACTGTGCTAAAGGAAAAAAATATAATTGAAAACAGTCTATCCCTTCATTATAAGAGAGGAGATGATATATATAAAACAGAAAGTACTAGATAAATATTGAATAAATAAAGGATACTGTTATAGGGGCTAGAAATAGCAGCTGAAGGAAATGCGTCTTTTAGGAAATAGCACCTAGATAAAACTTTTAAAGAAGTTAGAATTCTTCCAAAAATAACAATGATGGGTTGATATTTGTATATTATTTTCAGATTTTGAAGAAATTTTTAAAAAATCTTTTCTTTTTCTTTTCCTCTTTTCCTCTTTCTTCTTTCTTTCTTCTCTCTCTCTCTCTCTCTCTCTCTCTCTCTCTCTCTCTCATTCCCATCTTTCTTCATAAGTCATATAATTTGCTATTATGTGGCTTAGAGGAAGCACCTGATCTAATCATTATAAAACCTAGGTAGCAGGGAGGTTGGGACAAATAAAACACCTATTTTCAGTTCATTTGGTGTGAAAAATAATATGGCAACCTACAGAAATAGGAACAAAAGTATCAACTTTAATTGAAACCTTAAAACAGATACACACATTTCACAGTTTATACACAAAAATAATTTATCACCATGAGAATGAATACTTCATAAATGACACTATGGAAAACTTGTAGGTTTTGTTTTATACGAGTATTAATTTCCATTTCCTCTTGCTAGATAGAGATAATGGAAGTTTCCTATCCCTTACTAGCTTTGTAACCCTGGCTAAATAACTTAATATCTGCCTCAATTTTCTCAACTGTAAAAATGAAGTTAATAACACCAACCTCTCAGGGTTGTTATGAAGATCAAATGAGATAATATTTGTAAAGTGCTTAGCACAGTGCTTAGTGTTCAGTATGGGTTTTCTCTCTTATTCATTCCTCCTTCCTTCCTTCCTTCCTTCTTTCCTTCCTTCCTTCCTTCCTTCCTTCCTTCCTTCTTTCCTTCCTTCCTTCTTTCCTTCCTTCCTTCCTTCCTTCCTTATTTCCTTCCTTCCTTCCTTCCTTCCTTCCTTCCTTCTTCCTTCCTTCCTTCCTTCCTTATTTCCTTCCTTCCTTCCTTCCTTCCTTCCTTCCTTCCTTCCTTCCTTCCTTCCTTCCTTCCTTCCTTCCTTCCTTTCTTCCTTCCTTCCTTCTTTCCTTCCTTCCTCCCTCATATTATGTGCAGACCACTCTTCTTGTTTTTGCAGGCCATAAGATATTTGGATAAAATATTGTCCCTTATCATACAGAAATATAGAGACTTCTTTTGGTTAGTCTGTCCAAAATAAAAAATAAGAACAAAAAGAACAACAATCATTAAGAGCCTACTGTATGCCAAGAATCAGTCTAAATGTCAGTGATACAAAGAAAGGCAAAAAAAAAAAGTTCTTACTGTTAAGGAGGTTAAAATTAATAGAGATGCCTGACCTGGGCACTCTCCTTAATTGCAATTTCTGAGAGGAGAGGTCTCTCCTCTCCAATAAGAGGAAGCATGGAGTCCAAAGTGCAGAGGGTATTGGCAAAATGTGAGTTCCAGGGCTGAAGGGGTTTTGCAAGATGAAGTGATTCCTGTGACATGATGGAGAAATCCAGGAATGTAGCTATATGGAAAATAATTACTATTATCAGAAATGTGAAAAAAAAGTCCCATATGAAATTGGATGAAGAAAGGTCATTGCCAACAAAAGAGATTATGGAAAAGGAGAAAGAGAGGAGAGAAAAAGAGAAGAGAAAGAAAGAAAAAAGGAAAGAGAAAAGAAAGGAAAGGAGAAAAGGAAGGGAGGAAAGAAAGAGAAAGGAGGAAAGGAAGGAAGGAAAGAAGGAAAGAAGAAAGGAAGAAAGAAAGAGAAAAAGAAAGAAAGGAAGACAGAAAGACAGAAAAGAAATAAGAAAATTTAATCCAGAAGTCAGTAGCTTTGTTCAGACCCTGTTTCCTGGTTACTCCACTTCTGGCATCACATTTTAGAGAGAATATTTGCAAACTGGAGAGCATCCAGCATGTAAAGAACATGACGGTGAGGGGTCCCAGAAACTGTCATGCAAAGGTCAGTAGAAGAATCAAAATGTGTTTATACTTAAGTGGAGAATATTTGGAAGGGTTGTGACCCTGTCTTTCTATGTCTGAAGTACAGTCAGGTGGGAGAAATATTGAATTTGTTTTGCTCAGGTGTATAGGATAAAACTCAGAATGGTGTTGAGAAGTAACAAAAAGGTATGTTTTGAATCAATATGAGGAGGAATAATATTAAGATGAAACCAGTTCCCTTATTTGTAGATGAATTCCATGTCATAGGAACTCTTCAAAGGGAGAATGTGAATATGTATCGGGGGTTTTGGAAGGGTCATAATTGCTCAAGGATTTAGATTAAATAATCCCTGGCTTTCTTTTGGTCCTGACAATAAGGGTAGCAAAGAAGCAAATGCCTCATTGGCTTTGTAATTATTTTTTTTTTCCTGTGTAAACTCATGCTTCCAATGCAAGTGCAAAAAAAAAAAATATCCTGGAACGTTGTAGCTCCCTCCTCCTCCTCAGTCTCTTGGGACACTGAGATAAGATGCTAGAGGTAATAGAGATCTTGCCTAAGTTCAAATCCTTCCTCTGACAAATATTTTATGTAAAACCCAGACAAGTCATTTAACCTGGCTTCCAATAACTTAAAAAAATAGCTCACATTTACACAAAATTCTGAAGTTTATAAAGAATTTTACATATACTGTGTTACTTGATCCCCACCACAATTCTGTGAGGTAGGTGCTGTTATTATCCTCCTTTTATGGATGAGGAATTTGAGCCTTAAGAATCTGTGTGATTTATCAAGGCAAACACAGCTCTACTAAGTCTTTGAGATGAGACTGCTCTCTCTTTTCACTGCTGCCTTTTGCTTTCCCTGACTTCCTTTGAGACTCACTTTCTGGAGGAGGCCTTTCCTCCACCAGTTTTTTTTTTCATTTTCACCTTTCATCTGTTTTATGGATCTGTTTTACATCTATCTGTATGGACCTGGTTATTTTTATGCTTGCTTCTTCATTCAGATTATTTTTGTCTCTCTTTGCTCCCCAAGCAAAAACAAACAAACAAATGCTTGTTAACTTACTAAGGCAGGCTTTTTGGACTGCCAATCTGATGTTCTCTTCATCACCTCAGCTACTGATCAGCTTTGGGCCCATCAGCTTGCGTGGATGACACTGGTGGCCTGATTCCAAGAGTCCAATCTTTCCTAAGTAGGGTTGGGGCAGCTAAGTGACACAGTGGATAGAGCACCATGTCTGGGGTGAAAAAGACCTGAATTCAAACCCAACTTTGTAAAATAAGCTGGAAAAGGAAATGGCAAGCTACACCAGAATCTTTGCCAAAAAAATCCCAAATGGGATCATTAGAATCAGATAAAAAGTGACTGAACAACAACAAAAGAATTCCAGGCCCATTTAAAACAAACTGATTTAAGAAATCATTTTAAAATACTGCCTCCATCCCACCCCCACTGCCTTCTTGTTGAGCATTATTATTTGCTAATATTAATTACTTGCTGATAAATTATTAATTGCTTAATTGCTAATGAATGTGTGATTTTTCTCTAATTGGGAAGCCATTGACTTCTTTTCTTTTCCTTTCAGAGGCAAAATTGGGAAGGTGCACAGCATTGAGGTGATGCTCTTCCTGAATGGTGGTATTCTGTCTGGAGACGGTTCCGTTTGAGTGTACTGAGTGGCCTGCCACATTGAAGACTGTCAGATCTCCGAGTACAAAGGCTGGATTTACAGATACTCCTGTGCCTCTCACTTAACCAAAAATGAAGGAGAACTACTGTTTACATGCTATCCTGGTCTGCCTGGGAATGCTGGCTAACAGCCAGGCATTTTCAACTGAGAAATCGAATCATTTAAGGTCTCTCCATGCTCACCATGAAAAAGGAAAGGAAGGTCAGGTTCTTCAACGTTCCAAAAGAGGCTGGGTCTGGAATCAGTTTTTTGTAATTGAGGAGTACACTGGACCGGATCCTGTGTTAGTTGGCAGGGTAAGAGAACGACTTCCTTTTTTTTTATTTTCAATGTTCCTGGTGGTTCAATGAACCTTAGACTACACTGACTATATAGGATAATATTATTATTATTATTACATATTATTCTCTGATATTATTATCAGAGAATTAGAGCTGTAAGAGACATTAAAGAAAGACAAATAGCTTAAGTGGTTTACTTTATTTATATGGAAGACAAGTGATAGAATGAGGATTAAAATCTGGGTCATATGGAATGACATTTCCAATATTCTATGGAAAGAAAAATTTCCCAAAAACCCAAGACAAGAAGATGGTAACAAGTATTAAATACTATACTGATATCAAGTAAGATGAGAACTAAAAAAGAGATGGGTGAATTTTTCTTTTAAGAGTTCACTGATGACCTTAATGATCATTTCACTTGGATGAGGGGATCAGAAGCCAGTGACTCAGTAGTGAGAACACCCGAGATCTTTAAACTGTTTCCCACAAGCCTTTCCTCAAGTTTGACTGTGAAAAAGAGAATTGATAGAATAGCTTGAGGGAATAGTTCTGCCAAATGGAATCTTTTGTATTTTGTTTGTATGGACTTGGGGGATGTCTGCAAGGGGAAGAAGTGAAGCAGTTTTATAGGGAAAGATGGAAAATTTGAAGAGAGGGAGCAAAAGGTGAGTAGAGGAAAAAGGGTAGAGCAGAAGAGTAATAATTAAAGGCGTGATTTTCCAGAACAGGTGAGACGAGATGGGATAAAGTGTACAGGTAAAAAGATTGTTATTGAGAAAGAAAAAGAGCACTTTTTTTTCTCCAAGAGTTTAAGCTTAACTTGATTCAAAGTGATTCAAAATATGGAAAGCTTCCAAAATAGAGCTTTATTTTCAATGAATCATAAAGCAAAATTCTCTGCTAAAAGGGAGGAAGGAAGAGTTAATGTACGTAGACTGAGAAGAGAAAAAAAGTTTTAGAAGGGAAATAATATTCAAGATAGAAAGGCTATCAGGAAAGAACAAAATAATTGGTATGCAGCAATGAGATCCCAATGAAGATCACATAACATAAATTTTTAGTCAAATGAATTAGCAAATTTTTATGAGTTTTTCCATTGGTGCAGAGTGGCACATTGAGTAGGAGTAGAAAAAAATAGGTTGTAATCAACGGTTTTGGTTTGAAAAAGGATGGGTGGAGGCAGGTCAAGGGACTCAAGGATAATGAGTAGTATCAAACTAAGCTGGTAAATTACAGGATCAAGATTTTGAAGAGAGGAAAAAGAAGCTAGAGAAGGAGTGATACTAGGAAAACAGGAAGAGATACAGTAACTGGGGTTTGCAGTGGGGAAAGAGAACAGTTCCCTTCCATATTTAACATTTTATATTCACTTTTACATCTGCTATTCTCTATTATAACTATTTATAGTTTTAACATTTTATGTGTTGAGGTATCTTTAGCTTTTAAAATGTATTTCAGGATATTATTTTTTATATTTTTTCAAAAGTGTTTTTTCTAACTTCTAATAAATTTTTTTATTCCAAGGCACATTTTAATACCATCCATTCTATGATTCCTTGATTTTGGTTTATTTACGTTGATAAAAGATAGATAATTTAAAGGTCTTGACCCTTGAAGGGATAATGATGCAACCAAATCAGAACATATCTAATTAACATTGAAGAGATTTTCTGAATATCCATTATAGACAGAACTATAGAAGATTAAATTGAAACATGATCACTTTAGGTTGAATAATGAAAATGGCTATTCAAAACATTACATTACATTACTATCTATTTACATTACATTATGTATTTCTTTGTTTTTGATTTCTGGATAAGTGTTTTGTGTGTGTGTGTGTGTGTGTGTGTGTGTGTGTGTGTGTGAATTGTGTATAGCGAATTAAAGGAGATGATTTGTATGATTTCCAACTTTCAATATTTATAATTTATTTTCAAAAGTAAAACTTTACATGAAAGTTGCAAGCTTTGTGGAAATAGGGAAATTTTTTTTGAATATAAAAAATAATTCACAATCCTTAGAGTTAGAAATTGGCAGGAAACCAATGCCTGTTTCACTTGATAACATTTAATGATTTACCGAACTACATTTTTGTGTGGAGCTTAGTAGTAAATCATATCTGATTAAATGGAAGTAGTATAAATCCCCTTTTATGAGATTCAAATGAGAATTTACATCTAACTTTCATCTGTGTTAGTGCTGTTAGTGAAATAAGAAGAATCTAAAATATTTTTTAAAAGTTAATCATATGAGTAATCGCAAAAAACCTTATGTCTATTTAATTCCCAAAAAATCCCATGAATTAAAATGCAGAATTATAGGATGTTAAAAGTGGAAAGGATTTTAAAATATGGACCACTGTGTCATATATTGTAAGAACAAGAAGGAACTTTAGAGCATAGAATGTGTGAACTAGAAGGAATCTTAGAAGTGGAAAGATGGTGTTTGCACATAGGCAATATTATTAGCTTTAGTATTAATAGCTTGAGCTAGTTTCATAGATCTGGAAATTGAAATGCAGAAAGGGAAAGTAGTTTATCCTGAATAACCAGTGCAGTAGTAGAATAGCAGGGACTAGAATTCATCTTCTGATTTCTTCTGCATTTTCCCTGACATGACCACTGCCCTACATTTAAGGAGAGCACCGAAATCAGCCATTTCAGTAAAATCAGATTGCAAAAGAATTTAAGAAAACTGTTGTATTTCTAGTCACCTGCAAAAAAAGACAGTGATATTTTGCTTAAAAAAAAAAACAAATACAACATTTAAAAAAGTATTTAATGTCTTTTTTTTTTTTTTGCAAAAAATAGCATCATGTGAATCACAGATACTGAAAGAGTGTTTTATAACTACCTTAGAAATGTATTGCTTGAACACAAACTGTAATTTTTACCTAAAGAAATCTCTTTGACATGAAGGAAAATTTGTTAACAAAATTACTGTCCTTTGAAGAACTATGGAAATCTAGAACTGAAAGGGATGTAAGCATATAGAATGTAAGAACATAGAGAATCTGACAACCAGAAGAGATCTTAGCATATTTTGTTAAAACTTTAATAAGTCTTAGAACAATATTGTGACGTTCTCTCTGGAAGGGACTTTAGAATGTTAGGATGGTTAGAACTTGAAGGTATCTTAGAGATAATCATATATAATCCCTTCATTTTACAAAGGGTAAGTGACTTGGCTATGGCCATACAACACTCCCCTTCTAATGCTGCAGAGCACAGGGCTTTGTGCATAGTAGGAGTTGAAAAGTCAATATTCAGATGAATAAAGTGAATGTTAGTGAGTAAATCAATGATTCTTTGATTTCTATTCATTTCATCACCCTTGTAATTTCTACTCTGTTACAATTTTATTTCATAAATCTGATGCATTTTAGCTTCACACCCATAATATATACTATTGGCATATAAATAATATGTGCACATATGTATATATTAAAACGTGGATATATTTGGTGTATATATTCATATGCATATATATGCACATATTATATGTTATATTATATATACATGTATTTACCTATATATATATTTATATCTAGGAGAGGGAGAGATAGATTGACAAAGAGAGAAATAAAGAAAGAAAAAGAGTGAGATAGTGAGGCAGACTTGAAGCAAAGGATCAAATAAGACTACTGGCTGTAAGTGTGTACCTGGGCAAGTTGGTTAAATTCTCAGTGACCTAGGAAGATCTGTAGGGTCTTATGTTACCGAGAACGTACTGACCTGCATTTGTAAAAGCTGAATTCCTTCTACCTGTGAAATCACATGTCCAATCACCACACACACACACACACACACACACACACACATGGATTGTTACTCATTTAAAACCGTTGTGCAAGAGGGATACTATTTTCAATCTCTTTGAATGATGTAGGTGTTATCTGCCCAGACTCACTATAGTATTCTGCCAAATCTTGCTTAACTATATAATTGCTTCTTTTTGACTGCTAGAAAAGATTTCATGTTCCTATGATTTGCTTTTGTACATCTCTGTCAGCTTGGACACTGACATGGATCTGTGGGTAGAGTCTTAAGGGTCCTCGATGTCTTTCTGAATATGAATCATTGTGAAGAGATTGCCTTTGCTTCCACTTAGATTAGAATAAGAAAAATAAAGCAAAACCAAAAGGCTATCTAATGGATTGTCTTTGAAAAATAGTGATTTCTTCCCTTTGGAACTCATAGTACAGAAAATAAGCTAAAATTAGAGTCAGGGGAGAGTTGGGTTCATATTTTGGCTTTGATGATACTTGATATCAAGGGTAAGTTGTAACTCCTTGAAAGTTATTTTTTTTTCTAACTGGACTTCAATTTCTTTTTTTCATAAAATGGGGCAATGCTATTTGCAATAACTACCTAATACAGTTTGGGAGAAACAAAATAAATAAATAAAAACTCTGAAGCCTTAAAATACTCTATAAAATGGGAGTCAATTGAGTAGGAGGAGAATGTTCCCCATTTGTTACCTATCACTGTCACCCTGGGAGATGCTAATGTATTCATTCATTCTTCAAATACTTATACACCATTATATTAAGACCATTTGTTGTGCTGTGTGGAGTACATAGATTAAAAAAACACGGTCTCTCCCCACATTTCACAGAATCACATAACCTTTCATAATTGGAATGTACCTTAGGGGCCATTTGGTCTAACCAATTCCTGAAAGATTCCTCCCACACCATCCCCTATACTCCTGTGGCCAATGTGCCATAAAAGTTCTTGCTTGAACACCCCCAGTGAGGAAGAACCCACTGTTTCCTGAGGTAGCCCATTTTGATGTTCTGTAGCTCCATTAGAAAGTTTCCCCATACCTCTGATGACATTTCAATGTGTATCTTTTCAGTTCCTACACATTGCTCTTAGTTTTACCTCCAGTCAAGCAGAAATGTAATCCTTCTTTGTGACAGCCTTCAGGAATCCAGTTACCACGTCCTTGCTAAGTTTTCTCCAGTGCCTAACTTCCCTGAATTCGTGAATCAATCCCAATTTGGTGTGGACTCAAGGTCCTTCACCATCCTGGACACCCTCCTTTGGACACTCTAATTCACTAATACCATTCCTGAAAAATGACATCTAGGATTCTTCATAATATTCTTACTGTAGTCTGAACAGAACAAAGTACTGTACTGTAATATCCCTAGTTCAGGATACATAAGGCTCACATTACTGTAGCATATATGCAGAAATAAGTATAATTCCCTCCTGAGGATGAAAAGTAATATAACAGAAATACCAACATAGTATAATGGAGGTTGAAAGGAGGCACAACCACATTGCCTATGTAGAACTTGGAAGACTTTATGGAAGAAGTGACATTAACATTTAAACAGAGCTTTTAATCATAGTTAGGTTTAGAATTAACCTGACTTTTAGGATTAGAATGATGAAGGAGACCATTCCACACATAGAGATTAAAGGCAGGAAAATATAAGTTTTGCTTAGGAAATAACTAGTAATCTACTTTGGCTAGAACACAGGGGAATTTACTAAGACACAGTAGACAAGAAAGTTGGTATCAGATCCCTGATTATCTGAAAAGGGAATTCAAACTTGGTTTTCAGCAAAGTACTATGAAAAATGGTGACAATCTATAAGTGTAAGTTATCATTAGTATTCTTATTTATTAATTTACTAGATACTATACATAATAAGTTAGAGACGATTTTAAGGTAAGCCTTAGTAAAAATTGCACTTTTAAAAGATAGTATAGATTATATTATTAATGCATGTAAAAAAGATGAAAGGTTACTATCCAGTTCTTTTTTCTATCTGATAAGATCAATAGTCTAAACATTTTGAGAGGCATCATGGAATAATGAGGGAAAAATAGACACTGCAGTTGAAAGACATGAGTTGAAATCCTGACTCTCTTATTTAATTACCTTCATACCATTTCATGTCTTCTCTCCAGCATTCAGTTTCCTTATGTTATACTAGATGAGCCCTATAGCCCATTTCTAGTCTGTGTGATGGTGTTGAGTAAATTTCCATCTGGATAATATTTTTGTGTAGCTCCTATCATAGTGAAATAAAAAGTCAGGTATATTTGTGGTATGTTTGGTACAGAGCTTATTAGACTGTCTTGAAATTCTTGACCTTCCCCCCATTTAATTCCCCTGGATAATTTAGATTATTGGCTTAAGCCATTATTTCTTTATCATGACACCCTATTGTCTATCAGGGACAGTCAATCAGACTTTATTTCTCTCAACACTGACCCATCTACTTCATCCCTAATGTATTTACTCATATTCTTTGGATTGTAAAATCACAAATATATTTTCTCTCTTCCTAGCTCCACTCTGATATTGATTCTGGTGATGGGAACATTAAATACATTCTCTCAGGTGAAGGAGCAGGAACCATTTTTGTTATTGATGATAAATCAGGGAACATTCATGCAACTAAGACACTGGACCGAGAAGAAAGAGCCCAGTATACTCTGATGGCTCAAGCTGTGGATAGAGACACCAATCGACCATTGGAGCCACCTTCAGAATTCATTGTCAAAGTTCAGGACATCAATGACAACCCTCCTGAATTCTTACATGAAAATTACCACGCCAATGTGCCAGAGCGGTCCAATGTGGGTATGTATCAAAGTACTTTCTCTCTGTTTCTGTGTCTCTGTCTCTGTCTCTGTCTCCCTCTTTCTCTCTTCTTTCTCTCTCTCTCTTTTTCTCTCTCTTTCTCTGTCTCTCTGTCTCTATCTCTGTCCTCTGTCTCTCTCTCTTCTTTGTTCTCTTCTCTCTCTCTCTCTCTCTCTCTCTCTCTCTCTTTCTCTCTCTGTCTCTTTCTCTTTTTCCTCCCCTTCCTCTCTCTTTCTCTCTCTCTGTCTGTGTTTTCTCTTTCTTATTATTGGGTAAACATTACCCAAGCTATTTTGTCACAATTCAGGAAGTAGGATGAAGACTTTGTTATCTAAGAGAGGAAATAAGAGGGGGTGGCTTTCAGGCAGTCATCAAGGTACTAATAATAAATGCATCAGGGACCTATATTAAATGAATTCAATATTATAACATAAAAACTTATGTAACATAAATCAAGGGGATTTAATTTGCATTATTTGAGGAATCTTTGCCCTGCTAAAGGATTCCCTGGAGGACTGCTTTAAATTGCCACTTCCCTTAGCACATTTAATTTAATTCATTCATTCAGATTCATCTATTTGATCCTATGAGCAACTCCACTGAATACAGATCTACCCCATATAATATTCCCCTTTGAAACCTCATTTTGCAATGAGGTAATATTCTAAACAGACCCCCTACTAAAATATAGTGAGAGCCCTACTTTAAGGGTGTTTGGTCAATTACTTATTTAAAACATTGTTCCTGAGAATCTCACTGCTTTGTTTTTAGCCCTTAGCATAGTGCCTGGCACATAATAAATGCCTAATAAATTATTGCTGACTAGACTTGATTTATAATATTTTATCTGCCATTATGTTTTTGCAGAACTAACAGAAAAAATTGTTCTGGAAAACTTGTACCAGTGCTGATGATCTTATGCTCACTTTAGTTAACAATTTTTTGCAGTTAACATTTGGCGTTATAATACTTGTGTGGCTAGATTCTATCAAATAAGTCTGCACCATCTCTAGCACCAGAATATTAAAGGCTTTGAGACTGGACCTTTTCTACAGTCTATGTTGTTTTAATCTTGATACCTCCATATTGCAACAGAATGCCACCTTTCTATTCAGATTCTCCAGCTAAAGGGCTTCATCAGCCAATGGCTCTACCAGAAATTTAAGTACTGAGGGTTTTCCAGAAAAGTTGACAAATCAATATTCCACTGACTTCCCTGGGTGAAATGCTCCAGAATCTGACCCAACACATGCTGGCCTTAGAACTCAACAGTGTCTTGACTGTTTTTTGTTGTTTGTTTGTTTCCTGATAGTTGCAAATCCCATTTGACCAAGAAGATATGGTTTTCATATCAGAAGGATACAAAAAACTGGACAACATTTAAAACAATAAAATAATTAAAAAGTAGGAATAACAATTTTATTACATGCAGAGCTACAATAAAATGATAAATTTATCATGCTGCTACAAATGAAAGGCTGTACCCTGTCTTTTTATGAATAGTAATTCATCATTAATAATCATTTATTACATTCTTTGGGAGGAATTTAACTGAATTATTTCATTTACTGAAGTCTAGTTGCATGAGTTTACGAATGTTTTTTAAATACCATTTGTAACATTAACTTGACTACCAAAGGTAGTAGAATTTACCAGAAAAATATAATTTTCATGTTTCAATGGACTACTTGAAATATATGTACTTTTTTTCTTTTTTTCATTAGGGGAGATGAGGAGAAAACTAGTTTTTCTTAATAAAAACTAAATTAAGCAATTTCTAATTTCAGTGAAAAAACACATAAATGCATTGAATTGATGTCCTTGGCAGTCTTTCATTTATAAAATGAAACCACATCCCTAAAATATAATTTGTATCATTAGGTAATTTGAGCAAAAATATCTCTCTCTTTTTTCAGGTACATCTGTGATCCAAGTAACTGCTTCAGATGCTGATGATCCTACCTATGGAAATAGTGCTAAACTGGTTTATAGCATTCTGGAGGGCCAGCCCTATTTTTCTGTTGAAGCACAAACAGGTATGGAAGATTGAAGTTGAGAGTTTGAATAGTGTTGTTCTCTAACCCCAATCCAGCATTAGCAAAGGTGCAATCAGAAATTGTGGAATCAATAGCCCTTACTTTGAAATCTGACTTTAGCATGTGTTAGCTCTTCAGAAGTTAAATCATTTATATGGGTTCATTTCCTCATAAGATTGTATTTAAGGTGAAGATAATGGTCTTTTTTTTGGTTGGGGGGGGGAGAGATCCTGGCCAAGAACTTTCTTTGCCAATTCAGATCAGCGCTTTCTCTACAATTTATAGTTTTAGAATACTGCATCCAATTAGGGTTTTAAGTTGTGACTTGCCTCACAGCCACACATATAGGACATAAATGAGGCAATTTTTGAATCCTAGTCTTTTTGACTCTCAATTAATTTTCTATCTACCATGTCATGCTGCTGTACCATTTCCCTGCTTCTCCTTAAAGGCTGTAGAGCCCAGGTTCCAAATCTTTTTCCATGTTATGCCTTGGCACTCTATCTAATATCAAAACCTCCTCTTCATTTGCTCAGTGCACTGGCATAGGATATATGGGTATACTAGAAAATGAATTGATATGAGCATACCTGAACAATATCATGTACTATGTATGAGGATAAATGAATGAATAAAGGGAAAGAAAGAAGGAATAAAGTAAGGGAAAGAAGGAAAAAAGGAAAGAAGGGAGGAAGGAAGGAAGGAAAGAAGGAAGGAAGGAAGGAAGGGAGGCGGGAGGAAGGGAGGGAAGGAGGGAAGAGAAAGAGAGGAAGGAGGGAGGGAGGAAGGAAAGAAGAAAGGAAGGAAGGGAGGGAGGGAGGGAGGGAGGGAGGGAGGAAGGAGGAAGGAAGGAAGGAAGGAAGGAAGGAAGGAAGGAAGGAAGGAAGGAAGGAAGGAAGGAAGGAAGGAAGGAAGGATGGATTTTCTCAGTTCTTAATATATGTCAAACTCTGTACTAGAAGTGAAGACAAACTTTTACTTCAAGAAACTTGGGGGGTGGTGGATAAAGCATATATAGTGTAGTTGATGTGATTATGCTTTCAGAATTGGAAAAATAGAGGAAGAGAGTTCATCGATGGCAGCTAGTGAGGAGATAGCCAGGGGGTGAAATGAAGCTTGATTAGATCTCAGCCTAGAAATTGTGGGCCACTTCGGTGCCTCAGATCATTAGTTCTGGAGTTAAAAATATTACATCCTTAGCATCATGATTTCTTGTCCAGGTGACACAGTAGTTGATAAGAATATAACCAGGTAAGAAATGAAGCTTAGCTAGATCCAGGCCAAGCTATCGTAAGTAGCTGAGGCAACCAACAATTAGTATAGCAGAATTTTATGACAAAGGGGAGATGACCAAGCATTTTTAATCTCTTTTTTTCACTTCTGTCTTTGATTTTGACCATACACTTCTTACATAAGAGGTTTGTTTGTTTGTTTTTGTTTTGTTTGCTTGTATTGTGTATAATAGGACTCTGGTAATCTGTTAAAACCTATGGTTTTATTCTTCAGAATAGTTACTCTTAAATGCAAAAAAAAAATTATAAAGGAAACTGATAATGCTACAAAATAGTCTCTCTCTGTCTCTGTGTCTATCTGTATGTCTAAATGACTCTCTCTCTCCCTTTCTCTGTCTCTTTGTCTCTCTGTCTCTGTGTCTATCTGTATGTCTAAATGACTCTCTCTCTCCCTTTCTCTCTGTCTCTTTGTCTCTCTGTCTCTGTCTCCATCTGTCTGTCTGTCTCTTTCTCCCTCTCCCTCTTCTTCTCCTTCCCTCCCTTTTTCCCTTCATCCTTCTTCCTCTCCCTCCCTTATTCCTCTCCTTCCCTCTCTCCCTCCCTCTCTCTTTCCTTCCCTCCCTCCTTTTTCCTTCATCCTTCCTTCCATCCTCCACTGCCTTCCCACCCCCCCTCTCTCTTTTCTTTCTCTCTCTCTTTTCTTTCTTTCTTTTTTCTTTCTCCCTCTCTCTTCCCCCCCAAAAAAAATTATTGGAGCCCAGCTATGCTATGCCATACACCATGTTTGCTCATGCTTGAAGCCAGATTCTATTCAACATTAAATCATTAAACACCAGCACTTTCCTACTAGTTAGACCCCTGAATGATCTGCAGGAAGTACTAATGTAGTAAGCTGCATTGTGTGACAGGTGATATAGCAGAATGGAGTTAGTGAGAAGGGTGGACCGTCCTCCTCACTGCTCATGACTGCACCTGTGATTGCTCTGTGAAGCAACCAAATCTCTTAACAACTGTGATATGTAATTGGAGTATTTTTGTGTATAGCTATGCATGAGTGTGTGTGTGTGTGTACAGTTTAATTCATAGGAATCGGGAAGAAGGGAAGGATGATATTTTCTTGTAATTCCAGGGTCTCTAAATTGTAAGTGATGGATGGTTTATCCTCTCTGTTTTTCACCTTACTCATACAGGTATAATCAGAACGGCGCTTCCAAATATGGACAGAGAAGCAAAGGAAGAATATCATGTTGTAATACAAGCCAAGGACATGGGTGGACACATGGGCGGACTCTCAGGGACAACCAAAGTGACAATTACACTGACCGATGTCAATGACAACCCACCAAAGTTTCCACAGAGTAAGGCTTGAGATGGTTTTCTTTTTAAAAAAATAATCTTAGAACTAATCCTAGCAGTTTCTATTTCTAGTTCATATTAATCGTAACAACCTCAGGACATGGGCCCCTCAGGAATTATAATCCCCAATGAAGCATCCTTGGGACCTACTCTGTCCTTGTTTTGCATCTTATAGGCTGTCAAAGAAGGGAACCATGGAAAGAATATTTCAGAGACCATTAAGTATATTGAGGTAAAAAGACTATTCCAAGATGAAAACATGACAGCTCACATACTTAAGAAATACCGAGGACATCCTTTTATATACTCAAATTGACCCTGATATGGACAAGTTGGGAATACTAGAATAAAAAGTAGTCAAAAGAAAATTCTATAAAAACAAATAAAAAGTCATGTCAACATGAATTTTTAAGAGATTGCTTGCTGTGTGCAAGGCAAATAAAAAGTTAATTCAGGGTAGACTACTTGCATAAAATGGCATTTGTTGGAATTTTGAAGAAACTTGAGGACAAAATTAGATACTGGGTTATCAAAATAGAAGCTATCATTGCAAAGGTCCTGTGTGCCTTAAAGCTGGCAGATGACATCACAGAGAGAGTTTAGAGGATGGTTATGAAATGATAAATCTCACCTCCTTTGCAAGATAAAACACTGGACCTTAAACCTCATTCAACTATTTCCATTTCATATGTTTGCATGTATTAATTTATGCATGCATGCATATATATGCATGTGCACATATATAGGATATATACATACCTACATACACATGTATACAAATATATGTGCACATACATGCATGTACATGATTCACCAGAGTAAGAATGTTATCTTTTGTTTGTTTTTAAAAGAAAATAGGCAAAATATACACTATCCTCAGATATTTAAACTAATGAATGTGAGTATTGAGTCACTGTCAGTAATATTCCAAAGAGTGGAAAAATTGTTAGGGGACTAGAGAAAGATAATTGTCTCAGTTTTCCAGAAAGAGAAAACCTATCTGCAATAGGTCAATGAATTTGACTTTGATTACTAGGAAATCCACTCTATGATGGATAAAGTTATAAAAGAGATGGTTGCTCAATATCTAGAAAAGAATGCAGTGTATATAGCATGTCTTCGTCAAAAATAGGTCATGTCAGCTGAATTTTCCTTTTCTGATAGGTTATTAATGGATGAAGGGAATGCTATAGATAAAAGTGGCCCAGATTTTAGGAAATTCTTTGATAACATGTATACTTAAAAACCCTTTAAACTTTTAATTTGCTTTATTGTGTTAATAATTGACAAAATTAAAATTTTAATATACAGAAAATAAAAGCAACAACAAAAAACAGTTGTCAAATTGTAGCAGTCTTTCAGTTTAATTTTTTAGTTTATATTTAATTAATTAAATTACATTATTTATATTAAGTTTAATTTTGTAATATAGTAACTAATTTTTCTCTTTATATTCCTTTCTCTACTTCTTTCTGTTTCATTCTACAAATGTTAAACACATTTTATGGATGACCTTATACTTTTTATATCTCTTTTATTGCCCATAAATTCATTCTCCCTCCCTTAAATAGCATCCCTTGTAATAAATACACACAACTCAACAAAATTTCAATATGTTGGTCATGCCTGAAAATGAAAATAAATTTGGTACTCATGTGTAAAGAGACGATGATTAAACCAATGAGATCATAGAGGAAGGGAGTATAGCGAGAAATGGAAAAGACTTAGGACATAGTCTTGGGGTAGCCCTAGTAAAAGGGAAAAGCACACAGATGATTATCCTGCAAAAGGAAACTTGGAAGAATTGATCTGATTGAGAGGGATATAGTCATTATAGAACAGAATCATAAAAACTTAGGAAGAAGAAAGAATCCATAGCTTCAACATTTGGGAGACTACAATGGGACCTTATTATTGTTATTGCTGGGTCATTTTAGTTTCTCCATGCTCATTTGGGTTACTTGGCAAAGATACTGGAATGGTTTGCCATTTCCTACTCTAGCTCCTTTTTACGATAAGGAAACTGAGGCAAACAGAATTAAGGTACTTAGCCAGAGTCACACAGCTAGTAAGCATCTTAGACAAGATTTGAACTCAGGAAGATGAGTCTGCCTGACTCCAGACCCACTGTTCTATCCACTTGGCCATCCAGCTGCCCCAACAATAGAACCTATCATTTTGAAACATTATTCCTTTTGAATGTACTCTCTATGTTATTAAGTCTTATTATGATGGAAAAAATATTGTAAAGTCCAGAACATAACGAATAGCCAGATTAAAAACAAAATAGAAAATACAACAGCTTTTATAACAATAATAGCTAGCTTTAAGATGTCTTAAGTGCTTTAAAATACCAATGTCAAACACAGTTTGACATTAGAAACATTAGAAATACAGGGGACTAAGCAACCCATGATGATTCCTGAGAACCTAATATTGATTTAAAAATATATCATATCAAAGACATTGATATTCTATTGTTTGTTTGTTTGTAAATGTTTCCCAATTATGTGTTAATCTGAGTCCTGACACTCATCTGTGCCCAGTGAGAGATGCTATTATTAATAGTTGTTCACAAATGAGGAAATTGAGGGTGAAAGAGGCTAATTATTTGCCCGAGATCACACAGCCAGTAAGTTTCTGAGGCAGGATTCCAATTCAGGTCTTTGTAATTTCAAGTTCAACATTTTTACCTAAATTCTCCTTTAACTCTTACGTAAATTTGACCTATCCATGTTGGATTTTTATATGCCATTTTTTACATTTTTTTCAAGAAAATTAGATTTTTCCCCCTGAGGCAATTGGGATAAAGTGACTTGCCCAAGGTGACATATCTAGGAAGTGTTAAGTGTCTAAAACCAGATTTGAACTCAGGTCTCCTGACTTCAGAACTGTTGCTTTATCCACTGTGCCATCTAGCTGCCCCAAAAAGTAGATTCTTAAGAGAGATTATGGGATAAAGAATCTGGAAACAGGACTCACTGGGACAAAAATTATAAACTGAATTCATGAATAAAATTAGAGATGGCTACATAGTACCCTAGTGCATAGGGTATCAGGTCCAGAGTCAGCAAGAGTTCAAATCTGACCTCAGCTACTTATGAGCAAGTCATTTACCCCGTTTGCCTCAGTTTCCTCATCTGTCAAATGAGCTGGAGAAGGAAATAGAAAACCACTCCATTACCTTTGCTAGGAAAATTCAAAAAGGGACCGCTAGTTGGTGTAGTTGATAGAGCATCATCTCTGAAGTCAGGAGGACCTGAATTCAAATGTGGCCTAAAATACTTAACTCTTTCTAGCTGTGTGACCCTGGGCAAGTCACTTAATCCCAATTGCCCTGGGGGGAAAAAAGGAAAATCCCAAATGGGGTCATGAAAAGTTTGACAGGACTGAAATGACTGAACAAAAACAACAAAAATAAGGCAAATTAAAATTCATGTAGCAAATATTAAAAAATAAGAATTGGTTTACCCCTTTTTGTATCTAAGGCTTCCCTCTCCAATGCTACTGCCTGACATACAATGAGACATTATTCACAAACTGTCATAGATTCACAGCTGACTATAAAGACTAAAACCCAAGGAGGCTCATTGACTAGCCCAGAATCATATATCTAGTAACCATTAGAGGAAAGAGTTAAACCAAGTTCCTTTTCCTAGTGAGCTAATCCTCTTCCAATATACCAGTCTTCCTCAGCAGGAAAGGGAGCAATTCTCTATTCACTCTATGTCTGTTTTCTTGTTTGTTTTTAGTGTTTCTTAGAAACTATAATTTTTTTTTTATTGTACAGAACTCACTCAAGTAAACCCATTTTTTTCTGTAGATAATCCATAACATATACAGATTGATATTTGATAGAAAAATTGGAAAATTGGGTGATTTGTACAGTGAAGAGGGTGTTAGACCAGGAAGTTCTATGTTCAAATTCTTCCTCAGTTTACTAGCTATATAATGTCTCTGCTCCACTTTTCTCATCTGTAAAATAGGGATAATAATAGCACAGATTTCCTAGTATTGTGACACATGGTATAGGATCGGTAACTTTATAAAATTTAAAAAGTGATGATAATACTGAGGATGAGGATAAAGATGGCATGTCTATTAAACATCAAAAAAATCTCTTACCAAAGTGTTCTGGCTCCAGTGCTGCCATTCTTTTCAATGTGACATATCACCTGTCTTTACATGAATTTGAAGATAGTGATAGCAACCATTCTCTTCTTTCCCTATTATTTACCTGCTAAATTTTCAGTTCAACAAACATGGAGCATCACTTGAATAATAATCATGGTTTCCCTGCCTTTCTCAACTAATAAAATATTTCCTGGCTTTCAAGACCTTGTTCAGATTCCATTCTTTTAGTGAAGCTTTCTCCACTTGCCAAAGGTCATCTTTGCCTGTTCTCATTCTGAAGTTCTATTATATTTGGAATCTGATCTGCACACTGTTTCACTTGATTATATACTGCACTTTTTAATCCTCACTGATTTTTAGACACATTTCTGGTTGTGTGTTGCATAACGTTTTCCATCTCCAAATAAATTTTTAATTACAAGGGCCATGCCCTATATTGTTCCTCTATTCCCATATGTCTCACAATGCTGAACATGTTGAAGATGCTCACTTGATTGATTGATTAAGCAGTTATTATTATTGAAACATTCTAAATATTGATGTTATAAAAGGGTGATTAATAGTCACATAATCATAGGAGACAGAAGGTGACTTTTGTAATTAATTCTTGGGTCTTGTCATTGCTAATCAATGTGTGTATAGGAAGGGAGACATAATTCTTGCTCAATCTGCTCTCCAGAGTGGAATCAAAGTAGAATAGTATTATTAGGAAACATCAATAGTATTAATTAATTATGAATTAACATAAGTTGTTATTTCAATTATTATTGAATTAATGGAAAGAATTTATCAAATTGAGCATTTATTAAATGCTTAATTCAAGGATATATATATATATAATTACATTAAGACACAAATATACCTGCATATATATATATATGCAGGTATATTTGTGTCTTAATGTAATTATTTCCTGATTTGCAATATATATGAGAACTATTTTTCTATCCTACATGTGACCTGGGACACTACTTTTCCATAGTACCACCTACCATGCATCTTCTAGACTTCAGATAATCTATTCCTTCAAAAAATCATATAACATCTATAACACAGGGCATTTGTTTTATATTTGCTTATTCCCTTCCTTTTTATTTATTTATTAACGTTTTACTCAATCCATATGAGTTTCAAATCCTTTATGTAACATGCTAATGTAATGAAATCTAAATTCTTGCACATTCCTTCAGGACTTCCTTGAAGGCCTCTTGATGATATGGAGATGAAATTTTCTTTTCTAATGTTATGTACCAGTGTTTATGCTAAGGTCTGATAAATCATTCCAGTATGGAAAAGTTTTAAGCTGTGCTTCTGTCACCTGAGGATGAGCCTAATTATAAAGTTATCCATAGCCTAAAAGTTCAGCAAAAAAAGTTGATTTATTTTTTATTTCTTTATGTATCTTTTTTTGTTTGTTTGTTCATTAATTCATTCATTTATTTGTTTGTTGGTCTATTTGTTTATTACCACAGCTCCTCATTCAAAATTTTCTTCTAAAGGTATGGAGACACTGGGATAGATAATGCTAGAAGGAGAACCATATTAAAATATCAAAGCAAGACTTTTTTCACCATCAACAAAACAAGACAAAAAGTTATTTCTCTTCTGTCCAGGTGTATACCAGATGTCTGTGTCAGAAGCAGCTGTGCCAGGAGAAGAAGTAGGACGATTGAAGGCCAAAGACCCAGATATTGGAGAAAATGGCTTAGTAACCTATAATATCATCGATGGGGATGGCATGGAGCTGTTTGAAATTACAACAGATTATGAAACACAGGAAGGCGTGGTGAAACTTAAGAAGGTAAGGAGAGGTAGAATGTTTCCACCCATCTGGATATGAACATTCACCCCGAGAATGATTTCTTTCCCTCTATCATCTTTCCCTCACAAATCTATAATAAATTATGGCCCAGAGTAAACTGGGATCATTCAGTCTCATGTGTTATTGGGCTGGACTAATGACTCTACCTCAATGGTTCTCATATGGTTGGGCTTTAAAAATTATTGAGTACCCCAAATAGATTTTTAAATGTTGGTTATAGCTATAAATATTTACTTCTTAAGAATAAAAAATAATTTCATTATGGAAATATTTTTTCTTTTTTTCCTCATATACATCCTGAAAAAGTTTTGGGGACTTCCAAAAGTCTCTGGACCACACATTTATAACTGCTGCTTTTTAGGACTGCAGAGACAAAACTAGCTTTTAAAAGAGAAATCAAATCGATTTCATTTTAAAATTATGACACAATTATATTATACTCTATAAATTATTTTTAAAACCTGATTTACCACTTGAGAAATCAACACCTTTCAATCTTCAAAGCATATTTGGCATGAAATCAAAATTGAGTGATAGGGTTACCTTGGTTTTAATCAAGTATTCATTTTCAACTGGGTAGTGTCCCATGAATATTAAGATACAGTGGGTAATGGTGAAAATTGGATTGTAACACTGATAAAAATTAATTTGAAGAATCAATAAAGAAGTAGGAGATAGAAAACGAAATATTGAGGTCAACTGGAACTGAGAAGATGAGGAAGCTGTTGGTTAGGGAGGAGCAGATGAATAATGTTGGCATTTTATCTAGCAGAACTTTAAGAGTTAGATTTAGATTAAAAAAAACCAGTAAAGAGTACAGGGAAGGAAAGGTAGAAATAGGATGAAATAACTTCAGTTACAAAGAAGAATAAGATTAAAGAAAACAGAGAGATGAAACCTAAAGAACTGAAATCCTGATGCTGAGAAATTTGTACTTAAGAAAACCCAGCTCTGGCACTGAGTCAGTCAATAAATCCTTATTAAGCACCCTCTATGTGCCAGGAATTATGTTAAATACTAGAAATATAAAATGCAGTCCCTGTCCTCCAGGAGTTTTTAGTTTAATATAAGAAAACAATACAGAAAAAGAAATTGAAAGGGAGTTAAGAGAAGTACCCAGATGAATGATATGAGGGACTCTAGTACAAATAATATGGAAAATCAAGAGATGATCATCCTGAGAATTCTTTATAAATGGAGGCTTTGATAGGAGTTCTTTGCCCCATTCTTAAATCTTAAATTACTAAGATTGATGTAAACTCTCAGGGTAATTATATTCCCATTGACTAAGTTTTTTCTTGGGGTCATGATGAAATCCAGCCCCAATGAATGTAGCTGGTGAGAAATTGGTTGAGTGACATTTGACAAGTCATTTGATATCAGTGATCCTTATTGTCACTTGTTTCACTAATTCTGATAATTCTTTAAATGGTTTTAGATAAATGAATGACATCAGTAATGATAATAACTTAAGTACTTAAATACTTTATTTTTAACATTTTTCCTATAGCAACCTAATGTAGGTAGGGTAAATAGTATTCCTATTTTGTTTTGTTGTGTTTAACTCTTTTTGAGCCTACTTAGGGTTTTCTTGGCAAAGATACTGGAGTTGTCATTTTCACTTCCAGCTCATTTGACAGATGGAGATACTGAGGCAAAAAAAAAAAACAAAAAACTGAGGGTTACATAGTAAGTGTTTGAGGTCCAATTTGAATTCAGGTCTTCCTGACTTCTATCTGCCACATAGATAAGAAGAATATGCCTCCTGCCAAGCCCCTATGTGCTTTATATAATAGAAATAGTTCTGAGTTTTCCACTGTGAAATGATGACTATACTAATGACATCTGGCATGTTACTGTCAGCTTCCCTTACTAATTAATATTATTCTTCTGTGTGCTTGACACTGACATATGAGCACTTGACATACACTAGTCTTGCATCCCATTCTTCATTTTGGATGTAATTGGATGGTTGGTTGAGCAAAGGTTGTCACCTATTTTCAATGCATTCAGGGTATAAACACACAGTGTCTCTACAATCTTTAAACATTTAAATCACCCCATGGAGCTTCAACATTGCAAATGAGTTCCCTGCATATGATTAATCTGCACATCCTTCTCCTCTAATTCAGTGTGTTTATTTCAAGTGAAGGAACAATTTTCTAAAAAGCAACCATTTAAGATTAAGGTGGTGGCTACTGTTATGTAATTTATTAAAGAACATTTGTCTCAGATTGTATCACATAGTTAGGAAATTCAGAGTAAAGGCTAGGAAAGTTTTTTCTTTTTAAACATAAAATGAATTTCAATCAACTAGCATGTAAGTACTCACTACCAGTCCCTGTGCTATGCACTCTGAATATGTATATAAAAGTGACACAGTCCTTACCCTCAAGGAATTTACCTTCTATCAGGAATATATACTATGTTCACAGATGAATAAAAGTAAAATAGAATAGATTGTACAAAATAATACAGTGATATCTTTTGTGGGAACAGAGAGAGAATTTGAAGATTTAGGAAAGAATCCTTGAAGGGAATGATCTTTAACTGAATTTTTTGATGGACATGCTTAAAGGATGGTTATGAACAGGGAAAACATCAAAGAATAGTAATGAGAAATCATTTGTTTATAATCATGGAAACAGGGGAGATCAAATTCTGTATAGAGAGAAAAAATTGGCCAGTTCATTTGCAACACATAGTGTATGGGTAGAAAGAATACTCAAAAAACTGGGAAAAAAATCTCTGGATCCATGTTATAAAGGACCTTTACAAAAGAGATACATTTTATCCTAAGGCTGAAGGGAGCCATTGGGATTTCTTGGGCAGAGTAGATCTTGGCAGCTCTAAACTTCTGCAATTTCATTTTTGAATACTGCTTCTACAATCAACAAGCTAGGTAATCTTCATGTTATTTATCACCTCTGGGATGAAGTTTCCTTATATACAAAATTAAAATGATAATCTCTGTATGTTCTTCCTGTATTTAAGGAAAGTACTTTCCAATCATTTAAAGTCCCAGAGAATTGTCCTACAATTCTATTGCTTTTTATCCAACTCTCCAATCCTCAGTGTGATCCAATAAGGATCATAGGATTTGGAAGATCATCCAGTCCAATAACTCATTTGATAGGATAGACAAGAAAACTTAGGCTCAAAAAAGTGGAAATTATTTATACAACATCACAGGGAAAAAGAGTGGTAGAGTCAAAATTTGACTTGACATCATCATTTTTGCACATAAATTTTCAAGTCTATATAATCTATTGGATCCCAGATAGCCAATATGTTTCCCTCTGAGTAAAAAACAAATATTCAGGGACAACACTTGGAAATGAAATAATTAAGCTTCAAAGGACTATACCTTTCTATTTGATAATTGAAGATAGCTTTTTTCCCCCTCAAATAAGTATCCAAGAGAACAAATCATTATTGAGAACCTCTCTCTATCTATCATCTATCTAAATTATAGAGTAACAATTAGTTCTTAATGAGCCAGTTAATATAATTTACCATCTGAGCCCACATATTAAAATTTTAGTACCTTTATCGCAAGTTAGGATGATTAAGGAATATATAGCTTTTGGAAATGGGAGCATTAGCTTTAGAAAAAATATTCCATGTGGAAAAGATCTGAGAATACTAAAAAATATATATGTATACACATACACACACAGAGAGAGAGAGAGAGAGAGAGAGAGAGAGAGAGAGAGAGAGAGATAGCAGAACTTGAGGGAACCAGAGAAGAATGTTAGGATATAGAGGAAACAAGTATATAAAATATTGGAATAATTGAAAAAATGGAGTCAGTCAATTAGTACTTATTAAGTACCCATTACGTGATTGAAGCTATAATTATTCCAATTAATTCAAGAAACATTTATTGAGTGCCTATAATATACCAGGTACTGTAGCAGATGCTGAGTAGTAAATATGATGATGAAATTCTTCTTGTTCTCAATTAGCTTATATTTTATCAGGTGAAAAATAACATTTTTACTAGTAAATACATATGTTCTTCAACCATTTTAGTACCATGCTCCTGCCCTCTGTCCACTCCATCCTGCAACTCCAACTCTAGCTCTATCTTTATGATCTGGGCTTCTGATTGGTGAGAAGTAGCCATAAATACATTAGTAATTTGACTTGACTCACCCACTATGCTACTGCTTCTAAGCTATTTTCACTTTATGTCACCACAAGAGTCACTTTCTGACATTTCCAAATATATATATCTTGTAATTGTCACAACGTCTGGCACATAGTAAGCACTGAATAGATGTTTTCTCCTTTGTTCATTCATGAAAGTCATAATGAATGGCAGCTGAGAAGATCTTTGAGGGAAAGCAGGTATTCTTTAAGGGTGAAAATAGAAGAAAGAATATTCCCAGCATAGTGGATGGCCTGTGCAAATGGAAAATGTCAGTGTCAGTCTATGAGGAACAATGTTTACATGGAATGTAGATGATATGACAGGTGGTTTCTTGAGATAAACCTGGAAGGATAGATTATAGCATGAGTCTGGAAGGCTTCAAATGCTAAACAGGCCAGATTGTCTTGTTCTAGAGTATAAAATTTCTAGAGCTAGAGTCTAAGTCAGACCTGTACCTTAGTTGTAAAAAGTTAGCAATTGATTGGGGGTTGTGTTAGGGTGGTGAGAGACTAACTACCAAGAGAATTATTATTATTTTTTATTTTTTTAACTTTATTTGATTTGTCTTTTTTTCCCATAGCTTTTTATTTACAAGTTATATACATGGGTAATTTTACTACATTGACAATTGCCAAACCTTTTGTTCCAATTTTTCCCTTTCTTTCCCCCACCCCTTCCCCTAGATGGAAGGATGACCAGTAGATGTTAAATATATTAAAGTATAAATTAGATACACAATAAGTATACGTGACCAAACCGTTATTTTGCTGTACAAAAAGAATCAGACTCTGAAATATTGTACAATTAGCCTGTGAAGGAAATCCAAAATGCAGGCAGGCAAAAATATAGGGATTAGGAATTCAATGTAATGGTTCTTAGTCATCTCCCAGAGTCCTTTCCCTGGGTGTAACTGGTTCAGTTCATTACTGCTCCATTGGAACTGATTTGGTTCATCTCATTGCTGAGTTTGGCCAGGTCCATTAGAATTGATTGTCATATAGTATTGTTGTTGAAGTATATAATGATCTCCTGGCTCTGCTCGTTTCACTCAGCATCAGTTCGTGTAAGTCCCTCCAGGCCTTTCTGAAATCATCCTGCTGGTCATTTCTTCCGAACAATAATATTCCATAACATTCATATACTACAGTTTATTCATCCATTCTCCAATTGATGGGCATCTATTCAGTTTCCAGTTTCTGACCACTACAAAGAGGGCTGCCACAAACATCAAGAGAATTATTAAAAGGGTCTTGTTATAGTCTAATCAAGAAGTCATCAGAACCTAAATGAAAGTGGTAACTGCTTGAATAGGAAATTATAATATATATATATATATATATATATATATATACATACATATATATTTGTATAATATATATGTGTATATATATACATATACATACAAATAAGTATGTGTATATATATGTATATATGTATATATATATATATATATATATATATATATAATGAAGAGAGAAAGAGACAGAGAATGAATATGATATGATATGGAGACATAAGCAACAGAACCTGAAAGCTACTTGGATATGGAGAATGAGGATAAATGACAAGTTCAGGATGCCTCTGAGGTTATGAATTTAAGTAATTGGAAAAATGATTATGGCCTCAAAAATAAAATTAGAAAAAAAAAGTATTGGTAAAAAGGTGTTTTTGAGGGGGTAGTCAGCAGTTAGTAGTGAAAAGACAGGTTTTGACATGTTTAATTTGAGGTTCCTTTGGCACATCCAGCTGTGGATGTTCAGCCGACAATTTATGTATAATTACAGTTCAGTAGCGACATGAGGCCTAGATTTAAAGATTTGAGAGATCAGCTACATAGAAATGATAACAGAGCCCATGGAAGCTGATAAGGTCACCAAAGAAGGAGAAGTACAAAAAGAAAAGAAAGCATAAGATAGAACCCTGAGATTTGTCTACTTAAAGGGAGGTAGTACACACACTATAATCCAGCCCCCCACCCTACCAAAAAAGAAAAAGGAAACAATAAATGGCTAAAAAAACCAGAGGAATTCATCATCATGAAAGCAGCAAAGAGAAAGGGTAAATAGTTTCAAAAGCTAAGTATTGAGAAGATGATACCAAAAAATATTGTGCATGTTTGTGTGTGGAGATACAGATATGTGTGTCTATATCTATCAATATAGCCATGTGTATATTCACAAACCAAGAAAACATTCTGTCTAGTTGAGAATATATTCCCTCTTAAAGTCAATCCGTTAATCAGATGTGAATCAGATGGTAATATAATGGAAGGTATAATGGAGATAGAAACAGAGGACCTCGGTTTGAACTCTAACTCTGATATTTACTTGGATGTAAAGCATATTTCTTTTATGGCTCCATTTTTTTATCTATAAAATGACATACCTGGATTAAATCATTTCTAAACTTCCTTCTAGTGCCAGCATTCTCTGATGCAATGATGGATGGTGTTCTTTCTCTTACCAGCCTGTAGATTTTGAAACCAAAAAAGCTTACAATCTAAAGGTGGAGGCTGCAAATGTTCACATTGACCCTAAGTTCATCAGCAATGGCCCGTTCAAAGACACGGTAACAGTGAAGATCGCTGTGGAAGATGCTGATGAGCCGCCAATGTTTTTAGCACCCAGTTATATTCATGAAGTTCAAGAAAATGCGGCTGCTGGTACTATTGTTGGTAGAGTCCATGCCAAAGACCCTGATGCTGCCGGCAGCCCCATCAGGTATGTCTGTGTCTTAAAGTTTGCAATCTCAATATACTGAGTGTTGGCAAATGATTTGGGAATTATTGTTTCAAGAGAGAGTAGCAATAATTGGGCTTGTGTAAATATATATTTTTGGGGAAATTGATTCCAAGCACAAAGCAAGCAAGTATAGGAATATTGGTCTAAGACTTGGGTGATATGACATCTAATTTCAATATTAATTGAGCCTTTTGGGGAGTGATTGTGGTCAAGAAATTTAACTGTTTCTTTGGAATTATCTTTAATACTGAGAATGGGAAAGATACGACTTACCCATCTGGCCTTTCAGGGCTCTATTTGAACAAAATTCAATTCATGGAGGCATTTTATTGAGTGCCTACTCCATGAAAAAGAATGAATTGGAAGATGATGGAGATATAAACACAAGCCAAGGCACAGGCCTTCCTAATGAATCTTACACACTATGTAGAAGATGAGGCACTAGAATAGGTAATTATAATGCACAGTTTTTCATAAGGTCACCATAAAGGTACAAAGTCTTGTATGAGCTTTGAATGGGAGATGGAATTCCAGGAGACTTAAAACTTTAAAGAATTCTTAAGAATTCAATGAACAAATAAAGATAGGGCATTTCATAATTAGAATTAGCAGAGAATCAACAAAGTACAGATATGGGTTTTTTGGATACCAAATTAATTTAGTTATAAAATGTGTGAATAAGATTAGTAGAGGGCAAGTCAGGAAATGTAGAATGGTAATATCTTCTGAAGTTATTTGATGCCTAATCAAGGAATGATGATATTTATAATAATACATGCAAAAGTACTGGGGTGAGGAACAACAAAGAATAAAAAATAAAAAATAAAAGTAAAACATTTTTCTACACCTCTATTCTCTAAGAAAGCAAACTTGAAATGGAGTTTGTTTAGTAAAAAGAACAACAGTTCTTTGCTGAATGTTGATTTGGTTATAGTTATGTTAAAGATATAGATTCAGTGTGTATATGAATGGTTAATTGTAAAGTTGGAAAAAGGCCAAAATGGAGAAATAAATGATTAAAGTTTGAATATGAAAATTAACAGGCTTGCTTAAGGAGATGAGGGTTATTAAAGATAGAGAAGGCTGAGAAGGATCTTTAAAATCCTCTGCATGAAGCCAGTTTTAATTTGCAAACCAGAAAATGATGTTACAATGTAAAAAAAGAGGGTAGAGATCACACCTAAGGAAAAAAAAAAAGCAGACATAAAAAAATGGATTGCAGGATATGCATGCTAAAATCGCCTTAGAAGAAGTTTTTTCTAATTGAGTAGATATTCATCTCCTTTAGCCTAAAAGCATGGGATAATCCATCAGTCACTCTAACCCTTTTAAAGAACTTTTCACTTTTCACCATGTGATCTTTCAAACCAATTTTCCCTTGGTAAAAATACCAAGACATATAAAGAGAAGACTTTTTGGGAACCGTGGCTTTTCTTCAAATATTTTTTGAAGTATTCTACTTGCTCCCTTTGTTTCTAAAAAGCTAGCGTAGTAATGAAAGTTGTGGAAAGACACATATCAGTTAAACATATATTTAGAGTAAAAGGGAAATAATCAGGCCTGGGGGATTGGAGAAGGGGGTAATAGGAAGAATTGAGTTCTTACTCACTGAAGGGGATAACTTGGGGTTGAATGATCACTTACAAGGACTGTTGTAGAAGGGGATAATGTTCAGATGTAGCTTGTACTAGCTAAGGACTGAAATTCCATTCAATGCTGGGATTCTTTGATTATATTCCCAATTACTTGGGTCAGGTTCTGCCTAATCACTTCTTTTCACAATTTCTATAATTATAATTGTGCATATCCCTTCCATCTTTTTGTGTAAGCAGTCAACAATCCAAGTCCAATCATGGATTGAATTGAATTTCTAGATGTTTCATTACTGTGATGTCAAATAACTGGCTTAATATTACTGTAGAGATATTATGGCTTCCATTAAAATTGATTCCTCAATTCAAGTAATATATATTAAGTACCTATTCTGTGGGAAAATGCTGTATCTCAGTGGGAAGGCATCAAAATACCTGTTTGGATATTCATTCTTCCATCTATTATTAGTGATACAATGCTCCAGTCAATTAATCTTTCTCTGGGCCCTAGTCTCATTATCTATAAAACCTTTATTTTTCTTGAATTAGAATCAATTCTAAATCTCTATTCCTGTTGTAGTTTATATAAAACACTGGAAACAGAAGGGCAAATACAAACTAACCCTCACTATCAAACAACCTACAGTCTATTTAGGAAATATAACTTGCACTCAGATAAGTAAATACAAAATCATTTCAGACATTAGACAACATTTACAAGTTAGTTTCTCAGGAATGAGAAGAAGCAATTAAAATGAACCTTGACAGAACACCAGTATATGTAACATGCCCTCTGGAGTATTCCTCATACCCGCCCACATCTGGAACCCCAGGGATGGCTGCTATCCCTAAATCAGTGAATAAATATGAATAACGGTGGCCTTGCTAACTAATGTGATTCCTGAGCATTCTATAGTGTGCTTCTCCTAAACAATAAAACAATTCTTATTCATCCTTTACCACAGGCATTTACTAAGATAATAAGATTTAGTACAAAATATTCCTCCTAAAACTTGCGGCATATTATCTGTCAATATACATGGCATACCTAAAACCTCAAAGCCCAATTTTTCCATAGGATGATAGTGAAGTACCTATCCAAAGGGAAAGTGTAGAAAAGGGCTAGCTCATAATTCCTGGCACTGGAATCCATGTCTCCTTTTAGATGTTCTTCATGGAACTTCTTTTAAGGACACTCCTCTCTACATAAAACTTCTTGATCTCTGAAGCTATTTCTTTCTTTGGATGATTGTCTATATTTTTCTACCCTTTTCACATCTCTCTATTCCTTACTGAGTTCATTGTATCTCTCTGATATAATATGTCTGGTGAAATGATCAGTGGTGAAATCAGGGAAATGAGGTGAAATCAATTACTTAGACAATCATCAAAGCTAAAAATCCAAACCTACAATTTTTCACTTCAAACACTCTGACCCTATTCTTTTTTAATTTAAATTTTTCCCCAGTTACATGTAAAACAAAATTTTTGGTTTTATTTGTACATTCATTTTTATATATTTACTTAAGAATCATAGTGGGGGAGAAAAAAATCAGAACAAAGGGGGAAAACCACAAGAGGAAAAAAAAAAACAGAAGAAAAAGAATAAAGAAAGTAAACATAGCATGTCTTGATTTACAGTCCTCCATAGTTTTCTCTCAGGATGCAGATGGCGTTTTCTATCTAAAGTTTATTTGGATTGCCTTGGATCACTGAACTGCTGAGAAGAACAAGTTTGTCATAGATGATCATCGCACAATCTTGCTGTTATTGTGTACTCCTGGTTCTGCTTGTTTTACTCAGCATCTGACCCTCTTCTTTATGTATTCATATCTCATTTCTTTCCACTAGACTGTCAGCTCCTTGAGGGCAGAGATCCTGTCCTAGAGCATTTTTCCAGTATACTCCTTGGAGCTGTAGAAATGTATTGATTGATAACTTGGTTCTCAGAGTTCAATAAAGAGTCCTCTCGGATGCAGCTTTCCTATTCTCATTTTCCTTCAAGGGCCAGGACTGTCAACTATTTTTAGGGAATGAATAATTCATCCAATAAGTCTATTAATGGCCTTTTCCTGAGAACTATTGTAGGGAAACAATATGAAAGAGTGTTTTGTGACCCAGTTCACTTCTTTATCCATTTAGATTCTGCAGCTTACTCTCAGGTTTTCTAGCCAAGTGTGGCATCTAAATTCAAAATGAACGTGGGCCAAACACCTCCCTTTGAATCACAGTATCTTAGCATTTCAGAACTGGAAGGAATATTAGATCACAGATTGTTAGAGAGGCAGTGTGATACAGTAGATTTTTTTTTTAAAGCATTAACTGAGTCAGGAGATCTGGATTCATTCCCGACTCTGAAATTTACTGGGGTGTCATAGAAAAGATACTTACTCTGAGTTTGAGTTTCCTGATCTTTGAAAGGCTAAAATGATAGCTATAACCCCCTAACTCACCATGTGATTATCATAAATAAATATTACATGATTATGATCTAGTACTAGTACACATGCAGGGTGTCTCAAAAACCCCAGTGTAGTTTTATATTTTAATAAAATTAAACTTAAACTTTAGTGAATTTAAAACTATATTGGAGCTTCTTTCTAGGAAAACCTGTGCAACTGAACTGATTGGACAGAGAGTCCATAAGCACTTCATTGAAAGTTTTATTTAGGAATATAAAGTTTCCAGGGCATTAATGAGGGTACAATAGATGTTTTCATAGTAGTACATCAATTATTAAAATTGAAAAGCCCTTCATGATATAAACTGTTTGACTACAAAATATGGAATGTTAAAGTTGGAAAGTTGGAAACTGAGGTCTAAAGAGATCAGATTTTCAATGATCTCAATAACATACAGTAATTATTGGCCAGAGATTCTGAATAGTAGGTAAGCAGAGTAGCTAGATTTAGAGCCATCTGACACTATTCATGGGCTCATTCCTCTTCAGAAGTGAACTACATGAATAGGTCTGAAATTAAATAGCATTAGCATAAAATTTTGTTAGCATCTCAAAATGAATAAAGATAAGGAGATTGATTTTAAGGCCATAATGAAGCCTGAGAGATAAATTTAGATAAATTTGAAATTATTTAATGTGCCGTATGCTAGGAGCTGGCAAAAGCAGTAGAATTTGTGATTTTCTGAGTAGTTGAGGAGTTAGATAAACTTGTTTTCTAAAATCATCTTCATAAATATTCAGGTGATGGATAGATGTAGTAAATATGGAGAAATATGCAATTATTCGTTGCCTTCTCAATCAAATATGTCGTATCATTTTCTTTCAGTGTTATAGAAGTAGCTTTAATGCTACATGATATTTTCTATAGACATATATATGCCTAAAGAAAATATCATATATTATATAGATATATAATAAGATGGACGAAAAAGGGAAGCTACATAGATTTTAAGCATCTGAGGACATAAACTATGTATAAACTTTTTTTTTCCAGAACCTAGAATAATACTTTACATACATTAAGACATTTACAGATGTTTATCAAATTGAATTGAATTTCATAGATGGCTAAAGTTCAGGTCATATCACTTCTCTGAAGTGGCTTTCTTCTCTGTAGTTGGAGAGGGATATTATACAATTTCTGAAATGCCTTCTAGTTCTTCCATTTTATATTCGAAGATTTATTCCTATTCTAACATTCTACTTCTAATATCTCCTACAATTCAATCTACATCTATAGTACACACACACAAACACACACATACACACAAATATAGCATCACTCTTGTGATACTAAAGTAATTATCTGAAAAGTTAAATTAAATCTAAGGAAGTTCAAACACATTAAGGAGCCTGGGATATGGCATATTTAAAATCTTAATTTGTGTTCTGCTTAGATATTCAATTGATCGGCACACTGACCTCGACAGATATTTCAGTATTGGTCAAGAAGATGGTTTTATTAAAACCACAAAACCTCTTGACAGGGAAGAAACAGCCTGGCTCAACATTTCTGTCCTTGCAAATGAATTCCGTAAGTATTCTTTTAAGAGTTTTTGAATGATCTTTAATGAGGATTATATTTCTATGCACATATATGCACTCTTTTTTGTGTACAAAAATATATTAATAGCTACCACTAAAAGTTTTTCTCAGTCCTAAACATGTTTTTCACCCTTGTTCCTTAGTGGATAAGGATAAGGGAACTGATATACAAAGAAATTAACTATTTTCTGCTGGCAGAAATGGCACAAACTTAGCAGTTAATTGTCCCTGAGGTGATACAGTCTCCAAGTTTAATCTTCTAATATCCTGGATAAATTTTCTATGTCTTATTCTCAAATATGAATCTGTCAAACCTAGAGTCACTCCTGGATCATTCAACCAGCATACTTTAGGAGCCTTAAATAAGGGTCATGAACTATTTGAGAAGAGGATCTCTCTCTTTTGGAATTGAATGTCTTCATCAAATAGCTACCATGGCTCAAGGATGAGATTATTTAATTATTCCTAAATTGAAGTTTAAAATTATTTTATTCACAGCCTACACCAAGCCTTTTACATGACAACTCTTATCATATATTGTCTAAATGACACATCACTGGGGTTGACTATGTGGTAAATTTATGGAAAACCCTTAAGGAAGCCAATAGAGACACCTCCCTTTCTCTTAATTGTGTATATATATATATTTTTTTTTCTTTCAGACAATCGACACCAGGAAGCTAAAGTCCCTGTTGCCATCAGAGTTATTGATGTCAATGATAATGCTCCCAAATTTGCAGCCCCATATGAAGGCTTTATTTGTGAGAGTGACCAGACAAAACCTGTTTCTAATCAGGTATATCTTACATCAAGTTTTTGAACAAAGATGAAAAGTTTTGATAGGGTTTGATGGTTATTTTTATTTCCTTTCTTTATTAGAAAGAGTAGGGATTTCTGAAACTTAGTTAATCCATCAACAACATTTCTCATTTGCAAAAGACTGCTGTTCAATAAAAGAGAGATGCTGAATTTACTCATTTGTTTCCTGATCAGACTACACCTAAGGTATTATTTTGGATTCCACATTGAAATATCTGTGTGGACAAGCTTCAATATATCTAAAATAGTATACTCAAAATGATAAGGGCATTCAAAATTACATCATTTTTGGACTAGTTGAAGGATTTTAGGGAATTTTATCCTGTAGAGAAGAAGTCTTGAGGGAAGTGTGACATTTGTCAAATTATGAAAGACCATGATGTGAAGAAGAAACTAGGCTTAATCTGTGAAGATCTAGAGGGCAAGACTGAACTCTTTGTGTAAAATTTACAAGGAATTAAGTTTCACTTTACTATAAAGAAGGCTTCTTTATAGTTAGATCTTGATGAAGAGTGAATGGGATAAGAAGTTCCATGTTATTGGTGTTCTTTAAGGAGAAGTCAGGGTATGATAGAAGTGATTCTTTAATTGGATTGGGGTTAAGGATTTTAGGGTGAAGTAGATGGTCTTTTGGTTTCTTTTATATATGAGATGTGATTCCATTTAAAAGCATTGAGTTTGGTAAGACTTACAATACATGAGAACCTAGTAAAATTCAACAAGTGATATGTTCTCCAAACATGACTTATTCCTTAGTGTATGGAGGTAAGGAACTAGTAGTCAAAGAACTTAAGGTAGCTCACTATTTTTTTTTCTTTTTACAGCCAATAGTTTCCATTAGTGCTGATGACAAGGATGACACAGCCAATGGACCAAGATTTCTCTTCAGTTTACCTCCTGAAATTGTCCATAACCCAAATTTTACAGTTCGAGACAACAGAGGTTTGTGTCAAAGTTCAATTCTATTAGTATTCTATATCTTATAGCCCCACTCAAAAGATATGAAATGACTCTTATGTTGTAGAGTATTTAAATAATCATTATCTTTTATTTCCCACAAAACTTCAATCTCTCATCTGAAAAAACAAAAACAAAACAAAACAAAACAAAAATCTCACCTAAAAGCATGGTGCCTAGAAATGAATGACTCGACTTTAAAGAATTCGATACAAAAAGAGTTATGATTTCCTCATTATCAGCATACTTGCAACTCTTGCACCAGTTACAGCCCCTGGCTCTGTCATAGTAATCAGTGTCATGAATTTAATAATTTTATTATTGGGGATAGAAAGTGAACTAAGGCATATCAGTTGAAGGAAACAGGGGAGTTTAGCCTAGAAAAGAGAAGATAGAAATACATGGAGACTTTCTTCAAAAGTGTGACCAGTTACCTCTTGGGGAAAAAAAAAAAGTACTAGATTTATTCTTTTTGAATCCATAAACCACTGGTCAGGAATATTATAGAAGGAGTTTCTATTTATATATGACTTGGTTTAGATAATGTCTTGGATCTCTTCCAATGCTGAGCTTCTGTGATTCTTGATTGCTGTGGCCAAATAGTGAATAAATAAATAAATAAATAAATAAACATTTTTACCTGGTGGCCAACCTTCTGGTGAGAGGCTTTATGCACTTAGCTAGGCAGATCTCCAAATGACAGACACCATTCCATCTTTGGATCCACTTTTGAAGGTTTTCCAGGTTAGCAAGACTTGCCAAAGACTATGATGCATTGATGGTGCTTTGAAGGTCACCTTCATTCAGTTATAAATTATTAGAAAAGAGGTTCCTTAGGAAGTTCCACGAATAATTTCCTACGTTTTTTTTTTTTTTCTTTAATCCTTGGTCTCTGTTATTAACTGGCTTCATGAATTTGGAAAAATTACAATTACATTTTATTAAGTACAAAATAGAGGGTTGCTTTTGGGTGGTGAGGGTTAATAATTCCTTCCTTCACAGGAACCTTGGATGATCAAAACAGTTAGATGATACAGTGGATAGAGATTTGTAGTTGCTGTCTATAAGACATGAGTTCAAATCCTGAAATACCTTGTAACCCTAAGCTAGCCACTTAAGCTCTACCTGCCTCAATTTGCTTATGTGTTAAATGGGGATAATAATATTCCTATCTCCTAAAATGATGTGAAAGTAAACACGTTATCTAATATTTATAAAGCATTACCTTAAACCAACATATAAAATTATTTATTGATACTGTTATTATTAAATTTGATACCAAAACATCATATAATTAGAAATCATTATTCTAGTGCAAAGGATTATTATGATGATTATGAGTAGTTAAGTTTGAATTAGGTTAGATAGAAGTGGACAAGAGATGTTTGATTTTATTTATATATATGTATGTGTGTATGTGTGTGTGTGTGTGTGTGTGTGTGTGTGTGTGTGTCTATATCTATATATCTGAAGTGGTTTCTTATGTGAAATGAACACCATTATAAAAAACACAAATAATCAACCTTTTTCAATGATCAGTTTGGTACTTTGGGATTTTATTTCTACCTTGAATTTACTTTAAGTAGAACACATCTGTAATGCTGTCTGCATTGACACTAAGGATTGTTGAGGATATAAATCTTAATGATCACTAGCCTGGATGTGTGAAACCACCTCACATCAGCTTACGAGAAGTGGTTTTTCCATTTCTTTATCTATTTCATGTCCTTTGTTGATGTTCTATATCTCATATGTATTTTATCTTTCCTACTAAGTACTTGTAATATTTTACAAAGCAAAATGTCTTTACCAAAGCAAGTCATCCCATTAATCATTTTATCAAAGAATAGACTGGCTAGTTTATGAGAGTTTCTTGGTCTGCTATTATTCCAACTACTATACTAAGTATTCAAAGCATTTGTTCTAGTAAATAAGAACACATATGTTAACTTAGTTTAAGAGCTGGGTTTGTTCGATTTGGTCCTAGATATCAGAACTGGAAGGAAAGAATAAATATTGTCAAGAGAAAGATTTCAGCTCAATAAGAAGGAAAAAAAATACAAGAAACTCCTAGCAATCATTTATGCAAAAGTGAAATACTAGAATGAGTGTCTTTTTTTTTAAACTTTTAGTAATAAGCTAAATGTTTTTCATCTGCCCAAGGAGTTTGGAGGTATTATCTCTGTTTAGTCTAAATTAAACTAGGTTTTATAATTCAATACTGTCACTCTCCAGTTTTCAGTTTCTTTATGAGCAATAATAATAACTGAACTGTGCACTTTATAGGGTTTTGAGCATTTTGAAACTCAAAATTTGAGTTTTTGTTGTTAATTTTCTATAGGAATTAGTTTTGCTTATATTTTTGTCAATCTTAAAATAGGAATCAAGTCCTGTTATGTATTGTTATATACTGAGTGTTTAAATCACTCAGTGTTTTATCTCTGCCTCTCTTTTGCTTATAAATAAGGTAATCCTAAACTAGAAACTCCATTTTGTGGGAATTGCTAGGTGGGTTTTTATTTTTATATTTTTTAAAAGAAAAATGACTTTATTAACTGTGGCAAACCATTAATGAAAACTCTAATGTTTGGTGTTATTACGGAGCTTGAAAGTGAATATAGTTCTATAATTATCATTTAAGAGAGTTCCTTTTGACTGGGCTCCTCGAAGTAATTACATATTGCAGTAATCCTAAAGAAGTAATCACATTTTCCATCTTATTCATAGACAACTTTGCTATCAAGCTTCTCTGTACTGACTGTTTCCCATAGAAAACATAAGATAATGGGTTAGCTCATGCTGAGCTAGCGCATCCCGTCCCTTCCTTGCTGAGTGTTTACTCCCATTATACCATGTAAATAAACAGCATTGTGCTTGCCTAAATTCTACATAAGCATTCGGTATCTTGAAAAATAAGAGAGCAAAACCATTTTAATGCATACAGGCCTTTTTATTTTTCCTGCACCAACTCTCTCTTCTCTCCATTCTCTATTTAATCTTGTACTGTTCTTGATACTAATTTTCAAAAAATGATCAGTGGGGAGAATCAGAGTAGAACGCCTAGATGTCTTCTCTATGCAAAACCATCATGGAATGGTACTTTTGAATGTATGTGTATGGAACTGAAGAGGTAAGGAACTCTACTTTTAGCATAATGGAAACAGCTCTGAACAAGAGGCAGAAGACCTGATTTCAAGATCTAGAGCTGACATTTACTGGCTATAGGACAATAGGAAAGCCATGTAGGAATAGCTTTGGTCTGTAGAAAGAGCATGGCTTTTGGGTCAGAAGTCTGTATTTTACAGAAGAATAATTGTGAGAATCCCTTGGTCTGCTATTATGACAATTATTCTAAGTGTCTAAAGTTCCTTTAAACTCAATTGACACTTCCTACCTGTACAAACTCGGACAAGCTGCTTAGACTATCTGTGCCTCAATATCCTCACCTGTAAAGTGAGTGTGTTGACCTAGGGAGCTGAAGTAGCAGTTCTTGGATAAGCCCATGAATTCTGAACTTTAATGTCCTTTATAAAATGAGTTGGTGATATTTATACAGTCTCCTCCACAATGTAGTTGTGAAGAAAGTACCAAGCACTAGAAGTGTAAGCTATTAAAAAAAAAAAAAGTCAGACTTGATTTTACCAGTGCAAGGGAATGAAAACTCCATTTACATTTGAAGAACAACTGCTCTTCTCTTAGAGAGTTATTTAGACATTGAAAAGCAAAGTGATTTATCCATGTTTACAAAGCTAATACAACCACAACCAAAATAAGAAGAAGAAGAAGAAGAAGAGGAAGAAGAAGCAGGAGGAGGAGGAAGAGAGGAGGAGAAGGAGCAGGACCAGGAGGGGGAGGAGGAGAAGGAGGAAAAAGAGGAGGAGGAAAAGGAGGAGAAGAAAAAGGAGAGGAAGAAGGAGAAGGGAAAGGACAAGGAGAGAAGAGAAGAAGGAGAAGGAGGAGAAGGAGAAAGAGGAGGAAAAATCAGGACTTGAGCTCAGGTCTCCCTGATTTACCAAGTGGTCCCTCTCTGCTGTTTTAATTTCGTTGAAAAATGTTAACCTAAGGTGACATCCCTCCAAATGGTAATCTTTTAGAGGTAGCTAAGTGATACACTGGGTATAGTACTAGATTTGGTGTCAGAAAGAAATGAATTGAAATCTTGCCGTAGATACTAATGAGTTTGAGAATAAGAGAAATCTCTCAAGCTTTCTGTTTGTTTTCTCATCTGTAAATTCAGATAATAATTCCACCTTCCTCTCAGTTGCTTTCAGCATCAAATGAGATAACATATATAAAGCAGAAGATGACGATTATGAGGATGAGGATGATGAAGATGGTAATGGATGCAGGATACACATATTTTTCAGAATACTGAGGCAGGATGTTGAAGTGAAACAAGAATTCCAATGACTAATCATGAGATCTAGGCATGAATTTTCTTTCCACATTGGGGAAGATACTTCATCTCTCCAGTGGATCTATAAATTAGGCTGAAAGCTCAATCTAGGTCAATGGCAAACAGGCAGATTTAATAAAGTAGATGTGACCTTAAGTGTCAGATATAGAAGGATGGGCTTCAGAATTAGATAGCACTTCTGTCTTCAATGTCTTCTTTCTTGATCAGATCATCTCTAAAATACTTTCTTCATTGATGGGCTTCCTGTATTTAAGAGGGATATTAACAAGCTGGAATGTGTCCAAAGAATGGCAAACAATGTTTAAAGCCATTATACTTGTCAAGGGTCTTTTTATGTCTGTTATCTCATTTGATCACATAAGACTTGGTGATAAATAGATCTAATTTGAGTGATGAGAAAAATGAGGCTGAGCCTCAGTGACTTTTAAAAAAAAAGTCATATAACTACTTAATGAGTTTCCTGACTTCATTCCTCTATTTGTTCTGCTAAACCATAATGACATTCCTCCTCAGAGTAGAGAGTAGAGATTCTTAAACTTTAAATTTTTTTTTTTTTTGGTCCAAGTATCTAAATCAGCAACTTGTAAATGTTTGATAGTTGATGTCCAGGTACCATTCCACTTTAACATTGTGTTTTATTTTCCCTTTCATCTATAATATGCTATGTTCTAAGTTCCTTTCCAGTTTTAACATCCTAGGTTAGTAAGAGACTATTCTTTTTGCATACAATGTAGAGTCTCTTTCTATCTTTTATAGTGTTGATTCTGTTTTCTGTTATTCAAACTATTATGTTTTCAGATATCTCCCAACTCTTAAGTTTCAGTATTTTCTATGAAAGTCAACAAGAATGAAAATTGGTTCTTAATTTTCTTTTTTTTTCATAGTTATTTGGCAAACATTTCATATTCCTCCTTAACATTCTTTAGGCTTAATTCTTGTCTTGATATTAATGTCACTCTTTATATTTTAACTATTATATGACCATAGGCAAGTCATCAAATCTCCTTGAGCCTAAATGGGAAAATGAGAGAATTTAATTAGAAGACCCCCAAATCCCCTCCCAGATCTTATATTATATGAGTTATGTCATAGACTAGGAATTATGATTAAGTCCTATTTGGACAACTGGGTCCCTCCTCCATGACCTATCTTGTTCTCGATCAATTCATTTTTATCATCAGAGATAGGATACTGAATTCTACTATCAAAGCCAGTTGGGAAAATGAGAATATAAAACATATTATGATAGTCTCACTTTGTGAGAATGGAATGAGAAAGTATATGAAAAAATGATGTCTACTAATTATGGGATAAAGCTTTATTTAGGCAAAGATACTTTTAATACAGATGTCAGAGGCTCATTGTTTACATATAGAGCATAAATCACGGTTCATTTTTACTTCTGGTTCATTTGTTCTTATACAAATGAAATATGGGGATGTTGAGGTCTAGATTTGGGGTAACTAAATGAAATTAGGGTTTAGTTGAGATCTAGTGGCACATTCAGGGTACAGGGAGCCAAATGGAGCTCCCCTGCAATGCCCCCTAGTAGTGGCACGAGTCCCCAATAAAGACATTTATTGACCCAAGAGCTAGATTGATAAAAGAGGTTTATTATTGGGTTTGGAAGTAAGGAGATAGGTGAAGGTAGAGATAAGGAGGGCACCAGACAGAGAGTGCAGTGGACAGAAGGTCCTCACATGGCTAGCATGTTTGGGATCTCTTTAAAGAGAGGGTTCCCAGCATGGCCCTTTTATAATATGAGATTTAGCTTGAGGGGCTGGCTTTTGGGTGTAGCCCCAAAGTTGGCTCAGATTTGGGTGGGGTTGGGACAGGCCTGGATCTTCTATTGGAATACAAAGGGACCAGGATTTATGAGTTAAAGGGTAATTACATTAACTAGGGGGATTGGGAATCAAAGATAGGAATCTTTCCCACATTAGGAACATCAGCAGATACCTTTCCCAAAGAGTGTACGTTGGCTCTGACATTTTTGTCTACTCCTCTGGCCCAGGTAGCACTTGGAAATATCCTACCCCAAAAGTTACCTAAAGAGTGTCAGTTAGTTCCTCAGAAGGAAACACTCTTAATCAGAACTGTAATGTGCACAGCAAGGTCTCATAATCAATTCCATACACAACCAACAAAGAAAAATAGCAACAAAACCTTTCTTCCCTTTCTGGTAGACATCTATTTTCCACATGAGATTCATATGAAAACTAGCAAGCATAATAGGACTAAATATTAAAGAATTATTTTACTTATAACTGGAAGGAACATTAGAGACACTCTATTCAAAGATTAATTTATGTTACTGATGAGAAAACTGAAGCCAAAAGAGGGGAAATGCCTTGTCTAAGTCATAAAGGTAGAGTCAAAGACAGGATTTTTAATGTCAGGAACTTTTCCACAACACCCTGGGTATATGCAGGGTAGTTATAGAAGATAATAGTTGAGATAAACTTGTAGATCATGAATGTCAGCCTATAGGGTTCAAATGTTATTCAGTGAATAATGATTAATCACTGAAAATTCTTGAGAAATAGGAGAACAGAAAAAATAAACATTCCAAATTAGTTATGAACTTAATTTCTGGATTGAAAACACTTTCAAAGTAGTTGCCATTTCCCAGTTTACAGGCTGTCCCAAGAAACCTGTGTGTTCTGTCTGGGACAATTTACAGAAATGAATTAGAGGCAGAAAGAAAGCATAATTATTTACATAAGCTAAAATGGAGAACATTAAAAGACATCTGCCATTTTGATCTGCCAACACATCCTTGTCCATATTGGAGCAATTAAAATAAACTTTTGCAAGACCATCTTGGCTGTTTTTAAATTATACAAGCAGAAGACCAGAAGTATCTCAGTATGCTATTTGAGGCTGCTCATAAAAACGATGTCCTCAATTTAGGGGGAAAAAAAGATAGTTGCCAAGTATTCTAATCATGGTAAGCTTGATTCTGCTGTATGGACTCAGCCAAAATCTTTTCTAAAATGCTCTCATGTAACTGAATAAGCAAGGCAAACTTAACCCTGTAAGTAATGGAATTTATTTGGAAGAATGAAATAGGAAGGCAAACTTTTGAGAACAATGATATATATGTGCATATGTGTATATACACATACAATCATACACACATGTGGTGTGAATAGACACATACATTCTGAACGTATGCATACATGTATATACATGTGTTTCCTAGTATATATGTGTTCATGAGTGTATGTACATATGTGTATCTCATCTTCCTGAATTTGAATATGGCCTCAGTGTGGCTTATTTGAATTAATCCTAATCCATTCTCATTTGACATCCCCATTAATGATTAAAGAACACAATCATGACCCTCTAAATCTATTTTTCTGTAGACTAAATATCCCTTATTTCTTCAAACAATCATTAGTTTATAGTACCCATACAATGTTAGAGATCCTCTTCTGGAAACATTTCATCTTGTCCTTCCCAAAATGTGAATCCTACAACTGAAACTCTATGTCTGTTTCTTTTGTATACCCTACTCCTCTGAGGCTTGAATTATCTTCCACAAAGAAGTATTGAATAAATAATACTCAAATGCTTGCAAAGATTTTATGAACTTGAGTTTCAACTTAAAGTGTCACTTTGCCCTAACATCAAAGATCACATGCATCAGCTTCTTTATCTCTGCATTATTTAGATATGGTGCCAAGTTTTAAAACAATATAAGGAAACTCAGATGGAATTAAAAAATAGTGATTAAAAAATAGAATGTAAGCATAACAAATGAGATTATATAGCTAAAAAGAGAAGACATATAAGAAATTAGAGAAAAGATAAAAAGAGATCATTTATTGACTGTCAAATGACCTGATTTCTAGTCTGTGCTCTTCACTAATTTGCCATCTCTGTAGAAAAATAACTCTTCTGAATCCAGAATTCAGTGGGTTCATCAATAAAATGAAGTTTTTTTTTTGACTAGATGATGGCTGAATTTCTTAAAGAGTCATTCCACTTTTGTCAGATATATGATTTCTTATTTGTTTATTTTGGGGATGATAATCAACTCTTTTGTTTGGAGATGATAATCAGCTTTTCATCATATCCTTAAGAGCCTGAACATGAGGAAACAGCCTTGAAATGAAGGAGGAAAGATATTTGTGGGAAATAAGGAAAAACTTTTTAAAGGTCAGAATTATCACATTTGAGCCTGAATATCTTTAAAAGGAGAATAGCCTCTTGTTTGTTTGATATAGAATTAGCTATAAGATTAAATATGGATTAAAGACAGCATGCTCCCTCAAAGTTTGACCAAACTTGAGTTTACTAATGACTTGAGAAAACATAGCTTTACAATTCTACATGATTAGAAGAAAGATTATAGACTAGAGAAGGAATTTCATAATATATTCTATAACAATCTCTACCATTAATTATTGGAACGTAGGCAAGTCATTTGCTTATCTAGGACTAATTTTTTTATCTATAAAATGAGTGAATTGATCAACTTTTAGAACAATTCTTTAGTCCTAAAGTCCCTTTAAAGACCAAATTATAGTAACTGTTTGGATAATGTAAAAATAACAATGTTTTTGTATATGGTCTCTGTTGTGTTGAAGTTCACATTTTATTACAGCATTTATCAACTATTAAATCAACTATAAAACTCCTTTCACTTACTTTATTCTATATTGATTTCAAATCCACAAACTTCTATATGTAAGGCAGAGGGCATACAAACATGAAGGAGAAGGATATCAATAGAGAGACAAGAAAGAGGTAGAAAGGAAGCAAAGAGTTTGTACTATATATGGGGGAAAGACTACAGAAGCAGCTAAGTGACTCCATAGAGCATAGAATGCCAGGACGGGAGTCAGGGCTCATCTCCCTGAGTTCAAATCTAGCCTCAGATACTTACTCGCTGTGTGACTCTGGACAAGTCACGTTACCTTGTTTGCCTCAATTTAGTCTTCTGTAAAATGATCCGGAGAAGGCAATGATATTTTTGCTAAGAAAACCTCAAATAGGGTCACAAAGAGTGAAACATGACTGAAATCACTGAATAACAAAAGCAGTTACTGAGATAGAGTTGAGTGTGGGCAGAGATCAGATGGCAGTTGAGTTTATCTGTAACATGACATATGTGAAGGGGAGTACTGTGAAATGTGACTGAAAACAAGACGGAAAAGAATAATATTTTCTGTATCAATATGCTTCCTTAGAAAATGAGTATGTTAGCACTCTCTTGATGATGGGAAGAATGAGCAGTTCTTCCCCAAAACAGCCAAACCCAAATTCTCCACGAAAGATAATGAAATCAGATGATTGCCATGTTAGAACTTTGTTCCTAGAAAAGATTTCCTCATTCTAGGGAGCATGTGAAGATTGAGATAAACTAGTGTGCAATTACACTGAAATATTTTAGGTCATTAGATTGACTAGTGAAAAATAATCACCTTCCCAACTTACTCTCCAATCTGAACCTTAATTATAATCTATTTTGCTTGAAATAAAATCAACAAACAAATGAAAAGAATGAAAAATTTACATAAAGTATTTATTGTTAACTACCATGCTAAGCATTGGTATTGGTCTATTCTACTTTCTAAAGGTCTATTATTGCATGCATATAGCTGCATTTTCTACTAAATCAGGTTCAAAACCCATCCGTGAATTTGTAGTAAAAGGGAATTTCCTTAATTGCAATCTCTCCTAAGTACTACCTCCAAAATGCAGGTATCTTTTGCAATGCATCCTGATCAACCTTCCTGAGATAACCTGCATTTACCTAGGCAACTATTGGAACAAGAAACATGCATGTCATTGCAGCTTCATAAAAGCTGAATCATGTGTTCTATTAACATAGTCTTTGAGACCTCAGAACTACCACTAGGATATCATCGGGGCCAAAGAAGATAGCAATTGAAGTGTATCATATCCAGAAATCAATGACTATACATATCCTTCTATTCTATAACACTCAGATAGTCCCCCACCCTTTCATACTTTTAGTCTTTTCTCTAAGAAGTTGATTTATATACCACAGCAATAGGGTGAAGCACAGTCCTCCCTCTGGACTCTCTTGGCAGAATTTTTTCTTCCCTAGGATAATTATAGCTCTTTCTTTCTTCTCATAAAGTTACAGTTAGACTTCTTCCCTACCCATGCTAGGAAAAAAAATTCATTTTTATCCCATCACCAGCTAAATGAAGCTCATTAATGAGAATTTTACAAAAAACCAAGGGAAATATATATGGAATGTTTTTAGACATCTAGATGTCTCGAGTTTTCAAATTCATAATTGAGTAGAAAAGAGAGAATAACCAGATATGGGATTATACTTTCTTTTCTGGTAGTTGATTTAGGCAGCTATATTTTATTTGCTTCTTAGTGGTTTATTATTTTAGGAAAATGCCAAGCATCTACGTTGAAAATCCAAAGGAGAATTTTTACATCAGGACTCTGTAAGAATAGAGATCTGATTTTACAGAAGAGGGCACTCTTTTCCTCAGTATGAGTTTTAAGACAATCATATCTTAATAGAGGTTTGTGATAGGCAATAATGGATGATATCAGGGGAGAAAATCCATCTTTTTGTGTTTTACTAACATTAGCAGTGACCCAGGCATATAGTCAGTCCATTTCCATGTGAGTAATTAAAACTGCTCCATTTAATAGAATTTGTCAGGATTTGTGTCTCCTAGAGTAATATTTGAGGATTCAGAGTCAACCTCCAAATAATGCCGAATAATATCAAAAAAAGACCCAAATCATCTAATTATTTCTTCTAACACAATATTAAATAAAACAGCATTATAGTGAATAGTTAATTCTAGACTAAGGATTGGGTTACAAATGGGAAAATAAGCTGAGGGGATCTTAGAAGAGTTAATGCCAATGGGACAGAAATAGGAACTGAGATTGTTGTTAGATATCTAATCTATATCTAGCATGCACACTGTAATATTAGATAGAATCTGGTTATAATATAGAACTGTTATGATAGTGATATGTTAGTATGACTATTTGTTCGAGAGATAATTTTTTTTTATATTTCCAAAACTGACGTGCCTTAACTTTTCCCCAGATTTATTTCAAGTACTAATATTAATACATGTAAAATAATAACTATATATCTGATATATAAGAAATATGAAGCTCAAAGAACTATTTAACTTGTCAGTGGTGATATAATTAGTAAGTAGAATAACTTGGATTTGAACCCAAGTATTTTCACTTCAAGTCTGGTGTTGTTTTCCTTTTATATTATGTCTCCAATTCCTATCATCCCCAATGTTTCTGGTCCCATTATCCAATCTGATCTTTTTTATCTATTGAGTTATTCAGCTTATAATGTGATTTTTCCTGGGATTCAAAAAAAAACACAACTGTGCTTTATACCAGATATTATAGATGGACACTGAAAACCTTTATTCAGGAATTATGAATGATTTAATCAATTCATGCTTTTGAAAGCACCTGATTTCATAATATCAGAATTTCTGAGGGGAATCAATTTAGAAACTTAGATTTAAGTTTTCTTGAAAGAACCACTCTACTCTGATCTGGCTAGTGGGCACTGGAATTTGTAGAATGTTTATTATTCTTTGTGACTTAAACATCGAGATTCTATTTATAATTGATATTTTCTTAAGACAAGCATTATAGCTTTATGCTGTCTCATCTCTTTCCCCACATTAAGAAAAAAACAAAAACAAACACTTGTACCAAATATGAATGATCAAATAAAGCAAATTCTTTCATTGGTCATATTCACAAAATGTATATATCTCATTCTGGCAGCCAATACAAAATTTCAGTGCCTGCTATATATCAGTTCATGCTAAACACTAGAGATAGAAAAGAAAAAAAACAAACAAACAAACAAAAAAAAAAACAGCCTCTCTACCATCAGAGGAGCTCACAATCTAATGAGGGGGAAACAGGTAAACAAATATGTACAAACAGGCTATATGCAGAATTCAAAGGAAATCTTTAATTGAGAAAAGGCACTAGAAATAAGAAGGGTTGTAAAAGGCTTTCTGAAGAACATAGAATTTAAGCTGGTAATTGGAACCCAGGGAAACCAAGAGGCAGATGAGGAAAAGCATTCCAGACATAAGAGATAGCCAGAAAAAAATGCCTGGAGATGAGAAATAAAGGATTCCAAATGATATACTATTTACAGAGTGAAATATTGAAATATATTTTTGGTATTGACCTTTAAAAGGAAACTCCTATTTATTTACCCCTCCTCTTTCCATGAAAACTATAGAAGTCTTTGCAGTTCATGATTCACATATGATTTTGTTAAATGCAAACATCTTTTCACAGAAGAGGAAACAGGATCATTGTGGTAGAAGCATATAAACAGGACAGTGGATAAAATGTTGGATTTGAAATTAGGGACACAAGATTTTGGATCCTGCCTCAGAGAGAACAAGTCCTTTTCCTCCTCATTCAGACTTATGCTCCTCATTTGAAAAATGGGGTAATGATAACATTTGCTGCATAAGGTTTTTTGTGAAGATCAAATGAGGTATAAAGTACTTTGCCAAACCAAAAGCATGATTTAAATCTTTCTTCCTCCTTATCTTTCTTTCTCATCCTCATCTTTGTCCTCATCCTTTTCATTATCCACTTCTCCCTCTTCTTCCTTGTTTTCTTCTTCTTTTTCTCCTCCTCTTCCTCCTTCTTTCTCAGTTTTTCCTCCTTTTACTCTTTCTCCTTCACCCCTTTGTCCTCCTCCTCTTGTGTTCTCCTTTCCTTCATCCTCTTCCTCCTCTTCTTTTCCACTTCCTCTATAGTTTTTTCTTCTTCCTCCTTCTTTCTCACCTCCTCTTCTTCCTCCTCCTATTTTTTCTCACTTCCTCCTCTTCTTCCTCCTCCTTTTTTTCTCATCTCTCTTCTTCCTTTTTCTCTCCTTTGTCTTCCTCCTTCCCTTCATTCCCTTCTTCTATTTCCACCTGCTCTGTTTTCTTCTCATTATTATTTCAAAGCTCATTATTTTTTTAAAAATAGCAGATCAGGGAAATGATAAACTCAGGATTTATGATGCCAAATGCAGTCCTTTCTCATCACCAGCTGCCTTTTCTTCAAAATGAGAGGCAAACTCATCCCTCCAATAAACTAAAATGTATTAAGCATCTACTATATCATCCTATTCTTATGTAATGTGTATAATTCCGAAACTATTTGAAAATCTATTAAGTTAGGCAAGTCGAAGTAAGCATGCAATTCTGGCAAGTTTTAACAGACATGATTTCCATAAAGATTTATAAATTGACACATGTTGGTGTGTTGTTAAGTCTAGGCAATAACTGATTGTGCAGACACATCCACAATTATTATTTACACACAAGAAATAATGGAAAGTTTCATGGAAATAAAGTAGCACCCATAGAATAGAATAATGAAATATTCACACTTTGTTACATGGAAATGACAACTCTCAAAATAACCCTGAGACCTGGCTGGTGGGAGGCTACAATGAGAAAAAAAGTGTTACTTTGAAGAGTTGTATAGCTGTAAAATATGATACAAATGTGAACTCCAATTCTACAATTTTTAGCAATGCAGAAAATATTAGAAAGAAACCTAAAGAGAGCAATATATATCATGGTTACAAATAAATGGAATATATATCTTTTAGAACTTATCATTCAGAACCATTTTATATCTTGAAATTAATTGTACAGTAATTGGGCATAGTAATAGAGTCCAAGAATCTTTAAACAAAGCAAGTATTCCTTGTTTGGTAGGCAGCTAGCTACATAGTACACAGAGTACTGAGTCTGGAATCAGGAAGACCTGAGTAGAAATTCAGCCTCAGGCACTAGTAGTTATGAGAACCTCAGAAAGCTACTTAACCTCTGTCTGCCTCAGTTGCAAGATGGAAATAATGATAAAATCTATTTCTCAGAGTTATTGTAAAGATCAAATGAAATAATATTTATTATTTTTTCCTCTTTCTCCCTCTTATTTGCAATTGAATATCCATCAGCCTAACATGTGGTGGTGAATAGCATTTGTAAATTAATGACATTATAAATGACTATCTTCAGATAATGTAGAGAAGGCCTTTATTTCATTCCAGGATGAACTACATAACCTCTGATTTTTTTTTTTTTTTGCCAACATTGATATTTTATCATTTGCTAAATAAATGATTTAATGAATGAAATGATCAGTCATTCTATCAATGTATGAAGAGATAAATGAAAAACACACTGTAACTCTTTTTATATTTTGGATATTCTTTAACATTCCTTTTTATGTTTCATTGAATTCTTTGCTGTACTTCATATCATGAAAACTAAAATTCTTTACATAAAACTATTAGTCATAGAATAGTCAATTAAAAAACCTTATTTATTTTGCCTGTAAGAAAATTGAGGATAAGACAGCAGAATTGATTTACCCATGGTTTACTCACTAACAAGAAATTAGTGGCAAAGATAACACTTAAAAAATAATTATTTAGTCACCCTAGGAATTAGGAAGTGCAATTATCTACATTTTATATATGAGGAAAGTGAAGGAAAGAAGAGGTTAAAAAACATGCCCCATGCTTTTAATTAGTTTGAAAGCCAGGACTAAAATCCTGGGGTCTTGCAACTTCCAGGTTAGTGATCTTTTGCCATACATATGATATGAGCAATGAGTCCTAGAGATGAGCAATGACTTCTAGTGGGTCACACAGTGAATATGTAGCAAAAACAGGAGGAGAATCCAACCTTTTGAATGCCCAGCCCAGTGTTTTTTCTCATTAAACTCTCTTGTTATATATTGTAAAAAATAGCATTAGATGCAACATTACTGTAACTGAAAAAATCAACACCTGGAACTTATGGAAGCCTTTTCCACAGAATAATTAAAGCTTCTTGCTGAACAGAGATCTTTCATAAGAAGTTGCAAAAGAGTAAATTTATCTTCCAACTTTATTATAATATAAACAATTTAAAGAGATGGCAAAGCATCTTTCTTCATAACGAAAGAGCAGAGGTGAAAAGGGAGGTTACTATGGTAGAATATATAATACATGAACAGATATTGGGTATTTCTGCTTAATTAAAAATAGCTACTGTGTATATAGTACTTACCTATGCCAAACACCGTTAAGCCGTTTACAATTGAGTACACAATTATTGTTTCATTAATTCTTTTTTTCCTTATGAGAAAGGGTTCGATAAGGAGAAATACCTGAAATAAAATTCATTAAAATAAGACATTTTTTAGAACTTCTCTGATAATAATAATAATAATAATTTATATTTAATGATATTTTGTGCCAGGAACTGTGATAAATACTTTTTAATTATCCTCTCATTTGATCCTCACAACCACTCTGGAATAGAGTTGTTATGATTATCCCTATTTTGTGGATGAGAAAACTGAGGTAAATAAGACTAAATTACTTGCCCAGAATTATATAAATATTTTAATAAATATATAATTTTAATTATACATTTATATAATTATATATCATATGTAAAATATATAAATATATATAAAATAAGTATCTTAAGTTGTATATGAACTGAGGTCTTCCTGATTCTAGCCCAATGCTTCTGCTGCTTTTATAAAGCACTTTCCACAAAATGTCCCTATAAAAGAAGTACTGTAAAAATTACTATTTCCACTACAAAAAGAAAAAAGAGAGGCTCAGAAAATTGAAGAGGTCACACAGAGATTGCTCAAGGTTAATCCTAAGGGATTAAGCTAGGATAAGAATCCAGGAGTGTCATGGTCCATTACTCAGTTCCTCTTGTGTGATAGGTATCCCACAAACAAAAGTACGATTTTTAACTAGCATTTAAGTTGACCACCATTTGAGAGTTGGCCAAAGTAGTGTGTTGATAATAAAAAGAAATAGAATAAGTAAGATTTCTAGCATGCCAGGTAAATATGAAGACTTTTTTTTTGTTGTTGGGGAAAGACAGGATGCATAATGAATAAGAAAATGTAGATCAAATTTACGCCAAATAAGGTACCTCTATGTGGATAGGACCATGGATTCAGTGGAACAGATCTTGAGTGGAAAAATTGTCATCATAACAAAAAACTGTTTTTTTTCTCATCACAAATATATGCCTAGTACTAGGCTGAACTGACACTGCCTACATACATATCCTGCATACAGTGATTAAGGAGACTGACATAAGTTGAGGGACTCACACAACAGAAATGATGATATTGGACTGCCAATTAAACTGGTCAGGGAAATCCAATTTCATGTGTTTGCACTAAGATTTAGTTCAATTCCACAAATATTTACTAAGCATCTATAGGGTTCAGCACCTGAAGCAAAATGGAAATATCAAAGAGTCAAATTCAGGCTTCCAGTGAGGGGAAAAATTAACAATTAGCACTATCTGAAAGCAGAATGGGGATTCTTGGGAAATAGCATATTCTTCTTTAGAAATCTTCAAGAAGGACTAAATGACCAGTTGTCAAATATTTTGTAGAAGGGATATATGTTGGGTTGGAGGTTCAGGGAGGTCCTCTCCAATTCTGAAATTCCATGAATCTGTGATATGTGTGGGAGATGGGGAGTCAAAGGGTTAGTCATAATTTAACAGGATGACAGTCCTTTGTCCTCTTGTCCTAAGGAGTTATGAAGGTGAAGGCATTAAAGATTCATAAATCACTAGAATCTAAAAGAGTGCTGGGTGAATTTTCACAAGAGAACATGGAAGGCTTTCTGAAGGAGTTAAAACTTGAATTACCCTTTAATTGATGGTACCACGGGAAACTGATAGATGAGACAGACATCAGGGAATTAGAGAATATGTTTCAATCTTAGTATACCAAAAAGTCTCAGTAATTCTTAAATACTAAGATCAAGGAACAAGTGAGGCAGATTTGGGGAATTAACCTTTATGAGGAGGAGAGTGACCTCCCATCTTTTTTTCTGAATGCTAAAGAGTCATGACTGCCAGTCAAAGAGACCTGAACAAACCGAGAGCTTGCTTTTTCTTCACAGACAACACCGCTGGTGTTTATGTCAAACGTGGTGGTTTCAGTCGGCAGAAGCAAGACCTATACCTGCTACCAATAGTGATCAGTGATGGGGGGATACCGCCCATGAGCAGCACCAATACCCTGACAATCAAGGTGTGCGGATGTGATGTCAACGGGGCATTGTTGTCCTGCAACGCCGAAGCCTATGTCCTCAATGCAGGACTCAGCACAGGGGCGTTAGTTGCCATCTTGGCCTGCATTGTGATTTTGCTAGGTAAGCTCTGCCCTTCATTACATGTCTGAATTGATTTATTCTACACTAGCTATGGGAGATTAATTTCAAGATCTATGACTTTTGGCCATAACATACAGGTGGTTCAAGTGTTTAGATTATTTGATATAGCTAATAAACACACTGTGTTCTGCTGTGCTCTAACCTATCCAGTGAATGATAGCCAGGGAAATGAAAGGATCATGACATAATGAAAGCTGATTAAAGGAACTGGAGATCTTTAGCCTATAGAAAAGATTAGGAGACTATGATTACTGACCTTAAATATTTCCAGGATCATCATGTATGAGAAATTAAATTTGTCTCTTTTACTCTATGGAGGAACTTAAATAGTGGGAGATTTCAGCCAGAATTAAGGAAAGAGTCCTCCTAATTTTGCACCTGAAAGTGAAACTTTTTCTTTTAAAAAAAAATGACCTGAAATTCCCTTAAAAGTTCACGAAGAGCTGGAGGGAACTTTGAACCCAAAATGTTTATTAAAATATCAAACATTTATAAAGATCTATAAGGTTTTTAGAGCATCATTCCCATAACAGTGAGAGATAAGTCAGAAAATTCCCCTGTCTTCATTTCACAGATGAAATTTTAAAAAAGAGGCATAAAGGATTCACTTTATTATATATGACTCACCTGAGTTCACAGAGCTATGTGTCACACACAAAACTGAACACAATTTATTTTTTTGGCTCTGGAAATTTTCATTTGTAAATTTACCCCTCTTTGTATTAGAATATAAAATATCACTGTTTCATCCATTTGCCTCTTTCTTTTCTAGAATTAAAATTGGGAGATATCCCAACAGCCTCCTTCTAATCTAATCACTTCACCTTATACATAGGAAAACTCTCAGGTGTGCTCCAGTGAAAGAAAGGTCTTCCTAATAATTAGAAGTGTCTTAGTCACAAAGGATTAATGGATTTTCTTCTAAAGACTTAAGATCAAATAATCAATCAATCACTCAGTAAGCACTTATAAGGATTTATTATATTCCAGACACTATAATGAGGATACAATTAAAACAAGAAGAAGCAAAACCAATTTCTGTTCTCAAGGAGATTACATTCTAATGAGAAGAGATAACATATATAAATCAGAACAGATAAGATAAATGCATAGTATATGGAAGAGATCTATGAAGGTATTTCTTTAGAGTGTTAGTTGTAGCTCTATGACAGAGAATCTAGATATCTTAACTTTTCTCCGTTTAATTCAGATGCAGTGATAGAAAAAATGTGTGGGAGATATGTAAAAAAATTTGAGAACTTAAAAAAAAAAATTCTAGCTTCACATCTTCTTTATCTTTCTTTGTAGTTATTGTCGTGTTATTTGTGACCCTGAGAAGGCAGAAGAAAGAACCACTCATCGTCTTTGAGGAAGAAGACGTGCGAGAGAACATCATTACCTATGATGATGAGGGTGGTGGAGAAGAAGATACAGAGGCTTTTGATATTGCAACCCTCCAAAACCCTGATGGGATTAATGGATTTATTCCCCGTAAAGATATCAAGCCAGAGTATCAATATATGCCTAGACCTGGGCTTCGACCAGCTCCCAACAGCGTTGATGTTGATGATTTCATCAACACAAGGATACAGGAGGCTGACAATGACCCAACGGCTCCTCCTTATGACTCTATCCAAATCTATGGCTATGAAGGACGGGGCTCAGTGGCTGGCTCTCTCAGCTCCTTAGAGTCGGCTACAACAGATTCTGATTTGGACTATGATTATCTACAAAACTGGGGACCTCGTTTTAAGAAACTAGCAGACTTGTATGGTTCCAAAGACACTTTTGATGATGATTCTTAACAATAAAGATACAAATTTGGCCTTAAGAACTGTGTCCAATATTCTGAAGACCCCAGAAGAAATGTAAACAGGTATTTTTTTAAAATCAAGGAAAGGCTCATTTAGAATGGCAACATTTTACAGAGAGGATCACTTTAATAAAAATGAGGACCTCCCAGTGGTAAATACTGTGAAGTACCTTTTCTCCCAAAAGGCAAACAAAGAAGTTGGTTATCGACTTCATTCAAGAGAAACCACTTGCCGTGCAAAATATTTAAGTGAAGGAAAATGTTAACAGTGGACTTAGCAATGAAGGGATTTTTTTTTCTGTGTTATGAACATCTAAACCTTTAAGTCAAAGAAGCTTCCACAAAATTAAAAAAAAGGACAACAGTTCTGAGCTGTAATTTCGCCTTAAAACTATGGACACTCTGTACGTAGTGCATTCTTAAACTTGAAATATATAATATTCAGCCAGCTTAAACCCATATGATGTATGTACAATACAATGTACAATTATTGTCTCTTGAGCATCAAACTTGTTACTGCTAATTCTTGTAAATCTTTTTGCTTATACTTTCATCTTAAACTAATACGTGCCAGATATAACTCTGTCTTGTTGCAGTGGGAGGCGCCCTATTTCTATGTCATTTTTAATGTATCTATTTGTACAATTTTAAAGCTCTTATTTTAGTATACATACAGATTTCAGTATTCTGACATGTAAGAAATGTTACAGCATCACACTTATATTTTATGAACATTGTACTGTTGCTTTAATATGTGCTTCAATATAAGAAGCAACCTTTGAAATAAAAAAAAAAAATGATTCTTTTTTTAATCCTTGTTTTTGATTCTTAAGCATTTAAAAGGAGCCCCATGTTTCTAATGTCCCGTTTATAGTTCTAATGGACAATTGTGACCTTTTAATAGCCCTATTTATTATCTGTTTGAAGTTTGTCTGTTGCCTTGTTAAGTGTTTATTTAAAAAGCAAATACATTTTACAAATGTTTTTTGAGAAAATTCTGTAATGTCGTGTGAATAATTTTGTACCCTCTCAGTAGAAGACTTGTGGCTTCTTTCAGAGCACAGATTCTAGGAGGAGATGATGCTCTGGACTGAGGGTTGGTTCTCATTTTACAATATATGTTATGTAATGTGCATTTATATTCTATCTTAGCAATTCCATGATTATGTAATAATAAGGCAACGAAGGTCCCATAATCTTCCATATTTGCAATGGAGGCTTCATTGTCTTAAATGAACTCCTCTGGTATACCAGAAAAATCTTAAGTCTTGCCCCATGTGATTACGAGAGCCCCTCACAATGTTCCACCTGGCAATTAGTTTATCTGAATAATAATTATGACTAGCATTTCAAGATATTTTTGTTTTCCTGCTGTAGAATGACCTCATCTTAGAATAACATGGCATTTAAATTTTTAATGAAAGGTAGTAATTTCTTTCAGATTTGCTATTTTTAGCATTTTTAATTGAATGAAATTATCTATGACTTTTTTTAAAAAAATATATTTTATTTTAAGATGGGGCAAGGGGAAAGGGGACCGGGATAGGCTCAATGTATCAGCTCAGCTCTGTATACGTGTCTGCAGTCTATTGAAACATTATATAGCTTCTTGGACTATACAGCTCCTTCCTGATGCTTTACTGCTCTGGAGAATCAGAGAGGAAAGATTTAAACGGAGCTTGAAAGGACACAGAAGTATGGCACTTTGAGAAGATGCTACTATCCTTATTCTCATGACCTCTGTGCCATAGGTGTCATGTTTCTCATTTGCAATGAGAAGATAACCTAGGTTATATCCCAAATGACAACTAGAGCAATAACCAAGTGTGTGTGTGGTGAAGTTGACTTGAAAGAGGTTGCACTAGATGACCTCACAGGTCACAGCAATGCTGAGATTTTAGGATTCTATAATTAGCAATAGTAGGGGAAAGGTAACATCCATATATGACATAATTTTTCTTTTTGTCATCCCAGGTACAGGAAAAGTGACCTATCTAGGATTATAGTCAATGCTTAGATTTTCTTTCATTTTCTCTCTTTGTCTCTTTTGAAATTAGATAATGTTATTCTACATGATTTGCTGGAACAACTTTCAATTTAATTACTTTTAGTTCAAAATCAAGTCACAAACAGAGATAATCACTTTCAAAGCATTCCTACAAGCTCGAGCTCCTGGCTCATATTGACCACTTTGTATTCAAATCAAATTTTGCAGGAGATGTCAATGGAACCAATTCCCCATTTATGATTAATTCAGAGTCCTCCATTTTATTAAAAGGTTATGTCTTTTCCATAGGTTCATAATTTTTGCATTTGGGTTCATTTTTTCTATTTTTTTACAATCCAAAGAATTTTTTGCTAGATTTGCACAGTTCTCCACTTGAATTTGAAACAATGGAAATAGGCAAAAAATAAAGAAGTCATACTTAACACAAGAACACAAGTACAAATACTCCCATTGTAAATGTTGATGACACCATTGGAACTGTATTAGGGATAGAATTGATCACTTCATTTTCTACATATTTATGGTCAACATTAAAAGGGACACTGTCCACTACTTTTTTATGAGTTATAAATGGTTGGGTTTGGAGGACTTTTTTGTTGTTTTGGTTTGGTTTGGTTTTGGTTTTAGTCTCTGTTGTTTGTAGAACCCTCTTAGAAGCTTGGAAATAAAATTTCTTTCCCTAATTAATTTGTCATTTTTCATTTTGAAACTGGGTTTGGGAATGGATGTAAATAAGCATGGGGTATTTTCATCATTCTTGCGGGCTTGTACGAATCTAAATCCCATCTCTCAATCCTTTGACTGATTTTGAAGTCCTTATGAGAAATAATGTCATACACATTAGTATTCCCATTTTGTAGGTGAGGAAACTGGGGGAAAATGCTAGTCTCATGTCACCAATAAATGGTTATTCTGGGAGCCAAATATTTTGACTACAAATTGCATTTTTTTTTCCCATAAAACCTTCTCTTCTCAGATGGATGAACTCCTAAATTTCCAATATTTATATCTTATCTCTACTTTAGTCACCCAAGGTCAAATCCTTGTGAGTCATCCATGGTCACTCATGCATGTGTTATGTTCATGATTCAGATTTCTTATGTCCTTCTTTGTGATTATAACCTATTATTTCAAGCCTTTCTTTTCTCACAAAATTTATCATTGTCTTCATCTTGATCCTCATTTTCCTATATCCAATTCAAATATTACTATCTTTCCTTTTCCCAGTCTACTTTGATTTTACTTTACTACCTTCTTTAACTTGACCTAATCAGTTCACTATTTCTCCCCTTGAATTTGTCCCTCCTTCATAGTCTAATACTTAAATCTCTAATCCCAAACTGGGTTAATCCTACCATTGAACTTAAACTCTTCTATTTGGAATATCTCTAGAAAGAATCATTTAACTATGTTGACTGGGTCCATTGTTATCTACTCTCCCTACTCTTTTTTTTTTTTTTTTTTTTTTTTTTTTTGCTGAGGCAATTGGTGTTAAATGACTTGAGCAGGATCACACAGCTAGGAAGCTTCAGGGACTTCAGGGCCAGCACTCTATCTACTGCACCATCTATCTGCCCCTATGTTATTTACTCTTGACTGAGTAGATCTTTTTAACTAACATTAATTTTCCTGTTCTTTAATTAACTATAACTCATTAAAGAAGCTGTCTAAAGAATTCTTTTCTCCTCTACCATCTTCTCTTTCAGAAGATAACCCTACCACTTTATCAAGAAAATCAAGGCTGTTATAAATCCCCTTAGCCTGATTTTATACCTCAAAATTCTCATACCTAATTTTCTCCTCCATTGAGTTTCTGAGGAAAAGCAGGCTGTTTTTTATCAGTCCATATTTCTTTCTTCTCCATGTGTTCTTCCATTCTGTAGCCGTCTCCTCCAGAAGACTGATTTATCAATTCCTTCTTTCCTCTTACATTCAAATGGTTTTCAACTACTAGCTCATTTTCTGTTGCCTATTCTTTAGAGGGGTAGATAGATAGATAGATGAATGGATAGATAGAGAGGCAGAGAGATAAAGAGATAGATAGGTAGATAGTTTGATCCTGTAATCTGCTCAAACTTCTTTCACAAGCAAACTCTTAGAAAGCATACTTATACATTTTTTGGATCCTTTCCTCCATTTTTTACTCACAACTCTTTTCAAACTGGCTGCTGATTCCATTGACCCAACTATACTTGCTCTTCTCATATATATGATTTCTTAACTGCTAAATCCTAATAAAATAAAGAAGCTATCTCTAAATAGCTTAATTAAAATGGATTTTAAATTAATCTTCCTTCCATTTGACATTTCTGTCATTTCTGACAATGTCAACTAACCCAATCTCCTATGATTCCTTCCTGTGATTCTCTGATACTATTTTGTCCTGATTTTCCTTCTACCTATTTGACTTGTTTTCTCTCTCCTCTGTCAAATTATCACCTACATCTTACCACCTAATTTCAATTGCTGCCCAAATCTGTACCCCAGATTCTCTTCCCTTCCCTCTTTTCACCCTCTCATTGATCTTATCAGATCCCAAGGGCTCAATTATCACTACATAGATAGATGACTCCCACATCTGCATATCTAACTCTAATATGGCTCCTATCTTGAGTACACATCCCCAACTGTCTGCTATATACATCTTAGATTCATCTACCTTAAAATGGAAGTTATTACTTCTGCCTCCAACTTCCCCTATTTCTGTAGAAGATGATATTATCCTTATAATTACCCATGTTCAGAAATACAGAATCATCCTTGATTCTTCCCCTCTCTGAACCCCCTATATCTAGTTATCCTCTATCCCATTTCTGGCTTTCTCTTCTCTATCTCTAGCCATATAGCCACTACCGTGTGAGGAATTTAGTGCATCATGTTTCCTCTCTTGTACCATTCCAAGCTTTCTAATCAGTTTCTCTACTTCCAGATTATTATCTTTCTAACCTAGGCTCCACATAGCTGCCAAATTAATATTTCAGTAGGAGGAGGGTGAGAGTACATGACCATGGTACTCCTCTTGCCAAAAACATCTGGGGCTGTCTGTTGTCTTTATGATAGATTATAACTACCTCAGTTTGGCATCCAAAGCCCACTGATACTTGACTTCCCTTTAACTTTCCATATGTTTGGTATCATTTCCTTTTATATATTATATAGTCTAGCCAAACTGGTCTGATAACTTAGCCCTTCACTGCTCAACTGTTACATACCACCCTCCATATCTTTGACTTTACATAGGTTGTCCATCATGTCTTTTAAAATTCTTGGCTTCCTTAAAAAGGTACAAGTCAGGTACTGTCTACTTCTGGATTTGCCCTCTGCCCTGGTAATCTTTTTTTTTTTTTTCCTTTTTGAAATTCCTGGGTATTTACCTGAATATGTTGAATCTCCAAGAAGAATATACACTGCTAGTTGGCAAGAATTTTTTTTTCTGTCTTTGTATACACAAGGTTTATCATGACTCCTTGAACATTGTAGACATCTATAAATATTCATTGAATTTCTATTATACCAGGAGTGGGGGAAGAACAATGAAATGAGCAGTTACCTGACTTCTCTAAGATAACATTACTCCATCTCTATAATGAAGATGGAAATATGACCACTGTATACCTCAGAGTCATCAAAAGGAAAATATTCTTTAATGCTTAAATTCTTACAGTACTATGTACTATCTGCCCACTGGTTTTTTTTTTTTTCTGATCATCCACCCCCAGATAAATGGTGATGTCTAAGTGCATATATGTGCTGGATTTTTTTTTTTTCCTAGCAAATTCTAGCCACACTCTCTGCATCTTACAAAATTATTTCTTAGCAAAGTGGATAATGGTTTCTGTATTCCAGAATCTCAGAGGAGCAACTTTGAGAAATTACTTTAAAAACCAGGAAGAAAAATAAATTTTATGAGTGACTGAGAAAAAAAAAATACTTGGGGAAAGTATAACTGCCATACATTTTCTCACTTCATATTTGTGACTTCTACCTCCGTTATGAAGATCAGGGATTATGGATCTTTCTTAGTGACTCTTCGGTTTCAGGATATTCTCCATTTCTGGAACTTGAGGAAAATGGTGATGAATTCAAAGAAATTATTTGAAAAAGGCCACTGCATGGGAGAGACTACAGGATATACTGTAGAGGAAACTGAGACAGGAGTCAGATAAGAGGTGTACTAATTCTGTCTTGTTTTTTGTCCTTGGTAAAAACTTTTCTGCTTTTGCCAATTCAGTTTTCATATTAAAAAAAAAAAATAGAAGTTACAGGGAATCTTGAAATTTCAAGCTACCAAGTATGTTACAGATCATCACTCATCTCCCCAACCCCCCCCACAACTTTGTATTTATTTTATGTCTTTATTATTTCTTACAATAAAATGTAAAGTTTTTTATGAAAAGTGAGTTTTTTTTTATGTTTGGGTGTTCAATACACTTACAATAGGTGGGTATCTAAAAATCCAGTTTATTAATCTTGTCAAACCTCTCATTGTTCAAATGACAAAACTGATGTCTAGAGGACTTATGATCTACCCAAGGTGCCATGGGGGAGAGAGGGTGAGGATCAGAACTAAGATTCAAACAGAGCCTTAGAATTCAAAAAATATTTTCCTCTTCTCTCCTTTCCTTTCCTTTCTTTCTTTCCTCTCTTCTCCTTTCCTTTCTACCTCCTCTCTTCTCCTCTCCTTTCCTCTCCTTTTGTTTTCTTTTTTCTTCCTTACTCCCTCCTTCCCTTTCTTCCTTTCTTCTTCCCTTCTTTCCTTCTTCCCTCCCTCCTTCCCTTTCTTCCTTTCTTCATCCTTTCCTTCCTTCTTCCCTCCCTCCTTTCCTATCTGGCATTAGGTAATAAGCAACTTTATAGATATTCATGAGAACTTATAAACCAAATTATGGAGGAGTCATGCTTTGCACCAGTGGAGGGACTAAATAATGTTGATGAAATTGGATCTTTTGGTATCTCAGAACTCATTTCTCAATTCATTCTATCAACGTTTATGAAGTGACTTCTGTGTGCAAGGCTTTATGCTAAACATTTAAGTAGACAAATGAATAAATAAAGTAAAATTTCTGTCCTTACATTTATATAAATAATTATACATTTTTTGAAGTAAAATTCCTAATACCAGGTCAAAGGGCTCAGAGACATAAGAAGTCATTTCTATTTATGGAGATTAGGGAATAATTCATGAATAATTCATGAAGACAAGGCATCTCATCTAATCGTTTTGAAAAGGGAGAGATTCCAAAAGGCAGAGAAAGGTAGAGAAAATATTCTAAATATAGGGAAGGTCAAAAGTAAAGGAGCAAAGTTGACCAAATACATTATATGTTTATCTTAGGGTTAGCAGTCCAATCTGAGTGGAGCTTTTAGCCTAAAATACACGGTCTTCCACAGCCCATCTATCACTTCCCTCTGTAGTCTTACCTCCTGTTTCAAACCCCATTTAATTCATGCCACACTCCACTCAGAGTCTTCTTGTAATATCAAACATTCTACAAATCTGGAAATATAGCTCATCTCTATTTTTCTAAGTTTTAGAGGATTGGCTACATTCTGCAGAAAGAGATGTTGACTCATTTTATATAACAAGATGATCAGTCCATTGTTGGATCACAATTTCTTCAGTAACTGTGGTTAAATTTAATTGAGAGGTAGTGTAAATCAAGAGAAAGTTGACAGTTCAAATATTTAGTTTACAATCCTTGTTCTTTCTCTTATGGGATCTGTCACTTTGGGCAAGATCAAACTCTTTTACCTCTTCTTTACTTATGTGTAAGGTGAAGGTGTTGAACTAGATGACCTTGAGGATACTTTTCTGCTCCAAATCCTAGGAGCCTATAAATTGAGATAATACATGTAAAATGTGTTATAAACTTCCATGCTTCAATCCTTTAATGACTTTTTATTTTGTTTATTGTTCAACTGTTGCTTTTTAAGTCATGTCTGACTCTTTGTGACCCCCATTTGGCATTTTCTTAGCAGAGATACTAGAATGGTTTGCCATTTTGTTTTTCTAGTTCTTGACATATAAAGAAGTTGAGGTAAACAGGGTGAAATGACTTGCTCAAGATCATATAACTAGTAAATGTCTGAGGCCTGATTTGAATTTAAGAGCTTCCCTTTGTCTAAATCGCAATGTCACATATTCCTTACCAGATGGATTCATGAGATTTTACAGTTCAAGTCTCTCTCTCTCTCTCTTTTCATGTGTATAGACAGACACATGTATGTATATATGTATATACATAGATGAATGTATGTGGATGTGGTCTGTATGCATACATGCAATGTGCATGTACACACATGTATCATATAAGCATATGTGTACGTACTACATATGCATACACAAAAATTCCAAGTTGGATAGGCTTCTGATCATGAAAGAACTTCATCCTTAGCTTTTTGGTCCTTAGTTGGCAGTTGAGGGACCTATCAGAGTTTATTATTTTCTGCTATTGCTTTTGTTTTTCTAAATCCCCTTCATGGCATGATGAGGTATCAGACATAGATTATTGTGATTGTCAAAAGCTTTAAAACTCTTAATACAATATGAGGTATGATGACAATAATCATCCTCATTATTTTATCCCTCAAATCAGGGATTTAATTTCCATAGTAACAATGAACAAATAATAATAGCTAACATTTACATAGTACTTTAAGGTTTGCAAAGTGTTTTACATACATTATCTTACCAGAGATAATGGTGAAGAGCCCTGAGGCTGATGCTATTTTTATCCCCATTTTATAGAAATGGAAACTGAGGGTGACTTAAGTCAAATGATATCTTGTTTCACTTAGGGAGTAAATAAAGCAAGATTTAATCTCATTTCATGTTGCCTCCAAATCTAGAGCTTTAGACACGGTGACAGGATGTCTCTGCGATAACAAAAGCAGAACAAGACAAACAAAAAAGTAAATATGTAACAATGGCAGAGCCAAAGCTTTGGGTTTACTCATCCCAGAAGATATTTTCATAAATATTTTGATATTTTGACTCCTCTATCTAGTCTGTTCCCCCTTTTTTTAGTACATGGGCCTGTTCCATTAATATATGGCATTTCATAAAGCTCCAGGACATGCAAAACATTTCATATGACAACTTTGTGAGTCATGTGATCTATTATTGCCAATTCATCAACATTTTGATAAGTACCAATTGGATGTATAGCACTGTCAATTCAAAGACAAAAACAAGAGAATTTCTGCCTTATAGAAACTTAGGGCATATTGGAGGCATGTATGTAAATATTAAATACTATACATCAAAGTGATTCCATTTTTTAAAAATTTATATCCAGACCTTTAAAGGGGAATATAAAAATTTAGATCAGCAAAGGACTTTAGAGACTTTCCTGAGACCTTGAGAGTTTGGCTGAATCACCCATTGCCAAAGACCTAATAAGCATCAGGGTAAGGCTTAAACACAGAAAGATGAATCTTCCTGACTCCAAGCCTACTACTCTATCATGGACTCAAAGTCCATCCTCTCATTTAAATTTTTAAAAAAATTTTTTTCATCCCCTATTTATTGTATTACATAGCTCCCCATCATTTTCCTGGCAATGAGAAAACTAAAGTCTACAAAAATGCAAGGATTTGTCAGGGTTAGACAATTAGTAAGCCTTTGAGTTGACAATTTTAATCCAGGTCTTCTGACTTTAAGTTCCATACTGCTTATATAATACTGCATTAATTTTAATCACATTGACTTTTTCTGGAGAGCAAGTCATACTTTTCATTAGCTTACAGATAATTCCAAAGACAGATTCAATGAAAATCAAAAATTTGTATAGTGCTGTTTAGTAGCCTCAACAGTTGACAATTGATCACTGACATTATTATTATTATTATTATTATTATTATTATTATTATTATTGTAAATCACTATTAGCATTGAATGGAAACAGAGATTAGATAAATAGAATTTGAATACACATCTCCAACCTACACATTGTTGATGAATTAACATTTATTGAGCACCTATTATGTGCCAGATACTATATATTTACTACTATGTCCTACCCAAAACAAAAAGAGTAGAGGGAATCAGGACCCTTGATTACTGGTTACTCCTTTAGACAAAGCTGTCACTCTTTATGGGACAACTGATGCAAGAACATTGTGCAAAAGGAGGGCTTGGAAAGATAGTTATAGGGTTTGATTCCCAATGGCACCTTCATCGCTGCAGCTGGGAGTAACAATTATGTTCTAAGTGCCCTGAGGAACCAACTATTCTACAGTGAGTGAAATTTGTACAGAGAAGGAGCAAAATGGCTTGATGATGCACAATGAGTGAAGGGTAGGCAAATTCTGTTGTTGATTACAGGGATTGTGGGATTTGATCCTTCTTCCTATTTTCAAATTCAATAATCACAACGTTCACAACTCTGGTGGTGACTGCCTGCTTTAGAGTAGAGTGACAAACTCAAATTAAAGCAAGGGAAAACAATCTTTGCATAAATCAATATAAGCAAGCTTCATGTTGTCTTAGAAAACAACTTATCAACATTATCTATGTTCCATAGTATTTTATTGGTCAAATTTTTCCCAATTTTGTTTTAATCTGTTCTTGATAACATGGCAGTCTGCACTGCTATCAGTATATTTGACACTTTTGCTCTTTAGGACCATGACATTGATGTGTTATCCATTTCTCTTTTGATGATGTATGTGTTTTATTGATTATCCTGATTTTGATAGTTCCCACTCTTGAGATGAGAAAAGTATAATTCAGAATTGTTAGATAATTTTCCTAAAGGCACTCTGCTGTAAAAGAGTAGAATTAGAATTAAGTCACAAACCCAGACCTTACTACAACAGACCCAGTGTTCTAGAGAAACTTGATATGGCAGAAAGAATTGGAAGGGACTTTAGGAAGCATCTTTAGCCAACTATTACATTTTACATTTGAGAAAATTATCATAGAGAAAAGTGAAGTGATAACCATTAACCATTATGGACAACAGGAGTTCTATCTGTCTATTTGTTGTTTCCTTTCCACTCTGCTGCCCTCCTTTGAAGAGATATTCAATTGGTATAAACATTTAATAATGACTTGTCCATCCTTTAACTGCAATGGATATGTCTGAATACAAATTTCATGATGATTGGGTATTTTTATTTTATTGGGCCTTTTAGCCTGTTATATTACTGGAAATGCCCTGGTCAGAAGAAATGGGAATCAATAATGTAGTTTCATCATTCTAATTTGTCCCAGAAGTAAAATCATCTGAAGTAGTTTGGGACAATAATTGATAAAAGTATAATAAAATTTCACCAGTGTTTTACATTTAATTCTAGAATAAGCATATACATGCATACCAACTAAACAACTTCTGATTGCAGTAGGAGACTCAATTTCCTGGGGGAAATCTCTATCCCTAAGATTTCTTAAATGATTGAAGAGGCAGTAAGCTATAGGGAACAGAAAGTGGAGGTAGATAGGCTTGAATCCCAGCTCTGCTATTTAAGAATTGCATGGCCTTGGATAGTTAGCCTTTCTGTTCCTCAATTTTGTCAACTATAAAACATGAATAATAAATTTACGACCCACTTCATGGGGCTTCACTAATTACACATAGTTTCAGGAGAGAGATTATCTAGTCCACTATATAAAGCTGAATTCTATAGAAGGAGTCTTTGGATAGATTTCAGAGTTTTATGAACTTGGATGGGAAAAAGAAAATACATTTTTATTTTCAATAACATCTAATAGAAATTTCACATTTCCTTCAATTCTGAATATTTAAAAATAATCATTATTCTGAGAAGATGGTCTTAAACTTCAACAAACTAAGTCATCTATGAGACAAAAAAGTTAACAAACTTAATTTAGGTCATTTTTTTTTTTTTATTCTGCAACAACAAAACTGAGTCAGAGACAGATTTAATGACGTTCTTCTGGTCTCAGGCAGGGCTGATGATTTGAACACAAATCTTATATCTCTTGTGCTTTATCTATTATACTTTTTTATTGTTGCTAGAAAGATGAAATATGATAATGTTAAAAAAATTCTATAAACATTAGTTATGACTATTTTAGTGAAAGGGTTTCTAACAAGGAGACCTGGGTTCTAGCTCTTCCAGGACCTCATTGTATGACCCTGGACATATTAATCTTTCTGGATCTCCAATTCTATTTGTAAAATGAGATGCAGGAGATTAGACAAGATGATCATTCTGTCCCAAATGACAGGTTTGCCTTAAGACCAGAGTTATAAATGTGAGTCAGAAGTAGCCTTAGATTTTATACATAGCAAATCCTAATCCAATAAACTGCCAGAACCTAGAAAGCTTTGGGAAGATTAGTTCCTTATGAACAGGCATAGACTTGAGCTGGGACTCAAGTTTAAGTAACATTTTTTCTATCAATACCCCAGAATACAGTGAATGGAGAGAGTTCCTTTTTTCTCCCTCTCCTCATCTTTTTTCAGACATTAGTAAAATATGAATATGAATTATTTATTATGTATTTATTCAGTAGTGGGTTTGATCCATAATTATGATTATGATAGTCCACTATGGAGAAAATGGTTGATTAGCCTTCCTCAAACACAAAAACATTTAGAAATGACCACATTTATTGCAGGATGTTACACTTGAATTTAGACAAAGCCAACAGGCTTTTCTTTCTTCCATCTTTATTTTTTAATATCTTCCAAGTAAAAATACCATTGTTAATGTAACTACTGTTCCTCCTTCTGCCTCTTTTATTTCTATTTGTGGTACATAGCTGACCCTATCTACCAAATGCAAAAACTTGACATCAAGCTTTGATATCTTTTCTTATCTTATCCCTTAGGAGACAGATCTAATCAATTCTACAACATCAAGTTTTATATCATTCTCTCCTCTCTATTTCCCTAGTTGTCACTCAGAAAAAGAGTCTCATTACAAAGAATGATAGAGTCTTTTAGTTAGAAAAGACCTCTTGGTCATTTAAGTCAACTACTAAAAAAAATAAGAATTCTCTCTACAATACTCCTATTATAACAAATAGTCACATTTCTCATCAGTTGTCCTTCCTGGTTTTGACTCCATCCTCATCATATGTTCCACTCCTTAACCCCAGCCAGGATAAGCCCATCAACCCAGAAAATATTTTAACTTTGACACTCACACTTCACTAGTATCCTCATTTATCTCTGTCCTTATTAGAGGGCTGGAAGGCACAACAAAAAAATCATCTCAAGACCTCCCTTAAAGTTGGCTCAGAAGCTCAGCTAACTCTCCATTTCCCATCAACCCCAATGTTCGGTTTGAATTTTATCATTATCAATTGTCTACCTTTTGCTGTCTCGTCCTTTTCAATTTCATTTTGTATATTGTTTCCCCTCTTGCACTGTAAGCTTCTTGAAGGCAAGGAATGTTTTTTGTTTGTTTGTTTTTTTCTTATTTGTAGCTATAGCACTTAGCACAGTGTTTGGATCATAACAGGCACTCAATTAAAGTGGGTATTGGCCATCTCTGTACACAGCCAGTTCCATTTTTAAGGTGCAGTACTATCTTACAATGAGAGGAAACTGGCCTCCAGAGAATCCTGTCTTTGCAGCTCAAAAACTTAAATGATAAAAATGGAGGGGAAGTGAAGCATTGGAGTCCTAGGGATGGAGACCCCCGTTACAATTAAATTGCATAACTCCATAAGATCATGAATTGAATCATAGTTATGATGGTCATTGTGGTTTGGGAGTAATATGTCTTTTGTGGAAAAGTCAGAGCAACCCCCTTTTCAACCTACATTAGTTCTATCTAGTCTTTGCATCTGTCATGAAGGCAGATGGAATCATATCTGAGTTATTAAGGGACACTTACACAAAGCCTTCTGGAATTTTAGCTAGTTTTAGATGTTTTGATATCTCAGAAATTCTAGTTGGTTGAAGTAGTCACACCCATTCTGGCTAAGTACAGGTTCTTGAAATCTTAGAGCTGAAAGAAGGGTCCTTTGTTGTTATTGTTGGGTCATTCTAATTGTGTTCAACTTTTCATTTTGGACTTTCTTGGCAAAGATAATGGAGTATCTTTTATTCCCCTCTAGCTCATTTTTACAGAAGAGGAAACTGAGGCAAATAGAACTAAATGATTTGTCCAGAGTCACACAGCCAGTGTTGGAGGCCAGATCTGAACTCATGAAGATGGGTCTCTCTGATTCCAGGTCCTGCGCTCTATTCATTGGGTCACCTTGTTGTCCTGAAGAGATTAAATATTGAGATTACCTTACTTGATAGAAATGAAGTCTGAGGCTACTAAAGGGATTGAGGTTGTCCATATTCACACAGCTAATTAATCCTAAAATGGAAAACTATATAATATATCTCCTTCCTTTTGATTTCTTGCTTTAGAGGATATATCACGACTCCCTAATGTGAGTCATGTATCATAATGGATGGAGCACTGTTCCTGAAGTCAAAAAGACCTTATTTCCAATCCTATCGCAGATATATACTAAGTATGTGAGCCAGGGTAAGTCATTTAACCTCTTTCAGTCTCAGTTTTCTCAACTGTAAAACTTATCTTCCAGGACTGTTGAGAAAATCAAATGGGCTAATATATGTAAAGCACTTACAGAATATCTGCCCATTTTAGGTATACAATAAATGCTTTCCCCTCCCTTCCTCTACAAGGAAAAAATGCAGCATGGCTTACTAGATTTAGAATCAAAGACTTTGATGCAAATCCTAACCCTGTACTCACTGCCTAAGTGATCTTGGGGATTTATTTCTTTGTAGTTTATTTTCCTTATCTGTGAAATAAAAGGTAGATGAGATAATCTCAAAATGCTTCTTAGATGTCCTTCTGAGTAACAGTGTAAAACTTGCTTACTCACATTTTTCACTGAAGCAGGCTTTTTTTTTTTAAGGTTGCTTTTCAAGCCCTCCTCCCCCAATTTTGTGTTTTCATTGTTTCTGGAAGGATGGACTAGGAGTCCATAATGAACATTGCTAGAAAATAGTCCCTTTTACCTGTCTCTTCTTGTTAGGTGAAGCACAATCATATTTTGTTCTGATTGCTTTCAAGGTGAACAATTTCAATCATATTTTAGGTCCACTTTTCTCCCATCAGCTTAATTGAGCATTCATGCAGAGGACTGGGAGAGGCCATTTCCCAAGCCTTATTCACAGGAATTTGCTTACGACTAAAGTCTTTCAATTATGTCAGAGGGTAGTGAATTCTTTCCTTAAGCTGAAAAAGAAGGCCCAGGCCAGCGGCTCCCAGGCAACTCTGGACTTACTCACTGGGCATTGCTAGGTAATAATAATAAAAAAAAAAGTCTGTGTGACAAAGGTCAGGTTGGACTATTCAGAGAATAAAAGAGTCTCAGGATTTGTAGGGACCTCACAGGTCTTCCAGTCCAAGACACAGCTGACACATGAATTGCCTCTCTAACATCCCGGACAAAGACTCCTCTAGCCTCTGCTTGGGCACTAGAGACTAGGCATGAAGAGCTGTCCAAAAGGACTAAACTCAACTATGCTGTTTGCAAATCCCTTCTCATCTAAATCTGATATCTGCCTTCCCACACTTTGCAAACCTAAGCGGATTAAAATGAATATTTTTTCCTTATTACTCCAGGCCTTTGGGTAGTTAGAGACTATTCTCAAGCCCATTTGATACCTTAACCGTATCTTCCTGTCGCCTCAGTTTCTCTATCTCTTACCCTATGACTACAACCACAATCTCTCTAATTTCCTTATGCAAAGCACTCCTCCCTGGACATTATTTTCTTACTTGAGTTGTTTTCCCTTTTAGACTATAAATGCATTAATAAAAGGCTAAATTAATATAATTTCTCTTTTTTTCTAAACTAGTACATGAAGAGAAAATTATAGATATGCTTTATCTGGATTTTAGCAAAGCTTTTAAAAAAAGTATTTTAAAATATTCTTTGAAGACTATAAACAGGGATGGATTAGATTATACAGTAATATGGATTTGGAAACCAATTATTGGTTGCATTATTAGTTAATGTTTTAATGTCAATCTGGCAAAAAGTCTCCAGTGGAATGCTCCTTGGATCGTGTTCACTTTTGTGCAAATTTGCATCATTGACTTGGATAAAGCTGTACAAATATAGTTGTACATCAGATTTACAGATGATACAAAGATGGAAGGAATAGCTAACACACTAGATGGCATAGTTGGGATCCAAAAGGATCTTGGCAGGCCAGAGAATAGGCTGACTCGAATTAGCTGGAATTAACTAGGAAGAAGTATGAAGTGCTTGGATACAAGAAAATAACTTAACCAGTATAAAATGTGGGAGACAGTTTGACAAATATCTTTTAGGGTAGAAAAAAGAAATGATGAAAGAAAAAGAGAAAGAAAGGATGAAAGGAAAAAATTAAAAAGAAAGAAAAGTGGAGTGTAAGCTCTACATGAATCAGCAATGTGACTTAACAGGTAAAGAAATTAATGTGAATTTAAGCAATATTAAATGAGGTATATCTTCCAGAAATAGGAAATTGACGGAACCATTGTATCTTGTACTCATCAGATCTTATCTGGAATATTTTGCTCACTTCCAAGCATCTTGATTTAAGAAGGACATTAATAATCTCTAGGGTTCCAGAGGAGGGGAAGAAAGTTGGCAAAGGGATTTTACTCTGATATTGAAGATATCTTCACTTGAATATTGAAGATACACTTCACTTCTCTAAGATAAATATCTTTTTTTTAATATAATGTGATCTTTATATATTCAGGTTTCAACCCTCTCCATTGCTGGGTTCCACTATAGAACTGTTGAATCACCTCCCACTGAGAATAATCTTCCAGGTAGTATCTCTTTGGGGCAAAATAGAGTAGGACTCTCTCTCTCATTCTAGTCACTCTGACTTTTAAAAAATGTCACTTGCCATAAATGAGCAGTTTGGTCCACTATTCTGACTCATGCTTTTAGTGTTCATGTTGGTTATTGAAGTCCTCTGTACATAGTAGTTATACTAATCATCATTATTATTTTTATCATTAGCTATTATTTGCATTACTTTTGGGGCATTAATAAGCTTTAAATTTAATCTACTTGCTTTTGTGATAATCAAATGTTGCTTTGACTTCCAAATTCTACAAATTACTGAGTCTGATCCATCATAGGCTGAGTAATCATCCAACCCAGTCTATGTCCCTGAACTCATCCTTAGTTTTCAATTAAGATGCCTGATTGAGAAATAGAGGCATATGAAATGAATCTTTTAATAACTCACAGGATCATCCATTAAGTAAATTGAAACCTAAGGCCTGAGTAAGTTGAAAGACTAAAATTACTTCTAGCCAGAATCACTGACCTCTTTCACTCTCATTGGGCTTCAAAATAGCAACAATTGAAGGAAAGATCCTACTACAGTTTATTGAAGCCCTAGCTGCATGCATTGCTGTGCTTATTAGACAATTTTTATATGTCTCTCTGGGTCCCTGAACATTAAATCTTAAATGGGAGCACTTGAAATTCTATGGGCTCTGGGAGTATATTCATGACATATCATGTGATCTTTTGGGACACTGAAAGATTGTAAGAGATTAAGTAAATATTGTTGAGTTGCACATTATTATGCTCACCTGGACCACTTTTCAGGATGAATTAACTGAAGGACTAACTGATTAGGAAAGGAAAGGAAAGGAAAAGAAAAGAAAGAAAAGAATCACAAATTGGCTATTGACTAATAGTTTGGGTAAATCTTTTGTTCTCTCTGGGCATGGGCACAATAGAATGAGCATGAAATAGAATGGGGTCAGAATTACTTCAGCATTTGTTAGATATATACTCTCTGTTAAATAATATTTCAGTGAAGCACATTTTCCTCATTAGAAAAATAAGAATTATTTGACTTGTCTTCCCCATACAGTTGTCAGGATAATATTAAGTGACTAATAGTAAGTGACTGATAAGTAATAAGTGCTTGATTAAAGTTTGTTGAAATGACAAAATTAGACTAACACTCTTTCAAATTTAGAGCACTGTATAAAATATACAAAGGATGGTACTTTCAAGCAATTCTTATAGTTAGAAACACTTGGTTTCAAGTCTCACCTCCAGTTTTTACTGGACAAATAATTTCATTTCTCAGTACCATAGAACTAGATTTTGATAAGAAAATGAGTATCTACTTTATTGTAGAAATTATTATTAGAAAACATTACTTCCCAGGAATATTCCATCATCCTATACTGGGAAAGCCACAGGAACACATATGCTGTATTATATACTTATGGCAGTTTGGTAGTGCATGTAGAATAGATAGCTTCAACTGGAGTCAAAAAGACATGAATTCAAACCTGGTCACAGATGCCAACTGATTTCATGACCCACCTTAATGCAATCTGCCTCAGTTTCCTCATTTGCAAAGTGGAAATCATTATAGCCCTTTATTCCTAGAGTTTTTTGTGAGAATAAAATATTTATAAAGCACTTTATCAGCTTTAAAGTGCTTTATAAATACTAACTATCCTCCTCTTCATCTTCATTTGGATAAACAAATATATTATTGCCTGAAGTCAGATTTCTACTACACTGTTCATTCAACTATCCTTCAGTGTCTCCTACAAGCCAAGCCTTATGTTAAACATTGAAGATGCAAGGAGAAGCTAAAGAACAGTCTTTGCTCTCAAAGGACATTCTCATGAGGCAGGTAACATGTACATATCTACAGACATATAGAATATATACAGAGGAAAAGGAAGGTTATCTCAAATGGAATACATCAGAGAAGGCTTTTTTGTAAAGATAGTATTGGAGCTCAGTCTTGAAGAAAGGCAAGGAGTTAGGTAAGAAAGAGTGCTCTTCAAGCATGGGAAACAAGCAATGAAAAGTCAGAAAATCAGGAAATAACTTTTTTTTTTATGATAAACAAAGAGCCAAGAAGCCTGCATCAGTATATTGTAGAGTCAATGAAGTTAAATAAAGTGTTAGATGGGGTAGTTGGATTGTGTAGTGGCTAGAGTGCCAGGCCTGGAGTCAGGAAAACTCATGTTTTAGAATTCAAATCCAGCCTCAGACATTTATTAACTGTGTGACCCTGGGCAAGTCCTTTAATCCTGTTTGCATCAGTTTCCTCATTTGTAAAATGAGGACCTGGAGAAGAAAATGGCAAATCACTCCAGTATCATTGCCAAGAAAACCACAAATGAGGGCACCAAGAATTAGACTTGCCTAAAAATTGACTGTACAACGATAACAAAAGCTGTTAGATGATTAGAAAAATAGGAAGGTATCAGGTTGTAGAAGATTTTGAATTATTCACATCCTATTCAAGTATAGGAATTTCTCAGAATCAAAAGTCCCTGATTTGATTTTTTTTTTTTGAAAAAGCATCCTCAATGGGGGCTTTCACAATGCTATCTCATATTTATATACCTCTTTACTTTTTATAAAACACTTTTTTCACAATGATCTTGTGGAGTTTAACACAGCACCTGACACATAGCAGGCACTTGCTTAATAATAGCTAGTTGACTGGCTGTGGTAGATGGACAGAGAACTTGAGTTTAAATCCCCCTGTCTCTTCCCTTTCTAGGTAATCTTGGTAAGTCATTTAATTCATACAGGCCTCTGTTTTCAAAAATAAGGGATCTGAGCTAAACTGTAAGACCCCTTTTCATTATTTTTGTTTTTCAATCATTTTCAGGCATGCTCAACTTTTCAAACCCATTTGAAATTTTCTTGGCAAAGACACTGGGGTGATTTTTTTTTTCCTTCCTCAGCCCATTTGACAGATGAAGAAACCTAGGCAAATAGGGTTAACTAACTTACTCAGGGTCACACAGCTAGTACATCTCTGAGGTTGGATTTGAACTTAAAAAAATGAGCATTCCTGGCTCTAGCTCAGGACTCTATTCATGATGGCACCCAACAGCCCTTTGATTCTTAAGTACCTTAAAGACAGAAATATTTAAATACTCCCCATACTGTACCACCATCTAGATGACTCCATCTAAGCCAAAAGATTCTTTTTAGCCCTGACATTCTGTCTTCTCTATTCTGATGTTTTGTACTCTATGTTGCCTTTGAAATCTATAACTCTGAAGTCTAAACTGAATAGTTTGTCCTCAATCCTTTGCTGTGATTAATGACAACCAAGTTTTTTCATGGAAAAGTGCTTCAATGTGTCAAGGAGCAGATCTTCCCAAAAAGTAAGAGAGAAAGAATGTCATCCAAGGGGAAGGGAAAATCAGTGGTTCAATAGCTTATATTTGTCATATTTCTTTGACTTGCCTTCTGGAGACAATAAAAAGTAAAACAAAATGTTATGGTCATTCATGAACTTTTGGGTGAAATAACTACAAGGTCAAAGAAAGAAAATATTCAGATAAATTGACCAGAACAAAGTGGTGTTTAATATAATAGAAGGAGAGTATTAATAGGACTGTCTTGATTATCTTTGATGGAGTTGGGACCAGGCTGATCTTAGTGTATTTTGTGAGAAACAGAGCATTTCGGATTCACAGGTCTTTTACTTGGGAAGACACCCAAAAACAGAAATCTGGGGCTTTCTTTATACTTAATCTTAAGGGCAAAGACTTTCACAGTCTGGGTTTTCTTGGCTTTATCTAGAATAGCAGAATTCATTCATCATCTTCTATGGCCTCTAAACTTACTATCTTAGAATAGGATTTGACTTGCCAACACTGGACCAAAAACAGCAACATCTCTCTACAGACTTTAAGGAGCATAATATAGAGAGAATACTAGATTTGGGCTCAGAAGGCCTGGATTTAAATCCAAGCCCAGCTAACTGCATGACCTTGAGCAAATAACTTAAAGTCTTTGGGCTTCAATTTTCCTCTGTAAAATGAGAGGCTTGGCTTAGTTTAAGGATTCATAACCTAGAGTCTGTGAACTTGCTTTATATCTATTTTTTTAACCTTGCTCATTTACAAAATATAATTGATTTTTGTTTTTCTTGGTTTATGTTATATAGTTGAAAATCTTGTTCTGAGAAAGGAATCCATTGAGTTCACCAGACAGAAGGATCCAGTACACACATAAGGTTAAGAATCATTGGCCCATATCACTTTCTTTCTTTCTGTTGTTTTTGCTGTTGTTTTTCATGGGTTTTCTTTCACAACATGATTAACATGGAAACATGTTTTGCATATATATTGCATATGTATAGCCTATATCAAATTTCTTGCCATCTCAGAAGGAGGGAGAGAATTTGGAATTCAAATTTTAAAAATGTTAAAAAAGTGTTTTTATATGTAATTTCAAAAAAGAAAAGACATTATCGGGGGTAAAAAAAAAAATCACACACAAAATCACTGATCTAGATATTCTTGAAAAGCTCTCACAGTTCCAATGTCACCATCTTCTTTTTGAGATTATCTTTCATTTTAATTGCATTTATCTTGCTGAATATTTGTATATTATCTTACATAGTAGAATATGAACTACATGAGGGCAGGAACTTGCACCTGCCCTTCTATGTATTTTTAGCACTTAAATCATTGCTTTATACAATATTTTTTCAGTGACTGATTGTTTCTCAAAAGGAAGGCAATGATTTTGGTTGTTCAAGTTCTAAAACTTATCATTTTAAACATTCACTACTGATGCTAATCAACTCATCAACATTTGTTCTTTATGATCACTATTGGACAAGCACATTTCTATTTTGTGACAATTCACATATATCTTCTAGTTCACATCTGAATTTCCAGAAGATTAAGAACTGAGATATCTGGAACATCCATCTGTATATAATGTTTTGTGACTTTTCATTGCAAAATAGATGATAGCTTCAAAATCTTTCAGGAATCAATCTTTCATGGTCATTCATACTATGGGGATAAAGATCTATATGGAGTCTCGATAAGCAAGACCCATTTTCAGGGATGTTTTATTGAAAGACAGAAGGTTTTCAAGGATATAAGTGAAACAAATTGTGAAAGACTTGTCTTCTGAGAATTAAGGATATGTGCAATTAAATTATGTGGTGCTCAAACCCTGAATATTAAAAAAAAATCATAGGCGGGATTCTATAGATTGTTTATTTGATAATCCTTCTACTGTACCCAGGTCCACATGGAATATATTTGAAGTATATCTCACCTAATTATAATTCTGTACACTAGAACTAACAAGCACACTCAGAAGTATACTGGTCCATGTTTAGCAATTAGGTCTCTGAAAGGATAAACAAGGACATATTGAATACTTTTAAGCTTCATATGCATTATTATAATTTTCCCCATAACTTTCTTAGGCCTGAAAATTCAACAAAATAAATCCTGATGTAAAACATTTCTATTATATAAAGAACATCATTGAATATTTAACAATTAACTTTCTTTCCTGTGGGTTTGATCTGGTTCCAGCATATCCTTGTATAAAGCCCTGTGAAGACAGTTCACCATACTCACTGGGTTGAAACTCATCTTTAAATGTCCATTTCTCTTTGAAGAAAAGAATGTTCCACTATTTTGAGTTACCACAAACTGCTTCAAAGAATTAGAACCATCTTTCATCCTAAAAGTGACTCTAGTCTTTCAGAGAGCCCAAGGAGTTGCTACCAAATAATTTTTCTGATGAAGATATACCGATAAAACTCCACTGCTACAAATCTTCAGTGGCTTCCTAATGTATCTTCAATCAACCTCAAACTTCTTAAATGGCATTATAAATCTTTCCCAGTCTGGCTGCACTCTATTCTTTTACCCTGATCTTTTAGTATTTACCTACATGTTCTCCAAGGTAAACCCAAAGTGATTGACTTCTTTTCCCTTGGAATATTGCTCACATATTTTTTCTTTAATGTGCTTGGAAAACTCTTCCTTTCCCTCTCCCACCTCAAAACCACAAGGTAAACCCAAAGTGAATGACTTATTTTCTCTTGGAATATTGCTCACACTTTTTCTTTAATGTGCTTGGAAAACTCTTCCTTTCCCTAGCCTACCTCAATTAACTCTTGGGCTATCCATTCTTTAAAGATGGGGCTAAATAATTGACTTCCAGAAAACCTAATTTGATACTCCATGTAGGTTTCTAACTAGGACTGTGTTCTTTCCATCCAAACCCACTGATTATTTCTCATGAACTAGACAAAGAAGATACAAAGACAAAAAGAAAGCATTGTTTGTCCTCAAAACAAAACAAAACAAACAAAACAAACTTGTGTTTTACCAGGAAAGGCAAATATGAATACACAAGCAAATATGAAAAAACACAGCAGTCTTAGTCTAGATACATTGAAAAGGCTGTATATCTCACTGAAAATAGCTAACTTTAGGTTTGAAAAAGACCTTACATTTAACTTAGTCCAAGGTCCTCATTTTATACAATGAGGTCCTGGTTGATTAACTATTTCACCGAAGTCAAGTGACTACTAAGTTTGGCAATTTAAATCATAGGAACAAAGGAATGAAAATTTAGAGCTGGATATCAAAAGCCATCTAGTCTAATCCATTTCCTCTTTTAACAGATGAGAAAACTGAGACCAAGGTCATTCAGGTAGGAAGGATCTGATAGGGGATTTGAAACCTCTTCTCAGACTCCTAATCCAATGTGGTTTTTTTTTTGTTTTTTTTTTGTTTTTTTTCCCATTAGATAACAGCTGTCTCAAACTGGATATTTGAAAGGGCATGCTATAACTGGAAATAAATAGTTCTTCCAGTGAACTCTGATTGGCAGCACTTTGTCTATTCTGAATAGTTCTGAACTCCAAGTGGGAATTGAATAATCAATAGAATACTGAAGCCTGAAACCCATCCTGAAGCTCTTGGGAAGTTGGAAGGGCAAAGCTGACCTTTCCTTGTTGGATGCTCACTCCAATGTTTAATGAGGTTGCAGACTCACAGAAAAGTGCATGATCAGTGGGTGTCAGAAAATTATTTCATACTTATTGGATGCTGATTGTTACTGACACAGATTCTTTTCTTCAACTTCCGCCTTGCCTCCAGGGGTCTTATTGCAGGTTTTAAGCATTAGGAAAGGCCAAATTTAAGGGTTGGCAGTCTTAGAAAGAAACCATGTGGTAAGATGGAAATAACACTGGCTGTGACAACAAAAAATTGGAGTTTTCATCACTTTTTGGCTACCACCTAGTCACATGATCCCAAGCATACATAATTATATTACCACTTGCCTGACAAAGTTTCCATTGACAGACCAATTTCAAGACCCACCTCTGACCAGCATTAACCATATATTACTCCATGCATATTAGTTATTCCCTTTGTGCATCAATTCCTTCATTTGTCAAATAAGAATATTTTTAATAGCTCTATCTCATAGTCTTTTTATGAGAAATAGGAACTACAAAAAGAGAAGCCACCATATTTTAGTGAAAAGGGCACTGTCCTTCGAGGCTGTCCAGACCTGAATTCTAATCCCATTTCAGATATTTTTTAGTTGTCTGAATATAGGCAAGTCCCAATTTCTCTTAGCCTTGGTTTTACCAAGTGTAAAATAGGGATAATAATAGCCATGATTTCTCAAATATGATAATACATGTAAATGATTATTCAAATTGTAAAACAGCTATTTTTAAATTGTAAAATAATACACAAAGGTAAATTGTTACTATATATGGAGATAAGCTGATTTCAGAATTCTATACATCAAACATAAGAGGGAGTTCAGTATTATATAATGAATAAAGAATTTACCTTGGATCTGATATATAAAGGCTTTGTGATAGGTCCCAATGTTGGTAAATCATTTAACACCTCAGTGTTCTGTCCAAGTTTAAGACTAATAGACTTCAGAAAAGGTGCCATATTCATTTGAGGGAGAAGTTTTCTTCAAAACTCAGCTCAAATCTTACGTTTTGTAAGACGCCTTCCTCAGTTTTCTCTTCTGCTACTGCCCTCCTTTGAGATCAACTTCCATGTACTCTCTATACATCTTGTTGGTAAATTGTTATGTGTATGTTGTATTCCCCACTACAAGATGAGCTTCTAGAGAGCAGGGACTGTATATTTACATTAAATTATATCCCCAAGCTTTACTCTAGTGCCTAGAACACAGGCAGAATCATTGCCTAACTCAGGGACTGAAGTATTCTTCCATGGTTCCTAATTTCACAGAGCTTACATTTTAGCAAAATACAGTAAGTGAATAAGAGAAATGCAAATAGTGAACTGATGCTAAGTGAAATGGGCAGAACCAGGAGATCATTATATACCTCAACAACAATTCTATATGAGGATATATTCTGGTGGAAGTGGATCTCTTCGACAATGAGAAGATCCAATTCAGTTCCGATTGATCAATAATGGACAGAACCAGCTACACCCAGAGAAAGAACACTGGGAAATGAATGTAGACTACTTGCATTTTTGTTTTTCTTCCTAGGTTATTTTTACCTTTCTGAATCCGATTTTTGTTTTGCAACAAAAAAACTGTACAGTTGTGTATACATATATCATATTTAAGATATACTTAACCATGTTTAACATGTATGAGACTGCCTGCCATCTAGGGGAGGGGGTGGAGGAAGGGAAGAGGAAAGTTGGAACAGGAGTGATTGCAAGGGACAATGTTGAAAAATTACCCATGCATATGTTCTGTCAATAAAAAGCTATAATAAAAATAAAATAAAATAAAGTAAAAGGATAACTTCTTTAGATCTTATGAGTATTGGACTAAAGTAGAAATCACTTGACAATTGGATGAAACCAAAACTCTTTTAGGACTGATAAACAACATTGAGGGAAGGAAAGGAAAGAGGAAGACCAAGACCATATTCTCAAAATTCATTCCATTCTATCTGTGAAATTTAGTAGGTCAGTGATCATACATCATAACTTTGCCAAGATTCTACACTATTTATTTATTTCACTTTACTTCCCTTGCACTAAAGACATTAGATTTTCTACTTCCAAACCTTTGCCCAAGATCTGGTCCATATCTGGAATTATCTCTCAGTTCTCCCCTTCCCCCAATCTCTGCCTCATAGAATTCTTAGTTCCCATGAAAATTCAACTCATATACTAAATCCTGTGGGAAATGTTTCCTGACCCCCTTAGTTGCTAATGTTTTTCTCTCTTCATATTCTAGGATATGTGATTATCTATTTACATGTTATAATATCCTAGTAAAATGTTAACATCCTTGAAGAAAGAGGCTGTTTTGAATTTTTCTTTATATACCCAACACCAATCCCTTAAACAGAATAGGAACTTAAGTATTTACTGTATTGTTATTCCGACCACACAATTATCCCCTTGATATTGGTGCTAATTTCTCTCTCTCTCTCTCTTTCTCTCTCTTCTCCTCTCCCCCATTATTTACTTCTATATTTTAATACTTTGTATGTTTTCCCTGTTGTCTGAACAGCTTCCTAGGTCATCTGGCAAATTAGATTAGCTAATATTTAGGTAAAATTAATCCCTACTGAGCTAAATAGTCCTAGTATTAGTTAAAAGACACATATCTTTCCTTGGTAATACCTATGTGACCTTGGGGAATCCTCTGATTTGTCCAAGCCTCAGTATTTTTATTTGTAAAATGAAAGAGATTAGTTAGACTAAATGATCTCTAAATTTCCTTCTAGTTCTTATGATTTGACACTTATTTTACAGAGGAGAAAAGTAAGGGTAGAATTAGGGAACTGGTGATGCTACTTTTTAAAAAATAATTTGAATTCAGATCTTCTGGACACTGTGTCTTTTCACTCCATCAAGTTCTGTTTGCTGATTAATAAACCTACCACCTGCATTAGTGGTAGTTCAATTCAGGTACTAAAATAAGAATAATTTTAATGGCATAAAGCTAATGCTTAGTTCCAAAAACATGATGTACTTAGGACAATAGGAGAACCATAGACTTTTTTTTTTAAAGAGAGAGAGAGCATATGAATCAACCAAAATGAGCATGCAAATCATGTATTATATCAGCCTACATTCAGTCATCAATTCAGATGCTGTCAGTCAAAAACCATTAGAGCAAGAAGGTTTCTTAGGATATAGAATAGAGAATGTCTGAAACAGATGAGACATTGGAAACCAAGGAGCTTGTTTTAGAGAGAAAATAGGATCTGAGAAAGAAAGTTGCTTGCTAAAAAATCACATAGTTAATAAGTAGCTCAGATGATGTTAGGACTCAGAACTTTTATTTTACTCTAATGGACATATAGGGGCAGAGTTAAAATGAAAAAAAAACTGACTTATGGGCTGTCAAGAATCATCTTAATTATTTTGTTAGTATATAATTTTACATTTTTTAAAGAATAAGCTATGAACCAGGGCATGAAAACCTTATGGTATTTTTTATATCTATAGGAACTGAAAATGATATATTTGTTTCCTTCTGTTATTTAATCAATATAAGGAGTAATCTATTCCAAATAGGATTCCCTACCACATCTTCTAAAATACAGGGTCAGTAAATCAGGAGTACCAATTGCTTGTCCTTATGAAAAATGGTCATGTTTATTCATGTTTTAGTTTTTCCACCAGTAATATGGAGTTCTATTAAACATGTTCCCTCTCAATTCTAACATCCTATGTTTTAATAACTATCTCTTCTAGCTCTGAGTTATGTTTCTTCATCTTATAAAAGGAAAAGCATGCTATTGATTGTAATGAAAAGCAATAAATAAAATAGCTAGTTTAACATTTATTTTATTGATGAAGACATTGGATTCCACTAACTTGCCTGTGACCAAAAAGGAACTAAGGGGCAGAAACAATTTTTGAAAACAATTCTTATGATTTTAAGATCAGGGTTTTTTCAATTATATAACATTGATGTATGATATCTTCCAGTTTAACATTCAGTGTTCTATAGGGCATCCCCATTCTTGTAATCTATATTTGTATGACTATTTATATCAAAGATTGTGTCAAATTCTGACGTTCTTTCCACTTTCCTGAAATATAGTCCTAAACTGAAGGAAGCAATTAAACGAATAGGGGATCTCTCAGTTCCAACAACGCAATGTTGAAAACAAAATAAAGTCTTATTTTCTCTTGATAATGACATAGGAAAGGTAGATTTTTAGTGTGCATAGGTGCTGAAAGTGGCAATGTGCTAACATTTTAAAGAAATAATAGTATCTGAACTTACAGATTAAAAAAAAATCACTCGCTAACATGAACACTTTAAAAAATAGCATCATTCTTTTCCTCTCAAGAGGTTAGGAACATGCTCTCCAACTTATTAAGAGTCCAGGGACTCTTGCAAGCATTGGATATCCATTGAAACCTATAGTTAATGCTACCCATTTATTTGTGCTGCTCTGTAAGCTTAAAGGAGTTTATAGAGATGAGGAGAAGCACATAGAAAATCATTTCCATTTTCTAAGACTTAAGCAATGGAGCATTAATATACTATACCAAAGTCCTGCCAACTGGAATAATATCAGAAATGGTTATGGTTTTATCATTGGAAATAATATAAAGACAGGGACATTATCTTTTGCCTAGCTGTTATGTTGTTGGCAAATGGGGCCTTTCCATCTGCACTGCAACTGACCTCTTTTTAATGAATTAACTCCCTAGTTAGAATGTGAACTCCTTGACAGGGAGTACTTCCTTGCTTTTTTATTTGTATCCATAGTACTTAGTATTCCACTTTGGGTATAATAATAATAACAATAATATATTGTTATTGCTATTACTATTAAATAAAAATAATAAATAATGTTAACTATAATGAATTACTAATTTTTTTGTTAAATAATATTGCTAATTATTGAACTATTCATTGTAATGCTAAATTATTGCTGATAAATAATATCTTTCCTTCCTCTCTTCCCTCCTTCCCTCCCTTCTTCCTTCTTTCCTTCCTTCCTCCTTCCTCTCTCCCTCTCTTTCCCTCTTTCCCTCCCTCCCTTCCCTCTTCCCTTCTTTCTTTCCTCTCTCCTTTTCTTCCTTCCTTCCTTCCTTCCCTCCTTCCTTCCTTCCTTCCTTCTTTTTTTTCTCAGATTGGGGATGTGAAGGATAGAATATGACATCAAAAACAAGACCCATTGAAAAACACCAGTTCTGTACTGATGATCTATATAAGTTAGGTACATGCTCCAGGAAAAGAGCATCACAGAAGAGAGGAACTGTGCCAAAAGATCCCAAAGTTGCCTATTTTTAAAATGAGGCAGTTGGGCTAGATGATTACTAAGAGATCTATCTCTGAGATCTATGATTCCTCTAGATCAGCTTCATTTACCAAATCTAGTTCAAGATTTCTATCTCATGTAGGTGTAAAACTCTTGGCATTCACTAACTGCATTCAGCCTCTTGGGAGTCACCAGACTGAATTTCCCTATTCTTCCCTGTGCCAAGGGCCCTGCCTTTTTTTGAGCCAGCTAACTTCCTATTTCCTTAAGCTTCTTAAAGTCGCTCTATTCAACTCCTCAGATCTCTGGAGCTACCCACCTCCCACATGCCCTCTCTTAGGTTTTAAACAGGGTCTCCCTCCCAAAGGATTTCACCTAGTGCCTCACAGAACAATCCCCTTAGACCCATGCAGGGTTGTGTTAATTATAGCAATCAGCCTACTCAGGCTGACCTAATTAAGCCTCATTAGCTTATCTCTTCATTTCAAAGCTTCTTCTCCCTGGTGAGGTTTTTACTTTCGGGGTTTTAAATGGCTACAAGCCTCAGGAAGTTTGCTTCTCCAAGGCCAGCCTTGGAATTAAAACAGTTGGAGAACTAAATCCCTTCAAACCAAGTTTAGTATTTTAGTCAAGGCTGAGCAGGAGAAACAAAGCATCTCAGAAGAATCTCACAGCAAGTGTCTGCCCCAAACTTACTCTAAATAAATGTCTTCTATACAACATTCCCAAGTATCCAATTTCTGATTGAAGAGCTCCAGTGAATAGGAACTCAGGAATAATGAGAAATAGTCAGAAAAATATTGGATTTGGAGCAACACATCCATATATATATATATATATAATTCTTCTCCATAAAATTTACTAACTGTACTCAAGTAGAAGCCATTTTATATTTCAAGATTCAATTACCCTATCTAGAAAAATGAGGTTCATTGAGCAAATTGTCTGGGTTGGTAGGGTACTCAAGGGTCATCTAATGCCTGAATGAGAATCTACTTTGGCATATTTCTGGATATATAGTAAAAGGGTCAGGTTTCAAATCCCTAGGTCTAGCAAAGTGTCACGTAGCCAAATGATTAAATTTCCCTGGGCCTTGGTTTCTTCCTTCCTTCTGTATAAATGAAGCAATTGGGATAACTGATTTCTAAAGTCCCCTGAGGTTCTAAATCTATGATCTCTTCTACATCCTCACTGACAAGTGATCTTCGGACCTCCACTTGAAAACTATTGAAGACCCTCACATTCAGCAGTATTCATAATAATGATCACTTAGCAGGAACTTAATAGCTCTTGGATAACTAATTTGTTGGAGATTTGTTCGTAGCATATTCAGCCAAAATCCATCCTTCACAATATTTCCATATGGTTTCATAAGCAGGGAGTAAAGAACTTATATGAAAGGCATAGGAAAATAATCAATTAACAAGCACATATCATGTAATCATTATGTACCAGAATTGTATTAAAGGAAAGGGACACAAAAACAGACATAAGCAGTCTTTTCCCTAAAAGAGATTTTATTCTTTGCACTTTTTTTTTTTCAGTTTAGAATTTATTTTCCCTTATTTTTATTCCTACAAGGGAAGAGGAAGTGAAATTCTTGTAACAAATATGGATAGTCAAGCTAAAAAAGTCCATCCTGGCTGTAACTAAAAGTATGTTGCACTTTGCTTTTTTAGCTGATCACCACTTTGTTAGGAGATGACTAGTATTCATCATTGAGACTAATTATATTGATCACTTCATTGAGAAAGAGTTTCTAAGTATTCCAAAACTTAAACATAGGATAGACGCTTCATAATTTTTTTTCTGATTTGATTTTCAAAGTTGTTTGTTTTGTAGGATGTTGGTATAGCATAGCAGTTCTAGTTCTGCTCACTTAAGTGTGCATCAATTCATAGAAGTCTTTTCAAAATTCTCTAAAACTATCTCTATAATAATTGTCTTTACCACACAATAATATTCCGTTTTGTTTGCAAACTATACCTTCTTCTGCCTTTCCCAAAATAATAAACTCCAAAGAATTCACTCAACTAATAAAGGCATAGAGATAATTACAAAAAATTAAATTAGACAATACAAAAATATGTATCTATCCTGCCCCTTGAGATAATCAGCTTCAGAGAGTGGGTAATACTTCATAATCAGACTTATGGAGTTGTGATTGATTATATTATCATTCTAATTTCTCAATATTGTAATTTTTTTCAGTATCGTTCTCATAACATAAATTATGTGAACAGTTTATTATTAGGGTATAGTTCCAAGTTGTTTTCTAAATATCTGGACCAGTTTACACATGCATTCTCATGAAAGGATACAGTTTGCATTATTAGCTGGATAGGAGATACAGTACTATTTTTATAAATTTGAAGCGTTTTTGCAGTTTTGATAACAGCATTTTTTAGAATATATGAATGAATTGGAGGGTATTCAAAAGCAGACAAAGTTAATTGAGACAGAAGACTATATCATCTGAGTTTTGTTTAAAAGAATTGGGTGTGGCCTGGAAAAGAGAAGACTTGGGGAATATAACTGCTCTCTTCAAGTACTTTAAAGGCCAACCTATGGAAAAGGTATTAGCAAATTGAGAAGCCATCATCACTGTAGAAGGAAAAGCCAAGATAATAGAATAAATAGCTAAAATCTCCCAACATTGCCCTCCAAAAAACTTTAAAATAGTGCCTGAAATAAATTTCTGGGAACAGCAGAACTAAAAGTTGGTGCTTCAAGAACTCTCAAATTACAGACAGTAAGGAAATCTGATGACAGATCAGAAACAGATTATAAGAAACCTCTGTATTAGTACTGGGCACAGGACAGAATATAGTTTGGTTATTTTATTACTTATACCCATTTGGAATCTCACAATTCCAAAGTAGAGAAGAGTGTTTGCAGTGAAAATGGAGCTGGAACAGTATCATTTCCAGATGCAAAAGACCCAGGGATCCTTTTTGGTTAAGGACCAGAGTACAGGACAGGAAAAAAGTGGTCACAGCTCTTCATGATCATATGGCTTAAAACTTTCAAAATCCCAAATATAGCTTTAAAAAAAAAACCTAAAATTTGGAATAATGTTCTTTTTAATGGTCCCTCCTGGGAACAGAGACCAACTTTAACATAAAGTTATATTTAAAAATGGATTAAAAATGAGCAAATAAACAAAAGGGCTCATAAAAAGTTACTATAATGATGAAAAAGTTCAAGACAAACTCAGAAGAAGAAAGCAGTATCAAAACAGCTATAACCAGCCTCAAAAATGTGAATTGGACAAAATTCCAACAAGAATTCCTGGAAGAGTTAAGAAATGATTTTTAAAAACAAATAAAAGTGGTAGAGAAAAAAATGAAGAAAGAAATGAGAGTAATACAAGCCAATTATGGAAAGATAATTAAGAACTTGTTAAAAAAAAAAAGACAAAGGTATTGAAGAAAATAAAACTTTAAAGAGGAGAACTAGCCAAATAAGAGGAAAAAAAAGTTGTCCAAAACCTCAGTGAAGAGAGTAATTTTTTAAAAATTAGATTGGGGAAGTGGAAGATAATGATTGCATGAGATATCAAGAAACAATAAAATTAAAAAAAGAAGAAAAGGGGGAAAAGTAGAAGAAAATGGGAAATATCTAATCACATAACAACTGAACTAAAATATATGTAAGAGAAATAATTTAAGAATGATCGGACTGACAGAATGTCATAATCAAAGAAAAAAATAGATATCACATTTTAATAAATCAAAAAGCAAAAGGCTCCAATCTTTTAGACCAAGAAAGTATAATATGAATAGAAAAAAATCACTGATCATTTCCTGAAATTCAAAATGAAAACTCCAAGAAATATTATAGCCAAATTCCAAACTCCCATTTCAAGGACAAAAATTTCAAAGTCATAAAAAAAAAAAAAAATTAGATAACATAGTTCCATAGTCAGGAGCACGTAAGACTTAGCAGCTTCTATTTTAAAAGAGTGGAGAGCTTGGAACAGAATATTCCAGAAGGCAAAAGAGCTAGGATTAAACCAAGGACAAACCATCCAGCAAAAGTAGGATGGGAAAATCTATATTTAATGAAAAAGAGAAATTTCAAGTGTATTTGATGAACACACCAGAGCTGAATTGGAAGAGCATAGGAAATGACATTTAAACATAAACAATAAAAGCATAAAAAGATAAATATGAAAGAGAAATCAAAAGACACTCCATAGATTAACTGTTTCTATTCCTATATGGGAAGTTATTACACATTAATTCCTAAGAATTTTATCATTATTAGGACAGATGACATTAAAGGGAGGCAATAATGTTGGGATGCTTTTTTTTTTAATGGATGGGTGAACAAAAGAGGTGCCCTGAAAGAAAATAGAAGAAAGATGAAGAGATTGAATCTTATTCTTATCTAAGTTAATTCAAAAAGAGAACACACACACACACACACACACACATACACACACAAATCAAAAGGAAAACAAATCCATCCTACAAGGATGTATGAGGGGATGTAAATGAATGTGAATATACATCCATTTGTATAGTATTTTAAAAAGTATTTAGAGTACATAAAAAGGTAAGTGACTTAAGGGAGTTGATAGAAGGAAAACAGATTTTTGGGAAGAGACCAAGGGGAGCAGGAGATAGGGAGAGGGAGAAAGGGGGAAAGGGAGAAAGAGCAAAAGGGAAGAAGAGAATTAGAGACAGAAACAGACACAGAGACAGACACACACACACACATACACAGATAGAAAGAGAGAGAGAGAGAGAGAGAGAGAGAAAGAGAGAGAGAGAATGAAAGGAAACACACACTTAGAAATCATAACTGTGATTGTGAATGAAATGAAATTACCCATAAAACAGAAGTAGATAGCAAAAAGAAGAAAATTAGACATCAAAATCTTGCAACATATTGTTTACAGAAAAACACACTTAAAATACACAGGATTAAAATATGGAGTTGAAACTGAATATTATATTTTAGCTGAAGTAAAAAAGGCAAGAGTATCAATTATGATATCAGAGTAAAATAGAAATATACCTAACTTAAAAAAATAAGCAGGAAAATTACATCTTACTAAAAATCTTATTAAAAATAACATCAATACTAAGCATATGAACCAAATGATAAAAATTTTAAACTATTTTAAATTTTGTTTTTTTAATCTTATATAATTTATTTTTCCTATTTTCATGAAAAAGCAATTTAACATTTTTTTCTCTCTCTCTTTCTTTCTTTCCTTCTTTCTTGCTTGTTTGCTTTCTCTTTTTCAGATAGAGGTCTAGTTATATTGCTTGGTCAAAGAGTATGCATAGTTTTATACTCCTTTACATATTGTTAAGTTTTTGTCTCTTCCAAGGTTGTATGATCTAGGAAGAGACAGCTGGGTATAGTGCCCAGACCAGTGATATTTACTATTCTTGTATAACATGGTTGGGTTTGCAAGGTACAACAAGCACTTTTTATCAACTCTAGAAGTTTGAGCAGTGTCCCTATTTTCTTATATACACAAACTCCACCATCCTAGTATTCCTCTTAGCAGTGGAAATAAGACCCAATCCTGAGCCTCAGATACAAATTTAGGCAATGCTTCACTCTGCTTCTAGCAAAGGGACCTCTGCAAATTTCCTGATAGATTGTCTGATTACTTTACAATCTGTGGATTGAGACATCTGGAAACCACCAGTGCTTCCCTGATTTAGTCTCCCCTGAAGCCTGTTCCTAGTTTGTTGAGACCTGATCTTTGCCATCATGGTTTGTGTTAGTTGAGCTCCTTTCTCATTCTGGTCAGCAGACTTTTCCTGTCTACTTTCTAAGTTGTCCTGGGCTGGAAAATGACTTCACTTCTTCAATCACATTTGTGTTTTATTGCTCTTGAATTTGTTTAGAATCATTATTTAAAGGTGATTGGGTGAGAGCTTAGCCATCTTGGATGTCTCAACATCCAAGTTCTTAACAGAAAAGTTAAATATTTTACTGTAGGAAATAACAAAATATACCAGTTGGGAGCCTCAACTTTCCATTCTCAGAATTAAATAAATATAATTATAAAATAAATAAGAAAATAAAGTTTAAAAGATTAAAAGTATTTAAAAAAATGGATATGATAGACTTCTGACGGGGGAATCAATTGAGAGACAAAGAAACATTTCTTTATTTTTTCAACTGTACATGGCACTTTGACAAAAATTCACCATTTATTAGTCATAAAAGCTTCACAAGCAAATGTAGAAAAAAAAGAAATACTAAATGTACCTTTTCCAGACCATAATGCAATAAAATTACATTCAGTAAAAGGCTGTGGAAGCACATATTAAAATTAATTGGAAATGAAATAACCTAATCATAAAAAAAGAGTGGAACAAAAGAACAAATCTTAGAAACAGTCAATAATTTCAATAAAGATTCATGATGAAAAATGTTGTCTACTTCCAGTGAGAGAACTGATGAACTCTGAGCACAGATTGAAGCATAACTTTTGCTCTTTCTTTATTTTTCTTGCTTTTCTTGCTGTGTCTAATTAGTTGTGGCTAATATAGAAACATATTTTTCATGGCTTTACATATGCAAATGATACTACATTGTTGACTTCTCAATGGGAGGGGTAAAGGAAGGTGGAAGAGAATTTGGAATACAATTTTAAAAACATTTAAAATTCATATTTTAAATAATGAAAAACTTTAAAAATGAAAAACATAAAAAGAGAATACCTCATTAGAGATATTTTCCAAAATATTATGACAGAAATAAAAGAAAAAGCATATCAATATTTACTTGCTCATTCACAAAAGGGACAACCAGGACCAACATGAGGAAGTTACAGGGAAAGAAATATATTTTGACTTTATCTAAGATATAATGTATTGATTCCTTGGAACAAGTTTTAATCATCTTATTTAGGAATTGTGTTCTGTTTTGGAGAATCATAATTATAAAGCTAGAAAGAGTATTTAAAAGCATAAAATTGCAACATGGTTAATGGCCTAAAAGAGTTATTCCTTGGAGCACAGATATTCTTAGCCTGTGCTGTTCTTGACCCACCAGTAAAGACTGTTGCGGGCTATGTATGATTCATTGATGAGAAACCTTTGACTTGAGTTGAGGACCCAGGGGATCTTTTAAAAGAAAAACAAACAAATAAACAACATTTCTAGCTGGTGTTCTCAACTACATCTCTTGAATTGACCACTGAGAAGTGGAAAAGCAGCCTTATCTCTACTTCTGTTGTCATGGTGATCTCATTCAGACACCACTCCTTTCTATGTGGCAGCTGATATTGGCAGTGGCAAGTGATGAGGGTACAAGTAGTTGCGTTTGAGCCTGAGTTTCTAGAAGCCCCTGCCTCTTGTTGAGATTTGGTTCTTTTATAGATGACCTTGTGAATTTCAGAAGGCGTGAAAGTCTGAAATTTCTGCCAGCTGGCATACTATCCATGGGCAAAGAGTCTCATTGGCACCTATTGGAGTGACAACGCTTATTGGCAAGGTAAACTTCTATAAAAGAAAGATCACTAGAAAGAAGATAAAGTTTGCTCTTTTTATCAAACGAGGACAGCTGTAATATTTAAAATACAAAATGAGTGTTGTACTTCTACATTATATTCAGTTATTTTATTTTTCTGTTTTGTCTGTCTTTTCTTGACCACATCTGGGATTGTCTTGCCATTGGAGTGGTTTGCCATTTATTTCTCCAGCTCATTTTAAAGATGAGGAAACTGAGTTAAACAGTGTTAAGTGACTTCATTAGTCTTACATTGCTCCTAGTAAATGTCTGAGGCCAGATTTGAACTCAAGAAAATTCATCTTACTGAATCCAGACCTGGTACTCAATCCATTATGCACTTAGTTGCCCTCTCATACATTCGTTGGCTGAATCCTGTTTAAAGTGTTCTTTTAATGATTTGATTCTTTTATACTTAGCATTGTTATCTGTGTTAGAATAAGAAATCTACTCTATATCTTTTTGATATTGTATATGCAATATTGTTTTACTTCTAACTTTCAGGCTTTCAAAAGAGGCAGCAGAGTATAGTGTCTAGACTATCACTGATACTATATTTTTACAGTGTGTGGGCTATTTAGGGAGGAGTAGCACCTCTTGTATGAAGTCTTGTTTATCCACCTTTGATATTCACCTGATATTCAATTTTTACCTGTGGTTCCAAGAAACTAAATCATATACAGTTCTCTGCAAATGATCTAAACAAGAGCTTCTGAAATTTTTTCTACTTGAGACCATTTGTATCTGAGAAATTTTTTGTTCAACCCTGAGTATATTAATATATTAAATGGGCATACAAATCAAACATTCAGTGATTTAAAAAAATCACAATTTCACAATCCTCACATCCAGTTATGTAGCCCCACATGGGATTGGAACACATAGTTTAAGAAGCTTTGGTTTAAACCAGGTTGAAGATAATTCAAAGGCTTCAAACCATCTGTGAATTAGAAAGCATCTGCTCCGAGCATGTGAAGATTCCTCTGGCAGATAGAGGAGAGCAATTTATGAAGGTGGTGTAAGCTGCCATTGTGGAACCCTCAGAGCTTGGTTTGACAGCAAAGACACCAAGAGCATCCTCAGTATCATGGACAATCGCCAGTCTTCCTGACTTTTGTCCTGCCCCTGGTTTTTGATCACTCTGGTAGACAGAATGAGGCTGATAACTTTGCCCAGCTCTGCTTTACTTAAATCCAATTCATGTGCAAGTCACCCTGCCATGTCAATGGCCCTCTCTGAGAACTCAGGACAAAGAACTATTGATTTTGTTAAGTAGTTTCCAATTATATTGGAAAGTGAATGCATAATACAGCCTGCAGGGCTGCAAGTTTGAAACTTCTACCCTAGAACACTGAACTTGAAATCTGACTTGGGTTCACATTTCCCCTTGGATACTGATTAATTCTATAACCCTCAGTAAATCATTTAACTTTTCTTTGTTTCAATGTCCTCAACCTCAAAGTTGGGGGTTGGATATGATGAGTTTTTATCCTTTTCAATTCTACTCTGGATTTTACAATCCATAACCATTACTATAATTATCAATTTTTTTTTCCTGGGATGGTCAAGATGGGGATGGTCAGTCAGTAATAAAGAGATTTCCCCAGTTCTGAATATCTAGCAAACCATAATGTCTACCTGGGCAAAGGTCAAGCAGGTAGGCAGCCTTTAATACTATGGCTTCTATCAAATGGTACCTGTACTCTCCCTTCTAAATAGTCTAATGGGATCATTTTGAAAATAAAGAAATCAATACCCAGACAATGGCAAGGATATGCACAAAGCCACTCAGTTAGTAAATAGGCAAGCTAAGATGCTACATTTGTTCTATGCAGTCTTCCCACCATGTAAAGCTGGCCTCGGGTTTTTATCTCAGTTCTGCTGAGAGGATTATATGAAACCCTTCTTCATCTTTTCTCTGCTCCAGTGAAGTTTCTTTCCTTCATGATAAAAAGAACTGAGCTCCAACTCAAATCCCTTTTTCCTCCAAATCCATGCTTTGCCTGATCCTGGTTGCCCCCAAGGTTGCAGCTGAAGAGAGCCATTTTGCTGTTTGGCAATAATAATTCTAGTTTACATTTCTATAGCACTCTAAGGTTTTGCCCACAAAATCCTGTTAGTCTTAGTACTCTCTTTTCACAGATAAAGAAACTGAAACAGATTTAATGAGTTACCCATGATGGGATAGCAAATAATAGGGAATCTGAATTTCAAATACAATATGCAAACCAGTCTAGGTTGTGTATCAGAGAGGGACAGAGACAGAGGGAGAGACAAAAGGTAGGGAGAGAGAGACAGAGAGAAAGAAACACAGAGACAGAGACATACAAAAACAGAGAGACAGAGAGATAACAAGACAGAGACAGACAGACAGAAACACACAGATAGGAAGAAAGAGGCAGAGAGAGAGAAAGGGACAGACAGAAACATCGAGACAGAGAGAGAGACAGACAGATAAAGATGGAGAGACAGAGACAGAGAAAGACAGACATTGAGAGGCAGAGATAGGGAGAGAGAGGCAGAGAGAGATACACATACAGAAGCAGAGAGAGACAAAGAAGAGAAAGGAAAGTTGGAGAGTGAAAGGAGTTCTTTTGCAGAAAATAGGGTTTCTTAACGGAAACAAGAAGTCCAGGAGTTGATAGTGTGGAGGGAGACAAGCCTGGGGATGAGATACAGCCAGTGAAATGTCAGATAGGAAAGGAGTATTCTGTGCAAAAAAAAAACAGCAAGAAGGAGGGTGTTGCTGGTTGGGAGGGAATTTGGAGGAGAGTTCATGGGAAGACTAAAAGAATAAGGAGCCAGATAGCTCACTAACTTTGACTCTACTACATTCTCTCTTCTTACAGTTCGAAGCTTCCCCCTGCTTCCCCTCCTTCGCCTCTTAGCCCATACCAGCCATGAAATAGTAATATGGCTAGATATGATCTCCATCTATTCTAATCATTGTGACTTCCCTGGGAAGGATGACTGTCTCCAATGTGTAGCTTATCAGTGGTATGTAAGTATTGTATGTAGGAAGCTGCTGCTATGAATGTGCAGCCTACAGGGACCTCCAGGCTATCCCTATGGGATGGCAGTTCCTCCCCCAAGGATACAAACTGAGGCTTCTTGAGAAGTCCCAAGGAGGGATAATTTCCTGTTTCAGGAGAAAAATGTGAGTCAGGAGCCCTTAAGTCATTGATAACAGGTGTAAAAGGGTCCCTGTGGCTAGAAAGGTAGCTAGTGGAGTCTTTGGGGAACACTGCCTGTATTTGATGGGAGAAGGGATGGTTCCTCCTTGAAGAATACAAATCTGCCACAACAACAGAGCCCTGTGCATGTTTCTCATTCCAGGAGCAGTCAGGTGTCTTGAATATGCCTGATCTGGTGCCCCAAATCACCTCTAGGGATCCATTTTCAATTAGTAATAAAAAAGATAAGCCTCACAGAATTTTAGTACTAAAAAGGGCTTTAGAATATAAAATGTTAAGACATAGAATGTTAGCACTGGGGGAATGTAAAAGCATAGTATCATTCAGCTTCTTCTCAAAAATCTCCTTTCTTTTGAGCATATCACCACAATTCCAGTTAATTATGTTTGAGTCTTTAGTGTCTTCCTTCTTTTATATTCCATATATCTATGATATTAGTTGTCAAATCCTGTTAGGTCTTGCTTAGAAAAACCACATCCATTTCCTTCTTTCTATTTATTCGTCATACTACATCTCACCTCATTCAGACTCTCATCACCTCTCACCTGAAGGAATAAAATAGCTCCTAACTATTCTCCATGGCCCTGTCTCTTTACCCTCTGATCCATTCTTCATCTTGAGGCCATAATCCACTTTCCAAGGCACTGCTGTGACCATTTCATTTTCAAGCTCAAAAAATATTCAGGGGGTCCCTAATGCTTTCAGAGTGGGACCTTCAGGCAGGTCCCAACTGCCATATACACTCCTTTAGTCTGGTGTTTTTCACATTATAGAAGATGTCTCACTTTCTCCTTAAAACTCATTTTTCTTCTCTTACCTCAGGACTTTGTTGTCACTTGTGTCTGACTCAGTGACCCAATTTGAAGTTATCTTGACAAAGATACTAGAGTGATGTGCCATTTCCTTCTCCAGATCATTTTTTACAGATTAGGAAACTGAGGTAAACAGGGTGAAGTGACTTGCCCAAAGTCACATAAGCTGGTAAGTGTCTAAAACTAGACTTGAACTCAGGTCCTTCTGACTACAGGCATAGTGGGTATTCTCTGACTTTGCTCATCCTTTTCTTATACCTAGAATGTACTCCTTTTCCCCCTCTGCCTCTTAATATTCTTATTTTTTGAGATTCAGTTTAGATATCACCTACATGAAAAGGTTTTCTTGATTTTGCCAACAATAATGCTCATTTTCTATTTAAATTATTAAATTTTCTATTTAAATTTCCCAGAACACAGTGTAACTTTGAGTTACATTGATCCAAATACTTGTTGCATCCTGGTAAAAAATTATAAATTCTTTAAAAAAAATTATTTACTTAGTATTTTTTCCAGTTATACACAAAACAATTTTTTACATTTGTTGATTTTTGAGTTCTAGGTTCTCTCCCTTATTCCCACTCACAATTAAGAAATCATATGTGAAGTTATGTAAAAAATTTCCAAATTTCCATGTCAAGTTGTAAAAGAAAACATATAACTTCTATCCTAATGAAAATAAAAATCCTCAAGAAAAATTAAGTTAAAAATAGAGAGAGATGGAGTAATAGAGAATGCTTCAATTTATATTCAGACTCAATCAGTTCCTTCTGTGGATATGAGTAGGATTTTTTGTCATAAATCCCACAGAGTTAGGTGTGGATTATTGTGCTACTGAGAATAACAAAGTTATTTACAGCTGGTCATTCTAGAATATTGCTATTACTTTGTATATAGTATATTTCACTTTGTTTATGGAGGACTTATCACGTGTTTTTTCCCCCGCTGAGAGCATCCTGCTCATCATTTTCCAGAGAAAAATAATATTCCATCAGAGAAACTTGCTTTGAGTTTTTTTTTAAACAATTACTATTGCTAATTGTATTTTCCCTCATTTATTTTCTCCTTTCATCCTGTCCCTCCTCAAAAAAAGTTTTGCTACTGACCACTCCATTCCCCAATAGGCCCTCTGTTTTATCAACTTCCTCACCTTCCCATATCCATTCCCCTCCTAATTTCCTGCAGGATAATATACTCAAAACTCTATTGAGTATGCATGTTATTTTCTAATTGAGCTAATTCTGAGAGGAAGGTTCACTCACTTCCCCTTTTCTTTCCCCTCTGCTCCATTGTAAAAACTTTTTCTTGTCTTTTTAATGGCAGATAATTTTCACCATTCCATTTCTGTCACCCCTTAATTTCATGATTTAAAAAAAAATAGTATGTATGTTATTTTCTATTTGAGCCAATTCTGATAAAAGTATGGTTCACTCATTCCGTTTCTTTCTTATGGCAGGTAATTTGCACCATCCCACTTCTCCTTTTCCCTTTCTCCCAGTACATCCTCTCTTACTCCATAATCTCATCATTTTTAAAAAAAGATATTAGTTCTTATTTAACTCATACTCATGCCTTCTTTCTATATATATTCCTTCTAAACTGTCATAATGAGAGTATTCTAATGAGTTACAAGTATCATCCTCCCATGTAGGAGTGTAAACAGATAAAATTTATTAAATCTCTAATGACATTACTCTCCTGATTATCTACTTATGCTTCTCCAGAGTCCTGTTTTTGATCAAATTTTCCATTTAGCTCAGCTCTTTTCATCATGAATGTTTCACTGAATCCCCACCTTTTCCTCTGAAGGATTATACTCAGTTTTGCTGATAGGTAATATTTGGCTTTAATCCTCCTTCTAGTGATCTCCAATATATCATATTCCTAGCCCTCCAGTTTTTTAATGTAGAAGCTTGGGTTCTAAATCTTGGGTTATCCTGACTGTGGCTCCACTATACTTGAATTGTTTCTTTTTGGATGCTTGCAATGTTTTCTCCTTGAACTGGGAGTTCTGGAATTTGGCTATAATGTTCCTGGGGGTTTTTATTTTGGGATCTCTTTCAGGAGGTGATCTGTGGATTCTTTCAATTTCTATTTTACCCTATGATTCTAGAATATCAGGACAGATTTCCTTAATAATTTCTTGAAAGATGATATCCAGGTTCTTTTTTTGATTATGACTTTCAGGTGGACCAATAATTTTAAAATTATCTCTTGGCCTATTTTCTAGGTCAGTTGTTTTCCCAATGAGATATTTCATACTTTTTTCTATTTTTTCATTTTCTTTTGGTTTTGCTTTATTGTATCTTGATTTCTCATAAGGTCATTAGCTTCCATTTGCTCAGTTCTATTTTTTTAAAATAGCTTTTTATTTACAAGTTATATGCATGGGTAATTTTACAGCATTGACAATTGCCAAACCTTTTGTTTCAATTTTCCCCCTCCTTCCCCCCACCCTCTCCCCTAAATGGCAGGATGACCAGTAGATGTTAAATATATTAAAGTATAAATTAGATACACAATAACTATATATGACCAAACCATTATTTTGCTGTACAAAAAGAATCAGACTCTGAAATATTGTACAATTAGCCTGTGAAGGAAATCCAAAATACCGGCAAGCAAAAATATAGGGATTGGGAATTCAATGTAATGGTTCTTAGTCATCATCCAGAGTTCTTTCACTGGGTGTAGCTGATTCAGTTCATTATGCTCCACTGGAACTGATTTGGTTCATTTCATTGCTGAAGATGGCCAGGTCCATCAGAATTGATCATTATATAGTATTGTTGTTGAAGTATATAATGATCTCCTGGCCCTGCTAGGTTCACAAAGCATCAGTTGGTATAAGTCTCTCCAGGCCTTTCTGAAATCATCCTGTTGATCATTTCTTACTGAACAATAATATTCCATAATATTCATATACCACAATTTATTTAGCCATTCTCCAATTGATGGGTATCCATTCAGTTTCCAGTTTCTAGCCACTACAAACAGGGCTGCCACAAACATTTTTGCACATACAGGTCCCTTTCCCTTCTTTAATATCTCTTTGGGATATAAGCCCAGTAGTAATACTGCTGTATCAAAGGTATACACAGTTTGATAACTTTTTGAGCATAGTTCCAAATTGCTCTCCAGAATGGTTGGGATGTATTCTCAGTTCTATTTTTTAAGGAATTATTTTCCTCAGTGAGCTTTTGTACCTCCTTTCCCAATTGGCTAATTTTGATTTTTACAGCGTTTTTTTCCTCATTTCTTTTTGTATTTCCTTTTGTACTTATCTCAATTCTTTGTCTAATTTTCCCCCTAACTTTCTTTGATTTTCAAAGTTCTTTTTTGTCTAATTTTTTCCTCTATCTTTCTTACTTGATTTTCAAAGTTCTTTTTGAGCTCTTAGATAGCCTGAGTCCAATTCTTATTTTTCTTGGAAGCTTTAGATGTAGGACCTTTGAATTTATTATCATCTTCTGTGTTTTGATCCTTCTTGTCACCATAATAACTTTCAATAGTCAGAAACTTTTTTTGGTTTTCTGCTCATTTCCCTCAGCTCTAAACTCTTCATTAAAGTAGGGTTCTGTTTCTAGGGTAGAGGGTGCATTGTCCCATGTTTCAGGGGTTTTGTGCAGCTGCTTTCAGAAATCCTCCTAGAAATTTGACCCCAAGTGTTCTTTTCTCCATGAACCTGTTGAGTGTGTCCCCATTCCACTGTAGCTGGAAGATCTAGTATGCTGGCAGGATCTGGGGCTCCACTGCCCTGGGCTGCTGTGGGATTGCACACGAGACTACCATCCCGTTGCCATAGACCTTCTCCACTACCTTCTGAGTCAGTGTCCTGTAAGTCCATGCTGAGAGGTCCAGAAGCCTCCAGCTCTATTGCTGACCCAGAGGTTTTGCCTTGCTGCCACAGGGGTCTAGAAGCCAAGCTGTACTGGGACTGTATACTGGGGTTGTGTCCTGGGATCCCACTATAGTTCCACAGATCTTTTCTGCTGACGTTCCAGCTCCTTTTTGGTTTCTCTGAGCTGAAAGTACCAGTACTGCTGACGATTCAGAGGTCAGGCCTAGCTGGGTAGGGCTGGAGTTGGGTCTGGGGTACACCAGAATGTCCTGCCCCAGGATTCCCACACTGGAGTCACAGACCTTTTCTGTGGAGCTTCTAAGTTGCCTTCAGGTGGAAAATGTTCTACTCCATCTTCTTGGTTCCTTTGATGGTCTGAAATTCCTTTAATCATTACTTAAAGGAATTTGGAATAGTTTGGGAGAGAGGTTGGGCAAGTTCCTGCCTTTACTATGCATTTTGGCTCTGCCCCCAAATTATATATTCTTAAAGACAGAGATGGATTTATTTTTGTCTTGAAACACACACCCCCCCCATCCCTGTTTGTACATATTTAGTAAGTAGTTGTAGAATTGAGCTTAAGGTATAACTAATCTTACTACATTTTCTATTTAGGGAAATAGAGACACAGACAACATAAGAAGCTTAAAGAAATTTACAGGATTTTTGTAATTACCTCAAATATAGCTGTCACTTTGGTATAGTACAGCTACCTCACTTTAGAAATAAACCTTTTGGAGCATCTAGGTGGTACAGGGGATAGAGCACCAGCCCTGAAGTCAGGAGGACCTGAGTTCAAATCCTGGTCTCAGACACTTAACACTTCCTAGCTGTGTGAACCTGGGCAAGTCACTTAACTCCAGTTGCCTCAGGGGGAAAAAAAAAAGTAAACCTTTACTTTTAAAAGTAAAGGTACTTTCCAATTTTCTGGTTGTAAGCTTTGCCTCATATTAGTAAGAAGCAAAAAATATAGCATTAATTAATTAGTTCATGTTCATTCAATGCATGCTTTATATACTCCTTAATAATTTTGGAAATTTCTCGAGGGGAAAAAAAAAAGCCTGAGTCTTCTAAAGTACTAAGTGTTTGAACATTTTTGTGGTTCTGTATTAGCATTATATTCCTGAAATTGTTCTTACTATAGCCATCAAAGTTTACTATAACCACATGAAGCTATTTGATATGTCTGCTCTCCAGAACCTGACTGGGAAAGAGCCAAGTTTAGTCATTACTACTTCCAAAATATCTTTTTCAACTGTCTTCTTATTTTACTCACATGCTTACCAAACCTCTTCAGACCCTCCTCACTTCTCACCTGTACTATTCAACAGTCTCCTAATTGGTTTCCCTCCCATAATTCTCTATTCTCTCTAATCCATCCTCCATGCAGCTGCCAAAGGAATATTTTTCAAGTCCAAATCTGATCATATTGTTCTTCTGCCTTATAATCTCCAGGGCCCCCCTCAAGTATAAAAAAAAATGAATAATGTAACTCCAACCTACCTTTATGGCCTTTTTTATTACTCAGTTTCATATGTTCTAATTTATGACCAAACTAGCTTTTTTTTTTCATTTTTGTCACACATGACAAGTCACTTCCATTTCTGTGATTCTGCAAGAATTATTTTTTATAAGGAATACACAGTATGTTCAGAGTAAAGAATACACAGTATTTTCTATGTGTCTGGCAATATTCCAGGATATGGAACTAAAAAAAAATATATATATATATAAAGAAACACCAAAAGAGATAACCTTACCATCAAATAGTTTATATTTTGATTGGAGAATACAATCTATAAAATTATAAAATAAGTCTAGAAAGCTTAAGGAGAGAAAGAAGTGGAGATCACCCAAGCAAGAACAAGAAGAACAATCACATGGAGTGAATAGTAGAGCCATATAGAAAGTAAGCGTGGTTTGTGAACTCCCTACAATGGTGATCCCAATTATGAGGGATTTGTCAGTCAGAAGACTGGGCCACAGGATAAAAGTATCTTTGGGATAACAAGGCTGTTGGACCAGAGAGAACATCTTATGATTAATTGAGATGATCAGTCATGATTTTAGAACTTTGGGGACTTTATGTGAAAACATAAAACTAGCTATACAAAAAATAAATAGTATCGGCTCAATATGATTCAAAAGGAATATTGCTGCAAGAGGGGTGAGAATGAGGGGGCTTTCTCTACTCTTCCATCCCCATTTCTTTGGCTAGGTTATTCAAGCAGGTGAACCAATTGGGAGCAATGCATCTAAGCAAAGAATAGAGGTAACAAGCATAGACATTGGTATGGAGAAACAATCATCAGGGATAGAAGAAATTTCAGTGAGCATGATGCCCTTGTTGCAGAAAAGATTCCCACAATGGACTCAAGAAATAAGTGGACCCTGTAAGCCAGGACAAAAAGCCTCCCTCCCAAAATATGCTCTACCCAAGGAAAGTTACATTAAGGCTTTATATACACATAGAACGGGCATTTAAGTCTCTCATCAGTCTCCTGGCTTGGCCCTTTGATGTTTTGCCCATTTGATTACCCTGATTAAAAAAGTCTTACCAGGTCTCTTCTCACTTTCCTTCCCTGTGGATTTTCGAAGGAACTCTGGGAGGATCCAACTCATGAACAGCTCTCAAATGCTGCTGGTTCTTGCTCCATGTTGGGCGCCAAAATGTAATGTTCGGGCTAATCTGGAGGATCTCAGGATCAGCCTGAGTTCTTGGTCTTAGTGGAGGAGTGAAGAAATCAGAAGACTCAAGAGGATGGTTAAAGATGGAGTCTGAAATCTGGCATCTTCTCTTGTGTCTGTGGCTGAGAGCTGTGGCTGTTCTCTGACTTCCCCACTGGGAGATGATTGCGTTATCTGACCTCTCTCCTCTTCCCTCTGCCTCCAATTTATTTTCCCAGTCCACAAGCAACACCTGTCAGCAAAGGCTGCTTCGTAACTCCCTTAAGTGTCACAATCCACAGCTGCAGAGGCTCTCGGAGAACTGACCTGCCCTTTTAATAGGCATGGTCCCTAACACTATATAAAGAGAAAGAAATTCTAGACTCTCATCTAATAGAAGTGAATTATTGTGTGCCACATGGATATGTTAATGTGCACTTTACTATCATTGCATTCTAATTTTGAGTCAACTCTTATAATGAATGTTGTGTATATTTCTGGCATATTCACCAAGAATTTTGGGGGAGGACATCTTTGATTTTTCCCAACTATACTTTCTAAATGACTTCCCTAAAAATTGATTAAGTCTTCAAACTGAATTTTCATGGGAAGCACATGTTAGTTAGAGCTTGAGACTTACAATAATATCAGTAATTTTTATAGAGTCATATTTAGAAATTAAAGTAGTCCTAAGGACTCAACATAAGAGTATCAGTTTTAGTTGGGGGATAATTCACACACACACACACACACACACACACACACACACACACACACTTGTTTCCTTTGACAGAACATAATCCTTTAAGGAGAAGGATTGTTTAATTTTTGTTTCCCAAGCATAGTACCTGTTACTTAGTAGGTGCTCAGTAAGTGCTTGTTCATTGATTGATGGAAAACACCAGAGCTATGAGATCCGTTTCTAGCTCCTGCAATTTCCTAATTTAGTTTTGGTAATTCACTTCAAAGATATTGATCTAGAATTTAAAATGCATTTATTGGTTACATAATCCAAACCTCTCCTTTGATAAGGAAAATGAAAGCCAATGAGGTTAAGTTGCATAAATAATGGGGCACTGAATGGCACAATGGAGTGAATTCATATCTGTCCTCAGATACCTATTGGCTATGTCATCCTGAGCAATCCACTTAATCCTGTTTACCACAGTTTCCTCATATGTAAAATGAGCTGGAGAAGAAAATGGCAAATAACTCCAGTATCTTTGCCAAGAAAACCCCAAATGGTATCGCAGAGAGTTAGACATGAACAAAATGACTCAGCAACAACTAAGGTCACAAAAAATCTAAATTAGAAAATTGGGGATTTTTCCTCACACAGATTCTGAATCCAAATTCAATGAGATTAGATTAATTTGTAGGTAAGATTGTTGGAGTTCCAGTCAGAAATCCCTGAGTTCAAGGACTACCTCAGATGCTTCCTACCTTTGTAATTCAGGACTAGTTATGGAAAGCCTTTAAATACAAATCATCATCTATAAAATAAGGAGAATTATAACACCTATTTTCTAGATTGGTGATGAGGAATAAATGATCTGTCCTAGACAACTTTCTATAAAGCTGAACTTATTGTATAAATATGAATGTCTTTATTTGCTATTACTATTTACACTAAATCATATTCTCTTGCTCTGGGTCTCAGGTTCCTCCAGGACAAAATGATGTTGGGCTAAATGATCTCTAAGTTTTCTCCAGGTTGTAAAGATCTATGAACTTCTACATTATATACAAGTCCCTGAGTTTCAATTTCCCTCACTTTTAATATAGGTATGGTAACACATGGCAACATAATTATCTCCCTAGGGTTGCTTTCATAATGAAATAATATCTGCAAAGTGTTTTGTAAAATGTTAAATACTGAGTAGATGCAAATTATTATTTTAAGGTTTGGGAGGTAGGTTGGAGCCAAAGAGCGAAAGACCACAAAAGACAGATTGAAATATTTTTGTTTTATCTCATAGCTATTTATCATCCAAAAAACCTAGTCCCCTCCTACCTTTTTTATCTTCTTTCACCATTCTCCCTGTCACATACTCTCTAATGCAGCCCTCTGGCTTCCTTGCTATTCTAAGACGAAGATGCTCCATCTTTCAAATCTGGGCCTTTTTTTTCTAGCTGTCTTCCATGCCTGGAAAGTTTTCTCTTCTCATCTCTACCTAACAATTTCTTTGCAACTAAAATACCCTATTCTATCGGAAACCTTTCCCAATTTTTCTCAATTATAGCCCCTTCCCTCTTTTAATTATTTCCTATTTGTCCAAATATAACTTGTTTGTATAGATTTTGACTTGTTTTCTGTCTGATTAAATCTTGAGTTTCTTGAGGCTTTTGCTTATTTTTGCATCCCCACTGATTAGCACAATTCCAGGCACAAAATCGGCATTTGATAAATATTTATTGATACAACAATAACTTAATTTTTTTGTGTTTCTTTTTAATCCAGATAGTCAAGCTGATCAAATCTGTGCATCAAGAAAATTCATGGTAGTGTTTCCAAGAGAAAATAACAAAGAATGGAGTCAGGGAGACCAATAAGGAGGCACTAAAATAGCCCAGCTGAAAATGATAAAGGTTTGAACTTCGAAGTATCTGGAATGGTGGAAAGAATAGAATGGCAGCCATTCTTTCATTGAACCATGAGAATCTGAGCTATAGACCAAAGTCTCTGTGGCCTCTGTTTCCTATTTCTGTGGAGTCTTTCTTTTGTATCTTTGACCTCCACTTTTAACATAGTCTGTCTAGTCTCTTGTTTTAGCTTTCAGGCATACAATGCGATCTTTTACTCTCTTTTTAGGCTTTGCAGATCGTCTACCTACCCCAAAAGGAAATTTGGCATGTAACTTTCCTCTCTGGAATTCTCCAGTGCTTCTAACCTAAGCCTCCTTTCTATGAAACCCTGCCCTCTGGATGCCTCTGACTGTGACTTATCTCTCAGATCCATATGAAGGTATCAGAATGTCCAGGGAGCTATCAACCAACAACTCCCATACTGCTATCAGCTCCTTAGAAGGTTTCTGGGCATCAGGAGTGCATCTGAAGTTCTGAAACTGAGATACAAGGCAGCTTTTATCCCCGGACATCTCTCCTGAAGCAGTGAGTCTGATTGATGACAATGCTGAGGATTAAACATTGATGTTTGGAAGCCCAGGAAAATATTGAAAGGGAGTTTAAGCACAAGGCACAGGCAACTCCATTGTCTAGTAAGCACAAAGTGGAATGCTCTCTCTCCTGTTCCTGAAATAATAAGGCACCTCATGTTTATGTAACACCTTCTTTGCAACAACTCCATGTCATATGTAATGTTTGTCTTAGTACCTCTTTTCCCCTCCCCAGTTTGGCAGAAGACAGCATTAAACAACCAATCCACAGAAGAAAACAATTCTGACAATAGCTTTGAGAGGTAGGTAATGTAATTTTTCTTAACTCCGTTTTATAGAGAAGCAAAAAGAGATTAACTGACTTGTCCAGTCACATATCAATCTGTTGGTCAAGAAAAGCTTATTATGGGCCAGGAAAGCTGTTAGGAACTGGGTATACAAAGAAAAAGCTGAAAAGAAAAAGGAGCCTATAATTTGGCTGGACCCCAGGCAATAAGCATTGATGCAATTATATGCAAAGTAGATGAAAGATAATGGCAGGGGCAGACCTCATGTGAAATGTTGTACTTAAGCTGACCTTTGAATGTCAAAGCCAAGATTTCCACCCGAATTTTTCATTCTACTTCTAGAACTTTTTTAACTATAACATATTCTTACTATAAAGAAAATAGTTTTGCTTTAAGATCTCTATCAAGGGAATAAGCAATTCGGGCATATTTACCAAAGATTATCATTCATTCATTCATTTAATGAACAGTTCCAAAACTCCCACTATGCTCAGGGAAATGAAATTAAATAAGAATTTGTTTCTGACTTTATAATTCCTATAACTATAGGAGGTTATTATTATTATTATTATTATTATTATTATTATTATTAAGGAGGTAAGACAGCAATATTTATAATATTCAGTATCGTAGAGTTATAGGTTTTGGATTTACTCTCCCAATCCACGGGTTTATTAGCAGATTGGAACTCCAGAACAAATTTATTAATCTCCTCAGGTTTGGATGGGTACTTTCATGACACTAAGGAGCTTTCTCTAATATCCATCATGGTAATTAGCTTTTTCGAAGGAATATTTGTTGATGATATAGAAAGGATAGAAATACAATATCAACCTCTTTACTAGGGGTTTGTTCTCCATTCCTTTACCTTGCTCCATAGAAGAATGAATTAAACTTTAAGCAGTTACCACAAAGCAACTGCCCCATCAAGTTCACTTTCAAATGTGATGTGGTAGATGAACAGTCTCTTCCCTTGATTGCAGGAAACTATTTCTTAGCTGCCTTGTGATCCACCAAGTTGCTTCTAGCAATTTTCATTCCAGGTTTTGCTATGGGCAGCATCTGGTATTCATTCTTCCCAATAAACTTCTGCTGTTTTGACCTTTCAAAGTTTCATATGGCCTTCTATTAAAGGGGGAAAAGACTTAAACTAAAGGCATTTCATCTCAGACAGAAGTTTTCTTAAGAGGCCATATGCTCTCAGCCTAGGTGCTGGGGTTAAGGGGAACATCTTCATTGGTCCCAAGAAGCTAAGAGAGTCCTTCTTTTACTGGTATAAATCTACCAAGAAGGAAAAACAGAATAAGTTTCTCCAGTGGGGCCTTTTGTATGTACTCTTAGTTTTGACAAGAAACCTACCCAAAAGACCTTTTAGTTACTACCAGCAAGTTGACAGTAAAAATACCTATTCTTCTTCTCTGAAAGGAAGACTTGCCCCTCCATTCCTTCTCATCATAAATTTCCAGAAGCAGGCTCACCAAATAGCCATGTGGGAGTTTCTAAGTCTGGGCTGTCATTGGTTAATATTCTCCATTAAAAATTACATGGCAAATAGCTAAGGGTGATGTAAATAAAGTCTTGTGTGAGTTCAAGTTTCTGTAATATGAACTAATTTTCTGAGGTTTCATAAAATCAGATGTAATTGAGGCCTCTGGGCTAGTCCTTGTGGCCATATCTTTATTCCTTTGGATCAAATAAGGTAATATTTATAAAGCACTAAGTGCAGTGCCTAGCACAAAGTAGATACTATATAAAAGCTAATTCTCCTTCTCTCTCATTCTAACAGTTATTAAATGCTTCCATGCTCCCGATCCTAACTTGAAAAAAAAAATCCTTCTCTCACTTCCTTAAGGATTTAGCACATTCACTCCTTAATCCTTATTCTTAAATACTTGGAAGCAATCTAATAGACTAAGTGACTACTATGTGGAGAGCAGTGCTATGTACTGTAAAGATAATCTTGGCCCTCAAAAAGGAAAGATATAAGGGTAGATAATGAAAGGGATTAACAAATAATAATGGAGGGGAGGATTCTGGGAAGATGACATACCAGGTTGGTAAATTTCAAGTTCTCTAGATTTCTCCCACAATTAGAACAAATTGGCACTTCGGGGTGAATATAGACTGATGAAAAATCAAGAAAACTTGGGGAGAACCAGGGTCCTCCTGATACAACCTGAGAAGATCAGAAGAAAGACTCAGGTCAGGGGATTAACCTCTGTAAAGTGCAAATATCTCCAGACTTTCTCCATAGAATCTCTAAGTGGGGGGTCTTGGGGAAAGCTGGGTATGGCTGGAGTCTAACCAGGAACCACAGAGATTTTTACTTCCTGGACTCTGTAGAGTTAGGGTCTAAGTCTGAGAAGACTGAGGGAACCTCTGCTGATTCAGAACACCAGGCCACCTGTGCTGTGGGGACTTGGCCCTGTGCAAGAAGGAACTAGGGCACCCATGAATGCAAAACCAGTGGGGTAGGGATGCTGCTGGCAGTGGGCACTTACACAAGGGTGGAGATACTTTGTGGACAGCACATAGGAACATTATTGCCAGATTTTGAAACTCCTAGATCAAAGAAAATTTTGCAAGAAACGAGAAAAACAACTTAAATGTGCTGGAACTACAACTAGAATTGTACAGTACTTATCAACATCCACATCAAAAGACAGCCAGGTCCTAGAATCTTATCTATTGAAAATCAAAAGAATTAGGCCTGTAACCAAAAATATCATATCCAAAACAAGAAAAAATGGACATTCAACAAACTTTCAGACTTTTAGGACTTTGTATCAACCAAACCCAAACTTGATAGAAAATTTAACACATAAGAGCCAATATCCAAGGTCATTTTCAAGAAACTCAACACAGACAAATTGTTTATAATTTTTATAAATGGGAAATGAATACCATGTGTTTAAGATTGACATCAATAATAGGGAAGATCAAAAGAAAGATTGGGCAGAAGTAAGGCAAAAATAACAATTATATAAATGAGGTGCAGGGGAAGAACAGACAGAGGCATTAGACAAGAGAGGAGGGCTCATAGTACTGAAAACCAACTCACATTGGGAATGGGTTAAATAGTAAAGACTATATGCATACCTTGAAGGATACAGCAAACCTCTATTAAAATCTATTAAGAAGGAGGTGGGATGGGCAGACTGGAAAGCAAAGGATGAGGGAAGAAGACAAAGGAGCTATCTATAGGTGGAGGAGATTAAGTAATAGCAAGTTAGGAGCAGAAGTAAAGCAAAGAGTCAGGAGGGATAGTAAAGATATATGTGTATATATGTGGGGGGAGTGAGGTATATGTGTCTGTTTACATAAGTATGTGTGTGTGTGTGTGTGTGTATACTTACATACATACATACATATATACACATAAACATATCCTTTCTTAGCTACTAGTTTGCTTGGCAGTTGGAGGGGGATGAAAAGAGGGGAAAAGAATAAAGTAAAAAATATGAGCAGCAGAGACCAAAAGAACAATTTACAGGGAAGTAAAGAAAAGATGGATATTCATGAATATAATTTCCTGTAAAAAAATATATATATATTCTTTCTTAATCTAGTAATTTGTTATTATGTATTTTGAATCTTCCCTGATGTTCCACTGGACATATGACAATATTCTCTCTCTCTTTTTTTTTTTGGCTTTATTTTGTTTTGTATTCCTTTGATATTTTTCTTTTTTCTCATTATTTTTTTAACTAAAACAATTTTTTTTAAATAATAAGAGATGGGGGAAAATATTAGCATATAGCTGAGTGGATTGAGGTAGGAAAGACTGATAAATAAATGCTTTAAAGAGATGGAGGACACTAAGATAATTTTTGAAAGAAAGAATTTTGAAAGTAGAGTTGAAGAAAGAATTCTTAGAATGGGAAGTTTTTTTTCAATGAGAATAAAGAAACAGAAAAGCAGAAGAGTGAATAAAATATATAACTTACACTCTGCCAACTTTTCCACCACCTTGTCACCAATATTCCCAAATTTAGTAATCCAAAAAAATAAGGTACCTTTAAATGGTTGCCAACTATTGGTGTAAAATTTATATTCCATTGACAACAGCAGAATTAAAAGGGTAAAGATGCTATAAATGTGGGTCATAAAATTCTACAAATCAATGAATTTCTTTTTACTCTAAATAGAAAAACGGAATGACAAGGATTTTCCTTACTCCTTCCTATGCTGCTTGAAGTTATAGTGTACTTCATATCTAGATCATCTAATCTAAAACATTCATTTTACAAATGAGTAAATTGAGTTACAAAAAGGTAACCAAGATGGCATTGATAAAGAATAGCAGAGGAAGAATTCTTTTAAATACAAGGCTAATAATTCTGTCTAATATCATGATAGCTATTTCCAACTAGGTGATCTCAAATTATTGCAGTGTAGAGAAATGAGAGAAATCAAGAAAAGAGGGAGCATTTACAGCAATTAATGCAGTTAAACAACAACCAAAATTAGCAATCAAAATTCAATAACACAATAATAAAAAAACAAAATAAAAAATAGCAGCCAATATTTATATGGCACTTCACTTCAAAGTTTGCAAAGTTTTCACAAGGCAAGAAGGTAACACCATAATTCACAAAGCATTTGGCCTGGAGTCAGGGAGTCTGCCTTAGTTCAAATCAGGTCTCAAAAACTTGCTAGCTATGTGATCCCAGATTTCCTCATTTGTTTGCTTTAATTTCCTCATTTGTAAAATGAGCTAGAAAAGGAAATGGAACCTTTTCCAGTATCTTTGCCAAGAAAACCCCAAATGATGTCACAAAGAGTCAGACATGACTGAAAAATACTTCAGTAGCAACAAAGGATTTTACCTATATTGTTTCATTGGATACCCACAGTTTTGTAGGTAGGTGCTATTGTTGCAACCATTTAAAAGATGAGGAATTTGAGACAAACAGACACAGCTAATAGACAGGATTTGAACTCAATTTTTTGTGACTCTAGGGTCAATCCTGTACAATCAGTGTACTATCCACTATGACTCATAATTCTCTTTTTACCTCTCACCTACTATAAAGATAGCTATAAAGATGGAAACAAAGGCAAGTAACTGAGGCTAAATCCGGGATGTGTCAATAAATATTTAACAATGGTCTCTCCAGAAAAAAAAAAAAAAAAACAGAACAGAACAAAACAAAACAAAAAAAAAAAAAAATAGGACACACTTTTAAGTATTAACATTTTCTCCATTTCTTTTTGTAAATTCTAGACAGTCAACAATAACTTAAAACTTGATGTGGAGGATTTGCCAATTCCCAAAGTATAAATTCATCCTTGGGCTAAGTCCAAAAGAGTGGCAAAGTCCTTTTCAACAAAGTACCAGGAAGGCGAAAGGCCAGAATGATCTGAGCCTTGTAAAAATGCTAATCAGAATGCTGGAGTTTGGAGTAGTAAAGTCAAAGTTCAAGTCCCAGATCTCCCACCAGCCAGCTGTCTTATTTTAAACAAATCACTTAATGTGTCCAATTGTCAGTTTCTGCCTCTATAAAACTAGAGGTAATGGAACTTGCAAAGCTATCTCATAGAGCCAATATAAGGATCAAATGTGATCTCTCATGTAAAAACATTTAACATGTAATATTATAAAAAAAATTCTAATAATAACAGCCTAGTTTCTTACCACTCTTTCCTTTTTTATTCCACAATTACATCATCTGATCATTTTCCTTTTTCATTTTCATTACTCCACTTTGGTTGACTTTTAACTCTCCCATATCTTCAAATAGAAATTTCCTAAAGAATCAGGATCAAATTGAGGGCAGCAGCTTTTGAAAGATGCACATCATTAATAATTTGGTAGTATTTTATTTGCTGTTTTTGAATTTGACAAGATTTTTTGATCATGCAATTCCAACAGAAAGACTCACTTATCTATTTCTAAGAGACTTGGAGTCAGTATGAAATAGTGGAAAGAAATAGAAGACCCAGGTTCACATCCCAGCTGAGCCAACATAGTGTTTTGTGTCCCTGGGTAAGCAGAACTAAGTAGAAAATTGAGTGTTTTCCTCAGTCTGTACCTCTGTTTTCTTATTTGTTAAATGAAAACTGGAGTACTTTTGTTTCCAGCATTATTATAGCATTACATTTGTGCTGGGCTTCTCTTTTCCTGGCTTACGTAAGGGAACCCCGGAGAAGACTATTTTAACTCAAAAGTACTATTTATGTCCTCATCCATAACTTGTGAATGTGTGCTATTCAGTCACATAAAACCATTAATTCAAAAAAAATAGTATAGCAAAAGAAATATCAATATTAAAGAAAGATCAATGAAAAAATAAAAATAAGGTTTTATTCTGAGGTAAGAATAGCAAGATCGGAGGGTAGGGATAGGAAATAATACACTTGGGGGACTTTATGATTTATGACGTGGATCACTCTGTGAGTTCTAATTCTGAAATAATGGGGTGATTCTCCAGCATACAAAGTTTGTCCAAATTTCCTCAGGTTAATTAAGGTGTTTCCCCTCCAGATAGTTCCTGTTTTTTTTTTTTTTTTTTTTTTTTTCAGAGTGGTCAAGGGTTTCCATTATCCTGACTATAAGGCTATTTCATAGTGTCCATCTAGAAATGTAGTTTGAAGAGAGGCTTGGAAAGACTTACCTGAACTGATGCTGAGTGAAATGAGCAGAACCAGGAAATCATTATATACTTCAACAACAATACTGTATGAAGATATATTCTGATGGAAATGGATCTCTTCAACAAAGAGAAGATCTAATTCAGTTCCAGTTGATCAATGATGGACAGAATCAGCTACACCCAGTGAAGGAATACTGGCAAATGAGTGTGAAGTGTTTGCATTTTTATTTTTCTTCCTAGGTTATTTTTACCTTCTCAATCCAATTCTTGAACAACAAGAAAACTGTTTGGTTCTGCACACATATATTGTATCTAGGATATACTTTAACATATTTAACATATATAAGACTGTCTGCCATTTAGGGGAGAAGGTGGAGGAAGGGAAGGGAAAAGTCAGAACAGAAGTGAGTGCAAGGGATAATGTTGTAAAAAATTAACCATGCATATGTTCTGTCAATAAAAAGTTATAATAATAAATAGAAATTAGTTTGGATGAATGTGTTCCCATTGTGTATGTATTTGTGGGTATGCCGGTATTATTATTTGAGAAATAAAAGAAAGAAGGAAAGAAGGAACAAAGGAACAAAGGAAGGAAGGAAGAAAAGAAGGAAGGAAAGAAAGAAAGAAGGAAGGAGAAGGGAGGGGAAGGAAAGAAGAAGCTAATAAAGAAAGAACCTTATTAAAAAACACATGATTTTTATGACTAGTGCCATTCTTTACTTAATACCCTCATCAATTTGACTTGTTCATTCTTCTAATGATCCCTGTGGATGTGATTTTTATTTACCCAAATAAAAATCTATTGCTTTCCGGATCCCTTCCAAGGTTCTTTCCTTGCTCAGAATGTCTTTTTCTCACCATCCAGCTGGGTCAGTTTGTAATTATTAGCCATTGACCAAGACCTGGACTAATAGTTTTAACAGTTGCTTCTACTCCCCATGCTGGGACTTAGGGAAAGTACAAAGTAAGGACTGAGGTGATAATAGTTGTGCTCCACTAGTAGCCTGCCACAACTTGCCTTGGACAAAGACTGTGTTCCTATGTCCTCCCAGATTCTTTCTCTCAAAATGACATTTAAGGGAAACACATCCAAATGTCCCTAGTTGACTCACCTCTTTTTTTTTTTTTTCCTACTGCTCCTTGGAATCCCTGACTTGGAAATATGCTCTGATATAGTTACAGACGTGGAAAGCACATACTCAGAGCACTCTTACGGGCTTCAAATCATTCTTCTAATGTTGGAAGATTGCCATTGATTTCTGGTAAGATCCTCATGAGGCTCTTACTGGCTGTGATCCCTATAGCTTTCATGTAGCATGCACTCTCTGTCAAATGTATAATTTTTTTATTCAGCATTGCACCCTGCTGGTGTTGCATGTAAATATATGTATTGCTGTTACTCTGCTCATCTCAGGGCTGCTGATTAACATTATCAAACATATTTCCAGTGGGCATGAGTAAGGTTGCATAGCTTCTCTCTGCTTCCACTTTCTAGATTCCATAGGAATCCTCAGCTGTTGGGCTCCTTCTTCACACCTTGAAGAATGGACTCTAACCATACTTATTTAGTTTCAAGATCGGAGAGACTTCTTACTATAATTCTTTCAGAAATGCAGAGACAATGACAAAAATAAAACTTTTGTTTCTTTTCCTCCCACAAATTGTGTTTTTCTCTTCTCATGGTCCTGGCAATAAAAAGCAATCTATCTTCAAAAGAAGATCCTTTGTCTCATGTTCCAAGCTATTTGGAACATAAACCAGTCCTAGCTAAGTAGAGCCAGAAGACTTATGTCTATTTTTTAACCTCAACTTTATGCTCACTCTGAATCATGGTCTCTGGAGGAAGAATCATTCTATCCTAGAGTTAAAAACTGCTCATGACTTCATACTTCATGTCCAATTGTTATAGTATACCTGGGCAATTTTAGTGTAGAAGATACAAATTCCAGGACTCTATGGCTTTCAGACCCCCCAGTTCTTTCAAATCCAAGATTCTTTTGATCTTCTATGCAGTTGAATTGAAGGAGCTCAAGTATCAATAAAAGAAAACTTGGGGTGGGAGGGAGCTACTGTTTTTCTCCAAACTGGCTATATTTCTGTCTCTAACACATATATATGACTACACATAAATCAATCATGACTAAACATTGATGTTCTCAGGTCTTATTCTGAATAAATATTATATGTTAAAATATGCCATGACTTTTATGGGAAAGGGAAGAGAATAAGCATTTATTTAGCACCCTTTATGTGATGGGCACTCTATACTAAGAAGCTTTTACAAATATCTGATTTGATCCTCACAACAACCTTGAAAGGTGATGTCATTATTATTTCCATTTTAAAGTTGAAGAAACTGAGGCAAACAAGTTGAGTAATTTGCCCTGAGTCATACAGCTAGTAAGTAGATAAGGCCAGGTATTTCTGACTCCAGATCCAGCACTATATTCATGCTTCATCAGCTACCTCTCACATTATCTGTGCTAATATTCCCTCTTTTTTTTTTTTCGTATTGTCTATCCTAAGGACTTGTTTGCATCAAAAACTCTATCTAATATTCTGTTTTTAAAAATATTCTATGTTAAAATTTTTTTTTCTATATTGATATCCAGTGGTTATGGGCTTTATTCTATGTTCCACAGTGTCATCTCCTTTCCACCTCTCATGATCTATCTTCTTGCATTTTAATGTCTTTTTTAGCTTTTCGTCTCATAGGATTAAAAGATAGAAAAGGGCTTAAGACAGCATTCATTTCAAATGATTCATTTTGCAGATGAGAAAAAGGAGACAATTTACTGAAGGTCACATAAGTAGGAAGAATACCAGAAATGGACTTGTATGTGCAAACATCACTTATAAGTTGTGTTTGCAACTTTCCCACTGTAGTTTAAAGCACAAGCAACAGTGGGTCTATTTATCTGGGACGTATAAAAGGAAAAAAAAAAGGCAGGGCCAGGATTCCTGTAACTCTGGAATATTTGTAGACTAAGTAGTGCTATATTCCTTTTCAGAAGCTGTTTCACCATCATTATGATTCTGATTCATTTGAGATCTATACATATACTTGCACACATGCATAATGAAGGTACCTTCCAATGCTGCTGTCAAATGTACTGATTGTTATCCATTTCAGCGTTATTGAAACAGCTCTTTAGAACTTGCCCACAAATGCAGACAGTTATTTATCCCGGGCATCCTTCCATCCCAACCCATCAACCCTAGCACTTTAGAGGCTTTCCTGTTGTGTTTTAATGCATCAGCAAAATGGATCACTTTATATGGCACTGAAAGAATTTAGGATGTGGTCCCTGACTAGGGATGGAAAGAAAACACAGCACTAAAAGGAGAACATCTGCATTGCTTTAGAATCTTAGGTACTCTGACTTGGGAGATGACTTGGTTGTTAGGGAACCTCATAATGCACTACTACGCAAAAACATATAAAAAAATAAGCTAACAAACAAATAGACAAATAAACAAATAACTAAATTAATAAGTGAATGCATGAATGAATGAACAAACAGATAAATGAATGAATGAATAAATGGCTGTTTAGTGATGAGAAATTTACTACCCCATATGGCTTTATTCATTTCTAGGCAGATGTACGTGGTGAGTCTGCCTCCCTGTAATTTGCTTTCTTTGCTGCTGTTTCTATTCGCTAGGGTCACAAACAAGTTTAAAATCTTTTTTTGTATCTCATTGTCTTTCAGATGTTTAAAAACGAGACTAAAATATTAGTACTCACATGGATTTTCCATCTCTTCTATTTAGATGTTCATACTACTGGTGTCCATCATAATAATGTTATCCATCACAAACTTATCTGGTCCAGACCAGCCTATGTGGCTATTGGTCCATATATTCTATAAATTCATCATAGGAATTTTCTTAATATATTAGAGAATTTTCTGATATCAAGAGAATACCACTGAAGCAACCTGATTGACTCTCTACTTATTATATCTCCTTCTTATCATATAACATAGCCATCTTCTCTTCCTATGATTCTTTTTTCCCAATGATACTTTTATTCCTGTTTTTTAAAACATTACATGACTCAAATACAGTACACATTTTTTCAAAATTTCATTTATATAAAACCTCAGGGTGGCATATACACCTGGTACTGTTTCATTACTTATACACCTTACATGTAGTAAATAAAAAGAAATTTGAAAGAAAACTCTGATCAACACAGTGACCAAGTATGACTCCAAAGAACGAGAGGTGAAACATACTACCTACCTTCTGAAAGAGTAAGTCAGCAGGAATTTATTAAGTGCCTATTATTTTCCAGGCACTGTGCCAACCACTAGAGTTACAAAGAAAGATAAAAGACAGTTCTTGTGCTCAAGGAGCTTGATGGACTTATTTATAAAATAAGGATGATAATAATAGCATCTGTTTCACAAGGACTATTGTAAGGAATACATGGGATATTATATGTAAAGTGCTTTGCAAACCTTAAAGCATTATATAACTACTGGCTTTTAAGTGGTTTGGTAGTAAGTCTCTGAGATGTTTCCAAATTCAGGTCTTCCTGAAAAAATTCTCTATTAGAAAATGCTCAGTTAAAGGGATTTTAGAACATCTATTTTGGTTTGATCCTTTGTTCAGGTAGTCATTGATAAGAGATAGAAATTATAATGGGCTATATATTCAACTCTTTGGGACTCAGTTTCCTCATCTATAAAACACAAAGATCAATAACTATGCAACTCATTTTCTGAAGCTAGCATGCCAAAAGTATTTTGTAAAACTTATCATGCTATTTAAATGCAAACTCTCCAACAGCTTAAGAAGAGATCACTTTAAGGCAGTGGAAATGTCATGGCTACCATATTGTATTCTTTTTCCTTGCACCATAAAGATAGCCCCAAATAAAAAAAGACATGTCAGTGGGAAATTACTTTTATTCATGACTGACTGCATGTCTCCCTTTAAATTCAAATAATATTAACATCTATTTCTTGTTTTCCAGGATTTAGTCTCAATCTCTACATTTTGCTCATTCAGTTTGGCTTGACCCCACAGTTTAGATGTTCTTGACTCCACCTTTTGTTTGGAGCTAGCTGCTTACACTTAAGTTTTCCATTTGGCCAGCCTCCTTTTTTTCCTCTCCATGCTGCACTTTCTCACTGTGTAACCAGTTCTACACTTGTCATTGTAACCTAGCCAGGACACACTCTTAAGGCTTTGGAGCAGCAAAGATTTGCTTATTCTCTGATGGCCTCTATAGTTATTGCATGATTTAGGAAGCTCTAAACTCACCAACATTTGGACTTGAAATCTGCCTTAGACACAATATCTATGCATTAAAAGGCAAGTCACCTAATCTCTTTTAGCCTTAGTTTCCTCATTAGTAAAATGAAAATAACAATAGTCCCATTGACAAGACTATTTGAAGATGAAATGAGATAATAAATGTAAAGTGCTTTACAAATATTTTATACTCTGAATAAACTCTTATTAAAATGACTAGTGACTAATTGTTTTTGTAAAAAAAAAAAAAGCAGATGGGATGGAAAGTGGATGGTTAAACTACGGTATTCTATCTGAGATGGTTCATGGTGGCAGATATGGAAAAACAGATATATGACCAAATCAGCAAAGGAACTCATGAATAGACTGACCTAAAATAAATGGATGTAAGGACTTGTAGTGTAGTCATCTAGTTGGAGTTCCCTTATATACTTTTATAAATATATGCTGAAGAGAGGAAATTCCTCAGAATATACTCCCAAACTTGTGATAATTGGTGGAATATGTGAATGCATTATGCATACATGCGATGTACATGTGTATACACACAGTGAATGAACATGTATACATTCATGTGCATATGCATTGCAGATATAAACTGAATTTTGAATATCTTTGATGCATATATGAACAATGTGTGTGTAATCATGAGACATTCTCTCTTTGTGAAGAGAATCAATGGATCATTCATATAAATTTTCCTTGTATCATATGGGACGAGGTCAGTCATTCATAAGGTTTTTCCCATCTGTGATTGTATCAGATTTCCATTTCTGCAATATCTTTGTGTGTGTGTGTGTGTGTGTGTGTGTGTGTGTGTGTGTATGAATCCCACTTCCCACTCCTCCCCTCCTTCTCACCCATAGAATCCAGCTACAGAGATCTTGCCACATCTGGGAATATGGGAATCACTGGGGAGAGATTCTACTTATCTTAGGCTATCTGTGGATTCCAGGAGTGACGTAGGGCCATGATCTGAGTCAGTTACATCACCATAAAAGTTAAGAATAGTAAGAATAGCTCTTCTTTAAAGATATGAGCAGGAATATGGCTAACGGTTTTATGGGTTACTGCAAATCTGAGAGGATCTTCTCAGACATTTCCTCTCCCCAGCAAGCCAGAGGGAAGAGAAAGAGAATGATGGAGGAACTGTTAGATTACAGGTGGGAAAGCTGAGCAAAATACCAATATGAAAGGAGAGAAAAAGGAAATCCTGTTTTTCTTCTTTTCTTCTAAAAAGAAAGGAAGGTTCAATTCCATAAAAAAATATTAATTAATTTGACCTATTTGATGATATCGAACCTTGAAATTTTTCTTTTGAAAACTTGTTTGTTTTAAAAACAGTTTAATAAACTTTGTTTCTTTTTCTAAATTAATGATTATTTAATCTTACTTCCTACTAAGTCTCTTTCTAATCTTCTGCTTTTGCTTATCTTGCTTATTTCTTCTAGGGAATAATTTTCAGCATAGATAGATGCTTTTGAACTTGCTGAAGAAGTATGAAAGAAAACAACAAAAACAGAATCTTTAGCTTATGATCATGGGCATCCCAACTGGGCCTGGATGCAGATCCCAGTTGTTCAACAATCAATTTATGAATATTAATTTAGGGATTTGAGATTAGCAACAATTTTAGAAATCATTTAGTCCAAGCTTCTTGTTTTATAAGTAAGATAGATTGGTTCATATGATTAATTGTGTAGTGATGGACAGATAACAATCTGATGCCTGACCCAATTCAAAATAGAGGAGAAAAACTGAAGGCATTATCTCCACCATTATGTGTAGCAGTGCTTCTGAGGTTGTTTTCTATTTGCTTCAGTCTACAAGATAGGTACAGGATTAGAATTATATCTCTCTGTTCTTTTCAAATATCTCTGCTTTAAAGATATGAGCAGGAATATGCTGGTAAGAGCTCAACAAACTGTAATAAGATAAAAAAAAAATTTAATACATTTTAAGTTTAAGTATATCATTAACATTTTCTCTATCAGTTTCTTAAATCTAGATAATCAACAAAACAATGAATTATGTCATGTTTTGTGATATTTGCCAGTTTCTATGGAGTGAATATTTCCAATAAAAATTTAACAATTGGTTCTCATGAGCTGGTAGGAATTGGTTCCTGTATATCACTGCTGCACCTCATTGTGGCAAACAGAAAGGGACTTTTGATTGACCAATATTAGAATTTAATATATTTGACCTGTGTGGAATAATGTGAGTATATGTAAATATCTACATCCACCTATGTATATATTAAAATTACTACATATCCTTTGTTTATATGTGTATGTATATATCTATACAAGTTTTTTATTTTTTATTTTTTATTTTTCACAACTGAACACAGAGCAAGTGTTTACAAGGTAGTCAGAGAAAGCCAAACAAAAACATTTTCAAGATTTAAAAAAAAATCTTTAGACTTGATTGGATGACATGGGATACACTGACACAGGATTGGCCAGCATAATGTGCTCTTATCAGAGAAGGTGCTATGCTTTATGAGCAAAGCAGAATTAGCTCTGAAGAAACAAGAGATGTGAAATTTTATAAAATTCACTCCAAATGATCACAGAGACTATTTGTGTTTACCTGTGGCAAAGCATTCCAAGCTCCATAAGCTTGGTCTTATCAGCCACAGTTGGACATACTGTAAATTGACTTTAGTATAGTGAGACCATTTTGGTTCTCTTCAAGAATGATGGACAACAGCCAATCAACACTTATTCAATATAATGTTACGTTGTATTGCATTATATAATAAATCATATATCTACCTATTTATGTAATATGTTATATTGTCTTGTGTTTTATACCATATAACTATCTACTTATGTAATGTAATGTTATGTTGTGTTATATACCATATATCATATAATATCATAAATCTACCATATAATTGAATGCACTTGCATAAAACCTTGAATATTTAATATTAGAAAAAGAATTAACATTAGGGAATAAAATATTAGAACGTTAATAGACAGAATAGAAAGAGGCTTTACTACACAAAATATAACTTATGATATTAGACATAGAAAGACATATCATTTAAGAAGTAGAAGATTAAATGTTACAATTGGAAGGGAACCACATATTCTTTGACCATTTATCAATTAGAGAATGGCCTGAATTCTTATAAATTTAAGTTGATTCTCTATATACTTTAGAAATGAGACCTTTGTCAGAACCCTTGAGTGTTATTGCTTCCCTTCCAATCTTGTCTGCATTGGTTTTATTTGTACAAAAATTTTTAAACTTAATATAATTAAAATGATCCATTTTGCTTTCAATAATATACTCAAGATCATCTTTGGCCCCAAATCCCTTCCTTCTCCATAGATCAAGAGGTAAACTATCCTTTGTTCTTCGAATTTGCTTATAATGTCACACTATCTATCTAAATCATCAACCTATTTTGATCTTACCTTGGTATAAAGTGTCAGGTGTGGGTCAATGCCTAGTTTCTGTCATACTAACTTCTAATTTTCCCAATGGTTTTTGTCAAGTAGTGAATTTGGTTTTATCAAACATTAAATTACTGTAGTCATTGACTATTGTCTTGTGAACCTAACCTATTCCACAGATTTACTACTCTAATTTTTAGCTAGTACCAAATGGTTTTGATCACTGCTGCTTTATAATGTAGTTTTAGGTCTGGTATAGCTAGGCCACCTTCATTTGCATTTTTCATCAATTTCCTTGAAATTCTTGACATTTTGTTCTTCCAGATGAATTTTGTTATTATTTTTTCTAGCATTGTGAAATAATCTCTTGGGAGATTGATCGGTATGGCACTGAATAAGTAGATTAATTTAGGTAGTATTGTCATTTTTATTATATTTGTTTGGCCTATCCATGAGCACTTGATATTTTTCCAACTTATTAGATCTGACTTTATTTGTTTGGAAAGTGTTTTGTAGTTGTGTTCGTATAGTTCCTGACTTTGCCTTGGCAGATAGATTCATATATACTTTATATTATCTACATTTATTTTAAATGGAATTTCTTTTTGTATCTCTTGCTGCTAGAAATTGTTGATAATATATAAAAATGGATGATGTATTTGGATTCATTTTTCATCCTGCAACTTTACTAATGTTGTAGATTGTTTCTGTAGTTTTTTTTTTTTTTTTTACTTGATTCTCTAGGATTCTCTAAGTATACCATCATATCATCTATAAAGAGTGATAATTTGGTTTTCTTTTACCTATTCTAATTCCTTTAGTCTCTTTTTCTTCTCTTATTGCTGAAGCTAACATTTCTAACACAATATTGAATAGTAATAGTGATAGTGGGCAACTTTGTTTCACCCCTGATCTTTTTGGGAATGATTCTAGTTTATCCCTATTACCTACGATGCTTGCTGATGGCTTTAAATAGATGCTATTGATCATTATAAGGAAAAACTGCATTTAGTCCTATATTCTCTAGTGTTTTTAATAGTAATGGGCACTGGATAGTATCAAATGCTTTTTCTGCATCTATTGAGATAATCATATATATATATATATATATATATATATATATATATATATATATATATTTTAGTTTATTGATGCAGTTAATTATACTAATAGTTTTCCTAATATTGAACCAGCCTTGTATTCCTAGTATAAATGCTACTTGGTATGGTGTATCCTGGGGATACTGTTACTTAGGGATTGCTGTTACCTCTTTGCTAATATTTTATTTAAAATGTTTGCATCAATATTTATTAAGAAAATTATCTATAATTGTCTTTCTCTGTTTCGACCCTACCTGATTTAGGTATGAGCACCATGTCTGTTTCAGAAAAAAAAAATTATAGGACTTCTTTTCCTATTTTTAAAAATAGTTTGCATAATATTGAAATTAACTGTTCTTTAAATGTTTGGTAGAATTTCTATGTAAATTTTTTTCTTAGGGAGTTGATCAATAACTTGTTCAATTTTTTTTCTACAATGGGCCTATTTAAGTAATTTATTTCCTCTTCTGTTAATCTAGACAATCTATATTTCATTCATTTCATTTAGATTATCATATTTAGTGGCATACAGTTGGACAAGATAGCTTCTAATTATTGCTCCAATTTCTTCTTCATTAGTGGAAAGTTCACTCTTCATTTTTGAGACTAACAGTTTGATTTTCTTCTTTCATTTTTCTAATCAAATTAACTAAAAGGTTTATCTATTTTTTTTTCAGCTAATCTGCTGATCCACCACCTTGCAACCAGGACAGAGCAGTCAACACTGCTGTAGGTTCTTCAGGGTAGATTCCCCAGCATGGGGACCCCACACCATCCTGGGTCTCTGCAGTGCCCTTGCACTCGGCTGCCTCCCTCCCTTAACCTCCATCCCTTATGCTCAATTTAAACAGGCCTTTTCTGAAGTTCTTACAAAATATCTTCTGCTGCAAATTTGTTACACTCTCTATATCTGTGAGTTCTCTCACTCAAAAACCAGTTCAGAGGTTTAATTTGGTGCTGATCTGAGGGGACATCAGGAAGAGCTCAAATAAAGACTTGTCTCCGCTCCACCATCTTGACTCTGCTCCTCATCTAAGAAAGTCTTGTGTGACTCTAGGCATAAAGGTATCTAAAGTAGGTATACACATCAAACACTTACTGATAATAAATCATAATTTTACAATCACCCCATTCAGTTACATGACCCCATACAGTTTGCAATCCACAGTTTAAGAAATTTCAGTGTAGACCAACCCCATAATTTAATAAACAATGATCAAAGAAAGAAAATGGCAGCCTATAAGCACAAATCTAATAACTGTCAAAGTCAGGCCTCAAACCCAGGTCCTTTAAATCTAAATATGGTTCAAATTGGGCTCAAAACTGTGACTTCTAACTTCAACTTGAGGGCTCCTTCTACAAGACCACGTTGAGTGAGAGAATTGCAAAGAAATGAGCAATAATCACTCTCTTCATGAGTTAATCATTGTAATAACATGTATCAACCCCAAGAATATGTTAGAAAACAGATGCTCTGAGATTTATGAAGAGAGGGCTGGTATATCAGAACAACAAATTCTGCAAAGCAGACAAGACATTCTGCTATTTCATAAACTTTCCAAAATGGCATAGCTGTTTAGCTTTGCAGAAATATCCCCAAATCATGTGGTAGAGGGAGGGGGAGAAAGTGCCTCGTTTATTCCTTTCCAATCCTTCAAAAGTATGTATCTCATATACTTCTTGGCTTTATTTCAGTTTATTTCCACTAAACAGAAGAGCGACATCAGTCAGCATGGATGTTTTTCTGAGTCTGTCAAACAGTAACCTGGGGATAGAGAAGGTAAAAGAAAGATATTAGTAAATCACAGGGGACTGAGAATTCATCACATGCTGATGTCAACTCAAGAAATCTTGAGTGTTATAATAAGCATCCACAAGAAAAGCCTTCCACCTAAACAAGAAAGGATAGGTTGAACTTCATGATCATTAGTGCCATCCAGCAAGAAAATAGCTTGCCCCAGGAGGTAGTTAGTTTCTCTGTCGCAAGACATCTGCAAGCAGAGGTGAGACAGTTACTTGTCAAGAATGATGTAAGTAGGATTCCAAGCTCTTTGTTTCAATGGATGATCTCTCATGTGCTTTCTACCTTGGGGATTCTGCAAACCTATGAATCTGATATTTTTGAAAGCACCTTATATCGAGGATTTAGTCAAAGTAGCTTCATTAACTAAATGTGTTATATGTGTATTAACAAAGCAGTTTTGTTAAAATAATGTATATAAACAAATGCGAATCAATATTTACATGTGTGCATGTATGTGCATATATGACTTCATATAAATATACGCATATTAATAAATACAAAATCAGGAGCGTTTTCTTAATGACTTACTATATATTAAGGACTCTGCTGGGAACTGGAGAAAAAGAAAGGGAAAAAATGCCTATTTATTAATTGCTTAAATTCCAATAGGATGGTAGAGAAACAATAAGTACTTATATATACATACATTGTGTGCTTACTTGTAACAAGAATTACATGCACTCATATGTGTGTGTGTATACACACACACACACACATATGTATGTATATATATATACACACACACACACACACACACACACATATATATATATATATATATATATATATATATATATACACACACATACATACACACACATGTTGGATGTCAGGAAATCCTAAGTTCAAATCTAGCCTTAGACCCTAGCTGTGTGATCTTTGACAAATCACATGACCACTGTTTACTTCAGCTTTCTCAATCATGGTCATGATCATCATCATCATCATCATTTACCACTCCTATCTTCTAGAAATTACTGAAATCCGTCTCTCGCAAATGTCACAGACTTTCCAGTCACCCTTTCTAATACTAGCTGCATCTTCCTTCTACTCACTGGATGAAAAATTAGGGCTGGAATCCTTTTTGCTCCCCATTGCCATATCTAGTTTCTCCCTCTATTTCATCACTCACTAATTTCTCTTCCTTTGATGTCTGTGGTTCTTTTCCACTTATCTCTCTGTGTTTCCTTATCAAATTCTATTCTTTATTAATACTGTAACCTCCAAATTCTTGACTTCTTTATTTTCTCTTAGGCCATCTCCCTCTATTTTAGCCATCCTCTCCCTTTTTTACCTCAACTTGACCCATGGGTTAACTAATTAAATTCTAGACTGTCCTTTTCTCCTGAGTCCCTGACTCTCTAACATATGATAGATTATGTACTGCCAAGCTTTACCATTAGTTTCTTTCCATCTTCTACCTCCTTCAATGAAAACACTTAGGGTAATGACTAGAGTGAAAAAAAGTCATAATATATTCCATCTAGGTGTACTACAAATTTGTTACAAAACTTCAGCTGGTACTTTTCTGCTGAAAAGCAGTCCTATTTTACCTACCTTATTAACTCACTATTCCACTCCTCCCAGCAGCTCTTCCAAACATTTCATTCATCCTTTAACATTTCTTGGTTTTCTCTTTTCCAGTGTCTCAGCTAAGAATCTTAGTTCATTTTTTTTCAGAAAAAAAGGACATTTTCCATGAGCTCCTTCTCCTCTCCTCTTCATCTTATAGCATTTAACCTTCTACATTTATTGTCTCTTTTATCCCTTCTCACATGAAGTATTTTTACTCCTAATCAAAGCCCACCCATCTTTCCACAAAATAAATCACATTTCATCCCATTTCTACTCCTCTAGCATCTCTGGTCTATCACCAGTCTACAATTTCTTCGTATCTACTTGCTCCTTCTATATTTTCCACAAACAAATGATATTTCTCCAGTCTTCACTTAAATCTTCCATCCTACAAATTAACATTTTATTTCTTTTTTTAGTAACTACTCAAAAAGACTATACAAGAGGTGACAAAACTTTCCTTTCACTCTTTTTAATTTGTCACAGTCTGCCTTCTGACCTCATTGTTCTAGCAAAATACTCTCTCCCATGTTACCAATGATCTATTAATTACTAAATCCAATAGTTTTCCCCTCAATTCTCATTTTTCTTGATCTTATTGTAACCTTTCAAAGAGTGTTAATCTTCTCCTTGATAACTTTCTCTTTAGATTTTTTTTTTTCAGAATACAATCCTCTCCTGATTTTCATCCTATAGAATGGATTACTTCTTCTCACATTTCTTTGCTGGTTCCTCATCTCTAGCTTTAGTGAACTACAGGGCTCTTAACGGGGTTCTCTTCCCTTCTTTCTATTTGCTATCTCATTTGGTCATCCCATCATCCATAGTTTTAAGGAGTATCTCTCTGCTGATAAATCTCAATTATACATATATGCTACACTAATCTCTTTGCTAATCTCCAACTACCTTTTAGAAATCTTGAACTGGATATCTAGTAGTCATCTTAAACTCACCATGTCCAAAACTGAACTCATGGTCTTTTCCCATAAAATCCCTTACATCCTATCTTCTTTACTATTCTGTTATTAGCCAGAACTTGGAACAAGGTGATAATTCAGTGAAATTGCTAGAAACAATGCTTAAATTAACATCTTTGAGAGTTCACACATTAGCTCACACATTAGTTCACACGTTTGGGAGATTTCAGGGTTCAGTATGAGATATCCAAATTCACACCTCCCATAATCCCATTCTCAGAGGAGGAGTCAACCTTTGAGTTTACACCTCTAAAAGAGCATAAAAAGAGCTTCAATCAGTCAATCAATCAGTTTGGAAGATTGCCAGCAGTCGGAGTTGAGCTAGAGGCAGAAGCTGGCAAAGGCAAAAGACAAGCTGCAAGAACTCTTGGAATCAAGGAGGGAGATAGGCCTCTAAGAAAGCTAATCGGGCCCAAGGAAAAAGACAAGACTTGGAAGGAGAAAATAAATGTTTGGATTTTATCAGCTGGCTGTATTTGGAGTGATTATTACTTTGAACTGAAACTAAGGCTGCCCCCAGAGAACCTCCCAGAGAAACTGCTCCCAGAGAGAACCATCATATTTTAGAAAAAGAAGCATAGCACACTATTCTATAGGTCAATGCTTTTCTTCTGGTCCCATAGGCTCCAAACATAGATGTCATTATCTGCTTTTCACTATAACTCACTTTAATATCCATTTTCACTCCAATCCAGCCTCTCTTCAGCTGCCAAAGTGATTTTCTAAAACAGAGGTCTGACCATGTTGCCCCCATTCAGAAAGCTTCATTGCCTACCTATCACCTCCTGGATGAAATATAAAAACCTATTTGGTTTTAAAACTTTTCATAACCTGGCACCATTACTTGCTAACACACAAATACACTTTTCAGGTTTCTTGTATTTTTCATATATTCTTTGCTCAAAGACAGTGGCCCCCCTTGTTGTTCCTCAATTAATACAGTTCATCTCTTGGTTCTAGGCACTTTCTCTAACCATTCTTCATGCTTGGAATTCTCTTTCTTTTTATCTCTGCCTACAGTTTTTCTGGATTCCTTCACATTTCAACTAAAATCCTATATTCTATAAGAAGCATTTCTCAATCTCTCTTCTAATGATTTCACAGTTGGATTTTTTTCCTATTTTTTTTCTTGTATATTTGGTTGCTTGTTGTTATCTTCTCCAATGGTGTGTATTCCTTAAGGGCAGGGGCAGCCTTTTGCCTCAGTACTTAGCACAGTTCTTAGCACATAGTAGATGATTAATAATCTTTTACTGACTGACTAATAAGGAATAGTATTTATATAAAATCTGCTATATCTTAGGCACTAAGTTAAATGCTTTACAAATTCTCACAACAATCCTAGAAGTAGATTCTAGGATTATGTTCATTTTACAGTTGAGGAAATTGAGGCAGAGGTCCACCCTTTTACAGAATAATACATCTAGGAAGTCTCTGAGGCCAGATTTGAAAATTTGTTTTCTTGCAAAGTGAATATTCTATCCATGGAGCCGCCAAGCTGTCTCTAACAATAAAATAGGGATAATAACAGCCCCTATCTATCAGTGTTGTCATAAGGACAAAAATGAGATAGTATTTCTCAGGGGTTTAGCACAGTACCTGACATATAGTAGTATTTTAAGTACTATATAAATGCTAGCTACTGTTACATATTATTGTTTGTTCTACATTCTCAAAGAGGACCATAATATCAAAGAGCTAATGCCATGACATGTGAGTGAATTGGATTTGAGTGAGGGAGAGCAATGTAAGATCACCAGTGAACATATACACACACAAAGATAGATAGATGGGTAGATGGATGGATAGATGTAGATATATAGATCATATTTGTACATACAAACATACATGTATATATATCAATATATGGATATACCTAAGTGTGCATTTCATATCTGTACCTATGTGTATGCATGTATGTGTGTATATGTATATATGTATGTGTGTGTGTGTATATATATATGTGTGTATATATATATATATATCATAAATAAATATTTTAAATGAATGAAAATCAAAATATACCAAGTAGTTAAATACAACATAATTTGGAAGGGAAGGAAAATAACATTTGGGAGATGAGGCAAGGCTTAATATGGAAGATAATGCTGCATCTTAAAGGAAAAGAAAGACTATGAATTAAAGGTTAGAGAGGGTGCAATGTGGGACAGTGTGTGTGTGTGTGTGTGTGTGTGTGTGTGTGTGTGTGTGTGAATTATCAATATAATGTCGAGGAAATGTGAGTTAGAGCTTTGGAACAAAGAGCAGATTTATAGAAGGACATGAACAAGAATTACATAGATAATGCTGGTTAACAAAGGTGGTACTATGCCTTAGAAGAAAGTCCACAATGATGACATCTGAGGTCCTTTGGAGAGCTTCATGTGTATATTTTCATGTTCAAATATATACACATATTCATGTATGGATATATCAATATATAATGACATATGTCCTGATAAATAGGATGGGCATATACATGTACTCATTAAATATATACACACATATGTGTATGTGAATACATCAACATTTGGGAGTCGGGACCTGTGATTTTGTTGATGTAGAAACTCTCAATAAGAAAATTTACCTACTGAATAGAAAGATAGTTGGGCAGCTAAAAGAGCACTGGGCATGGAGGCAGGAAGACTCATCTTCATGAGTTCAAATCCAGCCTCAGAAGCTCACTGTGTGACCCTGATGACCATGGCCAAGTCACTTAACCCTGTTTGTCTGGTTTCTCATGTGTAAATTGAGCTGAAGAAGCAAATGGAAAACCTCTAAATCATCTTTTCCAAGAACTGGCTTCACAAAGAGTTATATAGAATTAAAACAACTCAATAACAATAGAGATGTATAGAAAGATCTAGATACTTTTAGTAACTACTCAAAAAAGCTATACAAGAGGCACCAAAACTTTCCTTTCTCTCTTTTTAAGCTCTCACAATCTGTGTAATGGGCTGAAACTGAGCAGATGTACTTGGACAGCCGAGCACTTAAGGCTAATTAGTTATTGGACAATACTCTATTAGCATATGCTTGGAAAATGGCCTGTCTCACCATTCTGTGCTGTCTCGATCTGTTGGTGTATAGAGAGATTTGGAGGAGGGATTAGAGGATGGAGTAAGACAAGTGAGTGTGACTCCAGGTGGAGTGAGAAAGAGGGGATTCCTTTGTCCATTCCTCTCATTTAGACCAAGAATAAAGACCAAGGACTTTTGCTTATCCTGAATCTGGCTGATTCTAAAGTATCCAAGGTGTTAACTTGATCCCCACAAGTCTGCCTTCTGCCCTCATTATACCACCAAAATACTCTCTCCAATGTTACCAATGATCTCTTAATTACCAAATCCAATGGTTTTTCCTCAATCCTCATTTTTCTTGATCTAGATACTACTAACCGTGCTAATATACACATATATCAGCACTTGAGTAATAGGTAGATGTGCATGGAGAATTGGTCTTGGGGGCAGGAAGATCTAAGTCCAAATTCTGATTTTTTAACATAAATAATCCTGAACAAATCACTCAAACATAAGAGTATTTCAGAGATCTAAGTTTATAAAATTCACAACAACTTTCAGCTGTACTACAAACACACACACACACACACACACACACACACACACACACACACAAATGTACCCACATGCACAGCTAAATAAGTCCTGTTTTCTTTTGGATTTTTGAACTGAGAAATCTCTTAGGATTTTGATAGCATACATGAATGTTTCATCCAGATGAAACTACTTTTGGAAAACAATAGATGTTTGTAGCTATTTTTAGTAGTCATCATAAAATATAAAGTGAGAAATACATTCTCAGGACAAAATTCTAATGTTAACTTTCTATGTGTTTTTAAAACAAACATCTTTTTCTGAGTTTTAGTTTCTTCATCTGTAAAATGACTAGATCTAATTAGATTCCTTCTAAAGTTTCTTGGAGCTCTAATACTCCATCTTCATTCGGTTCTACTATGGAGTGGGCAAGGTGCCCTCCAATTTTAACATTTTTGTAAGTGGCAGAATCAATAACTTTGGAATAATGGAATTGGAAGGGTTATGAAAGGGGATCTAATCTACCCGAATAAGGATTCTTAGACACCAGATTAGTTGAATTCAGCTTAAATATCCTGAGCAATTCAAATACAAACAATGTGACTCAAAGTCCAGTGCCTTATCCACCGAGTATGCTTGTTGGGTCTACTAAAATGATATTTTCTAATCTCAACTGGGCCCAGAGCATGGCAAGGTTATCCTTTCACTGTGATTGACTTATTATTCCACTCACCATAAGAGTTTTTAAAATCCTTTTCATCCATACCCAAGTCTTCCATTCCCTCATTCTTTCAGCTGGGAACTCTGCCTTATATTTTACTTTTAAAAAATGAGGTCATTCACCAAAAGGTTCCCCTTCTTATTTGTTCCTCATATCACATAAACAAGATGTTTCTTGCAACCATCTCTTCTTCACATAATGAAGTAATCCTTCTCTTTAGCAAGAATTAGGACATAGGTATCCTTCTTGACTTCCACCGTCTCACTTCCATATTGGATCAATTGTGAATAATCTCAATTTTATGTTTGTAACATCACTTTTATAGCACCCATTCTTTCCACTGACACTTTTGTCACCTGGTAAATTCCATAATTAAGCCCTAGACTACTGGAATATTTTACTGGTTAGTTACTCTGCCTCAAATAACTTCCTACTATAGACTGATTTCACTGCATCCAGGATCATTTCCAGTTCTCTTGATCTTATCTTGTCACTGGACCAGATGGCTCCAGAGGAGAAAATGGGAGCTGGTGACTTTTCATAGCCCTCCTTCCCTCAAATCCAATTTACTTGAATATCATGACCTCAACTCCCTAATGTCATAGTCATTTTTGAGAATGAAGGAAAATAACAACTCTAACCTCTTACCTGTTTAATTCATCTTTCTAAAGTACTGTTATGGCCATGTCATAACTTTTTTCAATAAATTCTAGCAGCTCCCTATCTTTTACATGATCAAAATTTCTGTTTGGTGTTCAAAACTCTTTCTAATCCTTCCAACTTTTCAATTGTTCTAGTATCTTTCTTTCCAACCCCTACTGGCACATGTCCCAAAATCCAACATTGATATTATAGCTCCCAATATTGGGCATTTTCACAGACAGTCTTATAGATGGAATTTTCTCCCTCCTCAAGTCACTCTCCTAGTTTAATTGTGCTTTTTAGTCCCTCCAGTAATTAGCTTAGTGGCTGGAACACAGCAAGTGCCTAATTAAAATGTATTGATTAATATCTGTTTGATCTTTTCTTTTTACACTAGAATTTCCATGTTAGATAGGTACTCTTTATGTGATGAGGGATTTCCCCTTTTTTGTTTCAGGATTTATGTTCTAAGTTTTCTACCAATGTTACTATTCATTTTTTGATGTTCCATATTTCTTAAATTAATTCTAAGTTCCTTCTCAGTTTCATTATTCGGGGTTCTTTGTACTAACAATCTGTGTCATAGAGTCCCTTCTCATGCTAGCATTCTACGAATCTATGAATATAAGGCACCACTTTTCTCTTGCCCTTGGAATTCTATTTTTGAAAAAGAAAAAAAAAACTAACAAAAAACAATACCAACTGACTATTCTAACCGAGAAGTTTCTGGGTTTCCTTTGATTGAGTTTATGTTCAACTTTAGAATGCTCATTTTGGATCATTCAGACAGAATGCAAACAGCCCCATGATTTTTATTGATCAAAAGGAATGTGTTTAAACAATCCTCAATAGATTTACAAATTAGAGAAACTTTTTCCTTCTATTTCAAATTACATTCAGGGAGCAACTTCCTTCACTTTAATTGCTCTGCTGTGCCTTTATTACACTGAAATTCCCCGTCAGTTTTTAAATGCTGCAGCTGTTTTCCCCCCTCTTTGTCTCTTTCAGAGTAAACCATTAAGTTGCCATTTCAATCTCCTAAAAATGCTTATGATTGACAAAACTTTATGAAACAGTAGCAAATTGGAAGAAAATTACAAACGTGAGCACTGAAGAGCCAAGAAGTATTCACAGGAAAAATCTGCCATAATAGGGTAACAGTGTAATTGGCTGGTTAAATAGATTATAAACAGGTTGGGGGTTCTATGATTTTTTCCAAAAGACTTATGATTTTACAATTTAAGATCATTCTGACTCACAAAAGCTCCCACCGAAGACTGTCTTGTTTGGTGTTAATTAATACTTCTCATTTCCATGTTATATTGGAGTTTATATACTGTTTTGTTCAGTTAAGACCTAGTTGATGATAAGGTCCATGAATATTGTCACTACTTTACAAATGAAGAAACCGAGGCACAAAAAGGTAAAATGAATGCTCAAACTCACATAGCTAGTGGATATTGGACTCAAAATTTTAGTACTGATATTTTGATTCAGTCTAGTGTTTTGTTTTTCCTATTATATTAAGCTGTCATTGAGAAGTCTAAAGAAATATGATAAATTATTTGATTGTGGAATGTTTGTTTTAGGAAAAAAAGTACTTTAGAAGTTATGTCATCCAACTCTTATCTGAAAAAGAAATCCCAAGTTCACATTTCTCTTTGAATTTTTTTAGTACTTTTTATCTGTCCAGTTAAGATCCTATTAAATCCTCTAGTTATGGGAAATTCACCAGCCACTTAAAAAGTCCATTCTAATGTATAGTCTTTTCTTGTTAAAAGGAAATGCTCTATTAAAAGGTAAGTGACATAGGATATCAAGATATAGGATAAGACATAGGATAAGAATTCTTTGAAGAAAAGCAGTGACCAATACCCCAAAGATTAGTGACCCCCAAAGACAAATATCATTAGCTGTTTCTTTTTCAGGGTATAAAATCTACCAAAATTAATAAATTATTTTGTGACTAAACACTTAATGGGAGATTTATCAAAAAGTTTAGAGACATTGAGCTTTGAAGAACAATTCTTTTTATAGGTTTTCATTAAAAAAAAAGTTATAAGAACCTCATTGAAGAATGTTCTTCTAACTTCATAAATAACACAGAATTCTAAAATAAAGTAGGCCTTGTCCAAAAGACTTATTTTTGAAACTGCAGCTGGATGAATGAATGAAAGATTTTCAATGGGCCATGATGACTGAGAAGAAAATCAGCCATTTTCCCCCAGGAATGAAATTTACGTAATATAAAAAGTAATTTATTTTATTTTGCTCAAGATTTTATCCCAGCCATCAAATGACTGGACCTATTTGGAGTCAGGTTTGGAGACCTCTAAATCTTGAAGGAAAGAACACTAGACTAAGAGTAAAGAGATAAAATTTCACTGGTGGTCTGTTACTAACTTGATAGAAGAACCTGTATAGTAGCACAAAAAAGGAATAATAGTAGTAGAAGTAATAATACTAGTAGTAGTAAATTCTATTTTTCCCTCAGTATGTGCATTTATTTATTTTATAAAAATTTCTTATGATTTTGGCATTTTACCATCACTACAAAATGTTTGTGTTTGTTGCTAATTAAAATCATTTTAAACATTATATTTTTCAATTAAGATGCAATTTGCTAAATCAATCAATTATGAGTTAATAAAAAATTCCAAAGGTGGCTTTAAAAGGACTGCATCAGAAAACTGGGAGCTATTCATTAATCTATTGTGTCCCTACCCATGAATCTGAGATGTTCAATAGCTGAGTATCAGGTATGAGCATTGTAATAATGGTAGTAGTAGTGGTGGTAGAAATGATAATTGTAGTAGAAGCACTATGGTAGTGTTAGTTGTGGCAATAGTTTGTTTTCTGTTATAGTCATCAACATCACAGTGATTTATCATTCTACACTCATTTATTAAGAATCAAGGGTGAGCCAGGAACTAATATTAAAGTAACTGACATTTATAAATCACATTATATTTTTACAAAATATTTTAACTTAAGCAACAAGGTGGCTCAGTGGATACAGTACCAAGCCTGGAGTCAGAAAGACTTGAGTTCAACTCCTGTGTTATACACTTAATAATTCTGTGATCTTGACATTTAAACATCAACACTTTTTGCCTCAGTTTGCTCATCTGTAAAATGAGCTGGAGAAGAAAATTGGAAAACTACTCTAGCATCTTTGTCAAGACCCTCTCCCTCCCTCCCCGCGCAAAGGACTTCCAAAGCATCATTCATAACTAAAATAACAACACATTTTACATGATTTTTGCAACAACTCTGTAAGGTAGGTAATATTATTAATCCCATTTTTTCAGATATGGAAATGAACTGAGAGAGGTTAAGTGAATTGTCCAGAAAAATATATCTACTAGGTATCTGAGGTAGGAGTTTATTCAATCATTATATTTCATTTTTCTCATCTGTAAAATGAAAGGGACTATATGGTTTCTAAGATTTCTGGTAAGTAGCAATCTTTGTACTGTATTCTAAAGTATTTTTTGGCCTCTGATTCTTAATGTTCTAAATTCTAATACAAAATATTATAAAGCTTTTTCCACAAATAACATTCTGTAGTGTAAGGTCACTTTCAGCTCTGACATTTTTTGGTTGAATGTTCTAACACTGTGTTCCAAGGTCCTGTCTGCCACTGACATTCTACATTCTGAAATCCTTTCCAACTCTGAAATTCTATTGCTCTTTATATATTTATTTAATTTTTAAAAATTTCTTTTGGCCATGGCCCTTTACCATTGCTACTAAATGCTTGTGTTGGTTGCTAATTAAAACCATTTTAGGCATTATATTTTTCAATTAAGATGTAATTTACTAAACCAATCAATTATTGAATAATGTAAAATTCCAAAGGTGGCTTTGAAAGTGCTGCATCAGAAAACTGGGGAGCTGTTCATTACTTTATTGAATGTCTACCCCTGGACCTGAAATGTTAAACAGCTGAGTATTAGGGGTGAGCAGGGGGTCAGATCTCTGAAAAGTGCTGCAAATGGGTTTTTTTCCCCTGCTAATGCATTACAATAAATTAGTGCAGAATTTAAGAATGAGTCCCTGCTGGTATTCCCATAATGTTTAATAAATGGCACCAAATCCATGTGCTTTATAGTAACATCATTAATTTATATTCCAAGCAAAAAGGAAATGTTTAGTATTGGGGGTAGGCCAGTAGAGGAGGTAGAATTTATAAATCTGGCTTTCATTTTGACTCCATAGTTTTGTGATGGTGTCCAGGTCACATCATCTTACTGAACATCAATTACCTTACTTTTCCGAGATTAGTCTATATGACCTCTAAAAGCATTTCCAGCTTTTTTCTCTCCTGAAGCTCAACATGGTATGTGGGGGACCTTGACTTTCAAGACTGATTTGTTTCTAGCTCCAATCCCAACAGAAGAAGACTCAGGCTATGGGCTCAGCAATGCAGATTATAGGTACTTTCTGATGACAACATTAGATATATATGAAGTCAATAATAGACTCAAGCCACAGGAACTCACAGATAGAGTGTTGTCATATAAACGACATGGGACTTGAAACCAGAAGGTCTAAGTTTGAATACTTTCTAATGGTGGAATATCTTCCTATTTCTGTTTCTCATTTTCTTAACATTTAAATTGTGTCTAATTATACCTGCCTTAGCTATCCACAAAAGTTATGAATATGGTTGTGAACCTCAAAATACTCTAAAAACGTGAGCTATTATTCTCATAAAGTCATTTTGCTCAAGGTAGGAGAAGTAGACAACATGAATAGAGGGAAGAAGGCAAATGCTATAAAGAAATCATTGAACTACTGAAATATTAAAAATTCATTTTGGTTCCGTGAAAATGCACATGCATGCATACATACACGTGTATAGCACCTTCATTTTCAGGTTTAGAGATGTTTTGTGTTTTGTTTGCAGCAAAAGGCTATAAAGAAAAATTTTCATTAGGTCAGAGCTTGATGTTTCATAAAAGGAATAAGAATACCAACTCTGGGCCTTGAGGGTCAGGGGAAAGCTTGTCTTTCCCATTTCGGTGCTTTTTCAGATGATTCTATTCATTTTGGATCTAGATAAATCCTTTATGCAAGGGTTTCTTGATTTAAATGTTATAATATATCAAGCCAAGGTTCCTAGTAAGAAATGTGCTTCAAAGGCTGCTCCAATTTTGCTGTGGTAAATTTATTATTTAAAGAAAATGCTTTGACATATAATATTTTAGTATCTTTAAAATGTAAGAAGGATCACTCAGAGGGCAAAGTAGGGAGGGGAGATGAGCTATGACCTTCATTAGCTTGCTATGAAGGTCAGAGTTTTCAGCATTGTTGGAAGAGAGGAAGTGGTGGTTGTTGAAGAAACTATTTTAGGATAACAAATAGAGAGCAGAAGGAGTAAGACATGATGGTACAATGGGAAAGAGCTTGGATATGAAGGCAAAGAAACTCTTTCAAATCTCAACTCTATTATTTATTAACCTTGTGTCACTGGGTGAGTTACTTTATCTCTGCTCTGTTCAGCTATTACATGGACAAAATTATATAGCTTCAGCTGCAGTTTATTAAGTGGTTGACTTGGAATTAGGAAAATCTGATTACTATTCTTGCCTCTGGCTCTGATAGGCTGTGGGATGGCAAGTCACTTGCCCTCTTTATTTCTCCGTTCTTTCAAATGTAAAATGGAGAGAATCATATCACCTATCTTTTAGGGTTTTTGTGAGGAACAAAAGATATAGCACACATAAAGTGATTTGCAAACCTTAGAGTGTTAAATAATTGCTAGCTATTATCATTGCCAGTCTAGGTCAGATGATGAAACAAAGCTAAAAGGAGATATCTGTATGAATTTGAGAGAAGTCTCTTGTGTAGTATCCTCAGGAACTGCCTTTGCCCCTATTCTATAAAATATTTTCATTAACTACTTGAATAAAGACATACATGAAGTGCTTAGTAAGAGTGCATGTGACATGGAGCTGAGAGCACCGTGTTATGCAATAATTGAGATGTAAAAAATTATATTTGAAAGCAAGAATATCTTCACATTCCAAAGAACATAGGTTGTCAAAAGAGTCATTACTTATGGACAAGAACTAAAACTTGATGATTCTAAATTCTACCACTTAGCGTGTGGCCAGCTAGTACCATGAATAGAGAGGTCAACATGGAGTCTAGAAGAACTGAGTTTAAATGTTGCTCATGTACTTACTATCTACTTAATCTTGGGCAAATTAACCTTTATTTGTCTCAATTTCCTCAACTGTAAAAATGAAGGTAACAATAGCACCTACTTCCCAGGTTTGTTGTGAGGATAAAAAAAAAAAAGTTTGTTAAATACTTATCATTGAACCTGACACATAATACATGCTACATAAATGTTGACTATCATCATCATCATCGTCATCATCATCATCATCATCATCATCATCATCATCACTATTAATTTTGCCTTGATCTTGTTTATTATTGTTTGTTCAGGCATTTCAGTCATATCCAACTCTTCATCACGCTATTTGGGGTTTTCTTAGCAAAGATATTGGGGCAGTTTGCTATTTCCTTCTCCAGCTCATTTTACAAATGAGGAAACTGAGTCAAACAGGGTTAATTGAATTGACTATGGTCACACATTAGTAACTGAATCTGGATTTGAAATCAGATCTTCCTCACTCCAAAATCCATGCTCTAATCACTGTACCACCTAACTTTTTTCAGACTTTCAACTAGTTATTCTATCCTTTTAGACCTTTCTCAATATTTCTGTAAAAGGGAATACTGTAATATCCACTTCACAGTCTTATTGTGAAGATCAAATAAGATAATACCACAAAGCATTTTCTAAGTGCTAAAGTGCTTTATGAATGTAAACAAGCGAATTCATATTAAAAATAGTAAGGGCTTAGTCTACTCAGAATACAGGGTTCACAACTTAGAGAAATACACAATTTAGATAAGACACTATCACTTCCCTTGAGTTTATAGGAGGAGAAAATAGGAGACAAAATATTATTATTTTTCCATTCTTTTTAATTTATGTTCAAATTTAGATAGAAATGATCTTGGAATAAATCACTGTCCAACATTACTTAATAAGTGAATGCTGAATAAATGAGTTTTCATTCATTCAATCTATAACTGATGAATAGATTATATCTATGAGTATATATACCTATATGTACACATGGGTACATGTATGTATGTACATGCACACAATATGGTCATTCATATACATGTATCCATACACATACATATAGATGCATATATGTATCTATATACTACATTTGCACACATACACATATGTATCCATGCATGCATGTGTGCATACATATAGTTATGCACATATGTGTATACATGCAAACAGCATATATATGTATATGTTGTATGTGTATATGTGCACATGCATATATTATGTGTGTGTATATATATATGTATGTGTGTATATATATATATATGTATGTTGTGTATATATGCATATGTATGTATATATATGGCACTGAGAAAAAGCAGTGGAATGTAATCTTATCTTCTGGACACTCATTGATATATCTTCTGGACAATTTCAGCCTCAGTTAATCTGACAAAAAAGAATGTGTTCCTCATCCATGTTTCCACCAGTTTTTGCTCTTCCATGAAATAATTCTATTTTGAAATATTTTCATTATACATGAAGGGAAGTTATACATATTTGTTTATGGAAACATCTATTACAAAAAGTTGTTATAATCTATTCCCATTTCTTCTTAGCATTTAACCTAGTAAGTGTTCTTTGCATAGCAACTATTAATAAATGTTTGTTGAACACACCATGAACATTCATTTCCCATTTTCAGTAAACGAACCTAAAATCTTTCTCTCCTACACTGAAGTGAGCACTGCTGGAAATTCTCTGAGATTATGGTTTTTCCTGGAAAGAATAGGGAATATAGGTTCTTAGTATCAGACAACCTATTTGGGTATCCTGACTCAGATTTCTCACCTATAAAAATAAGAATTTTCTTCATACTTTTACTAACTATTCCACAAGGTTGTTTTGAGCAAGATATTTTGTAAACTTTGATGTGCTATAGAAATATGAACTTTGATTGAATTTTTATTTTTAATGAGAAAACTGTTCCAGAAGGAAGAGTATAGATGTACAATACTGCACATATAATCAGATGTTTATGTACCGATTAGTTTTACTGAACTTCTAGATTTTCTCTCATTTTAGAAATTATTTGTTGGATGGAAATGGAAGAAAGTTCAAAGGGTTATTTTAACACTGTAAAAACAAATAATTTATAAAGACAATAATTATTGTTTTGATAAGTCAGAATAACTATTATATATACATATATATATGTATTATCTTGAAAATTAAGTGAATTAGTGATTAGACTAGCTGATTGTGAAGCTCCTTCTTAGTGCTAATAAATTCAGTATTTCAGCTCTAACATCCTATAATATGAGAGATGCTTAATTATCCTCTCTCCTTATCTCTCTTACTGTTCCTTTTTCAATCTTTGTCTCTTTATTATTTCCCTTTGAACCTTTAATATGGACTATCCTCAAGGAGTGTTCCTTACACTTGACCTTTTTCTTTCTATAACCTTCTCCCCTAACTCTCAGCAATAGCATTACTATTTCATTTTTTTTCTCTACATAGCTGACTGCAATGTGGACAGACTATACTCACGGTATGTTCCTTACTCTTGATCTCTTTTTCCCATATTTCTGTAATCCTTTTCCCCAACTCTTAGTAATAGCATTACCATTACATTTTTTTATATAGATGATTGCAAAGACTATAATCCTATTTTCATTATTTCTTCTGGGTTCCAAAACCCTATCTAAATAATAAAACATCTCAAGCCAAAGAAGTTGCCAGTATTTAACTTGAAGGTGCTTCAAAGAAAGCTAATCTTGCTTCTCTCTAATCTTTCTCCTCTTTCTGACTCCTTGTTTCTGCCAGTCTTTTAGTTTCCTATATTTGAAACTTTGGGGTTACCTTTGAACTCTTCTTCTCCTTGCCTCTTCTCCAAGCCCTGTTAATTGCATCCCCAATAACATCTCTAATCTTTTGTACTTCCCTCTACCTTAGTATAGGCTCTTATAACTACACATATGGATAATTAAAATCTCCAATTAAGTATTCCACACTCCTACTTTAGCCCTCTCTCCATAATGTAAGAATCTTCTTATTTATGCATATGTTTAGTCTTACTACTCCTCCAAATAAATTAGCCACTGATACCCTATTGCTTTAAAAATAAAATAGAAATTCTTTGCATGTCATTCAAATCTATATATAATCTAGCCACACCTTAACTTTGTAGACTTATATATTCTCTGCTTCATTCAGTCTAAAGAGCTCTTTTTCTTCATACCTTCCCTATGCTCTTATTTCCCAATGGTAGATATTCTGTAAGTTCAGACTATTTTGTCTTTTTCTCTCTTTCCCACTTGAATTCCTCATTATCCTTTAATTTCAATTCAAAATCCTATTTACTTCAGAAAGTCTCTCTATTTGCTTCTATTTAATAACGACATTTCTTCTTGGATCTGAAATAGTATTCCTTATTTTTCTAATATATTTTGTTGGTGTCTAGTCATTTTTAACTTGTCTGACTCTTTATGACCCCATTTGGGATATTCTTGGCAATGATACTAGAGTGGTTTGTCATTTCCTTATTCAGAAATACTTATTTATGTATTTATATCTAAATAAGTATTTATATTTAGATAATCCAGCTGTGTTTATGTCTTATTCCGCTATTAGACTACACTCTCCATGATGGCAAGAACCATGAGTTATTAAAAATTTGCATCTTCACCAGCAATTGGCATAATAATCTATAAAGAGTAAGTGATTTATTGCTATCATTCTCTATACTTTTGAGTTCTAGAATATTATGCTTTAAAGTCTTTTGCAACTATTTAATTCTATTTTGTAACATTCTATGTTCTAACAATTGGAATTGATAACTGTATTTTTAGAACTCTCTTGCTAATGATCTATTTTCTGAATTCCTCTTCTCTAAGGCCCTTTCCTCACTCTGAAGAACAATGGATCTATGATTTTTGCCTAATGCTGACCTTAAAATAATTTCATTCAAGTAAACACTGAATTAAATAGTTTCTTTGGATGAAAAAAAAAAAGCCATACATGCCGCCAGCAATCATTTTTCACATCCGAGAATCAGAGAATTCAGAGAATCTGAATATTGACATTCATGATTTTAGGTTCAATAAAAGGGTTCACAGAATATCTAACACAGGGAAGTGAGAAATGGATGCTTTCACTTCTCATTAGCTAGGAGCTAGCAATATCCTCAAATGACAACCATTGTCTATTCTGATGAACTTTGAGCTATTGATCCTTGTAATTTTTTAAAATGAATATTCTGGCTGTAGAATGTTCACCTGCCAATTTCAAGGATCTATAATTTTCCTTCCAGTACCTATTATAAAAGCTTCCAATAATACTTTGGGGAATTATCCCTTTAAGCAGAACAGAGAATGTCAAACCACTGTCTGTCTGATGCAAATAACTATTGGTGTTGTAGGAGAAAACATAAGGAAACTAGAGAATCTCTTGCTCTAATTAACAAACCAAGAGAGAAATTAATTTTCTCCTCCAAGGAAAACAACATCCATCTCTGTTTGTACAAGTGCTTGAGGGGATCATAGAATTTTTACTTTTTAAAATAGTAAGAGATCTCAGCACTCACCTAATCAAATTATGCTTAAAGAACCTTGTCTTCTATATTGTCAATAATTGATCATCTCCCTAACTTCTCAATTAGGAAATTATGGATAATATAGGTCATGAAATCTATAAAAAGAGCATAATAATAGCTTTTATTTTGTAAGATGTTTTGATCAAATTTTCATTTGGATAAATGATTTAATTCATATATATCTTTCTTTGAAAATTTATAGCATCATCATTGTTATTATTATTAGCCAACATTTACATAGCACTTACTATAAACCAAGTAGCATGGTAAGTGATTTTTATTTTATCCTCAAAACAACTCTGGAAAGTAGGTGTTTTTTTTAATCATCTTCATTATTTACATATGAATAAACTGAGCCAAACAGAGTTTAAATGACTTGTCTAGGGTCACAAAACTAATAAGGAACTGATGTCCTATCTGAAGTCAGATGTTCCTGATTTCAAGTCCAGCACTCTATTCATTGGAACATCCTAACAGGTTTTCAATTTTTCCTGTAAAAATCATGAAATTTCAGAATCAGAAAAGGACTTGGGTTTTTTTGAATCTACTATACAAAAGTATCCCATACACCATTGCCATCTGCAGGTATAATCCCATCACTCCTATGATCAGAGTTTTCAAAAGCTTTTTATTCCTTTAAAATAAGATTCCAGAATTCCTTTGAAAACTTACCTCATAGTAGAACCAAAATGATGGAGTAGAGGTAGTTCAGCTCTTCCTGAAACTACTCCTGATTCCTTTAAATAATGATGCTAAATATATTTTAAAGTGTGAGAATCCCCAAAATGAAGTCTTCCTGATCCTCCCCATTGAAAGTAATTTCTAACTCATTTTTTAAAAACACCTTGTCTGGGGCACTTTATTTTTTTTTTTTCATCTCATTCCTACTCTGTATCATTAATTTACCTATCCTTTAAGCTTCTTGAGGGCAAGCAGGTGTTTTATTTTTCTATTTAATATACCCTGCATTTGGCATAGAATTTTATACATAGTAAGCACTAAAATGTTTATTAAATTAAATTATATAATTCAGAGCTTACAAATCCTAAGAAACTTTCCATGTTAGCTGATTATTCTTAGGCTATCAACACTTTAGAGATAATATATGAATTCTGCACCTGAAGTTGGGAAACCAGGGTTGAAAAGTTAGATTTGCTAGGTACCTCATATCTAGATTGTGGTATTCATGGAGGGTAGTAAGGCATAAGAAAGTTGGGAAGGTTTGGGAGCTTTACAAAAGGCTTCACCTGATAATTAGAGAACTTTATATTTGATCTGGAAATTGTAAGGAAATTAGGATGATTGGGATAGGAATGGTATGGCCAGACTTTTACTCTAGAAAAATTACCTTGGCACCTAAGTGGTAGAGAGATTAGATTAGGGAGCAAGTTGAGAATGAAATGCCAATTAAGAGATTCTAGAGTAAGAGATGATGATTGTATGATAAAGGATTATATGAATGAAGGGAAGAAGACTAATGCAAGAAATAATATATTTTTTAAAAGAACTAATAGGATTTTGTGACTAAAGAAGAACTAGAGATCATTATGTGTCACAAAATAGATAATTTTGATTATATTAAGGTAAAAAGTTTTGCACAAACAAAACTAATGCAGACAAGATTAGAAGGGAAGCAATAAACTGGGAAAACATTTTTATATTCAAAGGTTCTGATAAAGGCCTCATTTCCAAAATATAAAGAGAATTGACTCTAATTTGGAAGAAATCAAGCCATTATCCAATTTATAAATGGTCAAAGGATATGAGCAGACAGTTTTCTAGGATGAAATTGAAACTATTTCTACTCATTTGAAAAGATGCTCTAAATCCCTCTTGATCAGAGAAATGCAAATTAAGACAACTCTGAAATACCACTATACACCTGTCAGATTGGCTAAGATGACACAAAAAGATAATAATGAATGTTGGAGGAGATATGGGAAAACTGGGACACTGATACATTGTTGGTGGAACTGTGAATGGATCCAACCATTCTGGAGAGCAATCTGGAATTATGCCCCAAAAGTTATCAAACTGTGCATACCCTTTGACCCAGCACTGTTTTTTATTGGGTTTATATCCCAAAGAGATCTTAAAGGAGGGAATGGGACCCACATGTGCAAATATGTTTGTGGCAGCCTTGGAGTGGATACTCCTCAGTTGAAGAATAAGTTATGATATATGAATGTTATGGAATATTATTGTTCTGTAAGAAACAACGAACAGATGATTTCAGAGATGTCTGGAGGGATTTATATGAACTGATGCTAAATGACATGAGCAGAACTAGGAGGTCATTGTATTTGGCAACAAGATTATACGATAATCAATTCTTATGGACATGGTTCTCTTCAACAATGAGATGATTCAAACCAGTTCCAATTGTTCAGTACTGAAGGGAGCTATCTACACCTTGATAGAGGACTGTGGCAACTGAATGTGGTTCACAACATAGCATTTTAACTCTTTATGTTGTTGCTTGCTTGCATTTTATTTTGCTTTTTTATTTTATTGGTTTGATTTGATTTTTCTTGTTCAGCACAATAATTTTATAAATATGTATGCATTTATTAGATTTAACATAAAAAAGATGAATGTAAACTCAACTACACTGAATCCCAAATGGCCCTGATATTGTTGCCTATAAGATTTATCTCTAGCTCATAAAGTGATGCAATAAACAATTTCCATATTTTGCTAAAAAAAATTTAAAAAGAACTAATATAATCTAAATGTAGATTGAAATATAATGTTGTTTGGGTTTTTTAAGTATTTTTCTTGTTTTCTTTTGTTTGTTTTTTTACAATATGATTGATGGAAATATGTCTTGCATAACTGCTAATATATAACTTTTATCAAATTGCTTGCCTTTTTAATGACAAGGAAGGGGAGGGAAGGTGGAGAGAATTCGGAACTCAATATTGTAAAATAAAAAAAATGTTTAAATTTGTTTTACATATGATTGGGAAAATAAAATGCTAAAATTCAAAAAAGAGAAAAGAATAGCAAAAAAAATTATGAAGGCACAAATGACAGTATTTGATGGCAGATTGGATATGTGGAATAAATGAGAGATAGAAGTTGAAGATATTACCAAAGTTGACTAGGAGGATACTGTGACAGGGTGGTTTAGTAGGGGGATGGAAGGGTTTTTTTTTGGGGGGGGGAGGGAAACAATAAATTTTGTTTTAGACATTTTGAGTTTGAATTATCTAAGAAGTTGGAAATGAATGAGTGGGGCTATTTACAGGGTAGCAAAACATCTTATTTAAATGTTAAGCTGTAATAGTTTTTTCATATGTAAAATTTTATGCTTTAAAAGGCTAAAATTATACTTAAACTTTTTTGTTACCCTGCATTATTCTGGGAATCATCTGCACAGAGATAATTGAAACCATGGAGGCTGATGAAATCTTCAATTGGTATAGTATAGAATGAAAAATGAAGAAGGCCTGGCAAAGAGCTTTGGAAAACCTCTACAATCAGAACAACTAGCTAAGAATACCAAGAAGTGGTCATCTGAGAGGAAGAGATTCAGTAGAGAATAGTATCCAAACAAACAAACTAGAGCAAAGAGAGTATCTGCTAAGAGAAGGGACATAACAGAGGCAAAGACAGGACCTAAGTCAAAAAGGATGAAGACCAAGAAAAGACAATGAGAACTGTTACCTGAAATATGGGTAACTTTGGACAGAACAGTTTCCTCTGAATTACAAGGTTCAAAGCCAGAATAAAGAGGGGAAGTAGGCAATTAAAGGAGAGGAAATGGAACTACCAAATGAAGATGACTTTCTGAAGGAGAATAGTAGAGGACAGAGAATTTGGATGATAGGGAACAGGAATTGTCAGTTTCTCTCTCCTCTGTTCCAAATTATCAAATGAAGCGTTTTTCTTTGTCCCCATATTATATAATTGCCGCTTCTATATAAAATCTCCCTCTGCATCATGCTCCAATTTGTTCTTAAAATTGTACCCTGGTGCCATAAAGGTCTAGTGCTGCTTTGAGATTTAAGAAATACTGTTGTGTTATCCTCTCCGAAGTCTATAGCATATAATAAGGTATTTACTATCAGTGGTTGTGACGGACTCTTAGAAAAGGCAAGTTAACTAATATGACATAAAAACAGCAACTATAAATACATAGCCCCTCATATTCTGGGGGCACATTCTGTTTTAGCTACATGAAACATCAATTGGAAGGGTCTATACAGAGTAATATAATAGTGAGGAACACATGAAGGGATGCAGAAGGAGTCAAGGTAATTCTTTACTAAACGAAGGGTTTGGAAGTGCTTTTTCCTTTTCTGTGGAGTCTTCACAAATTTTCCAGCCATCAATATCACTACTAAGTAGGCTAATTAGCTGGGATTCTAACCTCTGCTTCTCTTTACATCTCAATACTTAGTTGTCAGAAATTAGTCTTCTCTTGGATCCAAAACAGCAAGATGACATAGTCAGAGTCAAGACAGAACTGAATTCAAATATGGACTCAGACATAACTAGAATGTACAGACATTCACTAGTGTGAATATGAACAAGTTATTTAACTTCTCTAAGCCTCAGTTTCCTCATCTACAACATGGGGATAACAATAGTACCTTTCTCACAGAGTTGTTGTAAGGATTAAATAAGATGTTTACACATAAATATTCAATATATAGATATTTATTTATATTTTATATAATTACATAATATATACTATATATTGTATAAATTACAAATGATTTTCCCTTAGTACTAAAACTAAAAGTCCTAACTCCAAAGTTTTTTCTGGCCTCAAGTGACTTGTCTCTCTATGTAAATATCTACCTGTAATGTGTATTTGTTTCCTAACTGCTGCTATAGAACCTCCTATTTGCTAATTCCTCATCAGGATCAAGGTAGGGGGAAGGTTATCAAGAGATAACCTTCCTCTCCCTGGGAGATTCCCACTCAGGACCCAGAAGAATCTTTCTACTTCTGGCTCAAATTGACAAACTAATAGTACCTTCATTATTTATGGGCCACCAGAGTTGTAGACATCATTCTGCTTTTCTAATATGCAGATGTTCTTTAATATAATCAGAAAAAGTTTTTTTTGTAATCCATAAAGACTTCTCTTGACAGGCAAAATCTTATTAGTGAAACAACATTATTACCTTTATAAACTCTTCCTTGTTTTCTCTGACTATATCTACTTTGGGCAGGTGAGAGAGAATTTGGAACTCCATTGCTTCCCACATGTCCCTGTACTAGCAATCACAATATCAAAGTTTTGAGATTGGAAGAAGCCCTAATATGGAGTACAATACCTTCATTTTTCAGCTATCTGGATAATTAAAGTTCCCTGCCTTTTCTATATCATATTCCTATGCCAGGCTTCTATTCTGTTTTCTGAATTCTTCATCTATTTCCTATTTCTGTTCAAGTGGTCTGTAATTTACTTTTGTGGCAGTATTGATTTTATTTCTATCCCCATATATCTTTACACAAAAACTCTCTACAACATTTTTTGTACTTTCTGCATCTCTTTACAATAATATATTTTTTTACTATATGATGTCACTCTCCTATTCTATTCAAGGCACATTGTGCTTATATGTGCATGCATTCCCACACCCATGCACACATATCCAGATATGTATCTCCTTATATCTATTCTTTTCCTGTTGAAAAAGTAGGCAATATTCTAGTCATGTAATTCTACCTTACCAAGTCTTAATATTTCCTATGATAATCAAATCCCTCCTTGCATTAGCAACTCTTGATCACCTTATTTATTAACCATATGTTTATATTATACATATGAAACATATGAATCCACAGGTTTTCTTCCTCATATTAGTGATTATTTTTTCTTTAAAGGGATACCTATTCTATTTGAGAACAATCTAGTTTTCCATCTGAGTTAGCTTCTAGTTCTGCAGTTGCATTACTATCTTTTCATTTGATTGAAATCACTGAAGCACAGACATTCCTCAGGCATTTTGTTTTACTTCAACAACTCTTAATCTGTTGTATTTGCATAATAATTTATATGTTAGAAAATATATTATGTTTTATATAAATCATATGTATGTATTTCTTATATATTAATGTGTTTGTATTAATGAATTACACATATGTATGTGTCAATCTATCTATATATCCATCCATCATCTATTTATTTACTTGCCTAGATATCTGTAATCTAAATGTCACTCTATTATCTCTATCATCTATCTGTTCTCTATCATTCCCTCTCTCTGTCTCTCTCTCTCTTTCTCTTTGCCTTTCTGTCTCTGTCTCACTGTTTCTCTGTCTGTCTCCCTCTTTTCAAATCCCAAGATCCATATGAAGTAGATAATGTAATTTCCTCATTTTGAAAAGAAGAATTTGAGACTTAGAAATCCACCCCCTCAAATCACATGACAAAGAAATAGAAGATTGAAAATATACATCCTGAAATTTATATGTTATAGTTATTACAGATTATAAATAACTTAGGGAAAATATTACCCAGTCCACTATTTTAGAAAGGAGGAAACTAAGATCCAAAGTGGTTAGTTACGTTTAAATAATTTAAACAAAAACAATCACAAATCTTTTGGTTGTGAAGGTGTTACAGAATCTACCTAGTTTAATTTATTCTTGACTGAGCATCTTCTAAAAAACAAGGATTAAAAATACTTAGCCAAGCTGCTCTTGAAATCTTCTATTAAGTAGAGTTCTCCATTCCACTTTTGAATAGCTCTTATTGTTCCCCCCCCTTTATTGAGTGGACATTTGCTATGCTATATCCCTTATCCTTCACTCTTTCTGCTCATCTACTGTACATGGCCAAGCAAAATAATTATAATAATTTCCCTACCTAATAGTCCTAGATGACTGTGATTATGTCTTCTCAAAACTTCTGTGGCCAACAATGAAAGAGAGAGAATATATTAAGAACCATCCCTACATGAAGGGGCAGGTCAATTCTTGAGAGCCTCCACAGCTGTGAATCATAATACTTGAAGGAGTTGCAAAGCAGCCTTCACAGATGTTCCTTGTGGATTGAGAATGAAATAAATTAGAGGCAAGATGGAAGAGGAAAGAGCTCAGAGAACACAATTGCCTCTCAGTCTCCTTGTTCCATCATCATCATCCTCTCCCATGAAAAGATCCATTCTACAGATCTGAGTTAGATCTCCAGCAGCCACTGATAGGTTATAATGTTCTCTCTAAAATGTAATGTTCTCTGTGGAGATTTTCTTGGAGTCTCTGGGGGCAGCCTTCGTTTCAGTACAGTAATCAACACAAGTGCAGCCAGGTGTTAAAGTCCAAATCCTTTATTGTCTCTTTCAAAGTCGTGTCTTTTCCTGGGGCCTGATTAGCTTTCTCTCTCCTTGGTTCTGAGAGCTTGAGCTCCTGCCTCCTTCTCTGGCCTCTGAATCTCTCCAAATCCAAACGTTTGTGCTTCAGCTTCCAGCCACCACAAAGGTGGATGATGGAATGAATATCTCAGCCTCCAAGAGCTTCCAGTGCACTTGTTGTTTTTGGCCCCGAGAGCTTCTAGCTTATATGCTTTACACTGAGTATACACCAATCATTATATCACTAGGAAACCATTATTTGTTGTAGGATTAAATCAATGCTAAATGAGATTTAACCATTGTCTCCTCAAATCCACTTAGTACCTTATTTCAAGTTCTGGCCCATAATCTCTCTTTATAGGATTAAATCAATCATACTGAACCATGCTAAATTAGATAACTATTCTCTCTATCAATTCCACTGACTTAGTACCTTGTAAGAATTCTTTGTTTCAAGTTCAGAGGTCTAGCCCATAACAGCAGGTAGCTCCCATATCACAACAGAATAGATTAATAACTTACGTATGTGTGCTAAGTAACAAGTATATAAGTGTAAGCAAGCTCCATAAATTCAGTGTCAAGAGTCAAACAAGCATTTTTAAGTGTTTAATATAATCCATGCATTGTTCTAAGCTATGGAGATGAAAAGTTAAAAAAAAAATATATGCCCTGATCTCATGGAACTCTCAATGAACTAATTAGTCTTGGAACAACCAATAAATAATAGGTGGTATTATATTGAAGGACAGATGGAGCATGGGGATAGATCCACAGACCTGTGGCTTACTTGCATAAAGATGATCATTAAATCTGGTATTGAGCTTATCATGACAGAAAAAGAATAGACAGAGAAAGGGATGAAACTGGGATTGAAATTTGGAAGAATATGTACAATAAGAGAGTGTAATATAGATAATAAACCAGCAAAAGAGATGAGGAACAAGCAGAATTAGGATTCCCAGGAAAGCATAGTATCAAAACACATAAACAAATAAACTGCAGAGAGAAGAGAATATATAAGAGGAGATAATGTTCAATAGTGTCAGTGAAGCATATCAGGTAAGGATAAGGACCAATGACAGACCATCAAATTTTAAAATTAAAGGATCTTTGATTACTTTGGAGGGAAGAATTTCTTTTGAGTGACAAGATCAGGATGCAGATTTATAAGAATTAAAGAATAAATGACAGGAAAGAAAATAGAGACTCTGAGTATAGACAACTTTTTCAAGGTGTTTGGCTAAGAGAGAGAAGACATATAGGGAAAATTATGAAGATGTGGTATAGTCTAGTAAAGCTTTTTTGTTTGTTTGTTTTGTTGTTCTCCCAGTCATTACAGAGGAGACTTGGGCATACTTAAAGGAATTAAGGAAGGGACCAGTGTAAGGGAATTAAGGAAGGGACCAGTGGATTATTTGAAGTTGAAGATTCAAGGAAAAGGAGAGATAATCAAGGTGTAGCCTCCTGAACTGATTCTTAGATGCTCACTAGAATTTCAAAATCCTGACTTCCTATAAACAATGATGATCGTGAATACACTGTTTTACTTACACACAAGCTGCTCTCTGTACTAAATGCTAGTGCCAACTTCTTTATCAATAATTCATGTTAAGTCACTTTTCATGTCTTAGAGTTAGTTTCTCCCATATTTTCCAATACAAACCTCAGAATATTTCCCAGAGTATCTCAAATAAGATTTTGGCACTTGCATGTCCTAGTACAATATCCAGAGTATTATTCAATCTTATAACTTGGGCATCCCTGGAATATAGTACAAATAATCTTATAGTGGCATGAAGCTTAGTTCTTTCACCATTCTGATTAATCTTCTCCAGACGTTCTCCATCTTCTCTGTGCTCCTTTTAAACTGTGGTGCCAGTAAGAGACTAGAGCACTGTTAAGGCATAAGACTTCTTGGAGGTATGTTCCCTGAATAGAATGAAGAAAGAACAACAAGAAACTTTTCCCTTCTTTTACATGCTTTGGGTGCTAAAATATCTGTAAATATATATAAATATATTATGTATATAATACATGTAATATTATATGTATATATATACTTACACATATTTATATATATATGATAAATTACTTACAAACAAATATTCCAATAATGAACATAATTACTCTTTTGAGGTAATAACTTCCATATCACTAGAAGTATTTAAAAAGAGATTGGGCAAATATAATATGAAGGAGTGTGGCATGAAGAGCACTAGATTAGAAGTTAATGCATCTTTGAATCACTATTTTGTTATTACCTGCACAAACATGTTGTGTAAGTTACTCCTTTGCTCTGGGTTACAGTTTCCTCATCAGGAAAAAATCTATAAAGTTCCTCAAAATTCTCTAAATCTATGATTCTAGGAAAATTGTCAGGAATGCAATAGTAAGATTCGTACTTCAGGAATAGAATAGAGTAGACAACCTCCAAGGTCTCTTCTAACTCTGAGCTTCGATGATTCTATGAATATATGAAATATGTAGAGGCTATATTAAGAATTAAGATGCATATTTTATTCAGTTTTGCACATGGTTCAAAATGTATTTGATATTTTGTGGGAGGAAAACTACATAACCTGTAAGGTCTGGCTACCTACAGAGGAAGAACAGACTTTAAAGTTCACAGCCATCCAAATTTTCAGAGCTGTAAAATTGACTTGTGGAACCAAATCATTTGGAAGAGTCTTCGTTCTGTGACTGCAGTTCATTAAATTTTTAGAGGCCTCAGTGCTTGAAAATGATGAGATTCAGCAGGGCTGATACCATCAAAATTCATCAGCATACACGCTGTGCACATCTGAGAGAATCTCCCATCAGATGCACTCTCTATGTGTATGGGGGCCTGGGGAGCAGTGCAAGCACCTCAGGAGAATGCTGACATTAGATTCAAAAGGCCTGAGTGCAGTGAGATATAGATGGGTCATCAAAGCTCATAGAGAAGTATAAGAAATTAAAAACTGTCAGAGGAAGTATGAGGATGGGTGATGATGTGGCTGTGGATAGAATTTTAAAAAATTAAAAAAAGATGTACTGACCATTAAAGATGCCCCCAAATATAATGAGCTGATTCAATGGGGAGTGAATTCCCTATCAGTTGAGATCTTCAAAAGATGACCACTTATCTAGCATCTTATGCAAGGGTTTTATCCCTAGGCAAGGATTGGATAACTTGATCTTTGAGGTATCTCCCAGTTGAAAATCTAGAATTCTTTGATTCTGTGTAGCAGGGGTGATGTAGCAAAGAAAAGACATATGGAGTGAACTAAAATAGAGGAGATTCTCTCAGCCCTATCCTTTTACCCCTAGTGTAAAAGGAAAAAAAAAGAACAAATCATTGAAAAGGAATAACAAAAAGACAAATATTTCTTAATGTGAACAAAAGAATGACTCAGGATTCTCAAAAGAAAGGAAAAGAAATGCCTAGAGGGAAGAAAATAGGAGAAAACCAAAGAAAAGAAGGAAGATGGGAATTTTCAAAGTTTCAACAAGGCACACACTTTAAGAATTTACAGGGAGTTTGGCCACTCTATTCTTAAAAAAAAGTATTGTGAGCTCTAATTGGTTGTACAATTGCTCCCGAGACTTAATGTGTTTCTGGTATGTTTTTCCTGACTCTTTACCATGTTCCAGCCACTCCGTTTACTGTCCACTATATCTTTTGAATCTTTTTTAGATTTCTTTCAACTCCCTCAAGTTCTGCTCATTCATTGTAGTTCTATAACAATAATTGATTGCTTGGTATGATGATGTCATTTCCTTCTATGTCTGTTTATCTAATTATGACATAATGGGGTTTTGTCATAATGAATGGATGATGACGTTGGGAAATAATTGCGAAAGCAAAGTTGTACAGGATGATTGCAATAATTCTAATACTCTACTCAAAAAATTCTTCATTAGACATTGTGGCAGTCTGCATCTTCAATACTTGTGGATATTGAAGATCATATTGGACTACAATATTTTATTATTTATTTTTCATGCGATGCTTGGGCCAAATAATTTATCACTTAGAAGTCAATCTTTCAACAATGTAATGACAGTGTTCTATTTGGTCAATGGCAGTTTGCAGATTGTGTGTGACCCCAGAACACAGAGCTTTTTCAGAGACAACTCAGTAGAGATTTGCCTAGCCAATTATATGGGTTGAGGGGTCAGGTGCTGGAGATGAAGAATGCTACAAATAGGCAGTCTATTGAGTTAGTCCATCCATAATTAGCACCTTAGGTAAGCCCTGAAGATGATCAATGAGCTTGTCCTGGAATTAAAAAGGAAAGAAAGAATGGACTACATTGAATTTTGAAAAGCTTGTAGTTCTTTCAATAATGACAAACTGTTTCCTGACTTGAAAATTCATTATTTATAAACTGATATCTTCTCATAGTTTATAACAGCAGACTTTTTTTTTTTTTCTCTAGTGGTTGTTTTTTTCTTGACTATTTTTCCCATTCTTTATTCTATTATAAGTGATGGATCTCAGCTAGAGTGGACTCTTGGAAATGTAAGTAATATAAAAACAAATTTAAAAAACCCAATAAGGGAGATAGTGATTTTATTGATATTAAGGAACTCCTTGGTTCAACAAGGAAGCTCAGTAACTTTTCAGTAACATACAATTGGCTCCACTTTCCGGATATATTACTAAAATCAAGAAAATGTCTCTGGCTTACAACATACTATTGTCAGAACTGGTTGGAAACTTGGAATAGGGAATGTTAAATCTGGAGGATAAAATTTCAAAGCCGGAAGGATTGTTTCAGATACACAGTTAAACAATAGAATTAGATCTAAAAGGGTTCTGAGAAAATATGAAGTCAAATGTCTTTAGTTAATAGGTGATGAAGTGGAAGCTCAGAGAAGGCAAGAAATCCCTTCATGGTTACTCAGCAGAATGTAAAACCCGAATTCTACTTCTAGTTCTGATTCCCATTCTAAGGTCCTTTCAGTGGACCTCATTCTTGCTGGTCAGTTCTGCAGTTGTTATACTTTCCTCTTTATTATGAGTAGCTTCAAGATAGTCAGCTTTCCTCATATTTACATCCTTATTTTTGATCTAAATAAGATATATAGGAAGTTGATTCTTCAATGAGCCTAAGTAAATCAATTCAGTCACATTGCTGTTCCAATGAACTTCATTTGAATGGAGATGAATGGGGAGGCCATTTTGCTCCCAACTCTCTCCTTACTGATGGAAAATTTCCATCTCTGAACAAACAAGCTTGCTCTGGGATCAAAAACACCTTCCCGTGAAGTTTAATTTGGACTTTTTTTTTTCCACAGGACAATCAAAATGGAGGCTTGGCAGTAGCTGCTTAATTTGAAGGGCATTATTTTTAGCTCACAAAGGATCAGTGGCATGAAAACAATTAGGATCTTTTGTCAAGTTAATTAAATTTTACTAAGTGTAGTAATCTCCATGGATTTGGTACACCAGGGGTAAAGGTAATTAAAAGGCAAATTCTTCCTGGTCTAATAAGGAGCAGGAGCCGAGACTCAGGCTGCAGAGGAATGTTTTGCATACTGAAATACATTCAGAACTCATTTATAACTAAAAGAGGGCAAATCCTTGGGTGGTTCAGTTCTTTTCAGGGCTCACTTGAGGACATCACGACATGCTAATAAGGATGACGGAATGATGTCCAGATAGGATGCTGATGCCTACCTAGCAACAGTAGAGGACCAGGGAGGACAGCACAGAATCTGGAAATGATAGAGTACTGCTATCATTTAAAGAGCATGAGCCCATTCCCTAACCTTAACTTACAGGTTCTTTATCTTCATTAAGTTCTCAGAGGGCAGGGTGTCTGCACTAATGGGAATTCCATTACCTGTGCTATTCACTTTTTGGAACATAGGGAGAATAATAACATTTAATTCAACATGACCCTAATCATCAGCTAATCCACTACATTTCCCCCTTCTGAAGTAATTAGGGAGAGTTCATCTGAAAGATGAGGGTCCAGAAAAAGAGTAAAAAAAACAAAACAAAACAAAAGAATTCATTCTTTTCAGATAATTAAGGATTATATTAAGATGGTGATTACTTATTGTCAGCTTCAGATTCTGAGCGCTGTTAACATTTTCTACCTCAGTTCTGATTCATTGAGATGTCTCATTGGTTGTTTCTAAAGTATAAAGAAAATTTAAGGAATTCCCCTACAGGATTTTGGAAAGATTCCTTATAAGAAATTTATAGGATATGGACAAGGATAATACATTGAGGATAAGCACAAATGGATTGTCATCTGCAGTCTTAGTGGGAATACTCATAGTAATAAGATTACAGATGTTTTCAGGTATTCCTCTCTAGATTTAAAAAAAAAAAAACTGCATTGCCCAAGTGCATACAAAATGGTATATTGACAGTGACTTTCTTCCAAAATGAACATATATCACCTAATTTCAAAATTACAAAGATTAGTAATTTCATTGATGTCAGTATTCATCCCATTGACATTGATCTGCAATCACACTATGGTCTTCACAAGTTATGATGGAGAAAATTATCATCATGTTGGTGACAAAATTCTGGTGATGAGATTCTCCAAACTCAGCTAACCTGACACATAGTTTGCTGTGAGACTTGAGAACTATAATCAAAATCTTTTCAATGTGACAGGACTTTTACTATGTGGAAATAATCATTGTGATTTCAGGCTATCCTTCATGCCACAAAGAGGAATCAAAAGAATCCCAGAGTAATCCCAACCAAGTATTCCATTATTTAGGGGAACAAATTCTTCTGGCTTCTTGCATTTCCTTTATATCTTAAAAAAACCCAAAAAACAAAAAGCATCTACTCTTACTATTTCAGTTTTTTCTCTGTCCATTCTTATATTGATCTGGCTTTTACCTCTTTCACTCTATAGAAATTCTTTTCAAGTTGCCACTAAACTCCTTAATCTTTATTCTCTTCATGGTTTTCCTCTCCTACTTGAACTTTTCTTTTGGATGCAAGATTAGCTTGATTCTCCAACAACTTGATTCAATATTCCACATGCATGGTTCTTTTCCTCCTTACTCTAAATACAGATTTTCCAAAAAGTTCATTTCTTGATTCTCTCTTCTTTATCATATATACCTCCTTGGAAATCTACATTTGTAAAATATATAATACAGAGAGAAGAGGATGTAGATTCTGACAGCAACTTGGCCAATTCATGTAAACTCCCAAGACCTCACTGTAAGATGAAAGGGTCACTAGAGAGTCTCTGATATCCTTTCAGTAACTAGATATCTAATTCTATAAATAACCTCTTTCTGAGAATGATACTTGGATTCATATCAGATCCATGATCCTTCTCCTTAGTGTCGTATCTCTCCAAATGTAAACAAGACAATAAAATCATACACAATTCCGATCTGAAATTATGAGAATTTCCAATTGAATATCTCACCACCATTTCCTAACTCATCAATTTCCCCTGCCATACATGCAAAAGTTTCACTCCTAACTTACTCATTTTCACTAATGATTCAGAATTAAAAAGCTATGAATTATATTTGAATTTTCCCTCTTCCTAGCAACAGAACATCCAATGAGTCACCAAGTTATATTAGTATTTGAGTACAATGTCCCTCACTTTCGTCTGTGACCGCTTTAGTTATTGTCCTCATCAGCTAACATCTGGCTGCCTAACACTACAGCTTTGTGTGTGGTCTTTATGACTCCATTTTCTCTCTTCACCAATATGTGCTCCATGCCAGCACAATTTTGTTCTTTTTAAATTTCCCCTTTCATCAGAGGAGGGAGAATGAGGATAATGAGAGGACTAAAATTGTCCATACAAGGACCATTTAATAGAATTGCAAATATTTTGATGAGAGAAAAATAGACTTTAGGCAGATAGGCAAGTTGTTTTCAACAAACTTCTCCCAAAATCTTCCTATGTAGAGGGCAGAACTTAGATTCTCAGATCACTAGACAGCATCTGCTGCCTTGTTTGGTTTCAGCTGCATGGAATATGGTGTCCCTATGCTGGGCCCTTTCTGGTGTTCTGTCCACTCCCCACCCTCTCTATTCCTCCTTTCCCTATCTTCTTTCACGTGTAGCTTCTCTCCATTAGACTGTAAGTTCTTTGAGGGCAGGAAATGTCTTTTTATTAAATGTATCCCAGCCTGGAATGTAGTAGGCACTTAATAAATATTTATTGGATTGAATATGGTCAGATCACTAGCCACAATCTGATCCTGTTTCATTTCCTCTGGTGACTCCCAGATTCTCAATATCCTTTTTTAATCTATGTCTACCATGGAGACCAATTCTCCAGCACTCTTCTGCCTATGGTAGGGTATAATGGAACTTCTCTCAAGCTTTTCTTCAGAACAGAAAGTGGTGGAGGTAGTAGGAGGGATGGAGACTAGAGTACCTATCTAGGGTGAAGAGAGGTTGAAGAATGCAATACCTAAAGAGTTATATTCCAAAGGCAATCTTTTGCCTTCTTAGGTATTACTGTTAATTGAATCATGCTCAGCTGATAGGATCACTCCATTACTTTTCTATCCATTTTTCACCTAGTACTTTAGAAACTTCCACATTAATAAGTTGTTTCTTGAACTCCATGATTACATTTTTTTCCAGCTGAATGATAAATCCTTGTTGGTGTTGCACCTAGCACTAGCAGATCAAATCAAGTTTGTATGATGAACTCAGGACAATATTATAAACTCTACTGATATATGGAAAATATTATTTCATTTGTGAGCATTAGAGTTTCCCTCTTGCTTATTTATAAAAAAGAAAGGAAGGAAGAAAAAAAACACAAAAAAATGCTTCAGTTTGGCATTTAAAATTCTTCATGATTTGGTTCTACCCTAACTTCCTAAGCTTGCACGGTGTTATTTCCCTTCATACTATACATTCAAATCAAATCAACAAGCAGTTACTTTGTGTTAGGTATTGTGATAAATTCTGTGGATACAAAGAAAAGCAAACGCATTTCTTGCCTTCAAGAACCTCACATTCTACTGAGGGCTACTACTTATAAACAATTAGGTTCATGTAAGAAATATACAGAATAAATTGGAGGCAATCTCAGAGGAAACAAATTAGCATTACAGATTATATCTTCCACATTCTAAGCTTTTTGGCCTCTTGTCTGTGCTTTGATTTTTCTCCATCTCCTCCCTCCATACTTTTGTACAGTTTCCCTTTTCCCCTCCATTCTTGAAATGAATTCTCCCCTTTACCTCCGTGTTTTAGAATTCCTGGCTTCATTTAGGACCTGTTTCCATTGCTATCTCTTAGGAAAGCCTTTCCTCATTTCCTTACTTGCCAATGCTCTCTTCCTTCTCCTTTAATTGCCATGCATATGCTTCTCTGTTTACATGCTGTGTCATCCAAATGGAATATAAACTGAATGAATGAGTGTACGTAAACTCACTGCCTACTCTTTGTCTCTTTTGCTGGCTTAATATCCATGTCATGTCTCTTAGTTGTGGATGAGTTCTCAAAGTTTTTGTCTTGGACCTTAGCCTCTTTTCTCTCTAGATTCTTTCTCTCTCTTAGTGACTTCATCAGCTTCCCCTGGATTTAATTACCAATTCTATGCATATAACTGCCAGATCTATATATGCAGCCCTGTTCTTTCCTCTGAGCTTCAGTAATTGCCTATTGAACATTTCACACTGGTTGTCCTTGGATACATCAGACTCAAAATGTAGAAAACTGAGCCTCTCTTTTTCCCCAAACTCTATTCTCTTCCAAAGTTCCCTATCTTTATGGAAGTATCATCATCCTTCTAGTTTGTAAGTTTTACAACACAGAGATTTTTCTAGATTCTTTACTATCATTCACCTCTATATCCTATGAGTTGTCAAAGCTGGCTGTTTCTTCACTTCTCTTCATCTATTATCCAATTAAGACTATCATTTTAATCCAAGGCTTTTTTTATCTCTTGCCTAGATGATGGCCACAGTCTCCAAGTGTCTTTTCTGCTGAGTTTCTCCTTACTTCCTAGTAAGCAGCAAAGTAATTTTCCTTAAAGTAGTAAGTTCATAAATATTGAACTAAGTAAAATGTGGTAGTAGGAACAACATATTTGTACCCAGTTAGCAAGCATGGAGGAACTTGTTCTTACTAACTTAATACTTGTTTTGCACTAAAATTATCATTACTAGGAATAATTCTTTCTTCTCCTCCCACATCACCCTTGAATATTCACCAATTTAGGCTGCTAGTGATGGCTAGTAATGTCTGAAAAATGTAATCAACCTTCAAAGAAGAAGGATGCTATAAAGGTCATTTCCAAAGAGGAGTCCAAATGCTTTGTAAGCACAAGTATTCTTGTAATAAATACCATCTCCCAAGGGAACCACTTTAAATGAGGGGAAAAAAAAAACTCATGTAGATGGAAATTTCAAGTTGTTAAAAATTCAGTTCTTATTACATTATCATTAGAAGTATTATGCAGTAGAAGGAAGACTATTGGGTATAGTGAAAAGACATCTAGTTATTATAAATTCTGCCTCACATTCTCATTAAGTGTTTGATCACTAGCTGTGGAACTCAGTTTCCTAATCCTTAAAATGAAAGTGTTGGAATACATGATTTTGGGGCAACTAGGTGGAGCAGTGGATAGAGCACCAGCCCTGAAGTCAGGAGGACCTGAGTTCAAATTTGCTCTCAGACACTTAACACTTCCTAGCTGTGTGATCCTGGGGAAATCACTTACCCCCAATTGCCTCAGGGAAAAAAAAAAAAAAAAAAACTAGCTCAATTAACTTTCTTACTCCTCAGCTTCCTAACACATAAAATGAGGGTTCTAATATAGGCACACTCTAATGCTTGGGGTTATTGTAAAGAAAACAGTTTGTAAAACTCAAAATCATTAGTCCCATGAATAAATTTCTGGAACTATGTTCATGAAAATCTCTCTTCTCTGTGACCCTGGACACATCACTTAATCTAGCTTTGATTCAGTTTTCTCATCTGTAAAATGGGAATTATAGTAATTTCCCAGTGTTGTTGTAAGGGTTAAATGAATTAATAGTTATAAAATGCATGGTACAATGCCTGGCATATAATAAGTGCTATATAAATATCCTTTGAGCAGCATTATGAGGAAGAATATTTTTGCCTTTTCTTCCTTACTAGGAGCAAAATTCTGACTTTCTACAAATATTATACATTTTTCTTAATTCTACCTGGGAAAAGAGTAACAGATAGACTTCATCTTCTAATTACAAAGCTTTCATCATCTGATGACAGATGCCATTCCACTCTAACACCATCTTAATTCCTGTCTTCTACAAGACAGCTCAGTCATGGATGAATTTGGACTGGTGAGAAACTTGAAGGATTGATACCAATAGTGTATTAAAATTGTCTGGGTATAAGTATTATGGAAATCTAATGAATAGATTTTCTCAAGGTTGGGGATAGCAAATAACATCTATGAAGTGACAAAGTGCTTCCTCAATGATTTTGGCAATATCAAAGGTCAGAAGGGAACACTGTCTGCATGTTTGTGTGTGTTTATATGTTTGTGTGTGGTTTCAAGGTAGAAAAAACAAAACAAAAATTGACCACTATATTTCATACATGAGTTGAGAATATAAGAAATCAATGATTATGTCTAGGCATTCTAGGGATAGACATATGAATATATCTATGGGATAGGGAGGATGGAGGTGTCATTGACAATAATAAGTAAATTAGAAAAGAATTTTTTTTTGGTGAGAGGAATAATTAATTCAGTTTTGGACATAGATGTGATATAAACATCTTAAGTTTAAGATGTCTATAGGGCATCCGGTTCAAGATGCCTGATAGTCCACTGGATATGAGAGACTGGAAGTCAGAAGAAAGTATAAATCTGGACATGTTATGAAAGTAATCTGAATATAAATGATCATTGAAAATATAGGAGCTGATGAAAACATCAAGTGAAATAGTATAGAATGATTAAAAAAAGAAGACTCCAACAGATTCTTGATGAACCTCCATTGTTAATAGAAAGGACATGGAATAAAAGTTAGGAAAGGGGATAGAGAAGTGATTCAATTTGTCAAATTAAAAAAAATAATTACTATCTTTGAATAGATAAGGCCAGAAACCATACTGAAAAATCAAAGAAGAGTAAGAAGAAAGGGAGTGAAGGTTTCTATTGTAGTTGTCCATCTCAAGAAGTTTATTTCTGAAAAAGAAAAGAAATTAGACCTTAACCAGTGAAGATAAACACATGGTTTAAAGAAGTTTTTTTTTTTTCCTAATTGTTGAATGTTTTGTTTTGTTTTTGATAAAAGGAAAGAGAAAAGGGAACAACTGGTCAATTGACTGGAAAAAATGGAATGGAATAGGAATGTTTATAGATGTAGAAAAGTTTATTATGTCAAAAAACTGAAGTTTGTGTTCATGTGAAACAGAAATTAATAAGGACATAGTATACAAAGAATCTGAGTGATATGAAATGAGGAAGAAGTAATTTTTGGTGAATAGCTTCATTTTTTCCCCAGTGAAATGTAAATCAAAGCTCTCAGATGAGAAGATAGGGGAAGGAAACCTTTGAGGTTTTTGAGGAGGGAGGAAAAGGTATGGTTGAGCTGCTGTAATATGTTGGTTAGTGAATTGATTGTGTAAAAGAATTGCCTTGCTGCTGTAATGGCCCAATTATGATTATATAATACACACTTCTAGGCAAAGAAAGTATTATTTTCTCACAGATCATGTATAGATGTTGTGTGGTTATTGGTAACTTTTGGTCTGCTAAATATATAGTGAATGGCAAACTCTTAGATTTGCAAACCCCCTTAAGAAGTCTTTAATCAGTCTCTTGTCTTGTCAAAGCTCTTGTCTTGGTTGGCCTTCTTCTTTTATTAATAATGTTTAATTATATACAATGTGATAAGGGGAGAAATCTCAGGCCTTACTTCTCTAGGGACATCATGGACACTGAGGGGAAGTTATATGGCCTTGACTCTGGGATGGTACAGAGAACATATTCACCACCTATATGTTTTACTGTTCTCCTTGGTTGCATTTTCAGTTTTGTGAATTGTATGAATGGATATTACAAAGAAAAGTACACAATATATAGTTCTTTAATAGGGGAAAAACCATCACCATAAGATTTGAATGACTTTGAGATACTGTTGTTTGTGTAGAAAATCCAAATGTTTTAGACTGTCAAATATAGAAAAAAAAAAAGAAAAATAATGACAAAAACTGCAAGTGTTGCTATAAAACAGCCTAATCAATCCACAGAAAACAAGCAAAGGACTTCAGGATGATCTGAAAGCTAAAAAGGTTATTATTGATTCCTCTCCAGCATGGCCTAGCATGTTGGAATTCTTAGAACATTGAAAATAGTTTTTAATAGTGCTTACGTTGCTATTTAAAAAAAAAAAAACTTCACTGGTTATACAAAACAAATTTAACAAACTTAATTGTGAATATATATACATATATGCATACATACATATATGAAACTAATACTAATGAAAAATTTTCTCTTCAAGGATATACCAAATTTGTTGCAAAAGAATTCCTGAGAATCCTGTAAATTGTGAATAATTTCATCAGATTGTAATAAATTCACCACCCTCACAAAAATATTATTTCATAATTTTTACTTAATATGGGCTAGAAAGTCTTACACCTATTGAGGCAATGATGAACTCTGATAAACATATTATGAGAATCATAATTTCTCCAAAGCTATAGAAATTCCAAATGGAAAATGAATACTGCAATGTGACCTTGTACCATGACATACATTACAAAATGTTAAGGAATTTATATAAGAGATGAAGATAATCTTTAGTGGCCTTGAAACTCATCTAATTTGTGCCGCAATGAAAACTTGTGGGCAACAATGAAAGAAAAATGTAGAAAAGAGGACTATTCTCAAATATATGCTTCATAGCCAGTTTGGAAAAAAAAAGTGAAAACAATTTGGTTTATTGATGAACAATTCAAGTATATGTCAAAATTTTATGAGAGCAGAGACAGATAAAAAGATTGTGTTAAAACAAAACAATTCTTATTATTTTAAGATAAAAATGGTCAGGTTTATTTGATAACAAAACATTTAATTATTTTACCTTATTTCAATTGATTTTCATATAACTGAAACAATTTCAACTGACTGACAATAGACTAGACTGCATGGAGAAGTAGAATGTTCTTACCCCAAAGAGTTGTTTTAAGTAAAGTCTGAATAACCATTTTCTAAGTATATATCCAAGTAAGTATCTAAGAAAATTCCTTTCACATATGGGATAAATGCAATGATCAACTTCAATGATAATGTAATTCTTTCTTGCCAAAATAGTTTTATAGGCTACTTTGTTTGGGAGAAGTATCAGAGGAGATGTCCTAGTTGAGGTTGTATCACTGTGTTTTTAGTTTTAATTTTTTAAAATAATTTTTTATTGACAGAACCCATGCCAGGGTAATTTTTTACAGCATTATCCCTTGCACTCACTTCTGTTCTGATTTTTCCCCTCCCTCCCTCTACCCCTTCCCCCAGATGGCAAGCAGTCCTATATATGTTAAATAGGTTACAGTATATCCTAGATATAATATATATGTACAAAACCAAACAGTTCTCTTGTTGCACAGGGAGAATTGGATTCAGAAGGTATAAATAACCTGGGAAGAAAAACAAAAATGCAAGTAGTTTATATTCATTTCCCAGTGTTCTTTCTTTGCGTGTAACTGCTTCTGTCCATCCTTGATCAATTGAAACTGAATTAGCTCTCTTTATCGAAGAAATCCACTTCCATCAGAATACATCCTCAAATAGTATTGTTGTTGAGGTATATAATGATCTCCTGGTTCTGCTCATTTCACTTAGCATCAGTTCATGTAAATCTCGCCAATCCTCTCTGTATTCATCCTGCTGGTCATTTCTTACAGAACAATAATATTCCATAATGTTCATATACCACAATTTACTCAACCATTCTCCAATTGATGGGCATCCATTCATTTTCCAGTTTCTGGCCACTACAAACAGGACTGCCACAAACATTTTGGCACATACAGGTCCCTTTCCCTTTTTTAGTATCTCTTTAGGGTATGAGCCCAGTAGAAACAATGCTGGATCAAAGGGTATGCACAGTTTGATAACTTTTTGAGCATAGTTCCAAATTGCTCTCCAGAATGGCTGGATGTATCACTGTGTTTTTAAAGGAATTTCCTGCTTCAGGTATATGATGGACTATGTCTTTCAGGTACATTTATACTTTCAGCATCTATTAATTTTTCTAGAAGTCTAGGTTAATGAAAGCAAACCACAATATCACCTTAACTTGTTAGTAGTATTTCTATATCACATCTGATTCCTTGGAGTAAAGGTGTTTCATCAAGATTTAATTGTTGTTTGGTCGAATGTATAAAGGTTATAGAAGGAAAAGGACATTTGTCTCCAGCTTTGGCTTCTCTCACCCACTGCTTCAAAATCTTAGCTAATTGAACACAATTACCATAAAGACCTGATAATTTCCCCTGTGTCAGGAATTGGAAATTAAGAATAACAACAAAAACAAAACAAAAAATAGCTGATTTTCCCTTAATTAAAGGAATAAAGAAATGTACAAGTAAGAAAACATTGTTCTACCTAAAACTGCAAAGTAAAATCGACTTTAGGATGTAGAACATAGCCTGTGAAATTTCAAAGGGGCCTTAGTGTATCACATAAACAGAAAATCCAGAAATTTAAGGTGTCATAGGTGATTGAGTCAGAAAGGACCACAGAACATGGAGTATGAGGGCATGAAACATAAAATATGAGAACTACAAAGACCTATGGAACTTAATATATTAGAACATAGAATGTTAACATTCTAAAAATAGAGCAATGAAGTTAGAAAATGAACACATTATCACAGAATATTTGGGGTAGAAGAAACCTGAGATATTCAGCACATAGGTAAAATCTTGTTTTTCTTCTACAAGAGGCTCACTGACCTTGAATTGGGAATGGTGCCATTTGTTTTCAGTCATCCTGAAGCTGGAGGAGTACAGCACAATCAGCCTTTTTTCTCTATCCCACAAATTAATAGTTGTCTTAAAGTGGGGCTTGTATTTTATTGTATTGACCGCTATTGAATATTGTCTCTGTGGAAAATCCCGGAATCAAAACTTTCTCCAGTCTAATTTCTCCTCGTTATGCTCAAACATCCATTCTCCTTTCACCCAGTACCAGCATCTGGTTTCTGTATTCCTAGAAAATAGCAACTCCCCTAGAACACAAATTGTCCTTATACACAATGCTACTGATACTGAGAGTTTCTTGAACAAAAGCTGTTTTTTTCTGTGCCAAAAGCAAGTGGCAGAGGAAACATGGTCACTGTCTTTGGTATATAGTAGGAACTTATAACAGTCAACTGACTATTTCTAAATGAAAGCCTAGACTCAGGGGTCCTCAAACTATGGCCTGCAGGCCAGATGCAGCAGCTGAGGATGTTTATCCCCCTCACCCAAGGCTATGAAGTTTATTTAAAGGCCCACAAAACAAAGTTTTTGTTTTTACTATAGTCCGGCCCTCCAACAGTCTGAGGGACAGTGAACTGGCCCCCTTTTTAAAAAGTTTGAGGACCCTTGGACTGTGACTTCTGAATCATAGAATAATGAAGTTTCAAGAGTCTTTATAATACAGTGTGTTTATGACAAATTGGAAATATGTTTAAAGGATTGCACATATTTAACTTCTATCAGATTTCTTGCTGAGTTGGGAAGGGGAGAGATAAGGGAGGGAGGGAGAAAAATTTGGAACACAAAGTCCTAAAAAGAAGAATGTTGAAAACTATCTTTATGTGCACAAAAAAATAGAATACTTAAAAAAATTCAGCATATTAGAGTTTAAAGAAAGCATCTTGGACTGAAAAAAATGTCAAACCAGAAAGTGACTTTGTTTAAGTTGGATTTTTTTTTCTCTTCTAGGTTTAAAATCCAAGGTTTGATATATTCATCCAGTCCCACTCTGATCTATAGAAAAATTTTGACCTGTTCCATGTCTAATGTACTTGTTTAACCAATTTTAACCAAACTGGTGAGACAATTGTTTGATTTGCTGGTTTAACCCACTAACTAACTTCAGAGTGACCAAAGTCATGTATTTTGCTACCTTTCCAGAAGTTGGGATTACAATCAGCACCACACCCAGGGCAGAGAAGGATATTAATACATGGAAGATCAGAAATATAGAGAATTTGTGTTATGGAATATAAAGATGGAAAGAACTTGGGAACAGAAGAATGTTATTGTTATATAGAATATAGAATGCATTATATATTTACAAGCATATATTTGCATACATTGTATCTATCTATATTACATATGTATGTATAGATACATAGATATATTCATATACATCACATCTTCAGATTAGAAGAGACTTTAGAACATAGGACATTAAAAGTAGAAGAAACATTATGAAACACTAAATCTAATCCCCCGTTTTACATGTAAACTAAAAGAGGTCTAAAAAAGGAAGCTGACTAAAAAAGTCAGACAGAGAGCTAATAGCAAGCTGGGAACAGAATTTCAGGTCAGTTGACTCAACCCAGCTCTCCTTTACTCTTTTACAAGTTTCCTTGTAAAAAAAGTTTTGATACCAGACAGATGGATTCCTATGAGTATGTTAGCCTTTTAATCATTACAGGGCAATAAGTTAATTGCTACTTTTTATCTGCTTCTTTCATAACACCATAAGCAGAACTAGTAAACTTGGAAAATTAAAAGCACGTCAAGGAAAAACACTTCTCAGAGCAATCTGCCCAAAGAGCACAGAGATCATGTTGGCACAATATGAATGTGTTTGTGGGGAAAAAAACATAATGCAAAATTACAAACACCTTCAAATTCATTCTCCTTTTTATTTTCACAATAAATTTGTAAGATAGGGTAGTAAATTGGCAAGTAAATGTAATTGGAAATGAGAAATCAAGTCTAGGCTTGGTCACTAGCTAGCTATGTGACCTTGCTGGATTTATTTCACCTTTATGGGACTGAATTTTGTCATTTGTAAAGTGAAGTTGGACCAAATGATCTTTAATATTCCAGCTTTAACAGAAAGCACAGAAATGAAGTCTGAAGACTTTCTAGATCAGATTTGGAAATTGAGAAGCTGGATTCAAATACTATATTTGATGGAAGGAACTGAGAAAGTCATTTAAACTTTGAACTTTGATGCCCTCAACTATAAAATGAGGAGTTAATTGATTAATGTCTATGATCTTTTCTAGCTGTAAATCCTATTTATTATTTTAAGAAGCAGTTGCTCTTGAAAAAGACAACGCATTGGACCTTGAGTCAGAAATTCTCTTGTTATAATCCAGCCTCAGATATGTACAAGTTCTGTATATCACTTAACCCTCTATTTGCCTTACTTTGCTCAATTGGAAAGTGGAAATTATAATAGCATCTCTGTATTAGTAAATAACAGTCAATTGACTATTTCTAAATGAAATAGTTTTGTGAGAATGTTTTGTGAGAATCAAATGAGATAATATCTAAAAGTGTTTAACATAATATCTGGAAAATATTTAGCATTATCAAAATGCTATTCACTCCCTCTCTGTCTTCTTACAAAACCAGATAAAAGTAACATCTTTCTTAGGTCCTTAATTTCTACATATGTTGAGATAATTATCCCCATTTAACAAATATACATGCCAAACCACTGGGAAGCTAAAATGGTTTATTTAGACCTGAACCAAAGCTCCAGGCTTCCAGTATAAGCTATAGTTTCCTTTCCTTCTCCCTTTCCTTTCCTTCTGGGTGCACACACCCCCACCCACAATTACACACCACACATGAATGAAAAGTGAAAGATGCAATCATCTAGATGTTTTTGGTAAAGTGTTCTAACTCTAATCCCAAGACCACTGTTATGGGATTCTCTTCTTATTGATAGAGATCAATTTCCCAAGCCTGTATCAGGGGTGTAGTCAATTCTTTATTTCTTTTCAACCTTTGATTTGCTTTAGACACTGCAGTCACTTAGAGTGTTTCTGACTTCCAACTTTGAGAGAAAAAAATGATTTGATTACAATTCTACTTCAGGTTGCTGAAGGAAGGAAAAGACTCTGGGACAAATCTTACATGAGAAGACCTGACAAGCTCCTACACTACTTACTATACTAGAAACTCTTCTTGGGTGATAAGTAGGACTCTTTTATTTGAACTGAGTTATTACACTCCCAATGGGACAGCTCCTTCAGTCTCTATTGTCTCATTTACATTTTTCTTTGTATGCCTTCTCTGATTTCTGTTTTATTGCTGACTTGAATAAATGAGTTTCTTAGCTAAGTGCTTTGTATGTGTGTTTGTAATATGGTATTTAGTGAAAAAGGTGTCATGTCTTGCATGTAAAATTTGGCATCTTCCCGCCAAAAATGAAACAATAATTAGAAGTTAAATTGAATCTGAAAATCACATCCTAAAACAGTATGTTGTTTTGTGGTTGGCTGGTTCTTGTTCTTTTTTCTCAAAGAGGTCCAAAGTGACATCATTCTTTGAGAATCAAGTTAATGTATCTGACTGTGGTTGATCAGACCAATATGAGCTCAGAATGCTCTGCATCAGACTGAATACAAATAGTCCTTATTATGGACATTAGGGGTGGATTCTCTAACTGCACATCTCACGATTCTTCTGAGTTAATTCAATTCTGTTGTGCTTATGGAACATAGCATCTTCTCTGAGGAGGGCACAGTATGCTGGGTAGTCCTGAGCCAGTGTCTCCTATGTCACATAGCCAATTCTAATATTAAGAAAGCCCTTGAGCGTGTCCTTGTATCACTTTTTCTGACCATTTTGTAAGAGTTTATGCTATGTGAGTTCTATATAAAATAGTCTTTCTGGCAAGTGAACATTTGGCATTTGAACAATGTGACCAGACCAATGGAGCTGTGCTCTCTGAGTAGAGTTTGGACGCCTGGCAGTTTAGTTCAAGAAAGAATTTTAATGTCTGGTATCGTATCCTACCAGGTGATCATTAGAAACTTCTGAAGACAATTCAAATGGAAGCGATTCAGTTTCCTGGTATGTTGCTGCTAAAGTTTTCAGGCCTCAAAGGCATACAATAATGATGTTAGCACAATGGCTGTATAGACTTTCAGTTTAATAGTCACTCCAATATCTCTCCTCTCCCACACTTTCCTTTGGAGCCTCCCAAATACTGAGCTAGAAATGTATGTGTCAACCTAATTTTCACTGTGGATATCCCTGGAAAGTATGTAGTCAAAGCAAACAAAATTATATACGGCACTCAAAACTTCTCTGTTTGCTGTAACCAATAGATCCATAAATGGATGCTGTGGTTTTTGGCTGATGGAATACCTGTGTTTTCTTGTTATTAATTGTTAGGTTAAAATTAGCACAATTAGCAAAGAATTGATCCATATTTTATTGCATCAACTTTGGAGGTGGCATGGAATGCACTATGTATCAATAATCCCTTCACTTTAGTTTTTTACTTCTATCCTTTTCAAGTTGAAACTTTGTATTTGTCCTCATTTAAGGTATTTGACATAATGGATGAAAATATACTGCTAAAAAGCATGGGAGCAAGCACACAGTCTTGTTTCATTCCATATAATTGGAAAAGCTCAAGAACATTGTCACTATTCAGAACTCAGGCAAGCATGCCATCATGAAATCAATGTGCTATACTGATGAACTTCTCTTGGCACCCAAATTTTAATGTAATTTTTCATAAGCCCTCAGAATTGATAGTATCAAAGGAACTGACAGCATCAAAAGCCTTGGTCAGGTCTATAAATATTGTATACAGACCTTTGTTTAGTTCCGGCATTCGTTCTAAAGTTATTGGGCAGCAAACAACTATCACTATTTCTCAGCCCCTTCTGCCTAACTTTCATTTCTTTTGCTTATTTTTTTCTATCTCTGTTTTTTTCTTTTTTGTGATTTATTTTATTTTAAAAAAACAGAATAAGAAAAAAAGAAAAACAGAAAATGAATATAAAACAAAATGAAGCAAATTAAAAGAGAACATCATCATGTGCCCAGCAGAATATCAGCAAGGATTCAAAGATTCAAAATATATAACAGTAAATTACCAGATCAAGATTATGTTTATACACACACACATACATATATATATATATATATATATATATATATATATATATATATATATATGTATGTATGTATGTGTGTGTGGAAGAATTTATATTCATCAATATCCATCTTTACATCCTTATAAATTTTTTTTTGTTCTCTGCTGAGCACCTTTTTTACTTTATTCTTTCTTCCCCCTTTTATTCCACCCTCCCCCAAAAAACGCTGTAGTTAAAAAAGGATATATTTATGTATATATATGTGGATATGTACACACACATACACATACACACTTATCTTTGCTATTCCTCCTGATCCTTTGTTTTAATTCCACTCCTAACTTGCCTTGTTGTTACTTAATCTCCCCTCACACATGGATCCCTCCTTTGTCTCAGCCTTTGTTTCCCAGACTGCCCATCCCTCTCTCCTTATTTCTTCATAGATTTTGGAGGGTGCTATATTATTCATGGTATATAGTGTTGCCATTTAACCCAATGTGAGTCAATTTTCAGAATTATAAGCTCTCTTTCCCTCTCTAATACCTCCATGTCTATTCGTCCTCTATACCTCAGTTAGATAACATAATTAGCATTTTTACCTTAACTCTGCCCCAATCTTTCTTTTGAGCTGCCCTATTGTTGATGTCAATCTTAAACATGTGATATCTGTTTCTCATGTGAAAGAAAAAAAAAAAACAATTTGTTCACGTTGAGTTCCTTGAAACTCATCTTTCATATGGGCTATTATATGTAAATTTTTCTATTAAGTTTGACTTTGATTAGTTAGAAAGTTCTGAAAATCAACAAGTTCATTAAATGTCCATTTTTTTCTCATTCAACATTATAGATAATTGTGCTGTCTATGATATTTTTGGCCACAGGACTAGTTTTGTTGATTGTTGGTAGATATGATTCCAGGACCTGTGATCTTTTATTGTGGCTGCTGATAACTCCTGAACAATTCTAATTGTAGCACCAGTGTATTTGAATTTTTTTTTTCTTGTTTGTTGAAAAGTTTTTTCTTTGATCTGAGAGTTTTGAAACTTGGCAATAGTGTTGCTATGTGTTTTCCACATAGGATCTCATTGAGGTGATGATTCATGAATTTTTTATATTTCTACTTTCCCCACATGTCCTATCACTTCAGGACTATTTTCTTGAATTATTCCTTGCATTACTGTGTCAAGGTCCTTTTTTGGGGGGGTCACAATTTTGAGGCAGCCCAATTCTTTTTATATTTTTCCATCTATTCTCCAAATTTGTTGCTTTTCTTATAAGAAGTTTCACATTATGTTTTATTTTTTCATTTCTTATAATCTTTTTTTGTTATTTCTTGCTCTCTCATAATTTCACTGGCTTCCCCTTGACAATTCCAATTTTTAAATAGTTATTTTCATCTTTAAGATTCTGTATTTTCTTTATTGGTTAACTCCCCCCCTCAATATTCTTGTTTTTCTTGGATGGTTTTGATTTTTTTTATTTATTTATTTTTTTAAAATTTCCTCAAGGTCTCTCATTTTATTTTTAATTTCTTTTTAAAGCTCTATAAATTCTCTCTGAGGAGAGAGCTATTTTTATTTACTCTTTGGGATAGAAGATATTTTTACTTCAGTGCCTTCCTCTGAAGATGAATCCTAGTCTTCCTTATTCCCATAATATATTTCTTTGTTGGGATTCTTTTTTCTTTGCTGATTCATTTATAATAGGAGATATTAATATAAGAACTGCTAATCATGGGGTCTGGGATACTGCCTGTGACTTCACCTTAACTCTTTCCTCTGACCAGGAACACCAAACCAAATGCTCCACCCTCCTGCAAGTGCCTGCAGTTACACTCACTAGGTGCTGGTTCCTTCTCATCCAAGGCCCTGTCCCTGTAGCAAAGTTGGGCTTCAAGTTGTTAATCACTCAATATTCACTGAATAATCTCGGATTCAAATTCCCTCAAACCCCACTTCCCCACCCCCAAAAATTAATCCAGAAGGTGAAAGTTTCTGCTGAGGTTCCAGACAGAGCCACCTTGCCCTGGGGTTCCCCACTCCTTGTTTTTGTGAAGCTAGCCTGGAGTTGCTTGCACTTCACATGGGTTAATTCTGGGTCTTGAATCTGAATTCAGACCTTCTTGGGTGGTTGGGAGGATGCTTTTGGTGCCCCAAGTCTTTTTAATTTTTTTTACCAGAATATATTCTCCTTGAGGAGCAAATTTGATCTATTTGTGGGAGAAATCTGGAGAATCAAGCTGTATATATCCTTTGAGTCAGTAGTGATTCTACTGAGCTTATATCCCAAAGATATCTTAAAGGAGGGAAAGGGACCCACACGTGTAAGAATGTTTGTGGCAGCCCTCTTTGTAGTGGCCAGAAACTGGAAATTGAATGGGTGCCCATCAGTTGGAGAATGGCTGGGTAAATTGTGGTATATGAATGTTATGAATATTATTGTTCTATAAGAAATGACCAACAGGATGAATATAGCCTGGAAAGACTTACATGAACTAAGTGAAGTGAATAAAACCAGGAAAGCTTGTTCACAGCAACATAAGATTATATAATGATTAATTCTAAGTTATGTGGCTCCTCTCAATGAGGTGACTCAGGACAGTTTCAATGGCCTGATGAAGAGAACCTTCTACATCCAGAGAGAGAATTGTGAGGACTGAGTGTGGATCACAACAAAGTATTTTCATTCTTTTTGTTGTTGTTTGCTTGCATTTTGGTTCCTTTTTTCCCTTTTTGATCTGATTTTTCTTGCGCAGTTTGATAATTGTGGAAATGGAAGAATTGCACGTCAGGGAGAAGGGAGGGAAAAATTTGAAACACAGGATTTTGCAGGGGTGAATATTGAAAATTATCTATACATATGTTTTGAAACTAAAAAGAGCTTTAATAAAAATAAAACTAATTTTACCAAGATATCTTAAGCTGGAAAATCATTACATTCCATGTGTTTGTGGGTTTTGTCATTCCAAAATACATTTAGAGGCTCGACCTAGAATTGATTCTGAGAGAAGCTGGGCAGCTCACAGGCAAAGTCCTGTTTACTTTCCACCATCTTGGCTTCTGCTGTCCTTGTCCCCTTCTGAAACCACACTGGCTCTCAGGTAGATCATCTTCTAGGTGAAGGATCCACCTATTAAAGAGGACTTTGGCACGAATTTTGCCAGCAATGACTTAGAGAGAAACATCCCTGTGAGTGTCACAGGACAATACCTTCCCTTTATTTTACTAGAGATGAACAATGACAACATCCTTGAAGTTCTGGGGCATAACCTTCTCTTGCAATATGATCTGGAAAATTTCAATCAACTTTTATGTGAGCAATGGACCCAGCACTTTGTAAATCTCAGCTGGAATAAAATCAGTACCACAAAAGTAGTCTATTGGCATTCAAAACCACTTATTAAGTTGGATCTTCAGCTAGGGAGTGATGGATTTCAACCTGAGGTAAAGGATCAATGGCTTCAGTATTGATTAATGATGGGCTGTTGAGTACACTATGGAAGTGTTCAGCCCTCTTCTCTAGGATCATGTCCTCATCACTAATCAATCAGTGCTTTTCAGCACTGAGTAGTTGAGGTGAACCATAGGTCTTAGAGCTATAAATAGCCTTTAATGCATATAAAAGTAATTTGGATTGTTAGTATCAGCATAAAACTGAATTTCATCTGCCTTCCTACTGAGCCAAGAACATGGTATTCCTCTGAAAACAGAGTGGCCAGTCTGCCCTTCTGTTTCCCCTCTGGTCGGCATTAATTTTTTTTTAAACAAATGTATTGGGGAAAGGGGTTAGACAGGTCTATTTTGCTTCTTTTCAGCCTACACAACAAACACCATTCTACATGTAGGCTGGGGGATATATTGCTCTTGCCACAGTGGCATCAAAAACCAGAAGCTTTGTAAATATCTGAAATCATGATGCCCCTAAAACAACTGGAATTTTACTCGACTTTGATGTTTTGACTGTGTACAAACAATGTAAAGAATGACAAACATAGAGAAAGATTAATGATTTGTGTACTGACACTTTCTTGATAGTGTCAACAAAAAGAGACAAGATGGTACAATGGAAAGAGCATCATGTCTAACATTACCAGACACCCTGTTTTTCAGGGACAATGATCTCCTTGCATTTTTCCCTCTGGAAATCTTAAAAAACTCTTTTCAGAAAGAGAAAGATCAGTATCAATTTGCATATCTGCTCTGCTGCATTCTAAGTACTATGAATATTGATGGAAATTTCTTTGTTGGATGGTTGGCTGCTCAAATTCATCTGGCGTTCTTCAGTTGTAGTCATTTGGGCAATTAGTGTTCAGCATGCCACTGTTCAAAGCAGAGGTTGGGTATAGGTCAGAGGGTACACTAAGTCACAGGCAATGAATGTGTGTGTGTGTGTGTGTGTGTGTGTGTGTATGTGTGTGTGTGTGTGCATTCAGGATTTAGAAAAGCTCCATTGGAACAGATAAAATGAAAATTCAGATATTCATTATTTTATCATTTCAGACATTTTTGAAACATAACTAGAACTTTCTGAGGATATCAGTCCTGTGATATAGCAGAAACACTACTGGATTTGGAATCATAAGACAGAGATTCAAATCTTAATTCTATTTTTCTACCTGTTTTTCTTTGATATAGTCACTGCCATGCTCCCAATCTCAGTTTCCCAGTAAGATAGAAATACTAGCACAATTGTAGATTGCATTAAGAGAGGTATAGAATCCAGAAATAAGGAGGAGATAGTTCAACCATAGTTCATCATAGCCACATCACACCTGAGTTATTGTTTGTGACCCTATTTCTCTGATCTGGAGAAGAAAATGGAAAGGTATTCTTGTATTTTTGCAAAGACAAATAAAAAATGGGGTCACAAAGAATCAGATACAACTGAAATGACTGAATAATAAAAATTTCTTATTTCTTTGCTCATCCTAACATATTTTTATGTAGCTCTAATCTATCTCTTAAACTCGTCTTAAATCTAAGACTGTCTATTGGATATCTTGATCTGTATGTCCCATAAATATTTTAAAATCAACATATCCAAAAAGGAATTGAATATTTTCCCCATTCTATGCCCCCTGCAAGCCCTTCCCTTGTTCCAACTTTTATATTGTATATCAAAAATATCAAGAGTACCACCATCCTGCCAGACTCCCATCTTAAGTCACATTCCTAACTATTCTCTCTCATATGCCATTCCATACCCAATTAATTGTCAGATCCTGTAATTTTTAGGATATAATGCATTCATGATGCTCAAACTAAAAAAAAAAATAGTTCTTTCTTGCATCATGCATGATGACCAGAAATTGCCCCATTCTCTCTAAATACTGTAATTCCTAAATTTTTGATTTAAGTTTAATAACTTTTAAAGCAATCTCTAAAGCAGTCCATTACTAGGAATATTTTGTTCCCCAACTAGAAGGCTAAATTCCAGGATCATACTACCCAGGAAATTTTGAAAAGTCTCTTACTTCTAAATAGGCAATTCAGAACTCCATTCTATTCTCCACATGGATAAGTACATTTGTATATGTCTTGTGCTTCTATTTAAATTTTTGATATTATATGACTCCTCAAATTCCTAAAATTAACTGAGCTAAGAAAACCTACTTTCAGATTTCAGATTTCTGAAAATTGTGTAGTGGGCAACATTCAGATGATGAAACTCTGTATTCCACTGGGATGATCCTAAGGAGAAAGAAATAATTTATCACTTGGCTCATACTTAAACTATTCCAATCCCCTTTAACATTCCCAACCCAAAGATCCAAATAAACTGCACTCTCCCCTTCCATAAGTGCCCTGTGGAATGCCTGTTCTGTAGGGAATAAATGTCTCTTCACCCTAACTCATTTCCTTACCTACGCCTTCCATCTTCTAGTTATTATTGCAATCTGGCTCCTTTCGGATGATACAATGATCTTGCCTAACAGTATTAATTCCATTTGGCTTGAAGGCTTGTATTTAACGTACAAGCCAAGTAAGGGATTGTTTGTCTGGATGGAAGGACATATAAGAACTTATGATATATCAGCACAGCCTTTGAGAAACCAGCATGACCTATAGTGCATGCCAAAATGAAACATTGGGAGTGATCTGTGGATGACATGAATATTATTGCTATCATTATTATCTACCCAAGAGATAAAATATGGAAAAAATGATAGCCTGATGTTTCAAGCAGAGTATCGGATTGAAAAAAATCTCAGTTGTTTTTTTTTAACCTATTATGATCATCATTAATAGTATGATTTTTGTGAAAATCACCCAGCCTTCATGAACTTCATCTGTAGAATGTAAAATTAAAATATCTATCAGTCTACCACACAAAGTTTGTTGAGGGATTAAGAGACCCATGAAATGCCTTGAAAATATGAAACTACAATGTAGAATTCTTTATTTGTTTTTCTGTATATGTTTATAACAGTTTAAATAGTGATTTCCCCAAAACAACTCTATAGGTGGGGAATGCATGTTTTATTATCCCCATTTTACAGTTAAGAAGACTAAGACAGTTAAGTGCATTAAGAATAGAAAGCCAAGGATGTAGATTCATAGCTTTCTGAGTCTAAATTTAGTCTTTTTTTTCTTTTCTTTTGTTGAGTATAGAGAAAAGTGCATCATCTTATTTTATTTTTTTAATAAATGGCAACATTATTTTTTATCCACTGAAAAAGTTACCATGGTGTGACTAATATGTGGGAGCATAGACTCTCCACTGTCAAAATTACATGTGACCTGTGAAGTCCTATATCATTGTATGATTCTTGCTCAGTGTTCTCCTGCCCTTTTAAAGGTTCCCATTTAAATCCCTTTTATGACAACATCCCCTTTTGGGCCCTTCTCCCTGATGGTTCTATTTGAGAGCAGAACACATTGTACACTTTGAACATGAAAGAGACCTATTTGTGAATATTCAGAGGGCCATTTAAATCTCTTAATACTGAGGGATGTTATTCACCTATAATCTACTAAAAGTGTACTATCCTTAATCGAATGTAGATCACCTTAGTGAGTAATGAAAAGTAAAAGCCAAGTGCTACATTTGGTTGGGAAAGCAGATAGCTAACTGCAGCTATCAATGGAATCAGAAATTGATTTATTTAAGCAGATGTAGAGAAAAAAAAAAGCATGATTCATTGTAAGACTGGAGTACTTGGCCTCCTGATCCAATTCCCCTAAGCCCAAACTAATTAGACACATCAACTCTAACATAACTGAGGTTTGTTCAGGGCATATTGTTCAGTCTCAGACTACCCATCTTCAGATTGCTCACAGCCAGTGATCAAAAACAGCAAGAAATAAAAATACCAACAATTTGTACTCAAGTTTTATTTACCACTGAATAAGAGAAAATATTTTAGAAAAAATTCAGTGTCTGAGGGAGCAGTTTATTCTCTTTTCCTCCTATGTTAAATAACCAGTATTTGAGAAAATACAACAAAATGGATCTCGTTCTAATGAAGAACATAACATCCCCTATTTTCAGTGCATAATTGTTCCTTGTCTCCCTTCAGTATTGGAGGACATATTCTGGAAGCACTATTTAAAGACAATATGATCACTACAAAATTCACTTTCTGCAAATGAATTTGTTGTATTTGTAACTGAAAGAAAACTTGGGAAACATGGCTAATCCTCCTTCTCAACCTGGCACTTCAACCCAAATCTGAGTATAGACAAAGTAGCAGATTCCTTCCTCAGTGTTAGCAAAGAGACTTTCATAATCGCTTTCTGACCAGTTGTTCAAACCCTCTTACTCTCTGAGGATTGAGAGCTCTGGCAAAACCACTGCTGATTCAGTGACTCCTGCAGCCTGCTGCTGATTTGTTTGGACCTGGGCTATGTTAGCATAACCTGAGCTAGACTATGTGGTAATCTCACCCAGGACCTTTCCTATTGACATCCTCAACTGTCTTTGGCATCTGTGGCCTGAGAAGTCTGGAAATCATCACTGCTGCCACTGATTCAGTCACTCCTTGCTAGGGGCAAGGTCTGCACTGTGCTCCAAGGTCTCCTGGATGCAACTGACCTTTCCTGCAGATCTTGCAAGTGATCTTGGGCTGGACAATTGTTTCACCCCATTTTTTTGTGGGTACTGCCACTATAGAATTTATTTGGTCATTATTTAAAGGTATATGGAGGAGTTGGGGGTTTAGTGCCAATCTTTACTGAGCCATCTTGACTCCACTTCCCATAATATAACTTTTAACATTTTTAAAAAAAATATTTTGTATTCCAGATTTTCTCCTTTCCTCCAGAGCCTCTTCACCAACTGAGAAGGTAAGCAATATTCTACCAATTATACATGTGAAATCTTGTAAAAACATATTTCCTTATTAGCCATGTCGCACACACAAAACCAAGAAAAATAAAGAGAGAAATTATATTTCAATTTGCACTCAGAGTTCTCTTCTTAGAGATGGAAAACAATTTTCATCAAGTGTTCTAAAGCTGTGATTGCTTGCTGAAAATCCTTCAAAATTGTTTTTGATCCTTATATTGATCAGAATAGCTGATGTCTTTCATTATTGGTCATCATTAAAATCATGTTCTTGTCATGTACAATGATCTGCTGGTTCTGTTAACTGAGCTTTTTACAGTTGATATAGATCTTCTTATTGTTTCCTCTCCTTTGAAGCCATCCCCTTTGTCATTTCTTATGGAATAATAGTATTCCATTGTAATCATATGCCACAACATGTTCAGCCTTCCCAAGTGATGAGCAGCCTCTCAATTTTCAATTCTTTGCTACCACAAAAAGAAGTACAAATATTTTTGTAAAAATACATCCTTTACCTTTTTCTCTAACCTATTTGGAACACAAACCAAGAAGTGGTAGAAATTAAGGGTTCATTGTCATACCTCTAGTAAGTGTGTGTGCTAGAATCTGACCCCAACTCTTCTGCTTCTAGTCTTTCAACCACATTCGGATACCTTTCATTTAAGTTCAGAGGAAGTCAGTCCTATGCTGTGAGTAGATAACTAAGATAAACTGTTTAGCAAGAGTCAAGATTATAATCAAGTTCACTGGGATCTTTGAAGTGAAGATTTAAAAGGACAGACCAATCCATTCTATCACCTTAATGCAACAACCCTACAACATCTTGGGAGAAATGAAAACTCACCTTTAAAGGAAGTAGATTAATATAAATTATTTGATATGATTTGAGGCAGTAGTATCAAATTCAAATAATGGGCTACTGAACAATGCACAAGGATCCCTTAGATTACCTCAGAAAATCACATATTAACATTGACTATGGGCTATTCTATGATTATTTATTTTGTTAGATATTTTCCAATTATATATTAATATGGTTCACAATAACTGGAAATGTTATCTTTAATGTTATACAGTCTGAATGTTAGATACCTCTGATAAAATAAACAAACTCTTCTCTTTTCAACTATTTTCTGAGGAACTATTTTAAAATGCACTTTTTAATTTTCTATCTGTGTGATATTGAGAACTTTAATTCAGTTTCTTCATATGTAATGAGGGGGTTGAACTAGATTTTTGAAGAAGTTTTCAACTCTAAATCATGATTTGTGATGACTGATATATAAAACTTTACTTTTGCTCTAAATGCTATGAAATACAAGGCTATCTCAATTCTTAAAATTATATAAAATTTTTCCCCCTAGAGATCTCTTGATAAAAATAGTTTGATGCTATAGTGAATGGAGCAGATTCTATAGTCAGGATAACTTGAGTGTAAATCTCAACTCTGACACTTATTTTGTGACCCTAGACAAATAATTTATGATATTTCTCTTTTTCAGTTTCCTAATCTATAAAATGGAGATATTAATAACTCCTATCTCCTAAGATTGTTATGAGTACCAAATGAAGCAATATTTATAAAACACTTAACTTGGTATTTGGTACATAGTAAACATTTATTAAATGTTTATTATCTTCCCTTTCTACAAAATGAACATTACAGATTCTGTAATTGATATAAGAAACAATACTGAATTTTAGAACCTTCTCTCTTTCCTTCCTTCCTTCCTTCCTTCCTTCCTTCCTTCCTTCCTTCCTTCCTTCCTTCCTTTCTTCCTTCCTTCCTTCCTTCCTTCCTTCCTTCCTTCCTTCCTTCCTTTTTTTCTTTCTTTCTTTCTTTTGTTTTTTTCTTTCACAATTGGGGCTAAGTGACTTGTCCAGAGTCATACATATCTCTTTCTTTCTCTGTCTGTCTCTGTCTGTTTCTATATCTTTTTCTTTGTCTCTGCCTATCTCTCACAGTATCTGTCTCTCTGATTCATTCTCTCTCACTTTTCCCAAGAGCCAGGACTGAAAAAATATTGTTTGGTTTAGAAATTAGGGTCATTTCTCTGGAAGGCATTAACTGAATACAAATGGAGGAACTGTCTGCCACTTTCTCGAGACACTATTCTAAGGGTTCTTCCAAACAGATAAAAAGAGTTGCCGGAGCAGAGAGAACAATTAAGAACCAGGGTTTCTCTCTATTACTTCAATTCTGTGTTGCAATCACTGCAGAGGAAATCTCAGGGATTGGTAACTCAGCTAATGATTTCCTGAGCATTTGTATTGAACCCCTTAACGAATTGAGAGACACTTTCTTTTTTTAACCTGATGACCCTATTATTCAGGTAATATTGTATTGTGATTAATTTTTTTTTCATTGCAGAAATAAAATATTTCCACAGTTACTTAGTGCATATCTACTTAAATGTGATCTCCCCCTAGTGTTTCATTTTTTTTCTTAATAACTTCACTACATAGAAATTATTTTGTAGATTTAAATGAAGACAATATTAAACATTGGCAAATAGTTCTTGGTGATATATTGTAATTGGGCTTATCTTAAGCAAGAATTTCAATACATTAACACTTTTTTCAGTTACATTAGGAAAAACCTTTTTCCTAATAATGATAGCCTCATTTCATACTAGAGAGAAAAATCTGCAATTATAAGATTTTGTGGAATTGTATGTTGTTAGATTTAAATGATACCTTAAGATACAGGTGGTTACCATAATGAATATTATTAATGGGAACAGAACACAGACTGTAAGTGTAGGGGGGTGGAGATTCTTACTGTCCATAGCATAATACAATCCACTGTCTCCCTAAGTACCTTTTTTCTGGATGTCCCCAGTGTTAAAATGCTTTCTTCCTTTACATTCAGCTCAAATAGCACCTTCTATAGAAGGCCTTTTTCAATTTTCTCCATTCCAGTCCTTATGCTAAGGCATTCTTTCTGAAATTTCTTTTCTGATGAAGATGATAATAATGCCATGTTGACTCATGAAGATAAAATTTAAAAAATAATGGATAGGAAATTGTACATGAAAGCGAATTCTTTCTATGTGGGGAGGTAATAAACAAAAACTGGTGCCATGAAATTGGAGTTGGAATCTTGAGATTCAGATTTTTATCTCTGGCTCTTCCAAGGTAAGACAAGTAAGTTTACCACTTAAAGCCTTAGTGCCCTAATTAGTAAAGTGAGGATGATGTTAATGAAACAATTCTGTCTCATACAAATGTTATGTAGATGAAATTGGATAATTGTAACGGGCTGAGGCTTGAGTTGATGCACTGAGGTCCCAAGCACATGAGGCTAAATAGTAATTGGACCATACTCTATTAATATATAAGCTTGGAGAAAGAATGGCCCCCACCCACTCTTTGTGCAAGTCCTGATGTGTTGTATAGGAAATGACAATTTTGGTGGGTGGAGGCAGGGGAGTGGAAAAGGAAGGGGAAGGAGAGACTTTTTGCATTGCTATTGCATCGGTTTGCTCAGCTCAGATTTCTCTCTGTTAGCTGGCTTCCCGTGGCAGCTGCCCATATTGCTATTGCAATCTTTCTTGCCCATATTGCTATCGCAATCCTTATTCATCTCTTCACTTCAATAAAGATTTAAGATTTCTCCCTTAACCTGAATTCCTGACTCCGGCTGATTTTAAATACACAGTCATTACAGATAATAATTGGAAAGTGCTGTAAAAAACAAAGCAATGGGTAGAAGTAAACATTAATAATCCTGATGTTTTCAAAATGACTTTTCAACTTGGCCTTTAGTTCCATAACTCCAAAACCAGATTTCCTACCTCCAAAATCTGCTTTTGCAAAACCCATTTTGATGCTGCTATTTGCAAAACAGATGATAATACCAGCCTGTTCCATCATTCACATTGGCAGAATAGACAGACTAAATCCATGTGATATTGTTTAGCCATCCAGAGCTCTGCAAGTAGCAGGTGGTGGATATTTAATTATACACTGAACATGGGTAAGCAGCAGTGCCAGCCTAGGATTCAGTGGATGGTGAATTTCCAGCTGTATCCTGGGACCTTAGAATCCCAGAATGTCAAAGCTAGAAGTGCTCTTTGGGATTATATGAGTCAACACCCTCACATAATAAAATAAAAAAAAAATACTGAGACTTTCACTTAACTTCATGTATAATCTGTTTCCCACCTATTCAAAGAGTCAAATTTAGCTATTTTCATCAGAAAAGCAGAAATACGTTTGAATGGTAGAAATGCTTACAAATAAGGTAATATCATATTACCAGACATTGATTAAGTTCCTAGAATGTGAAAACAACTAGTAGATTCTTTTAATGTTCTTATTGTAATTCTTGCCTTAGCCTCTAATTTACTTCACATTTTAATGTTATATCTATCAATCAATCAATCTAGAAATATTTTTCATCATCCACTATGTATTAAACACTGTGATATATACTTCAGATACAAGAATGTGAAAACAAACACACACACACACACACACACACACACATATATATACACACACATACCTATGTATATGTATACATATATGTATATGCTTGTATATATGAATTTATATAGCTTATAATGTAGCCAGAATGAAAAAAATGTATATATATATACATATATATATACATACATACATAAAATATATACAAGGTAATTTGGAGGGGAGAGACTGTCACTTGGGGAATATCAAAAAAGTCATGTAAACTAAGTTTTAAAAGGAACTAGCAATTGAAATAGGCAGAGAAGAATAAAGAGATTCTAGGCATGGAGGACAACCAACGCAAGGGAAGAGAGAGAAAGAAAATAGGGTGTTGTATATGAGGAATGGAGTGAAGATCATTTTATCTAACTATTATGTACATAACAATGCTTAGTTGTTAGGGGCTTTGATTGTCAAAGAAGTTTACATTTAATTGCTAGGAAGCCAATGAAATTTATAGAGGAAGTGGATGATTTGGTCAAACCTATGCTTTAGGAAAATAAAATTCACTATTATATTGGAGAGGGGTATATTGAGAAGATTTTATATATTTATTGCTATAATCCATTTGTGAGATTAGGGCCTGAAAAGGAGTAGGTGGGGCTTTGTAAATAGAGAGAAAAAAGATGGAAGTGTGGTCTGCTTGGAAAGTAGAAATGGCAAGATTTGGTAGCTTGCTGGACATGTGCGTGAGTGAGATTGAGGAGTCAAGGATAAGGTTGTAAGTCTAGAAATGGGCAGGACTATAGTACTCAGAAAAAGGAAATTCGCAAAGATGAGATTTTAGGGAACAATGGTGGGTTAAGAGGGAGAAGATAGTAAGTTATGTTTTGAACATTTGGAGCTTGAGATTGGGCACAAAATGTCCATAATTCTTTTTATTATGTGGGATTGGAACTCAAAAGGGATATGAAGGCTGGAAAGCATTTACTTATTCAATGAACTCTCCCTTTTCCTCATAGTGATTATTCTCTGCTAAATTATATTAGGGAACATGGATTTTAGTAGGCTAATATAATAGTGTCAGGAGTCAGTTATTTGGTCAGTCAATAAATGTTGTTTCTTATGTGCCAGGCATAATACTAAGCACTGGGTAAGGCCTCTGGATTTTTGGGAAATAGTCCATCCCTCTAATTTCTCTTTCAGCTGGTACCAGTGATACTTAGACTTGAGTGTATGCTCCAGTAACATAGGAGGTAGAAGAAGGATGCTGAGTGAATTTAGGGCTGGTGAGTTAATGGGATTTTGCATTTTATATTCTAAGAATATATTATATTCTAATATATTCTAAATTAATATATTTATATTAATATTGAATTTAATATTCTAATTAAATTCTAGATTATGCAGAGAACTAAAGTTTCCTTATCTGTGGCATAAAATGTCTATTTTGGAAAAGTTTGAGAGAGTGGGAGGATTAGAAAAAAATGTCTGAGCTAACATCTTGATGACATTGCCCAGCATCCACTAGTGACTTTAATGAATTTCTACACTAAATTGTGTGTGTTTTCATGGTTGTGTGTTCAATCATTATTTTCAAATTATTACTATCAAGCTTCTCACTTCAATACTGGATTAAAACTATTGTTCCCAAAGATAATAATAACCTTTTAATTGCTGATTTTGATGCACTTTTTTTCAGTTCTCCTCCATCTTGATTTCATAGTTTTACTTGACACTTCTGACCACACATTGTTCTTTCTTATTTATTTTCTTATCTTTTGAATCATGCTTTAGTGTCTTGCTAAACCATCATCCACTATGCTAGAGGCATGATATTGTGTCTGGAGTCAGACATCAGACATTTATTATCTGTGTAACACGAGGCAAATCATTTAACTTCTGTTTGTTTCATTTTTCTTAACTGTAAAATGGAGACAAAAACAGCTCTTACATTACAAAGTTGTTGGGAGGATAATTATAATAGTCAACATTTATATGATGATTACTATGTATCAGGTATTATGCTAAGCACTTTTCAAATAAGATCTTATTTGATACTAGTAATAACTTGATAGGAGTTTCTGTTATTACTCTCATTTAATGATTGAAGAGCGTGAAGCTGAAAAAAGTTAAATGACTTGACTAGAGTCATACAGCTAGTAAATATCTAAGGCTGGACTTGAACTCAGGTCCCTCATTATTCTACAAATTATAGGCAAAACTTTTATATAATAATCATAAAACACATTTTTCTTAAAATCAAAGCAAACCTATGCAGTGTCTATTCACTAGATTTTTTTTTCCCACTAAATACTGAAGTGATTAAATAAATCCACTCTTTCCCCTATTACATGCTATTATTCTGGAAAACTTAATAATAGCAATAAGTCAAAAAATAAATTAAAGGCATAAAGACAAGAAATGAGATCATAAAACTATTTCTATTCACTGACATTTTTGTTTATCCGGAAAATCCTACACAATCAGCAAAAATATTAACAAAATAGTAGATTCAGCAAAATTAAAGGCAGCAAAATAAATTGTTAAAAATTAATAGCATTGGGGCAGCTAGATGGCACAGTGCATAGAGCACCAGGCCTGAAGTCAGGAGAACCTAGTTTCAAATCTGGCCTCAGACACTTAAGACTTCCCAGCTGTGTGACCCTGGGCAAGTCACTTAACCCCAATTGCCTCAGCAAAACAAAGCAAAAAAAAAAAAAAATCAATAGCATTTCTATGGAATAAAAACAAACATAAGAGGCAATTATAAAAAAGATAAAAATCATTCCAAATAACTGCAAATACATAAAATATTATGTGATTAAATTGTCAAAGTATACACAAGGACTTACATAGGCTAAATTGCAAAGTGCTCAAGAACAACTTAAATAGCTGGAAAAATACTCAATGCTTATGGTTAGATTGTGCCAGTATAATAAAATTGACAATACAACAAAATGAATTTATGCCTTTATTAATAAGGGGAATGTATTACATTTATTACCAAATCACCAAGGAGATACTACATACAACTTGATTTAAAAAAAAGAAAAAAACCTCATTTGAAAAAGCAAAAGATTTAAAATATCAAAGGAATTGAAGAAGAGTAAGAGAAGAAGAGGGAATAGCACTTTAAAAACTCAAATATATTATATTAGTTAAAAATAGATAGATGAATCAGTGGGATAAACTAGACAAAAAATAATCATAAACAATAGAACTCAATAATCCAGTATTTAATAAAGTGAAAAATATAAGATACCTATGGAGGAAAACAACTCTGTATCTGATTTAAAATAAAACAAAACAAAACAGAACAAAATCTCCTCTTAAGAATAAAGTTATTAAAGAAAAGAATAAAATTATTAATAAAAGGCAAAATAGACAAGCAAGTAAAATAATAGCAAAAAACAAAAAAACAAACAAACAAAAAGATGTACAGGGCACAAGTAAACTAAAGGCCATTAGAATTAGAGAGAAAGGAATTGATTACATGGGAAGAAATTGCTGCAAATATACTAATATAATAATGGTCTAATAACTTAAATATGTAAAAAAAATGATACAAATATAAGGCCAAGAAGGTATATTGGAGAGCAAAGAGATTAAAGGCAGGGAAATCAATTTGGAAGCTATTGGAATAGTTTGTGGATGAGATAATGAAGTATTGAAATAGAATGATGATTGTTAAAGGGAATAAGACACATTTGAGAGACACTGTGGGAAAAAAATGACAAGATTTAACAGCTGAATGAATATGTAGGTTGAGGGATACTTAATAAGAGAGGATGAAACTAAAAGTGCAAATGTGACAGATTAGAAGAATAGTGGTGACCTAGCTACATTAGGAAAAAAGGTGTATTTAAGAGGAAAGATAAAAACTTTCTTGCTGGACAAATTATTTTGACATACCTATCAGACACTAGCAGTTGATCAGGAAAATGGGCTTTCAGTACCATATTGCCTCATAAATTTCTTTTATATATATATATATATATATATATATATATATATATATATATATATATATATATATATATGTATGTATGTATATGTATGTATATGTATATGTATATATATATATTTAACTTAAGTCAATCATTTCTTCTCTTTGGGACTTCCACATGTTTCAAATAAGACAACAGGTAGATATGTTCTCCTTGATCTTTTCTAGCTCTGATGTTCTAGATAAGTTAAGTTCTATTATTATCTAGATAAGTGCTATTTAGGAGTGTATTAGCTAAGTCCTGAAGATCTCTTCATTTTCCAAAATCATTTATTTCTGAGACTGCTGCAGAAGGTAGGATATTGTGATAAAAATGATTGCCCCCAAATCACACATATCCTTCACTTGTTTTTGTTTTTGTTTTTTAAACTCTCTACTCAAACTTCTGACCAAAAGTTAATAACAAAGTCTAGACTAGTGAAGGGAATGGTTGGTTGATTAAGCCAATGTAATATTGAAATATGTAATAAATTAAATATGAATAAATAAAATAAATGAAAGATGAAAACAAAGTGGAGATATTAGTATATCATTTTGTTAACAATTGTCACATTTTCTATAACATAAAAAGTATAAAGCAATTCAAAAAACTTGGATTTGTGATTATGATAATTCATTCCTAATTCATTTAAAACTAAAGCTGGAAGGTCTTAGAACTCAGACTTTAAATTATAGCACATGGAACTTTATAACCTGCAGGAAATTTCAAACAAAGGATATTGAAATGGAAGGGGGCTCATTGATGAACTATATTCCCTTTTTCCTTTTAATGGATAAAGATTCTATGACCCAGTGAGAGGAAGTAATTTGCCTCAGATCACATAAATTTGTGCCTGAGGCCAGAGTAAAACCTCAGATGTTCTTGTCTATGTTCCTTCCATTACATCACACTGTCTCCTTTGCTTATGCTCTCATAAGGCTCCCTAGAAGTGATTCATAACCTCTAGGAACTCAAAACTCAAATTAGATAATGGTGGGTTGGGCAAGTGAGCAGTGGGCATATGGAGAACAACATGGTGTGATAGAAATAGACTGCAAAGAGTGTCTTACTATATGAGTCAGATCAAATGCAAATTTGGTGAAGATCCCTATGAGATGACTTCTCAAAGTCAGATTAAAGAGCAAGTCTTTAAATGCACAGTCAATTTTTTTGTTAATATTCAAATAGACCTATTCATATTGCCTATACATAATTACATGTACACTATATATATGTGTGTGTGTGTGCATACATACAACCACACATATAGTTCACCCTATGTATCCCTCCCAAAAAAATGATAGTGTGTCGCTGACATCTACACTTTTTTTATTTGCCTCTTACCTTCATTTATTTTTGTAATGGTTTGGAATACTTAGATTCAAATTACACATTTACTACTTACAACTTTAATGCCATTAGAAAAAAAAAATATATATATATTGTTTCTGTGAGACAGAATATTAAATTATATTTAATATTCTTATAAATATAGGGATCCTTAAAATCCTTAAAAATAAAGGGATCAGGTTAGATCACTGATATTTCTTTTACACAAATCATATGATCTTTCCAATGTGGAAAATTTATTTTTCTGGACTATGAATATATACATATATATTCATATGTTCACAAACATGCATACATATAGACATGTATTTCCATACCTATTCTTCATTGGGGGATGGGAGAAAGTTAAAATATATTTTTGTTCATTAAAAAAAAGTCTTTAAAAAAGGCTTACTGGAAAAAATCCAATGGATTTCTTGTTCCATTTATTTTTGACTGATTTATTCTTTGTCTACTCATTATGTATGTGTTTTGCTACAGGCTTCTTTCTTTTATCCTTTATCTGTGAAGGGCTGCTAGTGGTTATGTGGTAGGGGGTTTATCCACATAGACATGTCCACATAGATGAAAGTTAGACAGAAGTCAGCCATCAGGAAAAGACTGGAAGATGTGGGATTTCATATGCTCATTGAAACATGTCTTCATCCTCATGTCAGAATTTAACCTTATATTACAATATTCAACATCCATTCCCAGAATTATAGCAGCTAGTAAATATAATCTTATTTAATATGTGGACTTGTTCAACTTTGTCTTTATATCCTTAGCTTGTACCTCAGTGTCTGACATTTATATACACCAAATAAATATCTATTGATTTATTAGAGCTGGGATTTATTAGAGTCTGGGATTTGACAGAAATCATCTAGTCCATCTGCCTAATTTTACAGATGAGGATCCCTAAAGAGAAGAGAACAGATTTATCCAAAGTTTTGAATTTAATCCCTGGAAGATTCAAGACCTCTGTTTTCTTTTCTTTTCTTTTTTTTTTTAATTTTTTTTTTTTATTTAATGATTTCTTTATAATGACAACATTATTCCTTGCACTTGTTTCTTTTCCGATTTTTTCCCCCTCCCTCCCTCCACCCCCTCCCCTAGATGGCAAGCAGTCCTTTATATGTTGGATATGTTGCAGTATATCCTAGATACAATATATGTTTGCAGAACCGAGCAGTTCTCTTGTTGCACAGGGAGAATTGGATTCAGAAGGTATAAATAACCCGGGAAGAAAAACTAAAATGCAGATAGTTCACATTTGTTTCCCAGTGTTCGTTCTTTGGGTGTAGCTGCTTTTGTCCGTCATTTATCAATTGAAACTCAGGTCTCTTTGTCAAAGAAATCCACTTCCATCAAAATATGTCCTCATACAATATCGTTGTCGAAGTGTATAATGATCTCCTGGTTCTGCTCATTTCACTTAGCATCAGTTCATGTAAGTCTCACCAGTCCTCTCTGTATTCATCCTGCTGGTCATTTCTTACAGAACAATAATATTCCATAACATTCATATACCACAATTTACCCAGCCATTCTCCAATTGATGGGCATCCATTCATTTTCCAGTTTCTAGCCACTATAAACAGGGCTGCTACAAACATTTTGGCACATACAGGTCCCTTTCCCTTCTTTAGTATTTCTTTGGGATATAAGCCCAATAGAAACACTGCTGGATCAAAGGGTATGCACAATTTGACAATTTTTTGGGCATAATTCCAGATTGCTCTCCAGAATGGTTGGATTCGTTCACAACTCCACCAACAATGCATTAGTGTCCCAGTTTTCCCGCATCCCCTCCAACATTCATCATTATTTTTTCCTGTCATCTTAGCCAATCTGACAAGTGTGTAGTGGTATCTCAGAGTTGTCTTAATTTGCATTTCTCTGATCAATAATGATTTGGAACACTCTTTCATATGAGTGGTAATAGTTTCAATTTCATCCTCTGAAAATTGTCTGTTCATATCCTTTGACCATTTATCAATTGGAGAATGGCTTGATTTCTTATAAATTTGAGTCAGTTCTCTGTATATTTTAGAAATGAGGCCTTTATCAGAACCTTTAACTGTGAAGATGTTTTCCCAGTTTGTTGCTTCCCTTCTAATCTTGTTTGCATTAGTTTTGTTTGTACAAAGGCTTTTTAATTTGATGTAATCAAAATTTTCTATTTTGTGATCAGTAATGGTCTCTAGTTCGTCTTTGGTCACAAATTTCTTTCTCCTCCACAAGTCTGAGAGATAAACTATTCTATGTTCCTCTAATTTATTTATAATCTCGTTCTTTACGCCTAGGTCATGGACCCATTTTGATCTTATCTTGGTATATGGTGGTAGGTGTGGGTCCATGCCTAATTTCTGCCATACTAATTTCCAATTATCCCAGCAGTTTTTATCAAATAATGAATTCTTTTCCCAGAAGTTAGGGGCTTTGGATTTGTCAAACACTAGATTGCTATAGTTGACTATTCTGTCTTGTGAACCTAACCTTTTCCACTGATCCACGAATCTATTTCTTAGCCAATACCAAATGGTTTTGGTGACTGCTGCTTTATAATATAATTTTAGATCAGGTACAGCTAGGCCACCTTCATTTGATTTTTTTTTCATTAATTCCCTTGAGATTCTCGACTTTTTCTTGTTCCATATGAATTTTGTGGTATTTTTTCTAGATCATTAAAACATTTTCTTGGAAGTCTGATTGGTATAGCACTAAATAAATAGATTAGTTTAGGGAGTATTGTCATCTTTATTATGTTCGCTTGGCCGATCCAAGAGCACTTAATATTTTTCCAATTATTTAAGTCTGACTTTATTTGTGTGGAGACTTTTTTATAATTTTGCTCATATAATTCCTGACTTTCCTTTGGTAGATAGATTCCCAAATATTTTATGGTATCAACAGTTATTCTGAATGGAATTTCTCTTTGTATCTCTTGCTGTTGGGTTTTGTTGGAGATGTATAAAAATGCTGAGGATTTATGGGGATTTATTTTGTAGCCAGCTACTTTGCTAAAATTATGAATTATTTCTAATAGCTTTTTAGTAGAATCTCTGGGGTTCTCTAGGTATACCATCATATCATCTGCAAAGAGTGATAGTTTGGTTTCTTCATTGCCTACTCTAATTCCTTTAATATCTTTCTCGACTCTTATTGCCGAGGCTAGTGTTTCTAATACGATATTAAATAATAATGGTGATAGAGGGCAACCTTGCTTCACTCCAGATCTTACTGGGAAAGGTTCCAGTTTTTCTCCATTGCATATGATGCTTACTGATGGTTTTAAATATATACTCCTGACTATTTTAAGGAAAAGTCCATTTATTCCTATGCTCTCAAGTGTTTTTATTAGGAATGGATGTTGGATTTTATCAAATGCTTTTTCTGCATCTATTGAGATGATCATATGGTTTTTGTTTGTTTGGTTATTGATATAGTCAATTATGCTAATAGTTTTCCTAATATTGAACCAGCCCTGCATTCCTAGTATAAATCCTACTTGGTCATAGTGTATTATCCTGGGGATCATTTTCTGTAATCTTTTTGCTAATATTTTATTTAAGATTTTAGCATCAATATTCATTAGGGAGATTGGTCTATAATTTTCTTTCTCTGTTTTCAGCCTACCTGGTTTAGGTATCAGTACCATGTCTGTGTCATAAAAGGAGTTTGGTAGGACTCCTTCGATCCCTATTTTTTCAAATAGTTTATTTAGCATTGGAGTTAATTGTTCTTTAAATGTTTGGTAGAATTCACATGTAAATCCATCTGGTCCTGGGGATTTTTTCTTAGGGAGTCGATTGATAGTTTGTTCTATTTCTTTTTCTGAGATGGGACTGTTTAGGATATTTACTTCTTCCTCTGTTAGTTTGGGCAAGCTATATTTTTGGAGGTATTTTTCTATTTCATTTAAGTTGTCGAATTTATTGGCATAAAGTTGAGCAAAGTAACTCCTAATTATTGCTCTAATTTCCTCTTCGTTAGTGGTGAGTTCTCCCTTTTCATTTTTAAGACTAACAATTTGATTTTCCTCTTTCCTTTTTTTAATCAGATTTACTAAGGGTTTGTCTATTTTGTTGGTTTTTTCATAGAACCAACTCTTAGTTTTATTAATCATTTCAATAGCTTTTTTACTTTCAATTTTATTGATCTCTCCTTTTATTTTTAGAATTTCAAGTTTAGTGTTTGACTGGGGGTTTTTAATTTGTTCCTTTTCTAGCATTTTTAGTTGCAAGCCCAATTCATTGATCTTCTCTTTCTCTATTTTATACAAATAGGCCTCTAGAGATATGAAATTTCCCCTTATTACCGCTTTGGCTGCATCCCATACATTTTGGTATGATGTCTCATTATTATCGTTTTCTTGTGTGAAGTTATTAATTATGTCGATGATTTGCTGTTTCACCCAATCATTCTTTAGCATGAGATTATTTAGTTTGCAATTATTTTTTGGTCTACTTCCCCCTGGTTTTTTGTTGAATGTAATTTTCATTGCATCATGGTCTGAAAAGGATGCATTTACTATTTCTGCCTTATTGCATTTGAGTTTGAGGTTTTTATGTCCTAATATATGGTCAATTTTTGTATAGGTTCCATGAACTGCTGAAAAGAAAATGTATTCCTTTCTGTCTCCATTACATTTTCTCCAGCGATCTATCATATCTAACTTTTCTAGTATTCTGTTTACCTCTTTGACTTCTTTCTTATTTATTTTGTGGTTTGATTTATCTAATTCTGAGAGTGCAAGGTTAAGATCTCCCACTATTATAGTTTTACTGTCTATTTCTTCTTGCAGCTCTCTTAGTTTCTCTTTTAAGAATTTAGATGCTACCCCACTTGGTGCATATATGTTTAATATAGATAGTGCTTCATTATCCATGCTGCCCTTTAGCAAGATATAGTGCCCTTCCTTATTTCTTTTAATTAGATCAATTTTTGCTTTAGCTTGATCTGAGATCAGGATGGCTACCCCTGCTTTTTTGACTTCACCTGAAGCATAGTAGATTTTGCTCCAACCTTTTACCTTTAACCTGCATGTATCTCCCCGCTTCAGATGTGTTTCCTGTAAACAACATATTGTAGGATTCTGGCTTTTAATCCATTCTGCTAACCGCTTCCTCTTTATGGGGAAGTTTACCCCGTTCACATTTATGGTTAGAATGACCAATTCTGTATTGCTTGCCATCTTGTTAACCCCGGATTATGCTTTTCTCCCTTCTTTCCTCTTTCCCCCCCTTCCCAGTATTAAGCTTGTGAGCACCACTTGCTTCTCACAGCCTTCCCTTTTTAGTATCCCTCCCCCGCCTTAGAGTTCCTCCCCCTATCTTACCCCTTTCCCTCCCAGTTCCCGTATTCCCTTCCACTTAGCTTATTCCTTCCCTTTTCACTTTTCCCTTCTCACTTTTCAATGAGGTGGGAGAAGTTTCACCATAGATTGAATATGTCTTAAGATTTTTCACTTAAAGCCAATTCTGAAGGCAGTAAGATACCCACTATATTCATCCCCCTCCCTTCTTTCTCTCAGATATAATAGGTTTCCTATGCCTCTTCATGAGATGTACTATCCCCACTTTACCCTTTTTCTGGTACAATGTCCTTTCCACATCAATTTCTAGAACAAGGTATACATGTATTCTTTATACATCTATATAGTCAAAATATAGTTCCCAAGATTAATCTTTACCTTTTTAGATTTCTCTTGAGTTCTATATTTGTAGATCAAACTTTTTATTAAGTTCTGGCTTTTTCATCAGAAATAGATGAAATTCGCTTACTTCGTTGAATGTCCATCTTCTTCCCTGGAAAAAGATGCTCATTCTTGCTGGGTAAGTTATTTTTGGTTGTATACCAAGTTCCTTAGCCTTTCGGAATATCATATTCCAGGCCCTTCGATCTTTTAATGTGGATGCTGCCAGATCCTGGGTGATCCTTATTGTGGCTCCTTGATACTTGAATTGGGTTTTTCTAGCCGCTTGCAATATTTTTTCCTTCATCTGAGGGTTCTGGCATTTGGCTACTATATTCCTTGGTGTTTTGATTTTAGGATCCCTTTCAGTGGGTGATCGAAGAATCCTTTCAATGTTTATTTTTTCCTCCGTTCCTATGACTTCTGGGCAGTTCTCTTTGATAATTTCCTGGAAAATAGTGTCCAGGCTCTTTTTTTCATCATTCTTTTCTGGAAGTCCAATGATTCTCAGATCGTCTCTCCTCGATCTGTTTTCCAGGTCTGTTGTCTTCCCCAGAAGGTATTTCACATCCTTTTCCATTGTTTGATTTTTTTGGATTTGCTTGACTGATTCTTCTTGTCTCCTCGAGTCATTCAATTCTACTTGTTCAATTCTGATTTTCAGTGAAGTGTTTTCTTCACTCACTTTTTTAAGATCTTTTTCTAATTGTCCAATTGAATTCTTTTGTTCTGTGGAATTTTTTTCCATTTCGCCAATTTTGTTTTTTAGAGAGCTATTTTCTGTTTCCAGTTCACCAATCCTATTTTTCAAGGATTTTACTTCTTTATCCACTCTCTCTTTAACTGACTTCTCCAGGCTCTTTTGCCAAGCCTCCCTCTCCTTTTCCCATTTTTCTTCTAGCTCCCTCGTGAGAGCCTTTTTAATCACTTCTATGAGGTTCATCTGTGCTGAGGAACAGATGATCTCCTCCTTTGGGGATTCACCTGGGGACTGCCTGTTTTTAGTCTCCTCAGGATTTAGAGTCTGCTCTCTATCTGTATAGAAGCTGTCAAAGGTTAAAGTCCTCTTCAGCTTCTTGCTCATTCTGTCTAATAATCAGAGACAAACTACCAAAGAAAAACAGAAAAAACTGGAGTCTTTCTTTGGGGGAGGGGTTGGGTATGTTATCGAGCTTCCTCTACAGACTGCAGGAGGCAGCAGTGAGGCACTAGCAGGACTGTGTGCGCGTGGGCTCTGAGATCCCAGAGCGTGCTGAGTCACTGTGGGGGCGGGGGGGAGGGGCGGCCAGGTCCCGGGAGACTCCAGCTGTTTGGGGTTGTATTCTTCATCCCCGGTGTTTTTAGCTTCTCTGCTGGGCTGCTGACTTGCTGCCGGAGCAAAGTATCCAAACCTGTAGCGAAGCTCTCCCCGCAGAGACGGCTGCGATCACTCCCCACCCCCTCTCCAGTCTGCTCCTGTGCTCTCACTGCCGCTGCCCTCAGCCTGCGCCCGATCTAAAACCATCCCAGCCCTCCAGTAAAGACAGACCTTTCTTGGCGAATCTCAAGGATGGCTTCTCTTGGTAACTACATGTGGGTTTTTTTTCAGTCAAGCATTGGTTCAGAGGCTTGTAATGAAGTGGATAGTGAGAGAAAGTGCGGAGCTTATGCAGCTGTGAGCCTCCTCTCCGCCATCTTAACCGGAAGTCAGGATCTCTGTTTTCAAATTCATAATACTTCCTATTATATAACACTGCCAATCTCTGTTTAAAGGCCTCTTATGACCTGTCTCAATTAAAATCTTCCTCTTATGCCTCATAAGATGGAGTAGGGATGCTAATTTCTCTTTGACAATTCCACTAGATCTCATGTCTAGGAAGCTCTTTCAAAATGGAAAACATTGAATTTGAGCCTTTTGATGGGCCAAAGACCATCCTAGTTCAGTAAATTATACAGTCTCATCCCACTAAGTCATGAATCAGTAAGATAGTTTGAGGGAAACCAGGGAAATTTGTGCAGAACTACATGTAGTGGTGTATGGAGGGGTTCTGATCCGAGTTTATTGTGGTTGCTCCCACAATAAAGATTTTGACTGTCCTTGAAGTATTTACAAAATATTATGTTAGTTCTTGGCTGAGATCCAAATATAATTAAAACATGATTCCAGAACCTGGAGATTATAATATGTGGTGAATAAGGATAAAATATGTAACCAAATGTGTAACTCTATTATAGTATAAGAGTTTGAGGCAAAATTAAGGAGCCTGCTTTGCATATGAAAAAGGGTCAAGAAATTCATAAAAACAATGAGCTTCTGCCTTTTTTCCCAGGGAAAAGGAAGTCATTGACTGTTTAAAATATGAGAAGGAGATGAAAGGGAATCCAGATGTAATATGGAGGACAATGAATGGGTGAGTAGAATCAAAGACTCTGGTACCTAGCACTGGGACCTTGCTTGAGAGACTGGAGCCCAGAGAGCCAGGTCTTCTGCTGGTCTTAGGATATGTTCTTAGTGAACTAAGTTATGATGTCAAATAAATGCAAAGCTGGAGGTAGTAATGACTTCAGCTCATCATTGAAGAAGTTTCAAGCAAAGAACAAGTTTATAGAAAAGACAAAGAGGAAATCAGTGGATTTCAAGTCCTATAGTATCTGGACTGTGACATGTATTTCTTTGTATGAGACTTGGCTATTTTTTTCCTTATGTTTACTAGGGAGCAATAGATAAAGTTCCAAGCCTGGAGTAAAAAATAGTTGAGTTCAAATACAGATTCAGACACTTATTAAGTGTATAATCCTGGGTAGTTGCTTAACCTCTTTTTTTCCTCAGTCTCCTCAAATATGAAATGTTAGTGACAATGGTATCTGCTCTCAGGGTTGTTGTAAGAAATCAAATGAGATGATACTTATAAAAGTGCTTAGCATGATAGTTGGAACATAGTAGGTATTATGTAAATGCGTATTCCTTCTCTGTGTATAAGCTTTTTTCTTTCTTTGTTAAAGGATTTATTCTGGAAAATTTTATTTCTTTATTTCTATATGTGGTATTTCACATTAAGAATTTAAAACTTGTTCTCAATATTTTGTTTTTTTTCTTTTTATTTCATATTTCACACTTTATTTTTCCCAATTATTTGTGAAAATAATTTTTAGCATTTGATTTTTTTTTTAAATTGAGTTCTAAATTCTCTCCTCTTCCCACCTCCCCTATTGACAAGGCAAGCAATTTGATATAGGCTGTACATATATAGTTATGTAAATTAGTCAGACAGAAATCCAAGAAAAATAAAGTTTTCGAAAAGTATGCTTGAATTTGAATTCAAATTTCATTAGTTCTTTCTCTGAAAGTGATTTTTTTTTATCAATGCTTCAAAGAATTATCTTGAGATTATTATATTGCTGAGAATAGCTAAGTCATTCAGTTGATTATTGAACATTACTACTATTACTGTATAAAGGATCTGAATTCTGAAAAAGTATACTTGAAACAAGATGTTAACTCAGTGGAACTGAGGAGATGATGATTCTCTAGTTCATATATATACTTAGTACTTAGTATAGTGATATAATGGTTCTCTAGTTCACACATATTAAGTATGCTGTAATGATGTAATTGTACTAAGATATATAAGGGCTGAGAAGTAGTGGAAAAGAGACAATCTATCTTTGAGCATTCTAGAGGCTATACTGCACTCCAGCACTAAGATCAAGACTGGTCTGAGGTCTTCCAAAAAAAAAAATAGCCCAATTCTTGACCTTTTGTTGTTCCAGATGAATTTTGTTGTTATTTTTTCTAAGTCATTAAAATATTTTCTTGGGAGTCTAATTGGTATATCACTAAATAAATAGATTAGTTTAGGTAGTATTGTCATCTTTATTATATTTGTTTGACCGATCCAGGAACACTTAATATTGTTTGAATTGTTTAGATCTGACTTTATTTGTGTGGAAAGTGTTTTGTAGTTTGATACATATAGTTCCTGACTTTCCCTTGGCAGATAGATTCCCAAATATTTAAACTATCAACAGTTATTTTAAATGGAATTTCTCTTTATATTTCTTGCTGTTGGATTTTGTTAGTGATGCATACAAATGCTGAGTATTTATATGGATTTATTTTGTATCCTGCAACATTGCTAAAGTTGTGGGTTATTTCTAATAGCTTTTTAGTAGAATCTCTGGGGTTTTCTAAGTATACAATCATATCATCTGTAAAGAGTGATAATTTGATTTCCTCATTACCTGCTCTAATTCCTTTAATTTCTTTTTCATCTCTTATTACCAAAGCTAGCATTTCTAATACAATATTGAACAGTAATGGTGATAATGGGCAACCTTGTTTCACTCTTGATTTTATTGGAAATGGTTCTGGTTTACCACCATTACATATGATGCTTGATGATGGTTTTAAATAGATGCTACTAATTATTTTAAGGAAAAGTCCATTTATTCTTATATGTTCTAGTGTTTTTAATAGGAATGGGTGTTGTCTTTTATCAAATGTTTTCTCTGCTGAGATGATCATATGGTTTTTGCTAATTTGGTTATTGATAAAGACAATTATGTTAATAGTTTTTCTAATATTGAACCAGCCCTGCATTCCTGGTATGAATTCTACTTGGTTATGGTGTATTATCCTGGACCTGATTTTCTGCAATCTTTTTGCTAAGATTTTATTTAAGGTCTTTGCATCAATTTTCATTAGGGAGATTGGTCTATAATTTTCTTTCTCTGTTTTGGATCTACCTCTTTTAGGTATCAGTACCATGTCTGAGTCATAAAAGGAATTTGGTAAGACTCCTTCATTCCCTATTTTTTCAAATAGTTTATATAGCATTGAGTTAATTGTTCTTTAAATATTTGGTAGAATTCACAAGTAAATCCATCTGGTCCTGGGGATTTTTTAAGGGAGTTGATTAATAGCTTGTTCTATTTCTTTTTCTAAAATGGAACTATTTAACCAATTTACTTTTTCCTCTGTTAATCTGTGGAACCTATATTTTTGAAGGTATTCATCCATTTCATTTAAGTTATCAATTTATTGGCATAAGTTTGGGCAAAGTAAGTCCTAATTATTGCTCAAATTTCCTCTTCATTAGTGGAAATCTCTCCCTTTTCATTTTTAAGACTAACAATTTGATTTTTCTTTTTCCTTTTTCTAATCAAATTTATGAAGGGTTTATCTATTTTGTTTTTTTTTTTTTCACATAAAACCAACTCTTAGTTTTATTTATTAATTCAATAGTTTTTTTTTTTTTACTTTCAATTTTATTGATCTCTCTTTTTATTTTTAGAATTTCAAGTTTAGTGTTTGATTGGGGGGGTTAATTTGCTCTTTTTTAGTTGTAAGCCTAATTCATTGCTTTTCTCTTTCTCTATTTTATGCAAATAAGCCTCTAGAGATATAAAATGTATCCATATTACCACCTTGGCTGCATCCCACATATTTTGGTATGATGTCTCATTATTGTCATTCTCTTGGGTGGAATTATTGTGTCTATGATTTGCTATTTCATCCAATCATTCTTTAGGAATGAGATTTATTTAGTTTCCAATTACTTTTTGGTGTATTTTCCCCTGGCTTTTTACTGAATGTAGTTTTTATTGCCTTGTGATCTGAGAAGGATGCATTTACTGTTTTTGCCTTTCTGCATTTGAATTTGAGGTCTTTATGGTCTAATATATGGTCAATTTTTATATCGGTTCCATGAACTTCCAAGAAGAAAGTATATTTCTTTCTGTCTCCATTCAGTTTTCTCCAAAGATCTATCATATCTAACATTTTTAGTGTTCTATTTACCTTTTTAACTTCTTTCTTATTTATTTTGTGGTTTGATTTATCTAGTTCTGAGGGTGCAAGATTGAGATCTCCCATTATTATAGTTTTGCTGTCTATTTCTTCTTGCAGCTCTCTTAATTTCTTCTTTAGGAATTTATTACTTGGTGCATATATGTTTAGTATTGATATTGTTTCATTATCTATGGTTCCCTTTAGCAAGATATAGTGCCCTACCTTATCTCTTTTAATAAGATCAATTTTTGCTTTTGCTTGATCTGAGATCAGGATGACTACCCTTGCTTTTTTGACTTCACCTGAAGTATAGTAGATTCTGATCCAGTCTTTTACCTTTTTTCTGTATTTATCACCCTGCTTCAAGTGTGTTTCCTGTAAACAACATACTGTAGGACTCTGGCTTTTAATCTAGTCTGCTATCTGCCTTTGCTTTATGGGGGAGTTTACACCATTCACATTTGTGGTTAAAACTACTAATTCTGTATTTCCTGCCATCTTATTATCTCCAAATTATGCTTCTCTCTTTTCTTTCCTTCTTAACCCCCTCCCCAGCATTAGACTTATGAGCATCACTTGCCTCACATAGCCCTCCCTCTTTAGAATGCCTTCCTTCCCCATGAAGTCTCTTCCCTTTTCTTAATCCCTTTCCTTACTATTTCAGTATTTCCTTCTATTTACCCTACCCCTTCCCTTTTCACTTTTCTCCTCACACTTTTCAATGAGGTAGGAGAAGTTTCTATGTAATTCATATATATCTAATATTTTCTCTGTGAGTCAAATATGATGAGAATAAGAGTCACACTATGTTCATCCCCCTCCTGTCATAGATAGGTTTCCTTTGCTTTTTGTGAGAAATAGTTTTCAATTTTTTTTTACTTCCACTTTTCCTTTTTTCTGGTACAATTTCCTTTCCACCTCTAGTTTCTTTTTTATGTTATATTTTATATTATAACATTAAAACAGTACTCTTTATGTATACTCACAACAGAAATACAGTTTTCAAGAGGTTTTTTTTTTTTTTGTTTACCTTTTTATGCTTCTCTTTGTTTAGCTCTGGTTTTATCACCAGAAATAAATGGAATTCACCTATTTCATTGAATGTCCATCTTCTTCCCTGGAAGAAAATGTTCAGTTTGCCTGGGTAAGTTATTCTTGTCTGAATACCATGTTCTTTTACCTTTCAGAATATCAGATTCCAGGCCCTTTGATCCTTTAATGTGGATGCTTATTGTGGCTCCTTGGTTTTGAATTTTTTTTTTTCTCCTGGCTGCTTGTAGTATTTTTATCTTGGTCTGATAGTTCTGGAATTTAGCCACAATATTTCTTGGAGTTTTGATTTTGGGATCTCTTTCAGTAGATGATTGATGAATTTTTTCAATGTCTATTTTGCCTTCTGTTTCTATAACATCTGGGCAGTTCTCTTTGATGGTTTCCTGAAAAATAGTGTTTAAGCTCTTTTTTTTAAAATCATAATTTTCAGGACCTCCAGTAATCCTTAGATTATCTCTCCTAGATCTATTTTCCAGGTCTGTTGTTTTCCCAAGTACATATTTAACATTTTTTTCTATTTTTTTGATTTTGCTTGACTGATTCTTGGTGTTTCAAGTTTGATTTTTAATGAATTATTCTCTTCATTTGCTTTTTTATTACTTTTTGTATTTGTCCAATTGAGTTTTTAAATGAGTTGTTTTGTTCTATGGAAATTTTTTTTCTATTTTGCCAAATTTTTTTAAAAGAATTATTTTCTTTTTCCAATTCACAAATTCTGTTTTCCTGGGAGTTGTTTGCCTTTTCCAATTCACAAATTCTGTTTTCCTGGGAGTTGTTTATTTTTTCCAATTAGCACATTCTGTTTTTTAGGGAGTTGATTTCTATATTTACTCTTTTAATGACTTATCCTTCTAGCTCTCTTTTAAGATCCTTTTTAATTTCTTCTATGAGAGCCTTGTGTGATGGGGATCAGATTATATCTGCCTTTGGATCTAGAAACAAACTGTTTTTAATCTCTTCAGGGTTTGAAGTCTGCTCTCTTTCCATGTGGAAGCTATTGATAGTTAAAGCCCACTTTGCTTTTTTTGGTCATTTTAGAAAAAAAAAACAACCAAAAAACCTCCAAAACTATAGTCTCCTTATTGGGGGCAGTGGGGTATTTTCAAGATGCCTCTACAGGCAGCAGGAAGTGGCAGAGAAGGGGCAGTGAGACATCATTCACTGGCTGCCCTGGGACCTGAAATTGGGTCCTGAAATCAGGAATAATGGAAAGGTAGCTACTAGGGCTGTGTTGGGGACAGTGACTGGGGTTGCACTTGGATCATGCTGAGTCACTCTGGGTTTTGGGTGGATATGGCCAGGTCCTGAGAAACATTTCAGGATTATAGTCTTTACTCCCTGTGTTTATAGCTTCTCTGCTGATCTACTGACTTTCTGCCAGACAAAGTAGCTCACACTGTGGTTGAGTTCTCCCTGCAGATTTTCTGCCAGCAGAGACCACAACACACTCCCCTCTGGTCTGCACAGTGTGAATTGTTCCCTGTGCTCTCACTACCTACTCGAGTCTATGCCTGGCCTAACCCCATTCCTTCTCCATGCATGAGCAAAACAGACCTTTTCTGGTGAATTTCAATATTATCTTCTGTTGGTAATGTGTTGTACTCCCAATATTCATGGGTTCTGACAGTCAAGCACTAATTCCAAGGCTGAATATCATTAAAATAAATTGAGGGAAAATTAGAGTTTAGGAAGATACCTGTATCCTCTCCGCCATCTTGGCTCTGCCCCTCTCACTGACGTCTTAAAAAGAGAGGTGGAACACCAAAAAAAAAAAAATGAGGTAACCATGCCCTCCCTAACTTCTCAGGGAGGTGAGGAAACCAAACCAGATATTGTTAGCAGGTTTCCTCTGGACTGAAGAGTCTTACTTAAAACAAGTACACATAAATCCATCAGAATGGGAGGTATTACACAAGCATGTAGTAATATAAGACAGGCTGGTAGCGATATAACAAATGACATGAATCAACATGAGGAATTATACATGTCCATAAGTCCTAGAAGGAGGGTGTATAAATAAAAATATAAATAAATAACAAATAACAATAACAAATAAACATACATACACCTCCTTTAGCAGCCAAGAGATAACCTAAAACCAATCTATTGTCCGTTACTTCATGTGTCAGGGAATGCAATGATTCCTGCAGATTTTGAAGTCTTGTAGTCTCATTGACAATTTTTGTTGTTCATTGGCACGTGTAATCTGAGATGGAAGCATCTGATGTTTCTTGAGTCTTTTCCTTTTTGTCAAAGGTCTTTTCATTCCTCTCTCTCTCTGATGGATAAGGAGAATACGGCTTGTTGTCAACCATCTGATTCCTTCTCTATCTGTAGAGATACAAGCAAACCTTCTCTCCCAAGCAGTTAGCCTGTCTGGTCCCTTCCATTCACCACTTTCTGAGTCTTTCCACATCACCTGGCCATTACCTAAAGGTAATAGAGCTGCTTGCACCAGACATGGCTCTTCTGATGGGTTATAAAACCTGTCTGCCAGATCCAGTGCACCTTCATCAAAAAAAAAAAAAAAAAAAAAAAAAAAAGAGTATAAAGAGAGCCAATTCATGAGTGAAGAAACTTTTTTTATTAGTGCAGACTAGAACCTTCTCTGCAACTTACAGTATTAGGAAGTTGCTTAAAGTGCTCAGAGATTAAGCAACTTGCTTAGGGACAAACAGATCATATATTTTAATGGTAGGTCTTCAATGAAGTCCTTCTGATCTCAATGGTGGTTCTGTGACCACCATGACACATTTTCTCCAGCCAATCATGTAAAGCCACTCTCTTCTTTACTCCCCATTTGCAATCTCTTTCTCCCCTCAGGTTGTTTCTCTGCTGATTGATCATGTCAGAATACTGAACTTCTCAAGACTCTCTGAGTGTAACATTGGCTGCCATCATACCCCAAGTAGTTTTTGCCTGAGGCTCTGGAGCTGAGCCTTGCTTTATGTTTCCCTGAGTCAATCTATATTCTGATGCCCAATGGAAGTCTTTGTTGCATTTTGGACATAGGGTTAAGTCTTGTTCTCCCACCCTGTTTTTTTTACTCTATCTTTATGCCAACTTTGAGCTTTCAGTTGCCCTACTTTATGACATTGAAAGCATTGACGAGTCTCTTTGGAAGTCCCTTGCCAAAAAGTGGTCCTGTCATCCCATGTTTTAATCTTGAAAAATCTGCCTCATAGCTTGGATACAAAAAGCATTTGTGCCCACTATGGCATAGCATGTTATGATTGCATCTAAAGGAGCATCCTTTAGTCCTAATATAATTCTTCTACAAACCTCACAACATTTTCTTTAGCAAGTTGTCTTATCATAATTTCTGTTGCTGCATTTTCACCAATATTTCCTATGACAGCTGTCTGCAGACATCTTACAAAATCAGCAAAGGGTTCATTTGTACTTTGTGCTATTTTCATGAAGGCTTCCCCTCTATCTTGTCTCCCTGGGAGGGTACCCCATGTGTTGATAGCAGCAACAGCAATTTATTCATATGTTGCTATAGGGTAATTAATCTGTGTAGAGTGTCTGGATAAAGACCTAAACCTGCTAGTTGATCAAAGGTGACTGGTATATTAACTCCAGGTTGCCTATTTCTTTGGGCTTGTATTCTACAGAGTTCACTATATTCAGAAAGCCACAACAAGTTTTGTCTAGGTTCTAAACATGTTCTTGCTATAAATTTTCAATCATTAGGGGTTAAAACTTCAAAAGCCTAATTCTAGAATAACATAGTAACATAAGATAATGTAGGCTCATATGAGTGCAAGCCTTTTTCAGATTATGATAATTTCCAAATTAAAAGGAATATATCTTCATTCTTGACCTGAAGAGTGAAACTCTCCAATCACAGGGTACGCTTCTAGATATATCCTGTCCTTCATTTTTAGCTTTAATTAATGCCTTTTGTAATCATGTCATAGGGGGTGGACAAAGCTGCTTCATGGGTGGTGCTGATTACGAAGCATCACACTCCTTAATTTCATGAGCACTGTACTTAACTCCTTTCTTGTTCAATTCTTCATGTTTTTCAGCTGCTTTGTCAATACCACCATCCTTCTGCTCTTTCTCCTCTTATCTTATTTTACAACTTATGTTATTCCTTATAGCCAATTGTATTATGCTGTATATATATATAATGTTTCCTTAGGAATTGAATCAGGAACATTTTCATTGCAATATTCAATTAGTTGCTCTCCCACTAGTTTCCACTTGTCTGGCTCTAATTTTTCTTCCTTAGAGAACTATGGAGAAGTGTATTCTAATGTATCTAAGAGTCTAATGTATCTGCTCCCAAGTTACCAACAAACCTTGCTCATTTATTAACCTAACTATGCTTGCTACATATTTCCCTTGGGGTGGGAAATGCTCTTTTCTTAGTATTTGCCCTATTTCAGTTGAGAAAGAAAAGTGACTAGTTTAGCCCTTACCAAAATTTCCTGCTTGTCTATTTTTGTACTCACACTATTTCTGGGTCACAGGGACTTCTCCACTGAACTGACTAATTGGGTTAGTCAAACTGCTGAGTGTAAATCCTTAAGTTGAGAGCTTCAAAATGCAATATGCTTCTTTTAGTGCCTTATGTTCAGATGCCAAAATGTAATGTCTGGACTAGCTTTCTGGAATTAAGGAGTGCAGGAGGCAGGAGAGCCACCAGGAGGATCAAAAATGGAATGTCTCATTTCCAGTCTTCTCAGCCCTTAAATGCCCTATTACAATTACATCATTACAGCATACTGAATATGTGTGAACTAGAGAACCATTATATCACTTTACTAAATACTAAGTATATGTATAATAAAGAACCATCATCTCTTCAATTCCACTGATTTAACACCTTGTTGTAAGTATCCTTGTTTCAAGTATACTTCTCCAGAGTTCCAGTCCTCTACAAGCTATTATTAATATTTTTTATCTATTGTTTCTTTTTTTATCTCTTTGAGATAAAGACCTAGGAATAATATTGCTGGGTCAAGGGATATGGCCAGTTTTATAGTCCTTTGGGAACAGTTGCAAATTACTTTCCAGAATGGCTGAATCAGTTAACAACTCCACAGAGATCATAGTGTCTCAAATTTCCCACATCTTCTCCAACATTTGTCATTTTTTATAATTATAATATTGGGCAATCTGACAAGTGTAGGCTGATACTTTAAAGTTATTTAAATTTGCATTTCTCCAGTCATTCGTGATTTAGAGCATTTTTCATATGACTAGAGATAATTTGAATACTTCATCTGAAACCTATTTCTTCAGATCCTTTGACCTTTCATCAGTTGGTAAATGACTTTTCTTCTATTTCCCTCCATCTCATGTGTGACCATTTATCCTACTCCTCTTCTCTTCTTTCATTCTGTACAAACTTCAGAGTTTTGATTCTAACTACTGCCTCCTTTCTATCATTTGTTATACCCTTTCTTTCATGCTTGTAAGGAAGATAGGTTTCGATATTCAAATGAGCTTTATATTATTCCCTCTGTAAGCCAGTTCCAAAGAAAGTAAGGTTCAAGGACTCTTCCCCATCTCCTTCGTCTCCCCCATCACTGTAAAAGCTCTTTAATGTCTTGTTTTTTTGTGGGATAGTTTACCCTGTTGTACCTCTCTTTCTCTTTCCCCTTCTTCAACTGCATTTCTCTTCTTCACCCTTTAGTTTTATTTTTTTAGATTTTGTCATATTATATTCAACTCATACTCCTGCCCTTTCCTTATGTATATACCTATTTCTTCTAATAAGGATACAAATTTTAGAAGTTGCAATTATCGTCTTTCCATGTAGGAATATAAACAGGTGAATTGACTCCCTTATAGGTTTTCTTTTCTCTTTATCTTTTTATTCTTCTCTTGAGTCTTCTGTTTCAATATCAAATTTTCTATTCAGTTTTGATCTTTTCATTAGGAATATTTGAAAGTTCTAGATCTATTTCATTTAGTATCCATTTTTTTCTTCTTGAAGGGTTATAGTTAGTTTTGCTAGATAGGTGAATGTTGGTTGTAATCCTGACTCCTTTTCTTTCTAATATATCACATTTTTAAGCTCTCCAAACTTTTAATGTAGAAGCTGCTAAACACTGTTAACTTGATGGTGGCTCCATGGTTTTTGAATTGTTTCTTTCTGGCTTAACTGCAATGTTTTCTCCATGATTTGGGAACTCTGGAATTTGTAATATTCCCAGGTGTTTGCAATTTGTGATCTAATTCAGATGATTGATTTTCCAGTGGTTTTTCCAATGAGGTCGTTCATCTTTTCTTCTATTTTTACATTCTTTTGATCTTATTTTATTGTTTCTTGGTGTCTCATGGCCTCACTAGCTTCTAATTGACCAATTATAATTTAACAGAAATATTTTCTTCAGTGAGCTTTTGTACCTCCTTTTACATTTGGTTAATTCTATTTATTAAGGAATTTTTTTTTTAGTATATCTTTGTAATTTTTTTCTTCTTTGAACAATTCTGCTTTTTAAGGAGTTTTTCTATGCAATGAATTTTATTCCTCTTTTGTCATTTGGCTTACTTTAAAAAATATTATTTTCTTCATTTTTTTGCCTATTTTACCAAGATGTTGACTTTTTTCCTCATGATTTCTTTATATCTCTTTTTTCATTTTTACTGTATTTCTTCTTACTTCATTTTTTGAGGCAAGAGCACTTTTAGAAATTCTTCTTGAACTTGAGATCAATTTTCTTTTTTTTTTCTTTTTTTGGCAGCTTAGCATGTAGAAGATTTGACTATGTTATTTTCTGTGTTTGTATTTTGATCTTCCTGTCCTAACTTCCTGTAGTCAGTTTGTTTGCTCATTTTCCTTTTTTTTTTAATTTTTATTTAATAATTACTTTATATTGACACTCGTTTCTGTTCCAATTTTTTTTCCCTCCCTCCCTCCACCCCCTCCCCTAGATGGCAAGCAGTCCTTTATATGTTGGATATGTTGCAGTATATCCTAGATACAATATATGTTTGCAGAACCGAACAGTTCTCTTGTTGCATAGGGAGAATTGGATTCAGAAGGTATAAATAATCCGGGAAGAAAAACAAAAATGCAGATAGTTCACATTCGTTTCCCAGTGTTCTTTCTTTGGGTTTAGCTGCTTTTGTCCGTCATTTATCAATTGAAACTCAGATCCCTTTGTCAAAGAAATCCCCTTCCATCAAAATATGTCCTCATACAATATCGTTGTCGAAGTGTATAATGATCTCCTGGTTCTGCTCATTTCACTTAGCATCAGTTCATGTAAGTCTCGCCAGTCCTCTCTGTATTCATCCTGCTGGTCATTTCTTACAGAACAATAATATTCCATAACATTCATATACCATAATTTACCCAGCCATTCTCCAATTGATGGGCATCCATTCATTTTCCAGTTTCTAGCCACTACAAACAGGGCTGCTACAAACATTTTGGCACATACAGGTCCCTTTCCCTTCTTTAGTATTTCTTTGGGATATAAGCCCAATAGAAACACTGCTGGATCAAAGGGTATTGTTTGCTCATTTTCCAGCCTACTTCTTGACTTTTAATTTGAGGTTAAAGTTAGGTTCTGCTTAAGAGTAGAAGGGGAACTCTGTCAAATGTCGGGTTTTTTGTGCAGTTGCTTTCAGAACCATTTCTGGGTATTTGTAAATTTTCATTTCTTCTAAGGTAGTGTGATCTAAAGATGGATGTATTTATTACTCTCCTAAGCTGTATCCTGGTCTGTAAGTGACCACAAGCACTCTTTTCCATCCTAAAACTGTGACCTCATCCTGTTCCCCTCACAAACTCTGGTGTACTAATGCTTTTACTCTGGATCTGTGACCTGAGACTGTGACACAGATTCTCATTTAGACAATCCAACAGGATATTGTGCTCAATGCTAACAAAGGGAACCCTCTAATCTCTTGCTAATCAGTTGGCTGACCCCCTTACAATTTGTGGAAAAAGAGCTCTGGGAGCCACTACTGACACTTTAAATGCCACCAAGGCCTGATGCTAGCTGCCTGGTGTATGGAACTGAAGCTTCACAACTTACTTGTTATGTCTTCTCCCTGTAGACTTTCACTAAGGCTTGAGGTCTTGCTGCCAGTTTGTCTGGGGCAGTCTGTGGTGGGCTGTGCTCCACTATATTTTTATATCTCTGACTATAGAAAGTTACTATGATGATAGGAAGATAAAATGCAAATGCAGAAGATAAATGCTTCTTGCAAAGTCACACACACACACACACACACACACACACGTCAAAGTCAATTGATCTTGGATGCAAGAAGAAATTTCTAAAAGTGCTCTCCCCTGTAAAAGAAAAAATATCAATGAAGAAAGAGAGAAAAGGAGGAAAATGAAAAAAAATCAGAATGATGCAAAGAAATCATAAAAAGTCAACATCTTAGTAAAATAGGCAAAAAAAAAAACTCTGAAGAAAACAGTATCTTTATTGCTGACTTTTAAAATTATCTTGGGCTGGAAAATTGTTTCACTCCATTCTTTTTGTGTGTTTTATGACTTCAGAATTTATTTGAGGGCAAGATTTTAAAGTTATTTGGAAGGGAACTTTGAGAGAACTCAGGCAAGTCTCTGCCTATTCTCCAATACTTTTACTATTAGCATCTATTCTTCTTCCTAATTCTGTTTCTGGGGAAGAGTGAGATGTCGTCTTAAGGGAACAATGCTATATTAATACTGTTTATTCTTACCATGCCATTTCAGTAAGTGACTTTGCCTTGAACTACTTAATGTCCTCTTGATGCTGTCAGCTATAGGTTTAGGAGTGTGAATCTACAGAGTGCCTTGAAGCTGGAGAGAAACTTGAACTCATTAGCAGGGGAGGGGACTGTCCTCCAAATGCAGAATTGAGTGTATTCTATAAGGGGAGCAACACAAGTATGTATAATGTAGTTATTCTTTTATTTAGATTATACTTATCATTGGGCAAATGCCTTTTAAAAAAAATCTCCAATCCTTAAAAGATGCTGGCACATAGTAGGCACATAATAAATGCTTATTGACTGAGATCTTCACAGGGATTTAAAACATAACAATTCTGTAATATAACTCCTGTTTCTTCCTCATAAAATGTTTCTCTCTTCTGAATATTTTTGTCAAGGCCACAATCATCTTTCTAGGTTCTCAGTTTCCAAACCTCAGTGTGATTTTCAAACTCAGCTCCTTGGTCTCACTCACGTCATGCACCCTATCAGTTAAAAAATCTTGTCATTTCTCCCTCTACAATATGTCTCACACCTCTACATTGTCATGTAGTCACCATCTGAGGACAGCATGTAGTTACCATATGGGAACAGTCCCTCATTCTATCTCAATTTGACTATCATAATTGGTTTCCCTTCTTTGAGTATGTCCCCACTTGATCTTTTGCCCAGCTGACAAAGGGATTTTCCTTTCCAATGACTTCCTATAATTTCTAAGATGAAATATAAGCTTTCCCCCTTTTTATTTCTTTTTTTTTTCTTTTCTTCTTTGTTTTTTGCCTTTAAAACTCTTCATAAGTTGGATCCAGGCTATATCTCCTAACTTATTATATATCCTTACCCTTCAGTTACACTATAATTTGAATAAACTGGCCTTATGATTCTTTTTCCAATATGACATTTCATTTTATTACTTCCTGAATTCATACTGCCTGCTACCCTCTAACCTCTCCCTCCCATCCCAATCAAGAATTTCCTCTTTCCTTATGTCATCATTTTTCCACTTTCAATTTCTCTCTATACACTTTCCTTTATGTGTTGATTGCTTATATTGTACTGACTGATTAACTGTTCATATTTAAAATTTTTTTCTTTTGTTTAGTATTTCATTTTTCCTAGTTACATGTAAAACAATTTTTAACATTTGATTTTAAAACTTTGAGTTCCATATTCTCTCCTTTCCTCCCTACTTATCCCCCTCATTGAGAAGGTAAGCAATTTGTTGTAGGTTATACAAATGTTATCATGCAAAATGTTTCTACGATAGTCGTATTGTAAAAAAATATATATCTATATAGAAAAAAAAACAGAAAGAAGTAAAAGAAAAAATGCTTTGATTTGTATTCAAACATCATCTCTTTCTCTGGGTATAGATAGAATTTTTCATCATAACTCCTTCAGAGTTGTCTTGGAACATTGTATTGCTGAGAATAGTTAAGTCATTCACAGCTGATCATCTTACAATATTGCTGTTACTTTGTTCATAGTACATTTCCCTTTACATTATCTCATATATGATTTTTTAGGTTTTTCTGAGAACATCATGCTCATTATTTCTAAAAGCACAATAATATTCCATCATAATCACACCTCAGTTTGTTTGCTCTTAGTAAAGAGCAGATAATTTTTTAAAAATTTTTAATAGCTTTTTATTTATAAATTATATGCATGGGTAATTTTACAGCATTGACAATTGCCAATTTTTCCCTTCCTTCCCCCTACCCCCTCCCTAGATGGCAGGATGACCAATGCATGTTAAATATGTTAAAGTATAAATTAAATACAAAATAATTATACATGTCCAAACCGTTATTTTGCTGTACAATAAGAAGGTGACTACATGCTGTCCTCAGATGGTGACTACATGACAATGTAGAGGTGTGAGACATATTGTAGAGGGAGAAATGGCAAGATTTTTTAACTGAAATATTGTACAATTAGCCTGTGAAGGAAATAAAAAATGTAGGTGGGCAAAAATATAGGGATTGAGAATTCTATTTAATAATTGTTATTCATCTCCCAGAGTTCTTTTGCTGGGTGTAGCTGGTTCGATTCATTACTGCTCCATTGGAACTAATTTGGTTCATCTCATTGCTGAGTATGGCCACGTCCATCAGATTTGAAGATCATATAGTATTGTTGTTGAAGTATATAATGATTTTCTGGTCCTGCTCATTTCATTCAGCATCAGTTCGTGTAAGTCTCTCCAGGCCTTTCTGAAATCATCCTGTTGGTCATTTCTTACTGAACAATAATATTCCATAATAATCATATACCACAATTTATTCAGCCATTCTCCAATTGATGGGTATCTACTCAGTTTCCAGTTTCTGGCCACTACAAAGAGGGGAGCAGATAATTTATTGATGCATGTTGATTGATGTGTTGGAGCAAGATTTAAGCAACTGTTAAAGCTGACTATTATATTTTCAGTGTAAGCATTTATGCCTTGGAAATAGAAAAAAAGATTTACTTTTGTTGTTGATCTTGATCTGTTGTTGTTTTCGTTGTTTAATTGCCTAGTCTTAAGAAAGTAATAAGAAAATGTTAATAAGGTAACACGTGAACTAAAGATTAAATTTAATAATCTGTCATTTATACTTTTTCATCCAGGGAGAAAGTTGTTAAACATTTTCCAGCAAGCCCCTGATTGACACAAATGGGAGAAACTGTAATAGTCAGTGGGAAAGGGATTATGAGGTATGAGAAATAAGGAAAATTTGAGATGTAGCTGGTGTCCTGGAAAAAAAAGTATTTGAGTTGGAATGAGTGGATGTGGCTTAAAATCTTTTAAAGACAAATTTTCTCTTAGGTGAGTCCTTAATCTCTTTAGTAATCATTCCCTACTCCTGTAAAATGACAAATTGGATTATTTGTTTCCTTAGGTTCTATTTAGTTCCAAACTGAATGATCTGTGAAAAGCAGGGAATGAGGTCAACTAAATTTTCCACCATTCCCTCTTTCCCCATACAAACAAATTTAAAAATTCAGTTTTCTTCAGACTTTCCTACGATTATCACAGGTAAACTATGATCTGTCTGTAGGAGAAGTGATATCTATGTTTCTGTAATCTTTCAGATACTTGCTCGCTCTCTCTCTCTCTCTCTCTCTCTCTCTCTCTCTTTGTAAAATAAACTTAATGCTTTTTTTTCCTGTTAATTTATCTCTGACTACCCATTTTTCTTTCTCAGAAAAGATACCATGAACACTCACCAGGTCTATCATGCTAATGTCTAAGCCAGCTTCACTTTCTGATTTATCTTCCATGTTGACTCAAAGTTACAGGACCATACATTAAGGAACAAAGCTTGCTTTTGGTGTATTTATATCCTTGTCTTTTAAACACTTGGCAGACTTTCAGTCCTTCCATATGTTCACAGTATTAAACTTTACCATAAAAGGAGCTAAGAGGTAACATTTGAAGAAAGCTGATATTGTATGGCTTAAAAGTCTGGCAGGGGAAAAATATTCAAGTACGACTTGCAATAACAGTCTTTCTGTGATCCTGTGGAAACTTCAAAGTCCTTGTAACAAAACCCCACAATCCTTAACACCCTTAGCGGACCACCTTCAGATGACATCTTTCAGTGTGGCTTAAAGCAATTCAAAGCAGTCACATACATCACAGCTCCTGACCCTGCTTCTACATAAGTATTCCTCAGTAGAATAGAATAGAATAGAAGTAGTCAGAATAGAAGTTAATCCTCAGCCTATCTCCTTCCATCATTATCTTGAGACTCACTTGCTCCCAGAGAATACTTGAGACCTCAAAGCACTTATTTTATTGTCGGGTGCTTATGATTCAAAAGTCAGGTGAGAAAGGAAGTAAAAATGAAGACAAGGTATAGAGTTGATAAAATTCACTAATAATAATCTGAGTGAGCTCCTTCAGTATCTAAAAACGTGATGTTGCAAATATGTCTGTGTGAGCATAGGGAAATTAAAGAGATGGGTCCTTTGTTTCTAACAATATAGGGAATTTCTATATGGAAACTTTCTTCACTGTTGAGACTGGTGGTAATAAGTTACCTTTTACCAGTTGTTTGGAGGCAAAGGGAAGTGATAACTAACTATATAAATGCTGTAATTTGTGTCAGATACAGGTTGGGCTTCAAGGCTGCCCCTCTACTCACTATAGCAAGCTACCTTTCTTGATATTTTGTAAGAATCATTATTTCATCAGGATATAATAGACTCTATTATTTGAGAATGCAATCATTCCATAACTTAGCAAATGAGATTATGTGTTTCTATGTTTGCACCTTAAAACACTAGAAAGAACAAGAAAACCAGAGGAGCCACTAATACAAAACAGGAAAGCATAATTTCTTGTTGCCAAGCCTTCTAGTGATAAGCATCACTTTCTTGAGAAGGAATGGTATTCTAAGGGAAAATGTACAATACGTTATCATACCTGTATTCAAATTTTTAAAAATTTAATGGTGATACCTAATAGGATGTGATATTCCATGGGTAGCATATACTTTGAGAATCCCAAATCCTCTCCATGGCAACATGAATTGACAGTGAGGACTTTACTTGTGGTTCCATGTAATTAGTACTAAGTGATCTATCAGGATATTTACCTACATGGACAGACTGGTACCATTTGTATTGTTCTGATTATCAAATGGGGAAAAGTGAGATATTATACCCAGAAGTGAGTCTAAAAGTTAGGATATTAAAATGTAGATTGTAGAAAATTGGAGTTAGAAGGAGCAATAGAACCAAGGATACCAAAATTTGAGGATTTCTTTAGAGTGGTCCAAATCCCTTATCATCCAATTGAAAAAGATGAAGACCCAGGAAGGAGAAATGATCTGTTTCAGATTATTGTGTGTTTATGACAGAGCTGAGACTCTGTTCCCTTGACAATGAGTCAGCTAATCTCAACTCCTGAACAGTCAATATTAGTCAATAAACATTTATTAAAATTCCTACTTTAAGTCATGCATGCTACTAAGCTCTGGGGATATAGCAAAAGATCAAAGACATTCCCTTTGCTCATGGAGTTCACAATCTTGTAGAAGGAGACACTCTTACATTAAAAAGAAAGTGAAAGAGGATGAGAGGAAGAAGATAAAGAATGGTACAATGGTGGGAGTGAGGGGGAAGAGTGAATGAGGTTGGGTGAAGAAATTATGAGGTGTCTGCTCTGACCCCTCTTTAAACAGAAGATCACTGTTTATAAGGGTAGTTTTCTCTGAGATGAAAAATAAAATGTCATGAACAGGAAATGACATGTTGGTCAGTTTGTTTGAAATGTAAAGTGCTTGAGAATAATTCTGACATGAATCTGTAATAGGAAGTTGAAAAAAGTGTGTGATGAACCTTAAATTTCTAACAAGGGCATTTGTATTTTTACCCTATAGAAAACAAGGAACCTTAGAATCTTGTAGAGCAAGGAAGTGACATATTTAGACCCATGGTTTAGGAAGATCCTTTTGAAAGTTCCTATTCAGGACAGGAACAATTGAAAGGAAGAAAACTGGTTAGTTTAGAAGCCAGGCAGGCCAGGTGAGAGGTAGTAAGTGCCTGAACTGGGCTGTATTAGCAGACGGAAAGATACAAATGAAAAAAACATCATGGAGATAGAATCAATAAACTTTGGCAATTAATTGGAATAGACAAGAGACTGAAGAACTGAAGGTGACTGTAAAGTCCAGAATAAATTGACGATGACTGGACAAACCTGTGGGATTGGCAAAATAGTGATACTCCTAACAAAAGTAGAAAAGTTAGGAACAAAGTTAGACTGGTAGAGGTAGGGAAGAGAAAGCAGTTCTAATTTAAGCATATTGAATTAGAGGTGCCTACATATTCATTCAAAATGCCCAAAAGGCATTTGGACTTCAGGAGATAGAGGTACTAGAAATGGGTATAAAGATTGAAGATTCATCTAAATTGAGCTCTTAAGTAAATTAATATGACCTGATAAAGTGACTTAGAGGTGGAACAATAACAGAAAAGAATTCATAGGATTGAATCTTGGGGGACACTCAGATGCAAGATATTGATGAAAATTCAACATGTAAAACTAAGAAAAGTCAGTCAAATAGGTAGAACTGAGAGAAAATAGTAGCAAGATAACCAAGGAAAGATAGATAGAAGTAGACACAAATCTGTATCTGTCATCATCAATATATAGATGTGAGTATGGGGGTATGTATATATATTTATATACACACACACACACATTTGTGGAGTCATTTCAGGTCTGACTCTGTGACCCCATTTTAAGATTTTCTTGGCAGAGATGCTTGAAACTGATTTACCATTTCCTTTTCCAGCTCATTTTACATATAATAAAATTGAGGCAAAAAAGGTCAAGTAAATTGTCCAGTGTCATACAGCTATTGTCTTAGACCAGATTTAAACTTATGAAGATAAGTCTTCTTAGTTCCAGGCCTAGTACTCTTAAATACTGAGCTACTTAGCAGCTCATATACATATAATGTAAATATATGTGTATATATTTATATGGAAGATTTATTCAACTATGTCAAACATTGCAAGATTGAGAAAGAGTCTTGTAATCTATAACCATTCAATTCCTAGATTAATGACTTGGTAATGGATTCAGCATCTGAGGTAACTACATTGTCAACTATGTGGAAGTGGCTGAATGTTTAGACTTTTTAATCTAATGATAATAATGAAGCAGGAGCAGAAGAAAGAAAGGAAGTTGGAGAAGGTGTCATGAACAGAAGAATGAGTATAGAGTCAGAAGACTTGGGGCTTAGACCTAACTCAGCCCCTGACTCACCATGGGATAGAGGGAGAAGTATTAAGAAAGGGGAGCTTTAGGAAATGCCATCTTGTTTCTAAGACTCACTTTTTCTATATGCCAAACGTGGGTAATAATTCTTGCATGTTTAAAAATTTGCATTTATTTTGCATATATCATTACTTGCATGTTTAAAAAATTGTCTTTTGTTTTTAGGAAAATTACAAAAATTACAAAGAAAGTAGAAAATTTCTTTGGAAACTTTAATTTGCTATAAAAAGATGCGTTATTATTAATCATATCTGATTTTACTATAATAGCTTCCTATGTATTAGTAATCAGTCACATTTATATAGTACTTTATAATTTACAAATCACTTTTCTCCTTCAGATATAATGACAGTTGAGCCAATATTGAGTGAATATGATTTATCTGTACCTAATTGAAGTAGCTTGAAGTTAAAAAAATCTTACCAAAAATTATTTTCTCATATGTCATACATCTTAAGGTAGTGGGCTTGTGATCCATAGCATCATAGAACATCTCTAAGACTCCCAAAGTTTTAGAAATACCCCCCAGCTCATCTGGAATACTAAGGCCCAGTACTATTAAATTATTATTACTGTATTTTTCTCTGTCAAATCATCTCGGCTAAAGAGATGGAATTGATCCTGCCGTTCTCAAACATCATACCTATCTTGTCAGCAATAAAATAAAATGGTCAGACTTTCTAGCAATCTGCAAATCAGGGAAAAAAGTGGCAGGAGGGGTTCCTTTTCCCCATTCAGTTCCACAGCCTGCTCAACTTCACTTCCAATCTGTCTCTCAGAAGGATAATGAGGTGGTAACACAATGCTGTAAGTGAAATGGATGGAGTCAAAAGGAATTTCTTGGTGCCCTCTGTGAAATATGTATACAAAACCATGCTTGCAGTCATTAATGAAACTCACTCGATTGTCTCACTCCTGATCTGTCTTTCCTGCTCAGTGGGAGACTGGAATTTTTCAAGAGGAGAATAACACATCAAACAACACATCTGCTTGGCTAATGAAGGTGTCAGCCTTTGCTTATGCTTTAAGATGAGATGCTTTTGACAAACTGCAGTATTGGGATAAATCACTTTCTCTGGATTGTAAGAATTTACATTCTTCGGGTCATTTTTATTGCTTTTTGTTATAGGTTTTAATCATTGCTAGCCTCTCTAACTCTTCAGTAGTTAAATGAGGAGAAAATGCATACCATATTAACATCATTAGGAATATATTGGTTATTTTGAAAAACAGAATTGCTTTTTTATGCTAGAAACATCCTTAGAATATATTGGTGTAGAGTGGAAAATGTTTGAATGGGTGGAAAATTTAGACTCAAAGATTCATAGATTTAGGGTTAGAGGGATTCTTAGAGGTCAATTCCAACTCATTCATCTTTTACAGATGAGAAAACAGATCAGGAAAGAGTAAATTATTTGTCCAAGATCACAAAGATAATGGATGGTTGTCAAGATTTAAATTCAAGTACTGTAACTCCCAAATTCAGTTTTTTTTCCCAAGCCATGTTGCATCCCTATTTTAGAGGTTACCTAATCTGATTTCTTCTTTGTATAGCTGAGAAAATGGGGCCCAGAAAAGGGTGTGATTTTCCCAACTTCCCAGGGGAAGAACAGATAGTAATTAGAAATTAGGTTACCTGATTCCCCTGCCCAGCAATCTTTTTACTTTTCAGAATGGCCTCCTGTGGACTCCTTTCCCATTCTGTATTGCAGAATTGATTTTGGAGAAATTGTTGGAGAAAAAATAATAATTCACATTTCTGTAGCACTTTAGAAAGCATTTCCCTCAGAACATCCCTATGATGTAGGAGTGCAATTATCCACCCCCACCATTTTTCCCCCCTCTTAAAATCTGTGATTTTATCTTTTAGTGAACTCTCAATGGGTAAACTTCCTCCACAAATTCAGATTCACAATTCATCTGTTACCAGAAGTATTATATATATTTTGAATTTAGTTATAAGTGAATAGACAGTGTCCCCAGAGAGAAACTATGCTTCTTGAGGGCAGGGAATATTGATTTTGCTTCTGTAACTGCGGTTAATACATTCTTGTTAATTGATTATTAGAAAATTGCTTAGGGATGCTGAGAGATTAAACGTTGTTCATGGTCACAGATAATATACAACAGGCAGCAACAGAATGAAGGTTTCCTTTTTCCCAGGGTAATCTGTTCATTTTGCAGATGAAGAGCTTGAGGTTCAGAGAGAGAGTTCATTTTATCCATTTAAATCCAAGTTTTTAATTATCTATACATCCCCCCATATTACATCTATTCAAATGCATTTTTAACAAACATAATCAAACAATAAAGATAAGAATTTGCTATCATTACTAAATTTGCATTATTATAAGAAAGGACATAGATATCACCGGTTTGACAAAGGCATTGATTGACTCTCCCTTAGTTCGTTCATCCGAGACAACAAATCTTTAGTAAAAGCTTGCCATGTGCCAGCCACTATGCTTAGTGCTTGTTAGTCTCAGAACAGAGCCCTACTTCTTTTTGGTTTAGCCTCTGTATTTAATCAAGGACTTGATGGAAGCCTTGCTGGCTAAAGGGATTGGTAATGGGATTTGGAATTTCACACCTCAAGGTCACTACTTCATATCTGACCCAGGACTAAAGCAATCAAAAACCATTACCAGCAGGTGAAGGTTCTTTGGTCTACACACAATTGAGCTGGTGGGTTCAGGGTAATTTTGGTTGACATGTGTTCCATGTCATGGAAAAAAACCTATTAGAGAAAGGCCCTAAATTAAAGAAACAGTGACATTTTTTTTCTATTAAGGCCAGCAGCACAGGAATGAAACAAATAGGAAGCCTGTGTTCTGTGAGAAAGTTGACTGGCATTACAGTAGCAGACCTGGGTTTGGAAGTCTGTGACTAAATAGCTGTCTGCAACTAGACAAGTCATATAACCTCTCTAAAGTGTAATTTCCTCTCAGGTAACATGAGGAAGATTAGCTGCATTGGATCCTTAATCAGAGATCCATGACTTAAAAAGAAACGAAAAGGAAAAATAAAGGATACATGAATTTCTAAATATTTGATTTTCTCTATAATCTCATGTTATATATTTTATAGCACTCTAAGAAAGAATTCTTTGGCTTTATTAGACTTTCAAATAGATGCAAGACAAATACACACACACACACACACACACATTTAAGAATGGCTGTGCCATATTATCCCTAAGCCCTTACAAGCAAAAAGGCCTATGATTCTTGATGGAGAGACAACTTGGCCAATGATAACCAATTTCATATTTATAAAGCTCCTTATTTGTAGTCACTCATTAGTTCCTTACAACAACCTGGGAAGTCAAAGCTACACATATTTATCTCCATTTTGCAGGAGAGGAAAAAGCTTGGGAAGGGTAAGAGGTTTTTCCATGGTCACAAAGCTAGCTCCTTATCAGAGAGGACATTTGAACCCAAGTTTTTCTGAGTCCGAGTACAGTAAACAGCTCAGCATATCACACTATTCCTGCTCTTAGCTTAGGAAGTGCAGGCTTTTCATTATGAGGCAGCTAGGTGGTGTAGTGGATAGAGCACTGGGCCTGAGTAAGCAAGAGTCTCAGTTCAAACCTGGCCTAAGACATATCAGCCCTGTGATTCTAGGGAAGTCACTTAACCTCTGTCTGCTTCATTTTCTTTCCCTGTAAAATGGAGATAATGGTAGACACTATCTATTTTAAGGTTCCTATTAGGATTAAATGAGATAATATTTTTTAAAATGCTTAGCGAAGTATCTTGGACAATCAACAATCTTGATCAATACTTGTCTCCTTTTTTTTTTTTTTCTTTCCTTCTTTCTAGTTCTTGTTCTGAAATATCCTGTCCATTATCCTAGAAAAATCTCTTAATAGTGATTTTTTCCCCATAGTGATCTCCAATGGTGATCATTTCCTTATATATAAATTGTCAATTATGATATTTGCAGAGCACATTTCATAGGGTTGTTGGAAATAATAGACATTGTTTTCTGAAGGCCAGTCTAGAAAAGGTCTTGAAGGCTCACTGACATATGGTTACTTTGCAGACATTGTCTTTTGTGATTCACAGAGTAATATTACAGTGAGCATAATTGAGATTTGGATATATGGATGCGCCATTCCTATTATGTTCAAGTGCAACCATCTATCAAACAGCAAATGATGTACCAAGCATTGTGCTTAGTGCTGGGGATATCAGACAAAACTGAAACATTACCTACCATGAAGGAATTGATACTGTTATGACATAAGAATATCAGAAACCTTAAATACACAAATGAACTCAAGGAATTTATTCAAGAGAGGATATTAACAGATGGAGAGATCAGGGGAAACTTTGTTCAGAAGGAAGGACCTGAACTGTTTTTTGAAGAAAACCAGGCAGCTGAAGAGGTGGCAGTAGGGGATCCATTCCAGGAATTGGAGGGCAAATGGGGTTAAAGAATCATATCTGAGCATTAAAAGTGGGCCTGTATAGTTGGCTTTCAGCCAGTAGGATCTAAATTTAAATCCAAATTCATTCACTAACTGTGTCACCTATAGCTAGTCACTTAAGCTCTGTCTACCTCAGTTTCCTCAAGTAAAAAGTAGAAATAATATCACCTACCTAGAAAGGTTGTTGGGAAGATTAAGTGAAGTAATATTTGTAAAAGCTCTCAGCACAGTGCCTGGTATCCATCCATCCATTTATCTATCTCTCTATCTATCCATCTCTCCACATACACATGAACGCTATGTATGTATATATGTGTATGTCACACATATATACACATAGCCACATACATATGCACACATGTATGTGTACATGATATATGTATACATAAATATTTATCCTTTTTCCTTCTCTCCTTGTCACCCCCAAATGTATAGAATCTAATGAAATTAAAGAAGACAGCAGAGTTAGCAAAATGTTAGTTAGAAGAGCTTTATGAGAAACAAAATAATATATGTTTGATCCTAGACGTAATAATATATTTCTGGAGTTTATTGAATAAAGAAGAATCATGGATCATAACAGTAGTTTAGAGAAATCATCTTGGCAGTCATTCAGGGGATAGATTGGAGTGGAACAATATTGGGGGCAGAAAGATAAAATAGTAGATTATTGCAATTGCCCAGTTGAAATCATGAGTTTGGGCATGAACTAGTGTGGTGACTGAATGCATAGAGAAAGGAGGACATATACCAGAAATACTCCATTATGCCTCATTCTCTTGCTATTAAAATCAAGAAAATTCATTTTGTCTGTTTATTTTCTTTTGATATTTTTAAACTTAAGTTGTAGAGATAGAAACTGATAAGATATATGGGACAAGGGTATGGAATTATGGATCATGTTAAGTTTGAAAATTCTAGTTATTAAAAAGGTGTTATTCTGTCAATAGTAATAGGGATGTTATTGGGTTATTATGATTCAATGAGTTATTTAAAACAAAAGGGTGGATGATATTAAAAATAGGTTAGGTAGGTCCTGAAGGACCTGAGAGATTAAATCACTGAAAAGCTTTGGCTGTGACATGTGTATGTGCTGACATATGCTTGACATGTGAGAGTTTAGAGATGATATCTCATCCATTTTGCACAAATTTCTTTTCCTCTAGAACTTAATATCTAATAATCATAAAATATCAGAGTAGGAAGAGACTTTGGAGATCATCTGGTCCTTCCTCTTCATTTTACAGAGCAGGAAAATTAGACCCCATAAGGGGAAGTGACATCCTTCTTGTGGTCTCCCCCACATTGATTATTATAACTTAAAAAGGAAAAATAATACTATCAACTTGGTGGGCTGGCCAGGAGAATGGTATTAAACCTAGATGATATTATCAGGGAGAGATCTATAGGTCTAGAAAAACAGAATATCAGAGCTGGAAAGGTAATTTAATGACATAATATATTTGAAAAGAAAAATGTTAACATTAGAAGGATCATTAGAAGTTATCTCATCTAACTACCTCATTTTATTAATTAAAAAAAAGGAAAATGAGATAACCTCCTCTCCAATTAAAGAATCCTTTTCAGTACTACTGTTGCTACCTAATATTGAGGCAAGATTGCAGATGTAGCAATTCCCAATTCAGTATATTTTCTATACTGTCTATCGACTCCTATAATGTTTCACTCTAGATGATACAGTAGATAGTTGCTGGAATTGGATTTAGGAAAACCTGACTTCAAATTCAGCCTCAAATACTACTGTGTAACTCACTGAACCAGTTTTTCAACAATAAAATGAGGATAATAATAGCACTTAACTTACAGGGTTGTTGTGAGGATCAAATGAAATAGTAAGCATTATATCAAAGCTTATTCCCTCTCTCCCTTCCTTTCTTCTATGCTTCTAAATTTTTCTAGAATTTCTGATATATAATCAATGAATTTCCTTTCACATTAACACTTTTCCTTTATCTTTTTTTTAATACACCAATACTCACTGAGACCTGGCTCCATTATTCCCTGGTCACTTTTTAAGGACTGGCTATTCGTTTTCTCATGCTGAACTACTTCAAGATCACTTTCTCTTTTTCTCACCCTACAGGACCCTCTGTTTATGGTGAGAGAATTGGAATATTTGCTGTTGCCCTTTGCCAATTCTAGAATCTCCCTCTATCACTTATCACTCTTTCCCTCTCAGAGGTTCACATTATGCAAATTTATCACCTTATATAGATCCTGAAAGGTTATTGTTTATTGACATCCTTACCTCTCATATTCCCCAATCACCTTTCCTTTTCAATTAATTTTTGGTCTGAATCATTGTTTTTTTTTTTCTTCATGCATTCATTCATGCATTAATATATTGATGTTCCCATAAATACTTGAATTCATTTCCTCCATATACTCAGTTTCCTTGATTTATATTTCTATCCTACACTTATCTTGATCCCAACATCATCTGCACATGTTCTTCAATGTTCCCAAATTCCAAAATACCCTCATTAAATGGTAAGCTTTTTTTTTTTCATCCTTACTTTATTATGGTCTATTCCTTAACCTGGTTCTTCATATTCATCACAATTCCCTATCTCTCTATGCCTCAAAACTTTCCAAGGCTATTACCTCAGCACTGATTGCATTACCTGCCCTTTTCAATCTACAGAGAATCAACTTTATATTTCATTATCTACTTTTCAAAGTCATTGCCCCATTCTACTATCTTTCCTACACAATTTTTCACTCTATATTTATCCATTCATCTGCTTTATTTCTTCCTTTTTACTAAGCTGGAGAAAGTCACAAAACACTAATTGGGTTCAGTCTAAATTTAGGTTATCTATCCCAATTTGGCTAAAGTAGCAAAAAAGCAATCCTTCTTCAAGTTTCTATTTATTTTGTATTCCACTTTCCACACCTTGTAATCTTTCCTTAAGCTTCCCATGGCACTTCTTCCCCATCTTTCATAGTAGAAAACTTTGTGTCATACTTAACAGAAAAAGTAAAACCATTTTCTGACACATCTGTCTTCTTCAGACCTCTTTATTTCATAAACTCTTTTAACATGTCCTTACCTCACTAACTCTTCCACTTCAGTCTGTGATGAAAGGGTACCTTTTCTTATCAAGGTCAGCCATTGTTCTTGTACCCTTGACTTAAAGCCCTGTTATTTTCTCTATTAAACTTACCCCATACACTCAAATCTCTTTTCACACTCATAAATCCCCACAATTGGACATCAGTTCTCATTCAAAAGAATTGAGAGCTACCAAAATGCAAAAATTATCTTTACTTTGCTCACCCTTCTAGAAATCTAGTCTTTGACACTACTGATTTTATTAGAAATTTTCAATTCAAATATATATGACACAACTTTTTCCCAGCTCTCCTACATTTCTGACTGTGCCTCCTCATTCTCCTTTGCTCAATGAATATCCTTGTCATGGTTCCTAATTGAGGCCATTTCCCAAGTTTCTACATCTTATCTTTTATCTATGTCAACTGACTTGGTATTCTTATCGAGCTCCAATGGGTTAACTGATAAATTTAATTCAATAATATTCCAGCTCAAAATATACAGACCTAGTTTCTTTTTTGAGCTACAATTATTCATTTTCAGCTGCCTATTTGGCATTTCAAAATGAATGTTCCATGAGTATCTCAAGCCCAAGATATTTAAAACATAATTCATTATCTTTTCCTCAAAATTTTTTCTCTTCCAAACATCCCTGTTCATATTGAGGGTACTACCATTCTCTTCCTCTCTCAAGTTTGCAACCTCAACATCCTGCTCAACCCTTCACTATTTTTCATCTTCAACATAGATTGACAGTATGTTGACAAGCTCTCTCATTGCTAAATTCACAACATCTTTCATATATATATATATATACATATATATATATGTATGTATATATATATATTCACTTCTTGCCTATGACATAGTTGCCCAGTGGTTTAGATTCTAATCACCTTCTACTTGCACTATCGTGATAGCCTTCACTGTTCTTCCTGACAAATCTCCTGTAGATCAGGGCTTCTTAAACTTTTTCCACTTGCAACTCTTTTGCCTGAGAAATTTTTATGCAACTCTGGGTATAAAGATATATTAAACAGATATGCAAAATGAACATTTATTGATAATAAATCATTGCTTTAAGATTCTCCACTTTAAGTTACATGACCCCTTGTAGGTTTGTAACCCAGAGTTTAAGAATTTTTTCCTGTAGATTAGCCTCCATTGAGCTTCCAATATAATTTCCCTAAAGCCTAGTTTCTTAAACTGTGGATTCTGACCCTACATAGGGTCTCATAACTGAATGTGGAGGTCACAAAAATTATGATTTATTATCAGTAAATGTTTGATATTTCATATATATATATTATATACCTCTATACTTGGTGTCATTTAAAAATTTCTTGGGGGAAAAGTGATTGAGAGTGGAAAAAGTGTAAGAAGTTCTATCCTAAAGCATGTCTAATCTTTTTATTTCTCTCCTACTCAATAAACTGACTTGTTACCTCCAAGATCTAAAAAATAAAAAATCCTGAAAAAATCTTAGAATCTTTATAAACTGACCACTTCATACTTTTGAAGTCTTCAACTTCACCTTCCTCCATGTGCTCTTCTAGAGCAACCTGTTTACTATTTCTGATACATAACACTACAATCTCCATCTCTATACCTTTGCATTGACTTTCCTCTTTAGCCAGAATCCTTTTTCTCTTCTCTTCTGCCTAGACATCACTTGCTTCTTTCATTACTCAGATACAATCCCAACATTTCAAGAGGTCTTCCTGTTCCTTGGCATCTGTTAATCACTTTACTAAAAGGAAAGGGAAGGATATAAATATTTATAGTGTCTACTATATGCCAGACACTGTGCTAAGTATTTTACAAATATCACATTTGATGTTCACAACAACCATTGGCAGTAAGTGCTATCATTATCCCCATTTTACTTTTGAGGAAACTGAGGTAAATGGAGGGTAATGACTTGCTCAAGAACTCATAACTAGTAAATAGTTGAGATCTGATTTTTTGATTTGAGGCTTAAGGTTCTATCTTCTCCACTACAATCTATGTCTTATTAATACATGCTTTTTCGTTGATTGCTTCTTAGAATACCTGAATGCTGATACTACAGGCTGATGGAAGGCATCCTGAATTGATTATGTGTTCAAGTCATTCTTCCCAGAGATTTCATTGAGGAATTTAAAGTGGCCTACCTTCATTCCTCTCCAGTTTCTGGTGTCTGACATCCTCTGGACTTCAAAACCATCTCTTCCTCTTCTGCATCCCATCCCGTCCTGGAATCCCTCTCAGTATCCTCATCCCATAAGAGCCTATTATGCTGGTGACCTACCTCTCGGCATTCCCGTGCAATCCCAATTTTTGTCATATATAATAGGCCATTCTTTCATACCCTACCCTATTCTGGATTTTCAGTTATCTTTTATGTGTTATCTTGCCCCTAATAAGACTTCATAAACTTTTTCTATTCACAATTCCTTTTTGCCCAAGAAATTTTTATATGATCCTGGTTATTTAAGTATATAAATAGGTATACAGAGCAAATATTTACTGATAATAAATCATAATTTCATGGCCCTCACCTTCAGTTAAAAGACACCATATGAGGTCACAACATAGTTTAAGAAGCTAGAATTTAAAATGTAAGTGGATTGCCTCTTTTTTGTTGGTATTAGTATTCTTAACATTTAGTAAGTGACCAACACATAATGATTGCTTAATAAATGTTTGTTTAATTCCTCCCTTGGGCCTTCCTTCCATATTTTATTTAAAATGTGAATAGGGAGCCCCTTTTAATGGCAAAGTAAATCTCTCACATGGAAAGATTAGCACATGGATTAACTGACATGGTTTTCTCAGGCTTAGATCCAGGTCTATGAGCCAAGGGTCTCACAAAGTTCTCTGAATAAATGTACAGGAAAAAGACAAATTAAATATTTATATTAAAAAAAATGTTGGCAGGACCTTTCAGCAAGGACTTGAAATCATAGTATTAGAGGAGGGAAAACAAACAAAAAAAGAAAAGAAAAGAAAAGAAAACAACAACAATAAAATGAAAACAAAAACACTGCATTGGGAAAAAGAGGGCAGGATTTTAAGGCCTATTGTCATCTCATTTCTTCCCTTTTTTTTCTTTTTAGTTTCCTAAACTATAAAAACAGAATATGGATTAGGCTGAAAACTGTTAATGCACCTCAGCAGATATAATATTCTCTGATATCAAAATATATTCTCAGTAAAGTAAGTTTTTAAGACTACTAAGTCACATATTTAGCTTATGAGCAATATTATAATTTTTTTTAACATATAGTCTGCTTCTGTTTTTGTGATCATTTTCTATAATAAAAACAGGCCCCCATTATTTCAATATTTAGTAAATGTTAAAGTAATCATGGAGCGAACCAAATATATTTTTAAATGGCAAAATAAATCACTTTTCGGAGACTGAATTGTACTCAGGTCTTCCTTCCTAGAATATTTTTGTAATTACTTCTTTGATTACAATTGGGATGATAGTGAGATGAGTTTTTAACCTTTAAAATCAGGCTTTTGTGTGCAAATATATTTTAGAAGACAGTAAATGATTTCATACTCTCACCATGGTGGTGACACTCAAAATCATAGCAGTTCTATAATCGAGTTAATGGAGAGTTTGATGGAAAAGGATGATAACAAGGAAGGAAATTGTAGCAGGAAAAATTACTTTGTGCTGAATCCTAATGGCAAAGTTCCTTGACAAAGCCAAGATTTCACAGAGGGTTAGTTTCAAATAGTAAGGAGATTCAAACATGATTTAAGGGTTGCTTTAACCAATGGATATAAGCGTTAGCAAATACATTGATGTTGCCCAACTGCAAGACAGTACATTAAGTCATAGCCTTCAAACTTAAAAAAAAGTTCAGACTGTAATTTTCAGCTTATAATCAGATTTAAATGCTGATTGTAAGTTAGAATTGAAGAAAATATATCATAAATTAAAGATTCTTTCAGAGAAGGAGTTGTAAAATTAAACAATCTAAGATATCCCCTTATACCTTAAAAATTGGCAAATGTGAAAAAAGATACTAATGGTCAGTGTTGAGGGATTGTGGGTATATAGACACAAAAATACATTGTTGTTGGGATTGTGATTTATACAACTATTTAGCAAGTTGGAATTTTGAAAAGTGACTAAAATGTCCACTTTACACAAAAATTCTACATAGGCTTATATACCAAGGAGGCCATGGATAAAAAAAAAAAGTGACTATACCAAAATATATAAAGTAATTTATTTTTTGTATGTGTGATTACAAAAAACTACAAAGTACATGCCCATCAAACGAGGAAGGCATAAATCACTGTTGTATATAATATTACTGTGCTATGAGAAATAAAGTCAATACAGAGAAGCTTAGAAAACTTTACTTGAATAGATGCAGCAGGAAGTAAGCAGAGCCAAAAGAATATATAGGTATGTCTGTGTGTGTGTCTGTGTGTCTGTGCAATGACTACAACAATATAAATGGAAAGAACAAGATAAAAATCAAAAGTAGATATTACAAAACAACAAAGAACATGTATAGTCAAAAGAAACAGTATAATAAGGCCTCCAGCCCATGCTTTGCAGAGGTGAGTGGTCCATGAATGGAATACATTGCACATATTTTCAGAATGTTGGTGAGATTGATTAGTTTTGCTGATTATATATATATATATATAGGGATTGTGCACTGAAAGGGGAAGGGAAGCATACTGAGAAAAATTTTGGTGAAGTAAAAAAGACTTCAATATCCATAGTTACACAAATATGCATTTATTTGTTTAAAGAAACTATTTGAAGGTCTAATAGGGCATGAGTGAGTTCTTTTTCAGGCATAGGTTGAATTCTAGATAGGCATTGTGGTCTCTTCTGCCTCAGAAATATTGTTACAATAAGAGTCCTGAAAATAATTTTAGAATTGAGAAGCTAGAACATAATGTTTCAGAAAGTTAGAACTGAGGAAGACTCAGAATTCCTTTACTCCAATCCATTCACTTTATTTATTATTATTTTTTTTTAATGTGGTATAGGAAGGGAAGATGACTTAGTAGCAAAGGTAGGGTGGTTAGGTGGCATAGTGGAGAGTGAACCTGATCTGGAGTCAGGAAAACTCCTCTTCCTCCCTTTCTGCCTTCCCTCCCTCCCTTCCTTCCTTCCTCCTTCTCTTCCTTCCTTCCTTCCTTCCTTCCTTCCTTCCTTCCTTCCTTCCTTCCTTCCTTCTTCCTTCCTTCCTTCCTTCTTCCTTCCTTCCTTCCTTCCTTCCTCCTTCCTTCCTTCCTTCCTTCTTTCCTTCCTCCTTCTCTTCCTTCCTTCCTTCCTTCCTTCCTTCCTTCCTTCCTTCCTTCCTTCCTTCCTTCCTTCCTTCCTTCCTTCCTTCCTTCCTTCCTTCCTTCCTTCCTTCCTTCCTTCCTTCCTTTCTTCCTTCCTTCCTTCCTTATCAAAATGATTTGATATCCATATAAAAAAATGGAATTACAAAATTTTAAAGTTTTACCGTTAACCTATTATATCACCTAACCCTACTGACTTCAGATTGAATTTTGGCAGGAGCTTTTTGCCCTTACAAAGCAATGCAGCCCTTAGTGAAATAGTTTTGGCTCTCACAAAGTTAATTTTTATATTGAACTGAAATCTGCCACTCAGCAATTTCCTTCCATCAATTTGCTTCCTGCAGGTACCTCAAGTTACTTGTTATTGTCACATTGCTATCAAGGAATTTCTTTGAGATTCTAAAGCTGATTCATATCTAAATTGGCTAATAGTTTTCTCATTCAAAGTCTCTTCATGATTTTGATGAAATCACAGGTATAGATAAAAGGAAAAATCATGTACTTCCAACTTTTAAGTATTTGGAAAAGGCTATTACACTATCTCATCTGTGTGGGATTTATTCAGGACAAATATCCCTAGCTCCCTCAACTGTTGCTTGTTATATAGTGAACTTCTATTCTCCTCAGTGACTGATCATGGAATCATGGAAACCTGAGTTCAAAGCCTGTTTCTGATACTAACTAGCGGTGTGAACCTAGGTAATTCACTTAACTGTCCTTGGCTTTAGTTTGTTCTGTAAAATGAATGGTTTGGATGTGATGGACTGAAGGTCCTTCTGAGCTCTGGCTTTATGAATCTATAACCAATCTAGGAAGGTTTCAACTTGGGCATGCCATTCTTAATACATGTCACGTTAAATTGGATACAAATTTCCCAATGTGACCTCTAATCAAGTCTGAGAACAGAAGGAGAATATAATTTCACTTTTAATTCACTTCTTACCCTTGAGAATAAGAACTATTTTTTTCTTTTTTCCATTACCTCACTCCCCCTCCCTCAAAAAAAAGGAGTAGTAGTAAATACACTTAATGGGAACACATGGGGTCTTTTTCCAAAGGAAATTGATTGCCTCTTTATATATAGTGTTACTTTTTCTAATGCCTGTCCCAGAGTTATTTGATGTGAATAGTACCATGAAATATATCTTCTGGTTTACTGAAATCCCTCATTTTGTTAACAGCAGGAAGAAGAGGGAAATCACCCATGGAACATTGCTATCACAGGGTGACTGGAGGTAGAACTCTTGGATGGAGTTTAAATTAAATTGCCAATATAGTCTCCCTCTTTCCCTCTCCCTAACCAGTGGGAGGGACGAATACTCTAAAGATTGTGAAACTTTGAAATTTAAGTCTGAATTCATATCTGCACAGATTCTCATAAACATTTCCCTTAACTAATCTATCTATCTATCTATCTATCTATCTATCTATCTATCTATCTATCTATCTATCTATATCATGTAGTCAGTGAGTATCTGAAGCTAAATTTGGTCTTAGGTCTTTCTGACTCCAGGCTCAATGCTTTATTCACTGAACCATCTAGAAGAAAGAATGATAGAAAGGAAGGAAGGAAGGAAGGAAGGAAGGAAGGAAGGAAGGAAGGAAGGAAGGAAGGATGAAAACCAAAAAAAAAAAGAAAGGAGAAAAGAGAAACAAATGTATAAAAGTAACATTCAGGAAAAAAGAAAGTAAGAAGGAAAGAAGGAAGGAAAGAGAAATGAGTTACATGTTCAGGAAAAAAGAAGAACGAAAGAAGGAAGGAAGGAAGGAAGAAAGAAAGAAAGGAATTCAGGAAGAAAGAAATGAAGGAAGGAAGGAAGGAAGACAGGAAGAAAGAAACTAAGAAAGAAAAACAAAAAAGGAAAGAAGGAAACTAAGAAAGGAAGAAAGAGAATGAAAGAAAGAGAAAGGAAGAAAGAGAAAGAAAGGAAAAAAATACAAAGTAGAGAATTATTTGTAAAAGTACTCTGGCCAAACTTTAATAAAAAAATTTCCCAATAGGGAAGAACACACCTCTATCCCCTCATCAGAAAGCTGTTCTCTTAGAATGTCTTTGATGAAATTGAAAAGGAAGGAAAAAAAAAAAAAAGGAGAATGAGATCTATGCAGTCTTCACAGTCTAACACAGAATAGAGGAGGGTGCTCTTTCTAAGAGGCCTCCCAAAAAGTCTAAGACCAAATGCTTGAGCTCTTGCTGATTTAGAAGCTTCCTTAAAAGAGTGCTGAACTGCAGGATCTTAAGCTCACAGTCAGAGTGTTTAGAAATCATGTAATCCAAATCATCCTTGAAGAGAAATCTTTAAGACACATCCATTGTGCGATCATTGAAATTTCTACAGGAACCTTTCCCAATGCCTCTTAATTCTAGTATTGTCTCTCTTTTAATTCTTTTCTCTTAATCTCTCTCTCTCTCTCTCTCTCTCTCTCTCTCTCTCTCTCTCTCTCTCTGTCTCTCTGTCTCTCTCTCTTTCTGTGTCTCTTTCTCTCTGTCTCTGTTTCTCCCTCCTTTCCTTCCTTCTCTCTCTTTCTTTTTTCCTTCCATCTTTCTTTTTTCCTCCTTTCCTCCTCCTTCCTTCCTTCCTTCCTTCCTTCCTTCCTTTCTTTCTTTTTTCCCCCTCTTTCTTTCCTTTTCCCTCTTTCTTTCTTTTCCCCCTCTTTCTTTTTCTTTCTCTTTCCTTCTTTCTTTTTCTCTCTCTTTCTTTCTCTCTTCTTTCTCTTTTTCTGTCTTTCTTTCTTTCATTCTTTTTTCCCCTGAATATATGTGTGTGTGTATATATATATATATATATATATATATATATATATATATATATAGAGAGAGAGAGAGAGAGAGAGAGAGAGAGAGAGAGAGAGAGAAAGAGAGAGATAGAGAGAGAGAAATATGTATTACTTTTATACATTTGTTTGCTTGTTGTCTTCCCCATAAGGTTATAAGCTCTTGAGGGCAGGTACTACAGTATTTTGCCTCTTTTTGCATATTCAATATTTGGCCCAGGGTCTGACATATAGTAGGCACTTAATAAATGTTTATTAACTGACTGACAGACTTTGTTTGAAAATAGCCAATGGTGGAGATCTTACTGCATTCTATGAAAGTCCTTAACATTTTTGGAAAGTTCTCATTGTGAAGAATAATAGCCTGTTAATGAACTGACATGTCCTACTTTTTATTGTCCACATTGAGAATCTTCTCAACCCATTGACTGGTGCTGAGTAGAATGAAAGTGCTGTCCTTCAAATGCATTTTAAGACATTTCATAATTACAAGTGAATAGTAGAAGATTCATGAAGATATCATTTATTTTTTTTTCAAAAGTAAAGAAAGAAAAGAAAATCATTGAAGCATTTGAAAAAAATTCCCAGAAGAACAGAAGGCAGCCTAGAAAGTATTATAGACAGGCTGGATTTTTTTTTCAAAATTAGACATTACATTTTTATACATTTATTCAAAATATAATAATAAAATTCCCATAATAGAAAATATCGGTTTCATGTACAATCACCTCTTTATTTATTTTTTTCTAATTTACTATATTGATGAAAACATTCACATCTGGTGTTTGTTAAATTCACACTAGAAAAGAAAAACAAAACAAAAAAACTAAAAATAAAGAGAGCCCAAAAGTTGTAATTCTATTACAAAATATTCTATTTTGACAAAAGGTGCAACCTAGTATAATCTGAGGGATAGTAGACACAAAGTTGAAAAAGATTTGGGTTTCAATCTTTGTTCTTCTATTTGTGATTTTTGCAAAACATATAATCTTTTTTTATAATGTATGTAAAATAAAAGATCTAAGTAAGTGACATTAGGAAATCCCTTTCACTTTTACTAATATGAGCCTCCTGTGGGTGAATGTGTCAGTGATCTCACACACAAACACACGCACACACACACACATACACACACACACATTCAACACACATCAACCAGGAAGTATGAGCATATAGGACAGGGAATTTTTATCTTTGATGTTCCCATTACTTAGCATTACATGTTAGGTATTTAATTTTTAATTTATTGATTACAAATCCAAGACTCCCACTATGATTAGGAAATCCATTTGTTGTCCTGTTGTCCTTTTCCTTTCTCTTTTCTCCAACATCATTCAGTTGATTAATGATCAATGTCTACATCCTCATTCCTTGAGCTGCAGGTCTGCATTGAATTGAATTGACGTTGTTGTTGAAGGGATGGACCATGTTTTCATCGATGTCAAAGGTCTGCAGTGTTTGAGGTCATTACAACAGATCAAAGAATATCCCGGTGGACGAAGGGATGCCATGATGGCTGGCACAACTTCAAGCAGAGAGCAAGGTGCCTCGAAGGTTCCCCCCTTTCCTCTGGTTTTCTTTCAGAAGCGGGCCTCCTCCTCCTGTGATTCTGACAATGACTACACTGAGTGAGAGACTAACAGCTAATTAAAAAGTCAAGAAGCCCTCAGAGGCATCCTTAGTGGGTGGCACTGAAGGAGCACTGTCTCACCATCTCCAGCTCCAGCAATCTGCCACCAGCCAGAGAAAAAGGGAAGAGAGTTTGTTAGCAACTCAGCTCTGAGGAGGATGTGAGTGGCAATGGATCGGCTGCCAGGCTGGTTCCTGTTCCGGGGGAGGATTTATGAGCAGAGCTTGTGCCAGGGGGCAGGAGCAGCTCCTCTCACTGAAACAGCTGTGAGTAATCCCCACACAAAATCTGTTTCCCTGGCCAACAAACCCGGGCACCTGCGCACCAGATCGCCACAGCTGTATCCCAGCAGATGTGTGTCCCTGGAATGGGGGTCTGTCTTTTACTGTTACGGGACGCAGGATCACATTGCAAGATCATAGATTTAGAGCTGGGACATGTGGAGACTCCGAGGTAAAGTAATTGCTCCCAGTTGCACAACTGGGCTACATTTTGACCATCATACCCCTAACCAGCCACCATTTAATCAACATGTATTAAGCATCTATTATGAGACACTCCTTGTGCTAGATGCTGACAGAATCCCCCTTTCACTGTCTTGGGGAGAATTATCTTTAGAAAAGAAACATTTAGCGGCCACCAAGGCCTATAGAAAAATAAGTCAATGCATTGCTTGACTGTCCCTTAGGAGAAAGTGTGTTAAACACTTGTACATAATCCATACTGTGTCTGAAGGAGCAGGGTACTGTGGTTGCTCCAAACTCCAGAGCAATAAAGGAATTTTATTTGTCAACAGTGAACATACACACACACACATACACACATTGGAACTGTGGGTTATCAGGTAAACCTCTCTTTTGACTCATAAGAATTCATTTGACTTGAAGACTTTATTACTTGGAAATTTAATCAGGTCACACATAAATCCCAATTATGGAGCTTTCACCAGTCCTGAAACAGCAAGAAACATCCCTGGGTCTTTCTAGCATCTTGTTAATGACATAGTCTTATTTGAAAATTATGGAAGTAATGAAAATTTCCTGAACCTTGTCATTGGGAAACAAATTGACAGTGTGTTTACACAAGGGCTGTTTATATCTAACTTATATTGTTCAACCTCCATGGTGAAAATCAACTTTCCATTAATTTAAAGTATCTTTGTTGGGCACTTACTGTATGCAATATACTTATGTTATCCACTGTGGGACATATGAAAAAAAATTAGGGAGAGGAATTGAGGAAAGAGTCCTCGGGTTGTAGTTTATGTTTTCAAATTTACTGTGTGACCCTGGAAAAGTGACTTAAGATTTTTGTTCCTTCATTTCTTAACAAAATGGAGGTAATAATCTTGTAACTTAAATCTCATAAAGCATAAAGAGATGAAATGCTTTCTTTTTTTTTAGATTTTGAACTCCATAAGGCAAGGACTCTTTTTGCTTTTGTATTCCCAGGCCTTAGTATAGTGCCTGGCACAGAAGGGTTCCTTAATACATGTTTATTGATTGAATGAGTGGTGCTTTGAATTATAAATTTAAAGCATAGAGGGACTTTAGACAGTATCTACCCCATTATGTTATAAATAGGGATACAGAGAGTTGAAAGACTTGTTGAAGATAATATAAGTGACTATTTCTCATTAAGACAGAGTTGAGAGATAAAGGCATCTAGGTGGGGAAGTAGATAGAGCTCTGGATCTGAATTCAGGGAGATCTGAGTTTAATCTTGCCTCAGACATTTACTAGCTTTGGAACCCCTGGACAAGTAAGTCTCTGTTTTCTCAATGGCAAAATGGAAAAAAAAAATAATAGCACTACCTTCATCACAGGATTGTTATGAACATAAAATGAGCCATTTATAAACTTCATTTCTAATGTTAAAGTGCTATATAAGTGCTAGTTATAAGAAGAACAACAGCAATCACTATTATTTTTATCTTTGTTAATAGATGAAGGATTTAAAAAATCTTAAATCACCTTAAGAAAAAAAAAAAACAAAGGAAAAATATCCTTAAAATTTGGAAACAAATTCATAGCATGAGAAGTATTAAGGAACTTGCTCAGGGTCGTGCAGGGACAAAGATTCAGAGAAGGGATTTGAATCCAGGTTCTTTGAATTCAAAGTCAGTACTCTTTCCACTATGTCATGTTGCCTTTGTGAGTTTCTAGCATTAAGAGCGATAAACACATAGTACTCTCATGGGACTAGGAAAAAGGACAGGGAGATTCATGTGAACTTGCAAAATCCCACATACTATTCAATTCAACTCAAGTTAATAAACACTTTTTTCTTCTGTATTTTCTTTCGTTTTTTTTTTATTATAGCTTTTTATTTACAAGATATATGGATGGGTAATTTTTCAGCATTGACCCTTGCAAAGCCTTCTGTTCCAACTTTTCCCCTCATTCCCCCTACCCACTTCCCAAGATAGCAGGTAGACCAATACATGTTAAATATGTTAAAGCATATGTTAAATACAATATATGTATACATATCCATACAGAATAAATACTTAATATATGAAATATGCCATCCTAGTTTAGGTCCCCATCATCTGACATCTGAACTACTGCTTCTCACTCACTCCTGAAACTTCAGTTACTTATAATTTTCTTTAGAATTGATAGCAATAGCTTAATTGTTTCAAGAAAAGTCCATCCAGACTTCACTTCCAGACTCACTACTTTCTATAATGACAAATTAATGGTTAAAACAAAATAACAACAACAAAAAGTCTATTACTTGCATACACCATTATATTTCCCACCTTAGGATTTATGTACAAACTGACCTCCATACAAGTCTCCACTATTTTAATTTTGGAATTCTTAGCTCACTTCATGCTACATAAGGAAGACTTTCTTCTTTCCCCTTGTTTTTAGTGCTTTCTCTTTGAATTGACTTTGTAGTTTTAAATCCTCTCTTCTCCATCGGATTCCTTCTCTCTCTCTCTCTCTCTCTCTCTCTCTCTCTCTCTCTCTCTGTCTCTCTCTGTCTCTCTCTCTCTCTCTCTGTTTCTGTCTTTTTGTGTCTCTGTACTTTTCAGTCTCTCCTTTCTCTGTTTCTTTCTGTCTGTCTGTCTCTCCCTGTCTCCCTCACCTTTTTAACATTTAGTATTTAAGTATTCATTTTTAAGAATGAATGAATAATATTTATTAACAATTTACTATATGCCAAAAACCACTGGGATAATTCCTGAGGATAAAAATACAAAATGGAATTAGTTCTTCTCCATGATGAGGTATGGCCAGGAAAGCAAGTTAGGATCTGATAAGACCATATCATGGTTATTTCATCGCATCCTTTCCAACATTGATTTGAATAATTCATTGGGAAAGAGTCCTAAGTAGCCTGAATGAAGAAGAAGACATAAAATTTCAGGGTTACCTTAGCTCCTTGCTTGGCTTATTTATGGCTTATGGTGGTCTTGTTCAGAGTGCAGAATCATAGCTCTAGTAGAAACAGCTGAGTTAAAAACGTTATTGTGCCTTTCTATGACCCTTTCAACACCAATTATCACCTTTTTTTTTTATCAGCCTTACCAATTTTCTGACTATGAGGGACAGTCTCATAATTGTTTTAATACACATTTTCTTATAATTAGAGATTGTAGCATGGTTATAGATGGTTATCATTTTTTTTTTAGAATCCTTCTTTTAAGAACCATTGGGTTATCTCTTTTGAGACTGGAAGACAGTTTTTGGTTTTATGTTTGTCCTCATTTTCTCTGTATTTTGTGTATCAGAACCTAACAGAGATAGTTGCTAAAAAAGCCATTCTGTCCTCCCCCAAACAACAGCACCTCTTTCTTCCTTTATTTTCATTAGACAGTGAAAATTAAGAAGGATAAAATGTAAATTCCTACACTTGTAATCAAAACATCAATTGTATATGTAGATAATGGCAGGGATTCAATAGGGCAGGAGCTTAGAAAAGCAGTTAATATGTATAGGACTGCTTGCCATCTGGGGGAGGGGGTGGAGGGAGAGAGGGGAAAAGTTGGAGCACCAATGAATGCAAGGAATAATGCTGTAAAAATTACCCGGGCATGGGTTTTGTCAATAATAAGTTATAATTTAAAAAAAAATCTACAAATGAAAAAAAAAAAAAAGAAAAGCAGTTAATGTAGAATATACTGCTGCTATTAGATTAAGTGTTATTTGGAAGTAGATTCTGTTGTATCTATTTGTATTCCTATAGCTAAGCTCAAGATTTTATTCATATTAACTATTTAATCAGTGTTTATAGAATGAATGAACAACATGTGGGCTACAAATTCAAAATGATTACCTTGTATCATTATAGTTAGAACTGCTATTGCTATTTTCAGTTGCAATAAATATAATATGAAATGCAGGATGTCCCCAAAGTTTGAGTGAAGTTTAAGCTTTAGGAACTTAAACTAAAACTGCACCAAGACTTTTAGGATCTCATGTATATAATTCTTAAGGAATGTCAGAAAAATATAGAATATTTACATTGGAAGTATTGGAACAAAAAATGATAGAAGAGAAAACAAAATGCTAGACCTTGAAGGGTCCATAGAGAACCACAGTAGCAGGACTTAAAGATAAATTAGTTGAAATCTCAAAGTTCACAAGTAAAGAAATTGAAACCAAGAGAGAGAAATCCATTGGATAAAATCATGCTAGAAGTTAGCAGAGCTATTGACATCTCAGTCTTATGTTTCTATAACTCTAGGCGATGAAATTTACTACTTCTTTGGGGAAATGATTCCAAAAGACTATTTTGTATTTTCTTTGGTGGGATTTACATGCACAGATACATACACCCACATGTATGTACATGTATATATCTACAATCCATGTACATACATATACATACATACACATATTCATTTTTCTTTAATAAAAAGTATATGATCTTTATCAACCAAGAGTTATTAGTCTCTTGCCCATAACAGTGGGGAAGGAGATTTTGGACACTTTCTCAAATTCATCTGATATGCCTCTAGCTATTGCTCCCACTGAAAGCTAGGCCACTTACTGTCAAAGTGAAAGAAGAACGATTCTAGTCCTTTGTTCCCCACCCCATTATCTTATAAGAGAGTGAATGCAATATGTCCCAGCTGTATGCCACAAGCCTACAGGGATAAAAGAATGGATTGCAATAAGTGGCTTCAATTCTATCCTCTCAATTTGAACTGTTTTGCCTTTATTTCCTTTCTTTTAGTTTCTCAGGATGGCCAGCCAGCCGGCTCAGGATGATCTTTGCATTTTGAAGACCTCAAACATGCTATATATGAAAAAAACAACACTATTGCACAGATGTAGGGTCAATGGAAAGGGTAATAAAAAAATCTCATTGCTGGAAAACAGATGTCTGGATTTTGTTGCACAGAAAGCCATAACTGACTTCTTACGGATAAGCCCAGATTTCACCAAGTTCAAGGATTTGAGTTGAACATTCCTTCTTTAATCTGATTTTATTTGGTCTGCTAGTAAGTGGATAAAACCGAGCTTTCATCTTTTATCCTGGTATTTGGAGGAATGATTAATCAGCAGCTTTCTTCTCCAATCCTTGAACATCTGTATAGCTAATATGGTACCAAGAATATAATAAAGGGATTCTGATCATGATCCCTTGTTTCCTCTGTATACAAAATAATATTATCTGTGGTGTAGTGGAATGAGCTCTGGAGAATCTGAAGATGTAGAATTCCAGCTAGCAAGCAGCACAAAAACTATATCATCTCAGTCCATTCACTTCTTTTCACCAGTCTTCAGCTTCTTCATCTGGGAAAGGGGGAGTGGAAGAGAAAAAGAAGGGCATAGTCATTACATTAATGATTTAAGTATATTGTGAAATATCCATGCTCTTTATTTCAAGTCAAATTATCTTTAAATGATACTATATATAACATACAGGAGTATTCAACTTAATTTTAAAACATCATAATAGCCTAATTTTCTCATACCTTTTTTCCAGGCTAAAACCAGAAAGCAATTTGACAGAAATAATTTAATCTGTGGATGTATTATCCAAGAAAACTTGATATTAAAATACATAAAAGTAAAATGATATATTTAAAGAAAAGCAATAAACTCTAGTAACAATTCAAAATAAAAAAAAAAGAATGAAAAAAATCATAACAGATTTCACTGGTTCAAGTTTGCTATCAAAATTATGAAAATGTCAGTCTTCAAGATGTGTTTCTAAACTATCTTTTCTAGAGATGTGCCTAATTTTCTAAATCCAACCATTTATTATACAATGACATTGTTATTCTACAATTACTTCTAGTATTAACATTCTGTGATTCTGAGTATGGTATGGTTTAAAAAATCTGACAGATAAATCATTTAATCAGTTCTTCCTACAAAAAGTACATAAAACATCTCTAACATATAAACATCCATAAGTTTCATCCATGGGAAGTTCTTAATTGAGAGTCTATAAAGAATTTTTTTTGTGTCTGTGCTGAGGCAATTGGGGTTAAATGACTTGCCCAGAGTCATACAGCTAAGACGGGTTAAGTGTCTGAGGACAGATTTGAACTCAGATCCTCCTGACTTCAGAACTGGTGCTCTATCCACTGCACTAACTAGCTGCCCCATAAAGTATTTTAAAAATAATTTTGAAAATTAATTTTCAGTCTAATTGTTTTCCTTTTATATTTTATTTTTATTACATTATAATATTATTATAATGAATATATATATAATATATGAATTTTCATGTGTCTGTATGTGTGTATATATATATATATACACACACACACACATATCTTAATTCTCATGTGTGTGTAAATCACACACATACATACACACAAGGGCTATGACTTCTAAGGAGTGAAACCTATATTTCTAAATTTATAATAGCAAGGAAATCATGGAGCCAGGTCTTTTGCGTTTCTGGTAAATGTTCTACAATTAAGACATTTCTTCTGTCTCAATCTCACTCTCTTCCTCTCTAAGATGGAAGGATAGTGTATGCAATCTCTAAGATACTATTTTGCCCTAAAAGTCCAATATTCTAAGATTTCAGTGAAGGGTATCTTAAAATATAATCAGATTCTCAAAATTTCACAGTATACACTGAAGAGGTTGATACCTGAAATACATGATTTTGATAGGGGTGTGATGACTCTTCTGGTGGGATGTGATATCTCTGTTAGGAATTCTGTGAGTAAAAGAAGACTACAAGATATGTGATGTTGAAGTGTGAAGTTTGTATTATTAATCATAACAAGCTGTTCAGGGTATAAAATCTTGATGATTTCCTCCACAATAGAAACTAAACAAATATGACATTCTCTACCATTTACAAGTCCCTGTCAAAAGGCACCAACAAGGGGTGATTCACTAGAAAATTCCTATACCAGTAGTTGTTTGGCAGTGATAGGTTTAAGAATAGAATTAAGAGATTTCTGAAGAGTAGAATGAGAGCAGGTGTTTATTCATTCAACTCAATACAACACATATTAATTAATAATTTTGCTCTTTCAAAATATGTGCACACATCTCCTATCAGGAAGATTGCTATAAAAATGAAACAAAGCTAAAGAACAAAAACTGCTTTGCTTTTTTTTCCATCAGACCAGTTCTCCAACCACTTATTATTTCTTTTGTTTTTTAGAATGCTAAGCAAAAGGGTAGAAAAATAAACAAAACAAAATAAAATAAAAGTGGTATTTCATTAGCTATTCCACTTATTCCTATGGGAAGAAAAATGTACAACTGAATCATGAAAAAGTATAAATACAAATGTCAAGGTTCCTTTTGAATATAGTCCTTTTGAGAAGTGATACATTAATTCCAACCAGGCTCATATTATTCAAAACATTTTTGAAGCCTTGTGAATTCACAGGTTCTCTGTGTGAATTCTATTTCTGATACCCCCTATGTTATTTCTTGAACAAGTTGATCAACATCTTTTAATCTCGATTTCTTCATTTGTAAAATGAATAGACACTTAAAATCACAGTGTCAGAGATGGAAGAAACCTTAAAACATAGATTGTTAGAAAACAAATTATTGATTATTAGAACTAGGAAGAAACTTTAGAATAGGAGTTAATTCAAGATTTCAGGGCAGTCCATTAAGTTGAATAGAAAAACATTGAATTGTCATTTTTTACTAACTTCAAACTAAAATTTAAAATCGCCTTCAATTATGAATGTTGAAGGAGTACATAAGCTATATATTAGTTGAAGGCATTCAATCAAGTATGTGCTGTGAAAATGATAATAATAATAAAAATAATGATGATGATGATGATGATGATAACAACAACAACATCTAGGTGTCTAGAAAAACAGACTGGCTGTTTGATCCTTGGCAAATCACATAATCCTGTTTGCCTGAGTTTCTTCAACTATGAAATGAGCTAGAAAAAGAAATAGCAAACCACTCTAATATTTTTGTCAAAAATACCCCAAATGGGGTCACAAAAAGTTGGGCATGACTCAAGTGGTTGAACAATGACAACAGAATCTTAAAATGACTAGATAGTTAGTAGAATTTGGTTCTAAAAGAGAGGATAAAGGAAAAAAAAAGAATGCTTTCATTTCAGCTACATTCCTACAGTGTTGTTATAAGAGCTAGCAAATGAAGGTTCTCCTCTCTTTAGCAGGCTGCCTCATATTGCTAATTCAAAGCAGGTGGCAGTCCTTCATGAAACGGTGAGGGGGATTGAGGATATGAAGAGGCAGTTGGAATGGGGACAGTAAAAGAGAAGGAACAATTTTGAAGCTTGTTATTTTCAAATGTGGAGTTTCCATATGCTCTCTCCAAGTGGGTACCTCCTCCATAGGACAGAGGAGGGCCATAGTGGTGAGATTCTGAGTGAGGGCAATCTGCTTAATGTTCCTTAATTACTTTCCCAACTGTTGCAACTACATTTTTACAAAGGGCTTTGCTCAGGCAGATGAATGAGATACATCTCAGTTGAAATTCAGGATGAAAAAGAGAAAGAGAGAGAGAGAATGATACTTTCCATCTTGAGTTCTATGACAAAAGGAGTAAAGGGCTTTTAAGTATCTCTTAACAACTGCCTGTCTGAAGCTTTCTGGATTTCTTAATTAGTCAATGATTGTTCAGAAAGAAAGGCAGAGTGGGATATTGAAATTTATACTGATCTGAACATTGGGCAACCTGCCTATTGGGCCCGACTGTATCCAACTGGTTTTATATCCATGTAAAAATTTTCTAGTCTCTGGATCTTATTTTTCCCATCTCTAAAATGAATGGGTCGACAACATGATCTCTAAGATTACTTCTGGTTCTAAAGTTTAAAAGTCTTTTCCAAAGATGGAATTTTACTTTATCATATTCTATGTTATGTGGCACTTTCCAACATTTTAATTTTTTAGCCCTCTGTCAGTATTGTCATTTTCTAAGTTTGTACTCTGAAAATCTATGTTATAACATGACTTCCAATTATATTTTGTGCTTTAACCGTCTTCAGAACAAAGTCCCTTGAAATTCTGAATTTGTGTCCCAATGGTCCTGTCCAATGCTATTAGTCTATAATTATATATATATATTGATTCTAGACAGACAAGTGGGACAATGACTAGAGCACTAGGAATAGATCAAAAAAAAATTTGAGTGCAAATATAACTCGAGACATTTAACTGTATGATCCTATATAAGTAACTTACCCCCTGTCTGTCTCATTTTCCTCAAGTGTAAAATAGGGATAACAATAGAACATTTGGAAGATCAACTAATACAATGTTTGTAAAGCACTTAGTATAATTCTGGGCACATAGGATGTGATTAATAAATGATTATTTCCTTTTGATTTTTAGAAGAGTTGTATTCTTGACCAAATTACTTACTTTGCCAATAAGAAAACTCAGGTCCAAGAGGATGAAGGGAATTGTAGTGATTGTATCTAAGATAATGCTGCTGCTGCTGCTGCTGCTGATGATGATGATGGTGATGATGATGAAAGGTATCAATTGTAAAATATTTTAAATATGAAAAATATGTAACAAATGTTATCATCACAGTAAGCTTTGGAGGTAGGACTTTTATTATACCCATTTCACAGATAAAGAAACTGAAACAGATAGAATTGTGATTTGTCTAAGGTTACCCACCTAATCTGAAGTTCAAATCTTCTGGTTCTCTGGTCATTATGCAACCCTAGCTGCATTGCTAAGATTCTCTTCTGCTCTGAAATTTGAATGCTAAGAGTAATAAACATAATCTGAGGATAGTATTCTGGAAAGATTGTGGAGTAGATCAGAAAATTTCAAGCTCTCCAGATTTCCCTGCACAAACAAAACAAAATTGCACCTCAGGGAGAATGTAAACTAGTGAAAAATAAGGAAGACTTGGACAGAGTTTAACCTGTATGAACTGCAAATACCTCCAGGCTAGCTCCCCAGAAATACCAAGTGGAAACCTATGAGGGAAGCTGAGTTTGGCTGGAGCCTCAGCAGGAACCATAGAAACTTTCACCTCCTATATTATGTGCAGAGTTAGGGGGCTGAATCTGGGAAGACTGAATTTTGGCTTGTTATGAAGATTAAGCCCATGTGTGCTGCCAAGATGCATCTCTAGGAGTAAAGGAACTACTCACCGGAGTACAGAAGAAGTGGGGCAGGAAGAATGCTGGCTGTAGACCAGGATCCCATTCACAGGAAGGTGATTTTGCTTTAGAGGTCCAAGTCAGAGGGGAGAGCTGAAGTGAAACTGGAGACCCCCTAATTAGAGGTCCTTATGTGGAAGAAGTAAAAGAAAAGCAGGAAGAAGAAGGAGGAAGAGGAGGAGGAGGAGGAGGAGGAGAAGGAGGAGGAGGAGGAGGAGGAAGAGGAGGAAGAGGAAGAGGAGGAGGAGGAGGAGAAAGAGGAAGAGGAGGAGGAGGAGAAGGAGGAGGAGGAGAAGGAGAAGGAGGAGGAGGAGGAGGAGGAGGAGGAGGAGGAGGAGGAGAAAGAGGAGGAGGAGGAAGGGTAAGAGGAGGAAAACTAATCATAGAAATTTACTATGGAAATGGGGAAAAACAGAGTACATTTTCAGAAAAAAGCCTCATCTACCCCAAAGAGTAATGTTAAATGGCTATCAATCCAGAAAGAATTTATAGAAGAACTTAAAAAAGGCTTCAAAAAGCAAATGAGAGAGATTAAGGGAAAGCTTTAAAAAATAAAACATCTATACAAGAAAATGAAGAAATGAAAAAATAAAAAAAATGCGATATATCTCATTGGAAAAACAAACAAACATACAAACACCTGATCTGGAAAATAGATCCAGGAGAGATAATTTTAAAATTATTGGTCTGTCTGAAATTCATATTTAAAAAAGGGCCTAGATATCATCTTTCAAGAAAGTATCCAGGAAAACTTTCCTAATATTCTAGAACCAGAGGATGAAATAGAAATTGAAAGAATCCATAGATCACTTTCTGAAAGTGATCCCAAAATAAAAACTCCCAGAAAAATTATAGCCAAATTCTAGAGCTCCCAGGTCAAGGAGACAATATTGCAAGCATCCAAAAAGAAACAATTCAAGTAATAGTGAAGTTATAGTCAGGGTAATCCAAGATTTAGCAGATTCCACACTAAAGGCCTGGAGGACTTGGAATATGATATTCTGGAGAGCAATGGAACTAGGATTGCAACTAAGAATCAATTATAAGCAAAACTGAGTATAATCCTTCAGAGGAAAATGTGGTGATTCAATGAACCAGAGGATTTTCAAGCATTCATGATAAAAAGGCCACTGATGAATGGAAATTTTGATTTTCAAATACAGAACTCTAAAGAAGTAAAAAGAGATAATCAGGAAAGTAATACAACAAAGGATTTAATAAAGTTATTGGCTTACATTTCTATATGGTAGGATGATACTTTTGACTCATTGGAACATTCTCATTATTAAGGCAGTTAGTCCTATCCATACCAAAGAAGGAACTGATCAAGTCTGAAAAGAGATTGAAAAATTCTCTACTATTCTCTCTCTGTGTCTTTATTTTTAACTTCATTTTTTGAGGGTTTTTATTTTAATTAGGGTAGGAGATCTGTGTTTTTTTCACAACTTGACTGTTGTGGAAATTTTTTTCACATAACTTCACATGTGATTTCTTAATTGTGGATTAGGATAAGGAAAAGAATCTAGAATTAAAAAAACCTTAAAAACAAATTTAAAAATATTTTGAATATAACTGGGGAAATATTAAATAAATAAAATAAATTGAAAAAAATAAAAAATATATATATATAAAAAGAAAAAAAATGAATTGGCAAAGGAGAAGTCAGTGAAGCTACGAGACCAAAAACATTCAAAACAAAATATAAAGAATGAAAAAAATAGAACAGAATGTGAAACATCTAATAAGAAAAAGAGCCGATGTGGAAAAAAGATTAAGAAAAAAATAATCGAACTACCAGAAAGCTATGACCCAAAAAGAACCTTGATACAATAATGCAAGAAATCATCCAAGAACATCATCCTGGAGTGATAGAACATGAGGGGAAAGTAGAAATAGGAAAAATCCACTGATCACCAGCTTAAAAACATCCTACACAGAAAACACATAGGAATATTACTGCTAAATTTCAAAAACTCCAGATCAAAAAAAAAGTTCCATAAGAAACAAATAACAATTAAAATATGCTACAGCTAAAATTAGAATTGTATAGGATTTATCAGCAGGTACAAAAATTAGTGGGATAATATATATATGTGTGTGTGTGTGTATTTATATATATATATATATATATATATATATATATATATATATTATATATATATATATACATATATATATATGTCAATCAAAATAGCTAGGTTTGAGGTAAAAAATGTCCAACAAAACTAACGATAATGTTGAATGAAATGAAAAAGAACATTGAATGAACTTGCAGATTTTCAGTACTTTGTCTCATCCAAACCTGAACTCAGTAGGAAAGTCAACATAAAAGATTAATTTCAAGGGACTCAATAAGAACACTTTTTTTTTGTAAAGAAATTTATACCATATGTTTAAGATTTAAATCAATAATTGCATAAAAGAAAAATTGGGGAAGAGGTCAGTCAGTATGATCTGACTCTACAAAGTAAAACTTTCTAGGAAAAGATAAAAATAATAATTATGCCATACAAATGAGGTCCAGAGGAAAAACCAACAAAGGAACATTAGAGGGTGGAGAGGAAGACACATAGTTCTGAGAACTTATTCACATCCAGAATGGATTATTTAAAGAATAACACACATACCACGAAAAATATAGCTACCTCCAAAATCTGTAAAGAAATAAGGGAAAAGGGAATATGATGAGGTGGGGTATAGAAGAGTGTTTAATGTTAATAGGATAAAACATTATCGATTAATGGGAAAGGGATAAAGAGTGAGGGAAAGAGTGGAAAGAGAAGATAAGGGAGATATCCATAGGTGGGAAGAGGTTAAGTAATAGGTAAGCAAATTAAGGAATAGAATTAAAGTAGAAAATTTTGTAGAGATAGGGAATAAGAGATATACACAAACACCATAACAAGGATCAGGAATGTAATTCACTAAGAAAAAATAAACAGGGCTAGTGACAAAATCAAATTTAAAAATTCAATCAAGAGAGGAATCTACATTATATGTTAGCCATATTAATATTATTTTAGATGATATATGTGTAAAGGCATATATATATGTGTGTATGTGTGTATATGCATGTAGATGTATGTGAGTATATAAATATATTTATGCATGTGAATATACACACATACATACACATATGAAATATATTGCTATATATTTTGAATCCTTCCTGATATTCTACTGAACATATGACAGTTTTATTTTGTTTTGTTTTTATTTTTCTTTTCTGTATTTCTCTTGTCTTTATTTTGTATTTAGTGTTACATAAAATCAAAAAGAGTGCCTTCCAAAGATCTATTTTGGGCCCTCATTTCCTTTGTCTCTATAGTCCTTCTAATAGAAAATTTCCTGTCTCCAGGAATTCAATTTTCATCTCTATATAGATGTCAGTCAGCCAATAAATAATTATTAAATGCCTACTATATGCCAGCCAAAGTGTTAAGTGCTGAGGATACTAAAGTACATGTTAGTCCTATAACTCTATTATCATATTATCATTACTTTTTTTACTTGGACACTATTCCTACACAAACTGGGAAATACTTCAAGTTAGATGTTCATTTGGCATCTCTTACTTATTTTGTCCAGAATGAAAGTTAACATCTCTCCTCCTGCCCCTCCCTGGTAAGATGTCTGTACATCCAAAATTCATCAAATCTTCTTGACTTGTCCCAATACTTCACATATCATATAAAACAAATTTCCAAATCAGATTGGTTCTTTCTTTGGAAAACTCTTGACATTTGTCTTCTCCTTTTCTCTCCTAATGTCTCTGTTCTAAATCAGGCAGGCTCTTCATTGCTTTTCACTTAAACTATAATATTGTAGTGACTGAGTCTCCCTTCAAACTATATCTCCTTTTTCCAAATCATCCTTTAAATAGCTGCAAAAATAATCTTCCTAAGATATAGGTGAGACCATTTTTGTTCTCCTATGCAAAAATAAAATGGGCACAATTTCTAGTTTCCTTTGCTTTCTTATGGTATACTGATTCAGTCTTGCTGAGAGGACTACTGCCCAATGTTATTCTCTTTAGAAGGAAGGAACTGAAGGCCCAAATTATAAAGTGATTTATAACAGAGGGACCATTGACATTCTGGCTTCCTGAATGCTATTTACTGCTCTTCCTGCTATTCCATTCTGGCCTATACTCAGAATATGAGACTTATAACTAAATGATCAACTAATCCATTCATTAAGAGAAAGAAAACTCAGGATGTTTATGCAAATGTAGAGCAAAGAAGGATAGAAACATTAAAGAAGATGATTTTTTAAATAACTATTCCAAAAATACATATACAGGATTTGTGCAATGTGGACAATGACTGCTTTGCCAATGCAGTCCCTTCTCTTTAAGCTAGCAAACTCATCTTCTCTCGTGCAATAACATCCATTATAAATAGGCTCTTTGGACTGATTCGCTTTCCATTTAGAACTAAGATTGAAGAGATAATCACTTCTGAAGTAGAAGTTCATGCCGTAACAAACAATATTGCAATATCATCAGGGTAATCAGAATCCAAACATAGAGTCCATTGGGTTCTTGGATAGGCTCATTAAGCATCTAGGGATCTTCAGCAAAATTATTCAGCACATACAAGGAGAACATTAGAAGTTCAGAATATCAGTCACATCACAATGATATAACTAGAAGGCAATGTAGTATTGGTGGGAGTGTTTGACAAAAAGTCCAGTGCCTGGTTTCTAGCTATAGTTCCTACAGCTGTGTGACTTTGGTAGTGGATTTATCATTTTGAGCCTAAATTTTCTGATTTATAAAATGGGGATAAAAATTAATCTCACTGTACTTTTCCTAATAGTTATGATCAGTACTTGAAGTGACATGTATTAATCAGTATTTTGGGCTTAAGGTTAACCAAATTCTTTACATATCAATATTTCAAACTTGAGGAGATGGAGAGCTCCTATCAAAATTTTATCCCAGTAGGAAAAGTGCCACAGGATGGGAAATAAAAAAATATATTCTTGCGGGATTTATTCTTTTTCATTTTTTTCCTCAATTGTATTTTATTTTTCCAAATGCATGTGAAAATAGTTTTAAACATTCATTTTTGGTAAGATTTTGTATTCTAATTATTTCTCCTTCCCCCTTTTATTTCCTTCCTCCCCAAAACAGCAAGGAATCTGATATAGGTTATATCTATGCAAAGGTTTTTCCAGGAGAAGATGATAGTGACTGGGGCAAAGAGGAGGAGGCTAAAAGGAGCCAGAGAAAAATTTGTGAATGAGAGTTTGGTGGGGAGAGCAGATGGTCCTTCTATTGGGGTTCCCAGTCTGAAGGAGAGGGTTCTAACAGAGACCATAGCTGGGGACATCAAAATGCTAAGGATATGAAGGAAAGCTAGTCCCATCAGTGCTGACAGATAAAGCAAACATGGTGTCACCCACAACCCTTACTATTTTGAGGCTTGTCAGGAGTCATGAAACTTGGGTCCATGATTTAAAAAGGACTAGTGAGCTTTGGCCATGCCTCAGAAGGCCAAAAATTATTATCAAGAATGTATTGGAAGTTAGGAAGCATGACTGACTCCTTGTCCCTGCTCTAATGCAAACTCTGGAACTCCATCAAATAAAATTTTTGTAGAATTGAAAGGGATGGAAGTTGTACCTCCATAAGAAAGTATACCCTTTTTCTTCTAACACTTCATTAATGAATCAATCAATCAAATTATAAACATTTATTAGGCATCTCTATGATAGGCTCTGTATGGTGTTGAGTATAAAAATATGAAATAATTCCTGCCTTCAAGGAGGTAATAATTAGAATGATTACACATAGATATAAAAATATATAAAATATCATATTTACATTATTGTTATTGTTTATAGATTGGAATGGCATTAGCAACTGATGAAAATAGGAGAAAACTTATGTGGGATATGGCTTTTAAGAAGGAGAATGAGGGTTCTGAGATGAAGAAATGGGAAAAGAATATATTCTGAGTATTAAGGACAACCAATACAAGAGCTGAAGTTTCATGTGTGAAAAAAAATACGGAATATGAGTTTGCACTATTTGACAAAAACTGCTCGGAAAATTGGAAACTAGTATGGATGAAATTAGGGCTCAACCCACACCTAACACCACATACCAAGATAAGATGTAAATGGGTTCATGATTCAGACCTAAAGAGTGATAGTATAAAAAAATTAGAAGAACATAGGATAGTTTACCTCTCAGATCTGTGGAGAAAAAAAGAATTTGTGTCCAAAGAACTGCAACTCATAATTGAACACCAGATAGATAATTTTGGTTAAAAAGTTTTTATACAATCCAAACTAATGCAGAAAAGATCAGAAGGAAACAATACATTGGGGAATCATTTTACACTGATAAAGGCTTCATTTCTAAAATATATAGAGAATTGACTTCAATTTATAAGAATCTAAGCCATTCTCCAATTCATAAATGGTCAAAGGATATGAACAGACAATTTTCAGATGAGGAAATTAAAACTATTTCTAATCATATGAGAAAGTGCTCTTAATCACTATTAATCAGAGAAATGCAAATTAAGACAATTCTTAGATACCACTGAATACTTCTCAGATTGGCTAAGGTGACAGGAAAAAAGAAGAATGAATGTTGGAGGGGATGTGGGAAAACTGGGACACATGCATTATTGGTGGAGTTGTGAATGAATCCAACCATTCTGGAGAGCAATCTGGAATTATGCCCCAAAAGTTATCAAACTGCACATAATCTTAGGAGGAGATGAGAGGAAGGAGGAGAAAATCTGAAACACAAGTGTTTCTATTGGGCCTATATCCCAAAGAGATACTAAAAAAGGGAAAGGGACCCACATGTGCAAAAATGTTTGTAGTAGCCATTTTTTTTAATATTTTATTTTATTTTATAATAACTTTATATTGACAGAACCCATGCCAGGGTAACTTTTTACAACATTATCCCTTGAACTCACTTCTGTTCTGATTTTCCCCCCTCCCTCCTTCCACCCCCTCCCCTAGATGGCAAGCAGTCCTATATACGTTAGATATGTTGCAGTATATCCTAGATACAATATATGTTTGAAGAACCGAACAGTTCTCTTGTTGCACAGGGAGAATTGGATTCAGAAGGTAAAAATAACTTGGGAAGGAAAACAAAAATGCAAATAATTCACATTCGTTTCCCAGTGTTCTTTCTTTGGGTGTAGCTGCTTCTGTCCATCATTTATCAATTGAAACTGAGTTAGGTCTTGTAGTAGTCCTTTTTGAAGTAGCAAGAAACTGGAAACTGAGTAAATGCCTATCAGGTGGAGAATGGCTGAATAAGTTATGTGTGAAGACCGAGTTAACACCTTGGATACCTTAGAATCAGCCCGAGTCAGAATAAGCAAAAGTCCTTGGTATTTATTCTTGGTCTTTAGGGGTAGAAGTGTCAGTGTTGTCAAATTATCTGTACATATGTTTAGAAAATAAAAAAAAAAGTTTTATTAAAAAAAAAGGAATATGAGTTTGAATAGATTATATGGTTGTGACAGAAAATAAGCAAGGTATATTATTGGGGATGGTAATTTTGTTTTTGTTAAGAAGGGCTTATGACAAAAAAGTCTACATGTGATTGAAAGATAATAGTAAGGAGACAATTTAATGAGTAAGGAAAGTAGTGTGGTTTTTCTTATGCATTAGAAATGTTACTTTGGCATCTGGATGGGGAATAAATGGATAAATAGATGGATATATAGATGGATGGATCAGGGAAAAAAAATTTACCAAGTGATTGTCATGTGATAAAAATATTTAAGTATTTATTTGATGATCAGTCCAGAAATGAAAATCCAGAAAGAAGAGATTTGTGTCAGGTGTGGGAGTGGTAGCAAGCAAGAAGATGGCTAGAGAACAACGTGAAACACTGCTGTATTTGGCTTTGATATGAAGAGTCACTTGAGATATTTACTAATCAGGACATTTCCTATTGCAGGATAAAAGTTCTGAGATGAACATATTACGTTCTCCAGGGCATGGTCTTTGATTTCCAGAGTAAGGCATATAGCGAGAAGATGACCAGAGAATTGATTAGACCGACTGGAGAGTGGACCTGGAGGCTATTGCAATCATTCAGGTCCTGGTGAGAGGGCATTTACTGGAGAAAAGGGCTTGTGAACTGAAAAAAAGGAATAAATCTAAGATGTGGCGACAGGTTTTTTTTCCCCTCTTCTCTTTTTTTTTTCCATAATACCAAATACATAATGACCATTATCACTCATATTTATTATGATAATTTCATTCAACATCTTCCAATCTCAACATATCCAATTCAATTTAAATAGCAGTCTGAAAATAACAGTCCCAACAGGCTTGAAAATAGCACTATTCTATCTAGTCTCCTTCCTGCTTCCTCCATTTTTGCCCTTCCTAGGGCTTCCTACTGACTAGTGATTAAAGTACAAATCCCTTTGCATGTTATTTAAGATTCTTATAATTTGATACCATTCTACATTTCATAAATATCTCATATTATTCCTTTTCATGATCAATACACTCATAGGAGACAGGAATATAAACCTACACTCACATAACTGAAGGTGCTTTTTATGCTTGATATACTTTTGAGCCATCTTCAATGGATTCTTATCCATCCTTTCAAACTTAAGAACCACCTTTTCCACTAATTCATCCATTAAACATCTGATTGATAAAAATATCCTTCATTAGATATCACATAGCCCTTATTTATGTGCTCTCTCTCGTACTTACCATGGAATATTGGGTATTGTTGTTGTCTAAGTTAAGCCTTGAGAGGATCAAGATATAGGAGAATATGTAGACTGTGTTTCTCTCCTCCCCTCAGTGCTGAATACCAAGGCTTTGCATACCACAATCCCTTAAAAACATTTTTCAATGAATGAAAGAATAAATGTAAGGCATTTTAATTTGATTTCTAATTTGGAAATCACTTAGCCTCTCACTTCCTCAGTTTATTCAACTATGAAAGGGGAATCATAATCACTACTCCCCTAAGATGGATATCAGGCTGTTCTAGCACTCCTGAAAGCATTTTATTCATTCATGAATCAATCTTTTTAAAAGAGCCCCTGGTCTGCCAATATTTTATGCAGTCCCAGGAACATTTTTTAAAGGCATCACTTGTTACGACCCATTCTGGTCCCTATGAATTTCTGCCTAGGCTAACGATTATACAATGCAGATGTTTTATTTTTTTCCCCTGGATCAGGCCTTTAGAGTGCGCGAATACACATAAACAAGATTAATAGAAGACAGCAAAATAGCTTTGAAGCATCTATTATTCTCTTTTTGAGAATTATTCATGAACTTTTTTAAAGTGCTTAAATACCTAAATCTCCCCAAACCATAAAAGTGACTTCAGGGTCTTCATCATGGACTGGAAAGCTATTGTGGGGCTAACATTCATAATATTAATTGGACTGCTTCAAAACAGTGGATTGGACTCTAATTCATGCTGTTTCCTATTGTAAATGTCAGAAATCTTACTGACATGAAAACCATAGATCTTAAAATGGCCTTACAGGCCTTTGATGCCAGTTTTACTAATTTCAGGATGAGGAAACTGAGGTGCAAAGTAATGGTAAAGAAGGTAATCTAAGTTCACACAACTATTCAATGATAGATCCAGGACTCAAAACAAGATCTTTTGAGTCAGAGCCTTTTATTATTTTTTTCTATGAAAACACAGCTTTTTCATACTTAAATTTGCCTCAAATGCATTCATGAGAAGTCTGCTCTCCTTTTTAGCCCCATCTTAGATAAGTTTGAGAATAGTTTGAACGAGAAGGTGATGGCTTAATCAAAGATAAGTCTGTAACAAGTATTGGGGCTAGCTAGTATTCTTCAGCTACTATATTCTTGTGGGAACATAGGACAGTGGCCTTGAGAAGACAGGTTTATTCAGTTTGTCTCTTGACAGCTTGGATGATGTTTGGGAAAGACACACTTCTCTAGTAAAGTATCTGGACAAGATAAAGCTATGACAGCATTTTTTTGGGGGGTGGGTGGGTGGGGGGAATCTTGAGTGGCACTCCCTAATACAGGTTTGATTCTAATAAAATTTTCTTTCTTATTCAATGAAAAAGTGACAAATGGAACGATTCATTGTGGCTCTGGTTTTTCTTCTCTGGGATTTAAGCTTCTTAGTGAGGTGAATTTGTGTGAAAAATGTATCGAGATGGCTTAGGACAAATCTCTATGAATCAGCTCTCCTATCAACTACTAAGTGTGTTTGAAAGTTGAGTTTCAGAACAGAGCCACATTATCTTAGGGTTGGGAAAAGCCTCAGTGGCTATATAAGATTGTTCTTATATATAAAACACTCCTTTATTAAATTAAGATATTAAAAATTTCAGTTCCAAATTCGGTTACCTCCCTCTAGCTCCTCCTTCATCCACTGAGAAAGCAAGCAAAGGGATATAGGTTGTATATGTGAGATCATCCAAAACATGTATCAATAATATCAAAGTTGAAAAAGAAAGAAAATAAAGTAAAAAAATATTTTAATGTATACTCAGAGTTTATCAGTTCTTCTGAAGCATTTTTCATCTTAATTCTTTTGAAGTTTTTTTGAATCATTGTATTGACAAGAGTAGCTGTCTTTCATGTTTGATTATCATTATATAATTTATGCTACAGTATACAGTGACCTCGCCCCTGGGTCTGATGATTCTGCTTAATTCACTTTACCTCAATTTGTTTAGGTCATTCCAAGTGTTTCTGAAAATATTCCATTATTATTTTTTTAATAGGACAATAGTAATCCATTACATATACATAACAAATAACTTGTTCATCTGTTCCCCAATTGATGATTCCCAAAATTTCTAATTTTTAAAACCACAAATTGAATGATAAGTATTATTCATATTAATCCTTTTATTTATAACTTTTTTTCTTTGGAATACAGACCTAATTGTGTAATTACTGAGTCAAAGGGTATGTTCAAAGATAGATGAATGTAGAATGGTACTTCTGAGTCCCTTTAATTTATGTTTCTTTCATCAATATTGATTTAGATTGCTTTTTTTATATGTCAATAACTAACTTTTATTTCTTATACTATCTTTAAATCATTTATCAGTTGAGGAATAGTTTTATACTTATAACTTTGCCAACATATTTGGGGAAGGAGGCCTTTATTGGAGAACCTTGCTACAAAAATCATATCCCATTTTCCTGCTTTCCTTCTAATTTTGACAGCAGTGATGTTGCTTGTGCAAAAAAAAAAATGTAATCAAAATTATACATTAAGCCCCTGTGATTATCTTTACCTCCTATTTAATAATGAATACTTTTCTTATCTATAAATCTGAAAAGTAGAATTTTTCTTTATATAGTTATCCTTTATGTCTGAATCAAGTAAAACTTCTGAGCTTATTTTTGTATGCAGTCTGAGATGTTAGTCTATTTTTGATTTATGTCAAGGTGATGCTCATTTTCCCCTCAATTATCTTTTTTTCTCACATGTTGCATTCCTGTACTCAAAACTTAGATCTTAGGATTTGCCAAAGACTAGTTTACTATGATCATTTACTACTGTATACATCAAATTTAATCTACTCACCCACTAATCTATTTCATAGTCAGTTCCAAGTTGTTTTGATGATTATTACTTTGTGATATAGTTTAAAATCTGTTATTACTAGTCTGCCTTCCTTCACAATATTTATTCTATGGTTCCCTTAATATATTCTTTGTCTGGATGAATTTTGTGATTTTTTTCCTAGGTGAAGAAAAATAATAATTTTTTTATTTGATTGGCATGGTAGAGAATAAAAATTAATTTAAGTGATGTTTCTTATATAATTTTTTCTTATATTAGATCAGCATATACCTGGCCAATTAAATTTTCTTCAGTTGTTTATATCTGTTTGTAATTGTGTTTATGTATGCCTCTCCAGGCCTTTCTGAAATCATTCTGTTGGTCATTTCTTACAGAACAATAATATTCCATAACATTCATATACCACAATTTATTCAACCATTCTCTAATTGATGGGCATCCATTCATTTTCCAGTTTCTGGCCACTACAAACAGGCCTGCCAAAAATATTTTGGCACATACAGGTCCCTTTCCCTTCTTTAGTATCTCTTTGGGGTATAAGCCCAGTAGAAACACTGCTGGATCAAAGGGTATGCACAGTTCGATAACTTTTTGAGCATAATTCCAAATTGCTCTCCAGAATGACTGGATGTGTTCACAACTCCACCAACAATGTATCAGTGTCCCTATTTTCCCACATCCCCTCCAACATTCCACATTATCTTTCCCTGTCACTCTAGCCAATCTGATAGGTGTGTAGTGGTATCTCAGAGTTGTCTTAATTTGCATTTCTCTGATTAATAATGATTTGGAGCATATTTTCATATGTCTATAAATAGTTTCAATTTCTTCATCTGAGAATTGTCTGTTCATATCCTTTGACCATTTATCAATTGGAGAATGGTTTGATTTCTTATAAATTAGAGTCAATTCTCTATATATTTTAGAAATGAGGCCTTTATCAGAACCTTTGACTGTAAAAATATTTTCCCTGTTTATTGTTTCCCTTCTAATCTAGTCTGCATTAGTTTTGTTTGTACAAAAACTTTTCAATTTGATATAATCAAAATTTTCTATTTTGTGGTCAATAGTGATCTCTAGTTCTTCTTTGGTCATAAATTTCTCCCTCTTCCACAGGTCTGAGAGGTAAACTATCCTATGCTCTTCCAATTTATTTATAATCTCATATTTTATGCCTAGGTCATGAACCCATTTTGATCTTATCTTGGTGTACGGTGTTAAGTGTGGGTCAATGCCTAGTTTCTGCCATACTAATTTCCAATTTTCCCAACAATTTTTGTCAAATAATGCATTCTAATCCCCAAAACTGGGGTCTTTGGGTTTGTCAAACCTAGATTGTTAAAGTTATTGGCTGTTTTGTCCTTTGAACCTAACCTATTCCATTGATTAACTAGTCTATTTCTTAGCCAATACCATATGGTTTTAATAACTGCTGCTTTATAATATAATTTTAGATCTGGTACAGCTAGGCCACCTTCATTTGATTTTTTTTTCATTAATTCCCTTGAAATTCTTGGTCTTTTGTTTTTCCATATGAACTTTGTTGTTATTTTTCCTAGGTCATCAAAATAGTTTTTTGGGAGTCTGATTGGTATAGCGCTAAATAAATAGATTAGTTTAGGTACTATTGTCATCTTTATTATATTTGCTTGCCCAACCCAAGAGCATTTAATATTTTCCAGTTGTTTAGATCAGACTTAATTTGTGTGGAAAGTGTTTTGTAGTTTTTCTCATAAAGTTTCTGATTTTCCCTTGATGGCTATTGCGCATGGATGGTTAAGCAAATTATAATGTAAGAGTATAAATAAATATTATAGAGCTATAATAAACAATGAATATTGAGAACATGAAGGACCATAAATGGTCTCAAATGAATTGATACAAAGTGAGCTAGACAAATGTCATAATGTAAGTGGAAGCAACAACAAACTATCCAAAAGCAAATGCATAATTAAAATGCCCAAGCTTAGTTTTAAAGAAGAGAATGAAGATAATACCTTTTCCAAAAATTTGGCAGAAGTAGGAGACCATGATTATAGGTGGGAAAGTGCATTAACAAAATGTTTTAACTGTAGTTTTGGTGATTTCCCCTCCTCTATTAATATTTTATTTAAAGGATAACTCTTTTGGAGGGATTAGGAAAAAATCAAATACTGGGAGAACTATTCATTAAAAAATTAGATCATTAAAATTTTTTTTCCAATATAAATTTCTTCAAGATAGTGGTGGTACAATGAGAAATTTCTTGGGGCAACTTCTCTCTTGCCTTATATTAAATTACCTTAATATTTCTAAAAATGTTTCTTTATGTACACGTGCTGGTTTCTTATTCAATCCTTTATATTCCCTCCTTTTGTATAGTGGAATTTTTTTTCATTTAAGCTTATAATGATCGAGTTATTTTCTTTTTCTTTTATTATCTGTCTTTATATTTATACAATCATCTATTTAAAGTCAGTACTTATGCTCTGCTCTTTATATCACTCACAATGAAAGTGATGAGTGTCCCTTGTTAATATGTCCTCTAGTCATCTTGAAGAGACTAAAGAGTGATCTGTGCTAAACAAGCTATCCTTTCCTAGGAGCTGGACAATTGATCTAACTCCAGAGGAACTACTATGATTGGCTTCCTATGATTAGGACTTGCTTCCTGACTATTTGACAACCTTAGGAGGACAGACAAAGATCAGATAAATCATCCCCCCTGTGGTCTTAAAAAAAGGAATCTTTTTTAAAAATCCATTTTTCTCACACTTTTTTTTTTTCTTGCTCTTACTGGCCACAATACAGCAAAGAAGATTGGGAGATGAGAAAGGGTAGTTAGTTGGGGGAGGAAGGATTTTCTCAATCTTTCCCCTCAGCAAAGAACATGTTGATGGTGAGTGGCCTATCCTTACCTGAGAAAGATTGAAATTGTGGAAAATGAAATTCTGGATGTTCAGTTCCTAGCTTTCTCTTAATACAAATCAATTATTATTGATCTTGAGAATGGACACATTAGCCTTGAGGTTTAGCTTAAGGATATCAGTGAGCTTGAGAGTTTCTGAATTTTTTGTAGACTGCTCTGCAGTAAAATACCTTAATCAAGACAGATCTCAAAGGATGAAGAGAGGAGTCAAAGAATGACCCCAAAGGACTAATGTTTATGACATGGGAGACCATGAAATCTAGGCATTTTCAATTCTCCATAATATGAGTTACTCAGATTGGTGAAAGTCTGAGATCACTGAGTTTTACAATTTTGGAGGAACCTCAGGAGTATAAAACTTGATAAATACATTTCTGTATTTCCATGTAATCCATATATTTCTGTGAATTTTCAAAAATGCCATTTCTGTCATTGAGGAATTAAACATTATTGTCTCACTAATGGATACTGAGTCCTTTTGTAAGTGAAGCCTCTTTTACCCTATGTTTGCATCTGATGAAAACCTTTGCCCAAGACATATTTTGGTTTTTTGTTTGTTTGTTTTTCTTTTTAAATTTGAAGATTTTCCTAGTTTTACTCCAGGGTGTTGGCAGCCAAAGAAAAAAGCTGAGTCCTCAGAAGACAAGACTATCAAGATTAAATCTAGTTATATGACCCCAGACCTCTGGAGGCCTACAATACAGACTATCAATTTATACTAATTTGAAACACATGTTCTCTCTCCTACTTCCCCTTCTCTACCATTAACCCATTTCAAATTGCAAAATCCTCAAGTTTACATTTATTGTTCTTTGCTTCTCTATTTCTGTCTCTCTCTTTGTCTCTTTTTATCTCTCTCCACTCACTCTCTTCTCTTTGTATGTCTGTCTGTCTCTGTGTCTTTCTGTCTCTTTCTCAGGTTATGTCTTTCCATTTGTTTCTCTGTCTCTTCACCCTGACACTCTCTCTCTCTCTCTCTCTCTCTCTCTCTCTCTCTCTCTCTCTCTCTCTCTCTCTCTCTCTCTGTGTGTGTGTGTCATTGTCTCTCTGTCTGTCTCTCTCTCTGTGTCTGTCTCTCTCTCTTTCTCTCTCTGTGTGTGTGTGTTTCTATGTCTTTCTCTCTCTACTTTCCTCTTTCTTTCTGTCTCTGTTCCTGTCTGTGTCTCTCTCCCAGTATGTCTGTCTCTGTTTGTCTTTGTCTCTGTCTGTCTCATCTCTTTTTTGTCTCTCCTCACCCCGCTCTGTCTGTATCCTATGTGTATGTCTCTCTTTTTGTCTGTCTCCGTCTCTCTATGTCTGTCTATCTCTCTGTCTTTATCTCCCTCCCTCCCTTCTCCCATTTTTTCTCTCTCTGGATGTCTCTCTTTTTCTTTTTCTCTGCCTCTTTCTGTCTCTGCCTCTGTCTCTTTTTCTTTCTGTCTTTTCCACATATTCTTTATCTACCTGTCTGGCTCTGTCACTCATTTGTCTTTTTCTCTCACTGAATGAAAATATAGCATGATATCTTACCTTCCTTCTTCCCCTACTTTAGATAGTCTTCCATTTCAGTACCATTAATTTGTAATGTCAAGTTCCAAATGTGCCTTTAAAGCTCGTGCCATTTCTTATTCATTACTCCTTTATTTTCAGTAGAGGCAAGGTTGTAAACTGTGACTATAGTTTAGAGTGTCTAAATCTTGATTTTTTTTTTCTGTTTCCTCATCACCTATCCTTTTTGGTATTTTGCCTTATTTCATTTGTATCTGCAAAGACTCCATTTTATCAATTATTCCATGCATTTTTCTATGGTCTCTTTAAAAATAAATATTCTGGTTTCTCCTAATCATATAACTTACTGAAGGTTCAATACTACTGTTCTCTTTCATTCCGAATTTACAGCCCTTGCTCTGTTCTCTCATCAGAACACTAGAATTGGATGAAGTATGTTTCCCTCAGAGAAGGAGGATGACCATTTGAGAACCTATTTCAAAGAGTCTAAAAGGCCACTATAGTTGGAACTCTTCTCATCTTTTTGCATGGCTATTCTTCTTTGCAATTAACTTTCTTCATTGTCTAGGGGTTGGTGGGGTCAAAGAAGTGTCCCACAGACCATTGCAGAAAGAATTGTTCAGTAGATAAAGTCTTTTAATTAGGTCTTCACTTTTTTTTCCCACTTTTCTTCTAGTTTCTTATTTCCTTCTGTGCAATGACATGGTCTTCCTTTGCCACTCTGTGGGTTAAAAATATTTTTTATACAGGTCAAACATCCCCATACTCCTGCCTCAGTACACACCTAGACGTTGGGTAGAGGGGGACAGGATGAGGGAGTCTATAATGCATCTCACATCCTTTCCAAGGAAAGATGCTAGAGATAGGAGAAGTTATATGGTAAGAATAGAGTTCCTCTTGCCGTAAGCAATTTTTTTTTTAAATTTAATCTGGAAAGCTAGAAGTAGATAGTTCATGCTTAATATTAGGTTAAAAGCAATAGGTTAATAACATAAAATCAAGAGTGAGTTAACAGATAAGATTTATTCTCACTATTATACAGTCTGTTTCACAAAATCTTTCCCTCTCTTCTCTCTCTTTCTCTCTGTGTGTGTGTGTGTTTCTATGTCTTTCTCTCTCTACTTTCCTCTTTCTTTCTGTCTCTGTTCCTGTCTGTGTCTCTCTCCCAGTATGTCTGTCTCTGTTTGTCTTTGTCTCTGTCTGTCTCATCTCTTTTTTGTCTCTCCTCACCCCGCTCTGTCTGTATCCTATGTGTATGTCTCTCTTTTTTGTCTGTCTCCGTCTCTCTATGTCTGTCTATCTCTCTGTCTTTATCTCCCTCCCTCCCTTCTCCCATTTTTTCTCTCTCTGGATGTCTCTCTTTTTCTTTTTCTCTGCCTCTTTCTGTCTCTGCCTCTGTCTCTTTTTCTTTCTGTCTTTTCCACATATTCTTTATCTACCTGTCTGGCTCTGTCACTCATTTGTCTTTTTCTCTCACTGAATGAAAATATAGCATGATATCTTACCTTCCTTCTTCCCCTACTTTAGATAGTCTTCCATTTCAGTACCATTAATTTGTAATGTCAAGTTCCAAATGTGCCTTTAAAGCTCGTGCCATTTCTTATTCATTACTCCTTTATTTTCAGTAGAGGCAAGGTTGTAAACTGTGACTATAGTTTAGAGTGTCTAAATCTTGATTTTTTTTTTCTGTTTTCCTCATTACCTATCCTTTTTGGTATTTTGCCTTATTTCATTTGTATCTGCAAAGACTCCATTTTATCAATTATTCCATGCATTTTTCTATGGTCTCTTTAAAAATAAATATTCTGGTTTCTCCTAATCATATAACTTACTGAAGGTTCAATACTACTGTTCTCTTTCATTCCGAATTTACAGCCCTTGCTCTGTTCTCTCATCAGAACACTAGAATTGGATGAAGTATGTTTCCCTCAGAGAAGGAGGATGACCATTTGAGAACCTATTTCAAAGAGTCTAAAAGGCCACTATAGTTGGAACTCTTCTCATCTTTTTGCATGGCTATTCTTCTTTGCAATTAACTTTCTTCATTGTCTAGGGGTTGGTGGGGTCAAAAAAGTGTCCCACAGACCATTGCAGAAAGAATTGTTCAGTAGATAAAGTCTTTTAATTAGGTCTTCACTTTTTTTCCCCACTTTTCTTCTAGTTTCTTATTTCCTTCTGTGCAATGACATGGTCTTCCTTTGCCACTCTGTGGGTTAAAAATATTTTTTTTATACAGGCCAAACATCCCCATACTCCTGCCTCAGTACACACCTAGACGTTGGGTAGAGGGGAACAGGATGAGGGAGTCTATAATGCATCTCACATCCTTTCCAAGGAAAGATGCTAGAGATAGGAGAAGTTATATGGTAAGAATAGAGTTCCTCTTGCCGTAAGCATTTTTTTTTTTAAATTTAATCTGGAAAGCTAGAAGTAGATAGTTCATGCTTAATAATAGGTTAAAAGCAATAGGTTAATAACATAAAATCAAGAGTGAGTTAACAGATAAGATTTATTCTCACTATTATACAGTCTGTTTCACAAAATCTTTCCCTCTCTTCTCTCTCTTTCTCTCTCGCCCTCTCCTTCCCCCTCTTTCCCTTTCCTCCCCCTCTCACTCTTCCTCTCTCTTTCCCTCTCCCTCCTCTTCCTCTCCCTCTCTCCTCCTCCTCCTCCTCTTTCTTCTCTCTCTCTCTCTCTCTCTTTCTGTCTCTGTATCTCTCTCTTTCTACACACACACACACACACACACACACACACACACACACACACAATCACCCTTCTCTGTATTCACAGTCACCACAACAAACTGGTAGCTCATTCACATATCATATTATTTCTTGTCTAATGAAATGATCTTCTGTTCATTCTCCATGACATTAGTGTGCCCCCTCTTAATTATATTTTTTACATAGCCACTGAGTGATTTTCCTTAGTGGCAGGTATAGCTATGTTACTTCCCTTCTCATTAAATTTTAGTGACCCACTATTACCTCCAGGATATAATATTAACTTCTCCATATGACATTTAAACATCTTCACAATATGACTCTATCTTTCCTTTCCTGCTTTCATAAACATTATTTGCATTTATGCATTCTGTTGCCCAGTCATACTAGTCTAATTGATGTTCCTTGCTCATGACACTATACTTCCTATCTCTTTGCCTTTGTAATATTTCTCCTCCTTCTTCCTTCCTCTGTGAAACTTGTTTTATTCAAAAATCTTCAGCTTTAGTTCTTTCTGCCTTCTCCATAAAGCTTTTCATGATCCTTGTAATTGTTAATGTCCTCCTTCACAATGCAAACTTGGATGACTTGTTCCTCTCTCTATATTGCATACACACACACACATACATACATATACATAAACACATGTATTAGTACATATACATACATACACCTGCATATATACATAATACACTTATCTATCTATATACAGAAACACAAACACACACAAATACTTCTTTGAACTATCCCATTAAATTTTAAGCTTCTCAAAGACAGCATATATTTTTACTTTGTGTCTCCTCAGCACTTAGTACAATGTCCATTATTTAATAATTTGGCAAGCACTTGATTAATGCTTTTTTTATAAACTTGATAAGGAGAGATCAAATGTATTCTCTCCAAAGTCAAGAATTTTCTAAGGCAAAGACAAGGACATAGACAGGATATATAGCAGACTATGATGGCCTATGAAAACAAAATTTGATTTTTTGAAGCAATATGTAATTTTGCAAAAAGAACATTGATTCTGTAACTGAATGACTTAATTTCAAAACCTAGTTCTCTTAATATCTTTGAAATCTTGAATCAAGTCATTTAACAGCTTTGGGCCCCTATTTCTTCACGTGGAAAAGGAGGTCATTGGACTTTATGGTTCTGAAATACTCTCCATTTTAAATTTTATTTCGCTATTGGAATAACTGGACAAGTAAGGAGTACAATCTTTCAAGGAGTAGTAAGAAAGGAAATTTAAAAATATTTATATATATGAGTAGTAGGATTTCTAAAGGAAAAGTAAAATGTCACCAACTAATACACCATAAAGAATTAGCTACTTTGGTGTAAGAAGATTATCAATAGGAAGAACCAGAAATTCAGAGTACAGAGAAAAAATCAGCCATAATTATCCTAGGTCCAAATATCTATACCAAAATTCATATACATACATTCACACATGAACATGTGTGCAAATATACACACATGTGATGCACATACAATACACATGCATTGCATTACATGTGTGGGTTTATATTGTATATATACATATGCATGTCTGCATGGATGCATATATTGAATACCTATATCTATATCTATTTATTTCACTCAATACAGGAACCCAAAAGCTAAATAATTATAGCTATCACTCAGGTAAATATTCATGGATGCAGAAATCACTTATATTGTTATTAAAAATAATATATGGGCCACCTAGACAGAAATAGAATACATATATGGCTTTTGAGAGATTGTTTATAAACCTTACACAGAAATACAAAGAAGCAATGTAACAAGTGTGCGCATGTGCGTGTGTGTGTGTGTGTGTGTGTGTTTGCATCTGTGTAGGTGGACATCTATTATTCATGGATTTGCTAAACTCTCACTGTTTTGTCTCTCTCTTTTCTCTGCCACTTTCTTAGTCTCTCTGTTTTGCAATCTTGTTATTGTTCCTAAAAGAATAACCAATAACATTTAAAATTCTTTTATAAGCAAAAACTCCTTTATTTCCCTCATAATTGATAAAGAAAAACTAAAACCCTTGTTCCAAACAATGAAATAAAATAAGCCTTTTCATTGGCCATGCTCCCATGTGCACGCTTGTGCACATACGCACACAAACACGCACACTTTTCCTCTATATTGTATTAGAATATCAGTATATTTCATCATTAGTCCTCTGGAATCTAGGTGGCCCATTATGGTAGTTAATCACCCGAATTATTTAAAAATTGCTTGATTTGACAATATAGGTTTTTTTAAATACTCACTCATACTCATGTCATTCACCAACATTGAAATCACACCTTTCTTTTTTTTTAATCTTTAAGAGCTCAATATTGTTTTATCATATTTATGAAGTTCAACTTGGTCAGTTTTCCAATTGGTCACAACCTCAATTTTCATTTGTTTGACACTGAAAAAGTTGTTAATATTTTTATACATCCTTAGACTTTTTTTTTTTTTTTTTTTTTGCTTAGGACATTTTCTTCCTTTAATTTATCCCCTCTCTAATTCTTTCTTTCTTCTCCTTTTTTTCCCCCAATATACATAAAAATGTCCCTGTTTCTTTTACCAAATTAGGCTCTCACTAATACTCTTGTTGATATTATGATTCAGAGCAAACAAATAGATCATTGTCCACTATTAGAATGAAATGTTTATCCTTGTTTAATACCTTATATTTGTTCATTCATATTTTTTCATGTTTCATTTGATACTTTCATTTGTATTTCAAAATTTCTTTGTAGCTCTGGCCTTTACATTAGAAATACTTGAAAGACCTGTATTTATTAACGTTCTTTGTTATTCTCTCCCAAACAGAATTTCAGTCATAATTTTTTTGTGTTTTTGGGTTTTTTTTGGTTTCAACTTTGCCTTTTGGAATATTATATTCCAAACTCTCTACTTATTTATGGTATTACTTGTTAAATCATGTGTAATCCTTACTATGACTCCTTGGTACTTGAATCTTTTCAGTCTGCTTACAGTTGATTTGTAGGCTCTAAATTTTGACTATGAGCATGGGATTTTTTGAATTTTTGAGTTCTTTTAGGTCATGAATGATGAAATATGATTATTTCTATTTTGTCTTTCTCTTTCTAAAAATTTGGGCAATTTTATTTTATTGTTCTTGAACTCTGATATATAGGTTTGTTCCCCCTCTCTTTTTTACTGATAATAAATCATAAAGAAATTTATTTTAAAATAATTCTTTAGTATACATATAATTTTACTATTTGTTGAAGATGAAAGCAAGTTTGCATACTACTGAGATGGATGATTATTTTTACATAAAGAATTAAATCCAGGCAGGATATTTGATGCCTTTTTTGTTGCTGAACTTTTCATAACCCCCACATTCTGTTACATGACCCCATATGGGGCTATGATTCACAGTCTAAGAAGCTTTGGTGTACAGGAGCTGCTGGGAACCTTGGGAAGCTATTTGACTCCAAGGTTACATAGCCTGGATGTGTCAAAGACAGGACTTGAACCCACTAAATCTTTATCACTCTAAGACCAATTTTCTATCTTCTATTCCATTATGCCTTTCATGTGCTGGGGGTGTGGAGAAAAACCTGTTAAATATTTCCTATCCTCCAAGAATTTCAGTTTGGGGGCAGGAGGTGGGAGGAGATAGTATACAGTAGGGGAATATAAGTATCAATCGGATCATTTGTGTCAGACAAAGGGAACACCTGGAGGAGAAGGAAAAGCTTATAGGATCAGAGATTTAGAACTGTCAAGTTCATCCTCTTTAGTTTGCAAAATGCCCTATTGCCCACCCCCCCTTTTTTAGATTTTCCAAAAATTCTTAAGATTCTTAAAGTTTTGGTCATTCTGCCATCTAGGGGAGGAGGAGGGAGCCGGGGAAGGAGGTGGAAAATTGGAACAAAAGCTTTGGCAATTGTCAATGCTGTAAAATTACCCATGCATATAACTTGTAAATAAAAAGCTATTAAAATAATAAAAAAAAGAGAGATTCTTAGTTTTTTTTTTCCCTACTGAATCTTTTTACCAGGTGTTTAGGTTTTTTTCTTTCTATGAGTCAATTTAAATATTCTTTTCATTATGACTTATTTTTAATCTTTTGATTTGTTTCAATATTTCTTGCCTTGTGCTATCATTGTACATTTGATCCATTGTAATGTTCTGAGGAAAACAAACTACTAAAATTTGTATCAAGCTTTTGTACCAAGCTGCTAAAATTTCTTCTCAATTCTTATTGAATTTCTATTTTTCTCTAACATTCTCATTTGTTTGATTAAAAAATAACTTTATTAAAAACTCTCTTTCTTTTTACAATTCTAGTTGAATATGGTTTTGATTTAATTTGAGGATTTACTTATATTTTGGAGGGAAGGCTTGGGCTTATTCTGGTGCTTTCTTCATAAGAGTATTGAGTATTCTATTTTATCAGACTCTCAAATTCAGTTCAGAGTGGGGACCTGTAAGCTTTCAGAGATCTTCTAAATGCACTGATATAAGGTAAGTGTGATAATTTTCCCCCTTTTATGAGCTCTGTAAGTTCCTGACCTGAGTGTCAATTTGAACAGTAAGCAATGTGCTTCCTTCTTTCCTTTGGAGTTTCAATATGCTGCTGCTGAATTCAATCACTATCAGCCAGCTAATTAATGATGAATATTAATAGAACTTTGGGTATCCCCATGGTCTAAGATTCTTGGTCTGATAAATTGTCCAAAGACTTCAGAAAGGACTAAAAACTGAAACCTAGAGTCTGCTTTGCTCTTTGGTTTAGTTGCAGTTTGCCTCTAAAATTTTTCATCTCTAATATATAGCTTAAAATCTGTAACTAAACCTTCCCAGATCATCCTCAGCACAGTTCCTCTCCTTTTTCTGCCCTGAATCTGCAGCTAGAAACTCATTAGTGAGTATCAAAGCTGTTAGTTGGCACTTCTTCCCATACCCTACATAGAATGCTAATGCCTAAAGTTGGTCTGGATCCTCACCTTAATATGGTACAGAGCCTCAGTTCTTTTTTTTTTTTTCCTTTACGTACAGAACTGCTCTTTGTTGTTCTCCTGTGCAAAACTCTTCTCCAGAGTTTGCACCATTGTGCCTTTTTCTTGAATTTACCCATTGAGATTTTGTCTTTTGTATTTTCCAGAGATTGTGTGTGTGTGTGTGTGTGTGTGTGTGTGTGTGTGTGTATGTGTATGTGTGTGTTCGCACAAGGAACTTGTACTTCTACAAGAAGTAATTCTGAGTAGCTAATTACATTTTGATAATAATAATCTTTTATTCCACAGATGGTTCTTCTGAACCAACAAAGAAACGTTATAATCTGGGCTTGATTTCTCACCAAAAGCAGACACTTATAGATGAAATGGAAAACATGGCTTGTGAGGAAATGTCACTGTATTAAAAGAGGAGGAGATTGGACATTATCTCAGTAGACTCTGAAAGGAGTTTTCAAAATGGTTCAGTGAAATTATAAGCTGGAAACCATGGAGTAAATTCATTTGGAAGGAGTCAGACAAGTAAATTTCAGAAACTCTTGAATATGAAAGTTCTAAGAACGCACTAAAATAATGCTAATGAGGAAAATAGAAGAAATGCCTTAAACTACTGAAATGAATTGAGGGCTCACCAAACAACTTAAATATTTTAGAGACATATCTATAAGATGGACACATGGGCAGGTCATGAATATACAAAATATTTAACTATTGTCAGGATCATTAAAGCTCAGCATGTGCAGATGCTGGAAGGCAAAGCTAATGGGAAGAGAGAGTGTTTTCAGTTATTTTGGAGAGGAAAATAACAATAAGGTATATTATTGCTGGGGGGCAGGATGATGAAATGCAATGCTAACATTTGTCCAAGTGAAGGTGAATAGCTAAAGAAAAAAATATATACATACAGACATACATACACATATATGCAATCTATCTCCTCTTTAAAAGAAGATACTATTTGGACTGAAATGATAAAACAAAGGAGGCTATTAGGCAATGGCTATTCAATAAATAGATTAAGGTTTAAAGATTACTTTGAGTAGTTGATTGTTCAATTCACAAGATTCATTTGGGCTACATCTGAGCCTTCTGAAAGAAGTGTTGGATATGATCTTTGAAAGGTCACACAGAAGGGAAAGATACAGCGTGTTTCATTACAGATAGGTGATGTGCTGATTTTCAAGAAAACAAAGAGAATGGAGATTGCAAGTTATAGGCTAGGTAGTTGACCTAGATTAATTTTTGGCAAAATTTATGGAATATGTTCTTAAAGGGATGCTGTAGAACTAGAAACAGAAGTGTTCAGTCCAAAGAGTGACTTTATCAAGAACAAAATGATACCATATTTCCCTTTTTGCTAACATTACTAGATTGATGGCTTGGGATATGGAATAGATATTATGCTTTTCATAATTTTTTGGTAGAAAATTTTGTAAGATTTTTGGCCTAGATGAAAATACAATTAGATTGAGAACTACTTTTATGGTCAGAGCTAAAGTGTATTAATTAATGATTTTAGATGATCTTGGAAGGAGATCTCCAGTGGAATGACCTAGGTATGTGAGCTTGGCCCTGTGCTATTTAAAGTTTTTGCCAATGAGTCGGAAACATATAATATAATTTTTTTTTAAATGTACTGAGGACAAAAAGTAAAGAGTCAATAATTAAAATGAGTGACAGAGTTAGAAGCTCAAAATATATTAATAGGCTAGAATTTGGGGGGCAAATTTAACAAGATAAAGTTTAATAGGAATGAATTTAATGCCATATCTAAAAACATCTCATAGTTTTGAGAGAAAAGGAGGGGCAAGGAGAGTAAAATTCTAACTGTCTTTAAGTATTTCAAGGCCTGTCACTTGGAAAAATTATTAGATTTATTTTTCTTGAAACTAGAAACAGTTTTAAGAACAGCGAGGGGAAATTGAAAAATGCAAATTCAGGAAAATAATTCAAATTAGCATTTTCTATAAATACAATTTGCTATAGGGGATGTCAATGGTTTTCCTATCCCTTAGGAATTTTGAAAAAGGGGTAGGGTGATATCTTGTTAGATAAAGTATAACAATATTTCTTATATAAGAATGGATAGAATTAGGTGTTCACTGTAGTCCTTTCTAACTCTAAGATCCTATAATCATTAAGAAATTCTAACTAGAAATAAAAGTCACTGTCAACAAATCATCAGAGTTTGAAGAAAAACAACGTAGCTTCTTCTATATGAGAAAAAAAATTAGTTTCTGAGTTTATAAGTAGCAAAGAACTATGTAAATCAAAACTATAAAATATTTTTGTATTTTTATGGGGACAGTTTTGTGGCCAGATCCATGAGCATTTTATGCTTATTTAAAGTTACTTAGAAGGCAGCTAGGTGCCACAATGGACATAGCGTAGGTTTGGAGTCAGAAAGATACATTATCATGAGTTAAAGTTTGACACAGTTTTTTGTTTTTTTGTTTTTTCTTCTGTTTTTCTTGATGTTTTTTTGTGGGAGGAAATCTATGATTTCTTTACAACATGACTTTTGTGGGAATGTTTTGCATACCTTTACATGTGCCTTCTTAAAGGGAGGAAAGTCAGGAACTCAGAGTTATAAAAACAAATGTCAAAAATTGTTTTATAAGTACCTGGGAAAATAAAATATCAAATGAAAGGAAAAAAATAAAGTCTGGCCTCAGACAATTTCTATCTCTGTGACACTGGACAAATTATTTGATCCTTTTTGCCTCAGTTCCTCATCTGTAAAGTGAGAAAGAGAATGAAATGTCAAACTACTTTATCTTTACCCTCAAAAAATCAAAATTCCTAAATGGAGTCCCATAGTCAGTGACTTTAGCCTGACTTTTGTCAGACATGAATAAAACAACTGAATAACAACAGCAACGTTACTTATCCAAAGTCATATAGTGAGGAGTAGGAGCTAAAATTCAAATTCTGCCAACTAATGGTATTTAATGCTTTCATTCAACCATATCTGTGCTAAATGTGGTGTTACAGAGAGATGAATCATGATCCCTGCCCTCAAGGAATTTACAATCTGTGTTAAGAAACAGAGCATACAACTAAATAAAAAAGACAATAAAATTCCAGGAAGAATATTATAAATGAAAATTTTGAATTAATGTATAGATATAGAAAATGTATGTTTATGGTGGAGGGGAATAGAGTGAGGAGAGAATAAGTAGAAGAAAATCCTAGAGACATTGGTTGAGGTCATAGTACCATATCTTCATAGAATATTATAGTCAGAAAGGTTTTTGGAAAAAAGACAATGATGCTCCAGCTGCGAGGACTTTAGATTATGCTGGAAAATGTTCTATAGAATATTACAGTAACTTTGAAGATCATCTATTTTAACCCTTCATCTTTGACAGGCAGAACCTGTGTCTCCCTTCATTTAGTTATGGTCACCCAAGGTCTTTTATACTCAGATGCAATCCTATTTAATATGTGACAATTTATGAGTGAGCCTTAACACTCCCTTATCTTTAATCCAGAATAAAATCTTTGAGAAAAAATACTTTTTCATTATTAAACTGTTACAAAATATAAAACTCATCTGGATGAGAATCAATACCTACTATACTCTGCTACTCTGTGTTGGGGGAGAAGGGAAAGAAGACCTAAAAAGGTAGTACTTGGCTGATCTATTTCATTCTGCAAAGGAAAATGAATGAATAAAAGAGAGCAGCACTGAGATTTCAAGTCTCCTGTAGCTTATTTTTTTCTCATACCAATTCAACCCAGAATTAATTGGGAATATACTCCAACTGGAACTCCATAGATTGTACCATACTCCCACACAAGTGGAATGAGATCTGATAATAATGAAGGCACCTGAGGCATCATGATAGTTCTCCAGGGGAAGAAGTGAATCCTATTTGGAAGAAATTTAACAGCAATTAAAACTTTATTTCCCCACATATTCTGTTCTGGCTTTCACAATTATATAAGGCTTAGAATTTAAGATATATAAATTCACATTGTGAAATGTAGAATTCCAATTTCAAATCACCATTGTTCTTCCATTATAATCAGTCTCCTCTTGTATGGCAAGGGTGTTCTCATCATCTCCCTTGAATAAGTTTCAATATGCTTCAAAGTCTTTCCTTTTGTTTCAAGACCACAAAGTAATGTGAAAACAGCAAGGAAGCAGAAAATAGAGCAAAGTCAAGACATTCCATAATAGAGTTAGAACACTTCAATATAGACCCTACTGGCCAGAAACTTGAATTGGAGGGGTAATATTTCTGATATCACCATCCAGGGCATAGGAACTCAATGTAAAGAAAAGCTTATAGGTTGGCTATAGCAGTCCAGACTTGGCTACGATGAAATCTGGATTTATATAAAGAGTTTTCAGAAATCAAAATAATAATTTTAAAGTTTATATCAAATGAATCTGAAACAAAGAGTCATAAGAACAACTGAGAAAAACAGGAGGAGTTTTGTGGTAGCTCTGTCCATGGTAAATGGAGCTATAGCAGTGAAGACCACTCTCAGGATCCCCATACTGGAGAGGGCAAGGCTAGTTCTTAGAGTAAACTTTAAAAAATAATTTCTGAATAAAACCAAAAACAAAATAAACATACAGCAAGAACAAGACAAAACAAAACAAAACACATAGTATCGATCTAGGAAACTACTGAAAAATCATTAGGAATACACTGTTGAAAAATGTGTTTCCCAATTTTGTTAATGACTAGATTCTTCAGCATTCCCAAGTGAAATTCCTTATATATTCCTTCTGTTTCACTTCCTATTCCCGATCTAATGAAAAAAGAAATTTCATTTTTTTCATTGATTCCTCCTTCTAAGGTTTAGTCAGCAGGGAACACTGGGTCTTCAAGGATGAAACACAGGAGTAGCAAAATGAAACAAAAAAGGATGCATACCAGAATGGACAGTCTAAGCCTGGTCCTGAAATAATAACAATAAAGAAATAATAACAGTAATGATAATGTTGATGATGATTTATTTTGTGCAGGGAACTATGCTAAATTCTTTACATTTGATCCTCACAACAACCCTAGAGAAAGGTTCTATTACATCCTCATTTTATGGATGAGGAAAATTGAGACAGACTCATTCAAGGTCACATTTCTAGTAAGTGTAGGAATCTGGATTTGAACTTAAGTCTTCTTGACTCTAGGCCTGGAACTTTACAACTAGCTGCCTGCAACATATTACTTTTGCATGATGATCAGCTGTACTCATGAGCTAAACAATCCCAGGATTTCTGAAATGTCTGTATACACTGAAATAATAAGGAAGGAGACTTTACCAGTTCATCAAGTAAGAAGGTGACCCTTCAATAGCTTCTACATGTTTTGAACTGTAACCACCATGGTCATGCAACAAATACTGAACACTGAAGAGCATCAGAATTGGTTTCCATTCATCACTATCAATCAGTCATCAATCCAGCCCACTTTCCATAGCAGTACTCTTCATCTCCCAAAGTTATCCTCAACCCAAAACAGGAGACTTCAGAATTGTTTGGATAGGACTTAATAGGACTACTGAAGGCTTCAAATGTCCAAGGAGCTAATCCAAGGCAAATAAACTAAACCTGGCAAAGAATGTATCTTGGAAGACATTCCTCCAGCCCCATGCATCTCTATGCCCGAGCAAGAGACTTTCTAGACAGGGTGATTATCACAGATAATTGTACTTGTACTTTTCTCAGCTTTTGTAGGAAGTGCTATTAAGCACAGGTGATACTTCCCTCCATTTCTACAAGTATATCTTGAATTCTTAGCCCTTGAAATTTATTTTGATTTCTAGACTTCCAGGGCAATGCCAACTTTATTTCACTGTGATGGTTGATAAAGATGATCGCTCTCTTTTGCCAAGGTACTTAATTCTTTAAGCTCCAGACCTTGATTAATGAATCCTATATTATAAGACCTGCAATCCTGCAAACATAAGCTTTCAGGAAGCATCTGGGCTTTTAGAAGCTCTTCCATTTACTAAGTAAAACAATTTATAACTTTCCATTAATGTAGAACAAGGGGAAATGTTTTGAATAACTTTCATCATGCAGAATCTCAGAATCTAAAAGCTAGAATGGACCTTATGGATCATCATTCAATACCGTTCCTGAGACTCAATTTCCCCATCTAAAAAAAAAGAGATGGGGCCAATCTATAATGGCCTCCCTTCTCTAAAGTCATTGACTCCTAAATTTTATCTGAGAGTAAACTGATCCTTACAGAAACTTAGAATTATATATCCAATGTCTTCTGAGTGCAAATCCTTTGTTTTTTTTTTTCCTACTGTACCAAATTATATCCTCATCAAAGCAACAGAAATTCCAGAATTACTACCAGTAATATCAGTGTTAAGAATTAAGGATCTGTTGTACAAACAGAACGAATGCAAACAAGATTAGTAGGGAAGCAACAAACTGGGAAAACATCTTCACAGTTAAAGGTTCTGATAAAGGCCTCATTTCCAAAATATATAGAGAACTGACTCAAATTTATAAAAAATCAAGCCATTCTCCAATTGATAAATGGTCAAAGGATATGAACAGACAATTTTCAGATGATGAAACTGAAACTATTACCACTCACATGAAAGAGTGTTCCAAATCACTATTGATCAGAGAAATGCAAATTAAGACAACTCTGAGATATCACTACACACCTGTCAGATTGGCTAAAATGACAGGAAAAAATAATGATGAATGTTGGAGGGGATGCGGGAAAACTGGGGCATTAATGCATTGTTGGTGGAACTGTGAACGAATCCAACCATTCTGGAGAGCAATCTGGAATTATGCCCAAAAAGTTACCAAAATGTGCATACCCTTTGATCCAGCAGTGTTTCTATTGGGCTTATATCCCAAAGAAATACTAAAGAAGGGAAAGGGACCTGTATGTGCCAAAATGTTTGTGGCAGCCCTGTTTGTAGTGGCTAGAAACTGGAAAATGAATGGATGCCCATCAATTGGAGAATGGCTGGGTAAATTGTGGTATATGAATGTTATGGAATATTATTGTTCTGTAAGGAATGACCAGCAGGATGAATACAGAGAGACTTGGAGAGACCTACATGGACTGATGCTAAGTGAAATGAGCAGAACTAGGAGATCATTATATACTTCGACAATGATATTGTATGAGGATGTATTCTGATGGAAGTTGATTTCTATGACAAAGAGACTTAACTGAGTTTCAATGGATAAATGATGGACAGAAACAGCTACACCCAAAGAAAAAACATTGGGAAACAAATGTGAACTATTTGCATTTTTGATTTTCTTCCCTAGTTATTTTTACCTTCTGAATCCAATTCTCCCTGTGCAACAGGAGAACTGTTCGGTTCTGCAAATATGTATTGTATCTAGGATATACTGCAACATATTTAACATATATAGGACTGCTTGCCATCTTGGGGGGGGTGGAGGGAGAGAGGGGAAAAATCGTAACATAAGCTAGTGCAATGGATAATGTTGTAAAAAATTACCCTAGCATGGATTCTGTCAATACAAAGTTATTATTAAATAAAATAAAATTTAAATTAAAAAAAAAAAGAATTAAGGATCTGGAAAATGCTATCCATTTTCAGAAAATAAAAAAAAGTGATACAATATGAATGAAGATTGAAGTACACTTCCCCCCCACTTTTTCCTCATTATTTTAGGCTGTTTCATTTGCAAGATGGTTAATATAGACACATGTTTTTAATGACAATACATGCATAATCTGTATCCCATTGCATGCTTTCTCAAGGATGGAATATGAAAGTAAAATAAGAAGAGAATTTGGAGGTTCTTTTTAAAGTGAATGTTAAAAATATTTTCACATATAATTGGAAAATATTTTTAAAATATTTGTGCATCCATCACTGTCAGGTAAGCAGAATGATAAAAGCAGTATACAAAAAGATCACAAAAATGAAAAGAAAAAACCCAAATATTACAAAATTTTGAAGATGCAATAAAAGCGACATGTCAGATCTAGCACTGAGTCTGAAGTCAGAAAAAACTGAGGTTAATCTAAGATATTTATTGAATAACCTTCAATAAATCAGTTCATGTCTGTCTTCCTCAGTTTCCTCAAGTATAAAATGGGGATCATAAGAGCACTTACTTCACAGGTTTATTATAAAGATTACTTTTTAGAGTGTTTGGCCTGTGCATGGATAATAGTAAATTCTTGTTCCCTTCTCTTAAAAGTTAAGTTCCATGGAACTATTATTCAGTAGAATACTGAATATAAAATATTTGATATGATAGTTGGTTTTGTTAAAAAAAAATCTGTTAGAATAAATGACTGACTGGAATGGGTCAAGTTATTTTCAAAAAGGAATGATTTAACAACAAAAGACAATTAAAATACAATTAAAGCTCCCCAATAACATATAGTTTGTTGAAACAGGAAATATATAGACCATTCCCAGGCACAAAGAATGATTTTGCCAAAATATAATTTTGTCAATTATATGCCATTTCTGTTGACCACAATATTTGCTTAGGTAGTTGAAAAATGACACAGTTATATCATGGTTTTAGTTTTATTATTTATTATCTGTATAACTTAACAGGTATTGGAGCCCTGGATTCATCACCTATATTTCTTTAATGCTCCAAAGGACTTGTGATTTTATTGGTAAGGAGATTATCTCCACTGACCCAGATTGCAAACTCTCTAAGCCTTTAGAAATGGCTTTTGCAAATTTCTGTGACTGGAAAAAACAAAAAGATGGATGAATCATTCTTTAATGGTTAACATTCTGAGGTCAAACATAAGGATTGGCTTGTCAGTTCCTTGGAAAATACATACATATAGAATGTTATTTGGATTATTGAAAGTCTTTCTAGCTTGATGAAAAATGCATATCTAGCACTCCATTGATATGGCATAGAATTAGAGATCCCACTGTAAATCTTTCATGGAAGAAGAAAACATGATATAGCTTATCAAGGTAATTGGAGGGATATACTTATAACATCTTTTATGGACTTTATTGAGCAGAAAGACGTTAAACTTGCCTCTGTAGTCTTTATGCAGCCATAAGTCTCCATCGTACCACTTGAATCTACTCAAATGTAATTGGGGACATATGTTTTTTTTATTTTTAATTTTGGACATTTTAAAGAAAATAAAAATATGTAGACCATTGTTAATATTAAGTTTAGGTTTTCTAACAATAATATAAGGCAGTTAAGATCTCTTTGTATTTAAATTTGACACTGATGGTTTAGAGGATAATTTAAGATAAATATATATTAAATCATTTTGTTTTACATATGCATATATGTATATATAAATTACTATTAATGTTATTTTAATAGCACTATGGAGAAATTCAAAAATAAGAACTCTAAACTCTTGGCCTAGCACTTAGTAGAAGCTTTGATATATGCACACTTAATTATTTAACAATATGAAATATTATCTATCTTTAATATAGGTACTGAAAATGATATGAGTTTTCATAGAAAGGGGAAAAAACTTTTTTTTTTCAATTTTATTTTATGTTTTTTCAATTAACATTTTTCTTCCCCATCCATTTAATATATAAAAAAAAAAGAAAATCATTTTGTACAAATATGTATGGTCAAACCAAACAAACTAATACATTTATCATGTTCAAAAAAAGATACCTTATTCTCCATATGAGTCAATCATCTTTCAGTCAGGACATGACTTTATTATTAGTTCCCTTAAATCATGCCTTGTCACTGCATTGATCAGAGTTCAAAGTTGTCAGTGTTTATAGTTCTGTTGTTTTTATATAAATGTTACTGTTCATTCTATTTACTCCATTCTATATCATTTCACAGAAGCCAGAAAGAACATTTTTCCAGGGGAAGTCAGGGAAATCTCCAAGGACTAAGAAACACTTGTTTGTTTTTGAAAGATAATAGGATTTCAATAGGAAAAAATGAGAGGGGTGATTATTTAACACACTAAACTATGTGCAGTATAATAATATCACCATAATCATCATTACCATCACCACTACTATCATCATCATCATCATCAGTATTGGGCATGACAAGTTTTATAATCTTCATTTGCAAAGTGAGAATAATATCATATTTAAAACCTATTTGAGGTTTGTGAAGAAAGATTTTTTTTCAAAATATAAATAAGTATAAAGTGTGTGTTATTATTTAAATTTGATTTTCTATAAACTTCTCTCATTATAATTATTATAGCTACCACTTTCAAAAATTCCTGGTTGGGTGGGGTTTTCTTCATCAAATTCTCCTTAATGGAAAAAAAAAATATCTAGAGAGTAAAGGGGCCCTTGGGCATCATTTAGTCTAACTTCCACACTTTTTTTTTTTAATAGAGGACATAGTTGAAAATCTGTCAGGTGAAATCTATAGAGTCAAATTAGAACTCCACTTCTGAAACTCTTGGTTTATTTTTTTTACTATGCTATGGTCTTGAGAGATATTTGCCTTTTACTTGATTTTATTAATTATTAGTCTTCAAATATTTTCTGAATTTGTAAAATTGTATCTGATTCCCATCATTATTACTTCTCTTTCCTTTCTCAATTAAACTTGAATTAATTTATCAGCATATATGCTCTCTCTGCTCCTTGAGATTAAGGACAAATGTACCTTAATCTTTGTATTGTAGGGGCCTAACAGAAAGCCTTGCAGGCTTTTATAAACATTTTTTGAATTTGATAGATTTAAAAACAGGGGAAACTGTATGATAGTGTAATGGATTCTGAAGTGATCAGAATCGAAAATAAGTAACCCAGTCTAGTCTAGAAAACAAGAGTCCCACCTAGTTCTATGACTTCCTTTCTCCCTAACCCCTCTTCTCTCCCTTTCTCTGTTTCCTTTTGTTTCCTTAACTGTACCATGCAAATTTGGCTTGTCAAGTTTGCTTAACTTTTTGTGTGTCATGACTCACTTTAACAATCCACTGAAATCTAAGGAGTCCTTCTCAGAATAATGTTTTTAATGTACACACATTTTAGTTATAAAGGAAACCAATTATCCTAAAATACAGAAATCAAAATATTAAATGCCAAAATTCACAAACCCCAGATTAAGAATCCCTGTACCATATTGTTATTAATTTCCTTTAAAGTTCTAGTGTTTTATGTTTCATTTTTGCAACTCTAAAATTCTATGAGTCATCTGAAATTGTCTAAACATCCTGAGAGGAAAAGTGCTCTTATAATCATCTTCTTTATGTCTTTGGATCAATGCAACACCATTTAAATTATCTAGAAATAATTGTTTGTTCTTGGCCTCATGGTTAAGAATAGGTATGTAGTCTGATGATTAATTTAAAACTGATATATTTTATAGAAACCACTGCCAATTAGATGAACTGTCATAATCTTTCCACAAACTTGTTGCCATGAAGTTTCTTTTTCCAAAGGTTATAAAGGCTTCAGTTGAGAATAATTGAACCTGCAATATCAACACTTCAGTAAGCAGCTGAATATTGACAAAACCATCTAGAGATTTATCAGCTTTTAAAATATGTCATGGATTGTAGTTTGTGCCTAGACAGATACAAGAAATTTCTGGGCAAGAATTTCACACTTGGAATATAATGATATTGCCTCCATAAAGGTCATATTGTACAAATCTGATGGTATTTGGAATATTTATATTGTAACATCACATTTTAAAACAAAAACTGTAAAACTGAAGCTCAATTCCAAGAGGGAAACAGGAATAATAAGAGGATTAGGGACTATGTTTGACTTGGGTCTGTTGAAGGAAGTGGAAATGTTTAACTGGGAGAGGAATAGACTTGAGATAGGTAAAAAAGTCATTTTTAATATTTGAACATTTATTATGAGGAAGACATTTGATTTGAGTACTCTGCCACTAGCCATGATATGTTAAGGGGAAAAAAAGACCTAAAGGATCTATCATATTTAGTAGATATTTCATAGAAAAATGAGAGGATGACATGAATAAGTACATAATGAGTAGATGAGAAAGGATGAGTAGACTAGGATCTATTAGTTAGAGGAATAACCACATCAGTGACTCCACAGATCTTTGGACATATTAGAGCATCATACAAAAGATGACATAAATATATTCTTACATGGTCTCAGAAATAACAATATATAAAATTTGCAGAGAGAGAGAGAGAGAGAGAGAGAGAGAGAGAGAGAGAGAGAGAGAGAGAGAGAGAGAGAGATTTCAGTCCTATGTAAGATCACACTTCCCAGTGAAAGGAGAAATGTAAAAAGTGGAGATCTCCCTTAAACTAATTCTGCATTAATGAAAATCTTTAAATGAAATAAAATTCTTTCAATAAATAGTTCATTGCACTTTTTGATAATTTATGGACAATATTGTACCAGGTATGAATGGTGTAGTATTCATTGGATAAACTGACCTCTAAGATTGTTTTCATCTCTAAACATTTTATAGCTCTGTTGCAAACACAACCCTAGTATACTCAACACCCCAAAATTACTAAATGTCATAGATTTTCATTCTATGAATATATGTGCAAAATTATTTGTGTAGAGTGGAAAATCCATTGAGTTCAGAATGAATAATTCTTGTGTTCAAATTCTGTTTTTGCTCCAAAGGAACTATGTGATCTTGAATAAATTACTTCTTTTCTTAGACTAACTTCACAATGAAGGGATTAATTGTTGATATTTAAGTTCATTTTTAGTTCACATATTGCATGGCTAATAATTATTATTTTACAAAAAAAAAAAGAATTAGAGACTTCCAAGGCCATAATACCAACAAGGTGGAGGACTAGACATTTTCTTGGATCCACATGGTTTATCAACACTCTCAAGACCACAAATTATACACCAATGATAATGTATTTATTTTATCTAGTACATTAGGAACATAAAGGCAGGTTCAAGAACAACACCAACAACAAGAAACTCCTTGCCCTAACACCTACCTTGAATTCACTCAGAAACCTCTTTCTAAGAGGTTTTTTTAGAACTTATGAGGATGAATTGATCCACTGGCTTGCAACCAAACACAAAATCATACTCAAATTCCCATTTTCTCTATCTAGTGTCATGAAGAACCAAATCCTAAACCACAAAAACTTGCTGAAGTCTTGATAGCCAGTTCTACTGAAATGAATTCTGTATAGCAAAGGACCTCCGAAGCAGAATAGAATAACATAGGGAATAAGAGATGATTGGCCTTGAAATAAAAATATACTCCATATTCTGGCTCTCTCCAATTCTTTCAGGGTATTGGAGATGCAAACTGTGGACAGGAATTAGTCAGATTGTAATGTCACCAGAAGTACTATAGGATATTGGATGTAGGGGACTGTATGCATCTCTTCATGAAGGAAAGACTCAGCATTCCAACTGGGGTTAGTTAGTTCTGCCTCAAAAAAGATTATTTGGGGAAGAAATCTATGCTGGTAAACTGTGAATTGCCTGTGTGAGAGGAGACTAAAATACTTTGAGAATAATTCCCTAAGGAAACTGCCATTAAAGAGAGGAAGTCAGAAAATGAGCAATAGGGGAAGTATAATGAAAAAAAATGGTTGAAATTTACAAAGATCTCAAGGGAAATAGAATTTAGAAACTTTGTGTTTAGTAAACATTAACATTAACAGGAAAATGATATATGGCCTCCAGAATTTTATAAAAATCAAGTTTCTATGAATATAAGCTACAAAACAAAGAACACTTGATGAGGCAGATGAATTTGAAAAGTAATAATGCAGCAAATTGTTTTTGAGTGGCTTAAAAGAAAAATGATAATTATGGGAGTATATTTTTATGACATGCATAAGAAAAAAATAGGAGCATAGAAAACTTGGAATCTACAATAGTAACTCCAACCAAACAAATGATAGTATTTAAAGAGAAGTGAAGGCCAATCTAAAAGAAGAGAAGGAAAAAAAAAAAACAACACTAAAAGGATCATGTCATCTAGTCAAGAAAAAAATCTTGAAAATACAATATATAGAGGAAAAATAAAGATTATAGATCTACCAAAAGAAAATAAGTCAAAAACCCTCAACAGCACAATATAAAATAATAATTGCTATAACATAATGCAAGAAAACTGTTCAGACCTTCTGAACTCAAAAAATGAAATTACAATGGAAAAGGCCATAATCCACTTCAGGGTGAGAAAAGGCAAGAGGTGGGAGAGCATTCAAACAAAACAAACAAGACAAATAACCATACAAAAAGCAAGAAGATATTCCAAGATACGTTGTGGATAAATTTAACAAAAACAATAGATACTGCAAGGAATTCTGTAAGGAATTCAGGAAGAAAACCCTATAATATAAAGGAAAGAAAATGCAAATAACTCAAGACAATTTTAGCCACATCAGAAAAGTATGAAAGAGTGAGATATGTTCCAGAGAGCAATGGAGCTCAGAATGTAGCCTAGTGCATTGCCTCCTTTGCAAATCAGGGAGGCGGGGAATAAAAGAAAAAAGAAAAATAAATAATTACTCACAATCCAATAATAAAGAGGTGTTCAAAATATTATTTGATATAAATCTAAACCTGAAGAGATTATTTGCTTATTGAACACCTCACATAACCGGAATAAAAGAATAATGAATGAAACAGCCAAGAACAACAATAGAAATACAGCAGACATAGCAAAAACTGACTTTCTAGCAATTAGTAAGAAAAAAAAAGGTTAAGGTTAAGGTAACAGTGGAGAGATATGTCTGAAGCATTATTGCTAGAACCTTGATAGAATCAATGTAGTCATCATCTAATGAATAAATGTCTGGGGATATAAACAGTTCATGAAAGAAAAATTTCAAAAAATTAGCATTGAAGAATGTTCCATATTATTAATAGTAAGATAAATATAAATCAAGATAATCTTAAGAATTTTAACCCCTTAAAATTTGGCAAAAGTGACAAGAGAACTTGACCTACTCTATGTTTTAAGGGCTGTGGAATGATAGGTATGCTGATATATCGCTAGTAAAGCTGTGAGATGATATAACCATTTTGGAAAAAATAATTTGGAATTATGCAAATAAAGTGCTTAAAATGTCCGAACATTTAGAACCCGAGACTTTATTACTAGGCTTATATACCAAGGAAGTCATTGATAAGAAAGTTAATATTACATCAAAAATATTTATAGCAGCACTTTTTATTGATAGCAAAGAATTGGGGAAAACAGAGTTATTGATTAATCTATGGTTAAACAAATATAGCATATAAATTTATATAATATTCTGCTATAAGAAATGATCTCTGTGGTAAATTCAGAGAGTCATGGAAAGCTTTAAATATAAAGATGTGGAATGATGTAAAGGGAACCAAGAAAGCTATCACAATGATTTGCAATAATGTAAATGTAAAGAACAACTACATACAAATGAATCAAAATGTGACTGCAACCAAAGTATAAAGATAAAGCTTAAGTAGAATGGAAAGATATGAGAAGATACTGCCAACATACTGCTTTATGTAAGTGGGAAGTTCATATGTGTTATACATTGCACATCTTTTCGGACTTGTTCAATATATTAATAAATTATGATGATTTTTTTTTCCTTTTTCTTATTTGCATTTAAAAAAATCTATTTGTTACATAGAATAGTGCTCTGGGAAGTGAAGAATGATGGGGAAATAAAGCAAAGGCTGAAAGAAACAGAAATAATTAATGTCAGAGCCCAGACTGGAATCAAATTATTTCAACCCAACATCTATGTTCTTTCCACTATGCCATATTTTCTCTTAATAATAATGCTTCACAATTATAAGGTGGTTGAATGTTTATGATAGATTTTTCTTACATCCACCACTGATATTGATTTTGTAAATACTCTTTGTCTTTCATAAATGAAGAAATAAAGACTCAGAGGGGAAAGAAGCTTTTCTGACCAAAATAATAAGACAAATAATCACAAAAAATGTATGTGTATGGTTATATATGTGTATATATTTGCATATATTTGTGTATATATACATACACAGACATATATATGGGAATATATAAAAAATATATGCAAACATGCATACACATATTTGTGGTGTTGTGTACAACTTTTCCCACTGGGGTTTTCTTGGCAGAAAATAATAGAATGGTTTATCATTTCCTTCTCCAGATAATTTTACTTGTGAGGAAACTAAGGCAAAATAGGTAAATATATTTGCCGAGGGTCACATAATATTAAGTGTCTGAAGCCAGATTTGAACTGAGGAATGTGAGTCTTTCTAAATCCAAGCCAGCACTCTCCCCAGAATTTTTCAGCTACAATACAATATGTCTCAATAGTGAAGTATCTCTCATCTACCCCTACTACCTTGCATTTCCATTAGTTTAGTGACAATCTATTGTTTCCCAGAAAACTCTTCTCTTCTCCAGGCTAAGCATTCCTAATTCTTCTAAATGATCCTTATATAGTTAATGAATTGAATTAAAATTTAAGAAGCACCCACAAAAATAACCATTTGCCATTTTTAGCAGCATTTTTAAACTTTAAAGTTTAACATTTCTAATTGTTAAAGTATACTAAAAGAGCTAAACAATTAGAATTTTGCCATTCTTCATATGTGATAAATTTTATATTAATAGAATGGCTATGGCCTATGAGAACTATAAGCTGTTGTTTTTGATTTGTACTCAGAGAGATTTTAATCTCATTTACCATTCTCCAAAACTCTTTTGCATATAAATAAGGGGCCCCTAAAATTGATCTGTTTTGCTCAATTATAAAATGCCTCATTTTGAAGCCTCGGGGTAATTTATTATACAAAATCTGCAGTCAAGGAAGATGTACTGCATTATACTTAATCTTATCAAATTTCTGCTGATTTTTAATGACAATGCCTGTTTATCATAATTATTTTGAGTTGTCTAGGTTAATAAAATCAGGAGACCTATGCAGGACTCTAGCATTTTCAAATGTTAAACTTATTATTTATGTATGGTCATCAGATACCAGCTGTCCCTCATAAGACATACAAAGTTCCCCATTTTAGGACTCTTTCTACTGTCACGATTGCTCATGGCTTAGAGCTAGTATGTAAAATAAACTAATTATAAACTCAGCAACTTTTTGAAACTTCTAGAAACAATCTATTGCTGAACCCCAAATGGTACTAGAAAACAAACCAGTGATGATTATAAAATCTGGATAATAATTATTGATATTCTTCAATACTTCAAAAATTTTTTTGATTTTTTTCTTTTTTTAGAATTTTTAATTTTTAGAGTTATGTTGTTATTTGATGAAAAGTGAGCTACGTTTGAAATCAGAGGACATGAGTTCAAGTGTGACCTGAGCAAATCATTTGTATCTCAGTTTCTTATCTCTGTATTGAAGAGTGTAAACTTGTTCTGAAGTTTGTTGCTATTCTGTTGAATGGAATAGGTTGACTTTTCTCTTTGGTTTAATTATTGATTTTGTGGACTGCTGAAACTAAAAATATTATCACTCAGTGGCCAGATTTCTAGAGATGAGCCTCTCTCTAATAGCCAGGTCGGTGATCACATGAAAGGACTATAGTCCATTAGCAAGACTCATTTCAAAATCATTTCAACATGGAGAGACTTGTAGAGTTTGTGCTACATTGGCATAGCTTTAAAAACCTTGAGTTTCTGCCATTAGCATCAAGGTAGAATTTTAATGAAAGAAGAAAAATAATGATCATTAGTATATAGATTAAAGGAAATGCAGATATATAATGGAAATGAAAGAAGGTTGAATGGAGGGTTTGTCACAATATTTAATATTTAAAGGATGAAAGAAGGACTGGGCTTGTATTTTTTGGTCAGAGAAAGTGAAAGCATTACCTACATGCTGAAATAGCCCAGAGGCACAGTCAAATCTGTAATAAGGGAAAAAAACCTCTAATAATTAGTGATGCCCAAAAATGTAATAATGAGCTCCTTTAGGAGATGGCAAATTTCCTATTGCTAAAGATATACAAGCAGAGACTGAGTAAATAACCATTTGCTGGATATGTTTTAAAGATGTTTCCTGCCAGGAATGGTTAATTATCAATTTGAGTATACAATCATAGATTTAGACTAACCCACTTATTACAGATGAAAAAATTGAGGCCCAGAAAAATTGATTTTATAAAGGACAGTAGTAATGAAGAAAGGCAGTACTTAACAGAGAAGTATTTGAAACCATTCTCTTTTTTTAAAATCCTGCTTATCCAGAGTAAGTAATAAGGCAAATGTTCTCCAGTGACCTTTGGAATTCAAGATGTAAAAATGATGCAAGAAAAAATTAAGACAAAATCATGTGGGTGTAGGAAGGGTTATTAATTCTTATAATGACTGAGTTGAGTTTTAAAACAAACTGTCAGTTATGTTATATTCTTATTATTTAAAGAAATTTTAAAACAGTATTTTAATTTCCCCCAGGAAAATATCAAGAAGATATTTTCATTCTTTTTTGCAAGATTTTTTTCTTCTAATTTATTACCTTTCCCTCCTTCCCTCCTTCCTTCTTCCCTCCTTCCCATTTTCTTCTTCCAAAGATGGTGGGCAGTTTGATATAGTTTATACATGTGATACCATATAAAGCATATTTCCATATTACTTATAGTTATGAAAGAAACAGGTCAAAAGGGGAAAAAAGTATAAGAAAAGATGAAATAAGTGAAAAATTGCTTCTATCTGCATTCTGAGTCTATCAGTTATTTGACTGGTTATAAATAGCATTTTCCTTTATGAATGCTCTGTACTTGGCTGGGATCACTGTGTCTCTGAAAAGAGGAGAGTCAATTATAGTCTATCATCACACCACATTGCTGATACTGTGTACAATCTTTTCTTGCTTCTGCTCATTTTTCTTTACATCAGTTTGCACAAGTTTTTATTGGTTTTTCTGAAATCTGTTTCTTCATCATTTCTCATTGCACAATAGTATCCCATTATATTCATATAAAACAGCTTGTTCTACCATTCCTCATTTGAAGATATCCCCTCAGTTTTGAATATTTTGCCAGAATGAAAAAAGTCTGTTATACATGTTTTTCCACATGTAGGTCCTTTTCTTTTCTTTTCTTTCTTTCTTTTTTTCTTTCTTTCTTTCTTTTTTTTTTTTAGAATCTCTTTGCAATATTATCCTTGTTGTGGCACTGCTGGGTCAAAGAGTATGAAATGTTTGCTTGTCCTTTGTACATAATTCCAAATTGCTCTTCAGAATGTTTGTATCAGGTTAACAACACCACCAATAATTTATTAGTGTCCTTATTTTCCCAATGCTCCCCATCATTTATTACTTTCCTTTTTGCCATATTATCCAATATGATAGTTGTGAAATGGTATCTCATTATTTTTAATTTTGTATTTCTCCAATCAAAAGTGATTTAGAGTCCAGTTTCTTAAATTGTGGTTCATTATCCCATATAGAGTCTTGTAACTGAATAAAATTATTATTTATGATCAGTAAATGTTTGATTTTTATACCTATATTATATACTTATGTACTCAGGATCATGTAAAAGTTGTGGAGGTGAAAAGGGATAGTGAGTGGAAAATATTTAACAAGACTTGATTTAGAGCTCTTCTTCATATGCTAATAGTTAGTTTTGATTTGTTCATCTGAAAACTGCCTGTTCATATTCTTTCACCATATGTCTACTGGGGAATTATTTGTATTCTTATAAATTTGACTCTGTTCTCTATATATTTGAGAAAGGAGACTTTAACTTTTAATACATGCTATCAAGATTGTTTCTTAGCTTTTTGCTTTCCTTTAATTTTGTTTGCTTTGGTTTTGTTTGTACAAAAGATTTAAACAGTAGAATTAAATGTATTTATTTTGTATTTCACATTACTCTCTATCTCTTTTTTGATCATATATTTTCCTGATTCCCATAGGTCTGATAGTAGACTATTCCCTCCTCTTCTAATTTGCCTCTGATCTTACCCTTTATATCTAAATTATGTACACAGATTAAAGTTATCTTTGTATATGGTGTGAGATGTTGGTCTATATTTTGTGTTACATTGCTTTTCAATTTTGGTAGCAGTTTTTGTCAAGTAGTGACATCTTATCCCAAAAACTGGGGTCTCTGGATTTATCAAACACTAGGTCACTTTTGTCATTGATTATTGTGTTTTATGAACCAACTCTATGAAACAGACCCGCCACTATTTCTTAGCCAATGCAAATAGTTTGGATGATTACTGCATTATAATATAGTTTGATATGTGGTATTGATAGGCCACCCTTCTCCCTCCCTCCATTTAATTTTCTTGATATTCTTGAACTTTGGCTCTTCCTGATGAATTTTGTTGTTATTTTCTCTAGCTATGTAACAATCATTTTTGTAGTTTGATTGGTATGACACTGAATAACTAAATTCATTTAGATAAAGTTGTTAGATAGAATTAGCTAGAATTATTATATTGTCTAGGCTCACCCATGAGCAATCAGTATTTTCCCAGTTGTTTAGATCTATTTGTATTGAAAATGTTCTGTAATTTTTTCATATAGTTGATAGGTTTGTCTTGGCAAGTGGACTCTTACGTATCTTATATTGTTCACAATTATTTAAATGGAATTTCTCTTTCTAATACTTGCTACTGGGATCTGTGGGTCATCAAAACTGCTGATGATTAAGATGGATTTATCCTATATCCCACAACTTTGCTAAAGTTGTTAATTATTTTAAGTAATTTTTCAGTTGATGCACTGGGATTCCCTAAGTATGTGATCTCTAAGTATTTGCAAATAATGATAGTTTTTTTCCTCATTCAAGCCTTTTAAAAATTCCTTTGATTTCTTTTTCTTCTACTATTGCTGAAGTAATATTTCTAGTTATAATGGTGATGACGATATTGGTGATGATGATACTGGACATCCTTGATTCACCCTGATCTTACAAGGAAGGCATTGATCCATCCCTTTTACAGTTGTTTATTGATCATTCTAGATAGATATTGTTCATCATTTTAAGGAACACTCCCTTTATTTTTATGTTCTCTAGTGTTTCCAAAAAAGAATGAGTGCTATTTATTTTCAAAAGTATTTTCAGCATCTGTTGGCTTTCCCATTGAAATGACAATTATATTGATGGCTTTCCCAATACTGAACCAACTTTGCATACCTGGTATAAATCCTACGTAATCATAGAGTATCATCCTTATGATATAATGTTGTAATCATCTTGATAGTATTCTGTTTAAAAAGTTTGCATGAGTATCCATTCAAAAAATAGTCTATAATTTCCTTTCCCTGCTTAAACTCTTCTTTATATGTATCAGGACCATATTTGTATCATAAAAGGAGTTAGATAGAGTTAATTCTTTGCCTATTTTTTCAAAGGGTTTATATACTATTGAATAAATTGTTCTTTAAATGTCCAGTATGTAGAAGGCTGGAACTCTGGAGAAGTAAACTTAAAACAAGGATACTTACAATAAGGTATTAACTCAGTGGAATTGAAGAGATGATGGTTCTTTAGTTCACATATATACTTAGTACTTATTATGGTGATGTAATGGTCTTCTAGTTCACACATACTTAGTATGCTGTAATGATGTAATTGTAATAGAGTAGTTAAGGGCTGAGAGGACTGGAAATGAGACGTTCCCTTTTTGACCATTCTCTTGGTGGCTCTCCTGCCTCCTGCACTACTCCACTGAGATCAAGGCTGGTCCTGAGGTCCTTCAGAAAGCTAGCCCGAACATTACACCAGTATAATTCACATAAACACATATGGTCCTGGAATTTTTTTCCTATGAAACTTGTTAATCACTTGTTTATTTATTTTTTGCTAAGAAGGGGCCACTTAAGGATTTCTATTTCCTGATTTGTTACTCGAGATAACATTTTTGCAAATACTCATTAATTTTGCTCAGATTGTCAGATTTGTTGGAATCTAATTGGCCAATAAATTTCCTAATGCTTCCTTTAATTTCTTCTTCATTGGTAGTAACTTTACCCTTTTCATTTTTGGTACTGGATATTTCTTGTTCTTGTTCTTGTTTTTATTCTAGTTCTTCTTCTTCTTCTTCTTCTTCTTCTTCTTCTTCTTCTTTTCCTCTTCCTTCTTTGTTCTCAAAGCAGTTTAGAATTCACATTCTTAAAGTAGAAGCAAAGCAAATTACAAGAAGTAACAGACAAAACTATTCTAGTAGGGAAACTCAATTGTCCCCCTCTCAGAACTAAATAAATCCAACAACAACAACAACAACAAAAACACAGGAAAGAAACCACATTAATCTTAACTTTGATTTTCAGGATTTCTAATTTGGTGCTCAGTTGAGGACTGTTAATTTGTTTTAGCTCAAACAACATAAATTTAATTGCATATTCAATTTATTGATCTTTTCTCATTTTATTGATACAGGAATTTAAACTAATACATCTTCCCCTAAGTAACGCTTTGGTTGAATACTATAAATTTTAGCATGTTGCCTTATTGTTGTCATTTTTTTAATGAATATATATTTACCATTGATATTACTCCACTGCTTTGGTATCTTTTAGCAACATATAATTTCTTTCAATATCATTTATTTAGCTCTACTTTTGCCTTTACTTTGTCTGAGATCAAGATTAATATACCCACCTTTATTTTTTTAGCTTCAGCTAAAGCATAATAGATTTTGTTCTGATCTTATTTTTAGTCTCTGTATTTCTCTCTGCTTTAACTGTGTTTTTTGTAACAGCCTTTGATACTATCTGTTATGAGGGCTAATGGAAAATTATATCAAAATTCGATTGCTCTGGAGAAGTTCATCAATATAGTATGTCAATATCATTATAGCATGCTTGCCTGGGTTCTGGAAAATGGACAATGATCTCTAGCTTTCCTAGTAACCACCAGAATGAAACAAGTCTGTGTGCTTGCTCCTATGCTTGTAAATTCTTCAATTTGAAAAAACTACAAACCAAAACCAAAGTGAAGAAAGTGTTGGTACATGATATTTTGTTTGCAAATAAATGTGAACTCGATGCAGTTTCCAAAACAGAGAGGCAACAAAATATGGATCAATTTTTTGCTGCTTGTGTTAATTTTAGCCTAACAAATAACGTCTTGAAAACAGACATTCTCCATCACCAGCACAAAACCATCAACATGTAAACCATCAATTATAATAAATGATGAAGTTTTGAATTCTGTGGATAAGTTCATTTATCTTGACAGTATACTTTTCAGGGATGTGCACATATCAATAATGAGATTGACACACACATTTCTAGAGCTTGTTCAGTGTTTGGTAGGGTCCAAAGGAAGAGGAGAGATATTAGACTTATTACCAAACTCAAGGTCTACTAAACCATTATGCTGACCTCATTATTGTATGCCTATAAAACCTGGATAACATATTAGCATCAAGTCATGAAACTGAATCTTTTACATTTGAATTGTCTTTAGAAGATTTTGAAGATATCCTGGCAGGCTAAGATAACAGATATTGAGGTCTTTTCTTGAACTAAACTTCCAAGCATTCAAACTATTGCAGAGACACAAATCCATTGATCTAGTGATATTGTTTGAATGCCAAATGTACACTTGCCAAAAAAAATATTTTATGGAGAACTCATACAAGGCAAGCACTCACAAGGCAGTCAGAAGAAGCAATACGAAGACACTCTTAAGGTATCTCTTAAGAACTTTAAAATAAATTGTGTGACATGGCAGACACTGGCATAGGACTGCCCAGCATGATATGCCCTCTTCAGAAAAGGTGCAGTGCTCTATGAGCAAAGCAGAATTGAATTGTCCCAAAGAAAATGTGAGATAAGCAAAATTAGAGAAACTACCCCAAAAGTTCATATGGATTATTTGTGTCTGGCCTGTGGCAGAGCATTCTGAGCTAACATTAGTTTGATCAGTCAGTCTGACACACTGTAACTTGATTCCAATGTGGTGATGTCATTTTGATCTTCTTCAAAAACAAAAGACAAGTGTATTCCTCTTTCTCATGTTGTCACATATATATATATATATATATATTCTTTCTTTCTTTCTTTCTTTCTTTCTTTCTTTCTTTCTTTCTTTCTTTCTTTCTTTCTTTCTTTCTTTTTTTGTTTTTGTTCATAAGGAAGGAATGGGAATGTCTTTCCCTTTGTGATTAGTTAATTCTTTCAATACATATTTTGCCCTCTGGTTCTAGGACATCAGGTCAGTTTTCCTTGATAATTTATTGGAGATGTCCTTTTTATTATGGCTTTCAGGTAGTTTAATGATTCTGATATTCTCTACCTCGGATCTATTTTCCAGGTAAATTATTTTTCACATGAGGTATTTTATATTATCTTTTATTTTTTCATTATTTTCAATTTGTTTGATTCTTAATATCTCAGAGAGTCATTAGATTCCACTTTCTGTTTTTTTTTTAAATTGTTGCTTTCCTCAGTTAACTTTTGTGATTTCTTTTCAGTTTGGCCCACTCTTTAAGACCCTATTATCTTTAGTGGATTTTTGCATTTCCATTTCCATTTGTTCAATTCTACTTTTTTTTTTTTTTTTTTTTTTTTTTTTTTTTTATAATAAATTTTATTTTATTTAATAATAACTTCGCATTGACAGAATCCATGCCAGGATAATTTCTACACGACATTATCCCTTGCAATCACTTATGTTTCGTTTTTTCCCCCTCCCTCCCTCCTCCCCCCCCCAGGATGGCAAGCAGTCCTATATATGCTAAACATGTTGCAGTATATCCTAGATACAATACATATTTGCAGAACCAAACAGTTCTCTTGTTGCACAGGGAGAATTGGATTCAGAAGGTAAAAATAACTCGGGAAGAAAATCAAAAATGCAAATAGTTCACATTCATTTCCCAGTATTCCTTCTTTGGGTGTAGCTGTTTCTGTCCATCATTTCTCCAATGAAACTCAGTTAAGTCTCTTTGTCAGAGAAATCCACTTCCATCAGAATACATCTTCATACAATATCGTTGTCGAAGTGTATAATGATCTCCTTGTTCTGCTCATCTCACTTAGCATCAGTCCATGTAGGTCTCTCCAAGCCTCTCTGTATTCATCCTGCTGGTCATTCCTTACAGAGCAATAATATTCCATAACATTCATATACCACAATTTACCCAGCCATTCTCCAATTGATGGGCATCCATTCATTTTCCAGTTTCTAGCCACTACAAACAGGGCTGCTACAAACATTTTGGCACATACAGGTCCCCTTCCCTTTTTTATTATCTCTTTGGGGTATAAGCCCAATAGAAACACTGTTGGATCAAAGGGTATGCACAGTTTGATAACTTTTTGGGCATAATTCCAGATCGCTCTCCAGAATGGCTGGATTCGTTCACAACTCCACCAACAATGCATCAATGTCCCCGTTTTCCCGCATCCCCTCCAACATTCATCATTGTTTTTTCCTGTCATCTTAGCCAATCTGACAGGAGTGTAGTGATATCTCAGAGTTGTCTTAATTTGCATTTCTCTGATCAATAGTGATTTGGAACACTCTTTCATGTGAGTGGTAATAGTTTCAATTTCTTCATCTGAAAATTGTCTGTTCATATCCTTTGACCATTTATCAATTGGAGAATGGCTTGATTTTTTATAAATTTGAGTCAGTTCTCTATATATTTTGGAAATGAGGCCTTTATCAGAACCTTTAATTGTAAAGATGTTTTCCCAGTTAGTTACTTCCCTACTAATCTTGTTTGCATTCGTTCTGTTTGTACAAAGGCTTTTTAATTTGATATAATCAAAATTTTCTATTTTGTGATTGGTAATGGTCTCTAGTTCATCTTTGGTCACAAATTTCTTTCTCCTCCACAAGTCTGAGAGATAAACTATCCTATGTTCCTCTAATTTATTTATAGTCTCGTTCTTTATGCCTAGGTCATGGACCCATTTTGATCTTATCTTGGTATGTGGTGTTAAGTGTGGGTCCTTGCCTAATTTCTGCCATACTAATTTCCAGTTATCCCAGCAGTTTTTATCAAATAATGAAATCTTATCCCAAAATTTAGAATCTTTGGGTTTGTCAAACACTAGATTGCTATAGTTGACTATTCTGTCTTGTGAACCTAACCTTTTCCACTGATCAACTAATCTATTTCTAAGCCAATACCAGATGGTTTTGGTGACTGCTGCTTTATAATATAATTTTAGATCAGGTACAGCTAGACCACCTTCATTTGATTTTTTTTTCATTAATTCCCTTGAGATTCTCGACTTTTTATTGTTCCATATGAATTTTGTTGTTATTTTTTCTAAATCATTAAAATATTTTCTTGGAAGTCTGATTGGTATAGCACTAAATAAATAGATTAGTTTAGGGAGTATTGTCATCTTTATTATATTTGCTCGGCCTATCCAAGAGCACTTAATATTTTTCCAATTATTTAAGTCTGACTTTATTTGTGTGAAAACTTTTTTGTAATTTTGCTCATATAATTCCTGACTTTCCTTTGGTAGGTAGATTCCCAAATATTTTATGCTATCAACAGTTATTTTGAATGGAATTTCTCTTTGTATCTCTTGCTCTTGGATTTTGTTGGTGGTGTATAAGAATGCTGAGGATTTATGGGGATTTATTTTGTATCCTGCTACTTTGCTAAAATTATGAATTATTTCTAATAGCTTTTTAGTAGAATCTCTGGGGTTTTCTAGGTATACCATCATATCATCTGCAAAGAGTGATAGTTTGGTTTCCTCATTGCCTACTCTAATTCCTTTAATCTCTTTCTCGACTCTTATTGCAGAGGCCAGTGTTTCTAATACAATATTGAATAATAATGGTGATAGTGGGCAACCTTGCTTCACTCCAGATCTTACCGGGAAAGGTTCCAGTTTTTCCCCATTGCATATGATGCTTACTGAAGGTTTAAAATATATGCTCCTAACTATTTTAAGGAAAAGTCCTTTTATTCCTATGCTCTCAAGTGTTTTTATTAGGAATGGCTGTTGGATTTTATCAAATGCTTTTTCTGCATCTATTGAAATGATCATATGGTTTTTGTTTGGTTGGTTGTTGATATAGTCAATTATGTTAATAGTTTTCCTAATATTGAACCAGCCCTGCATTCCTGGTATAAATCCTACTTGGTCATAGTGTATTATCCTGGGGATGATTTTCTGTAATCTTTTTGCTAATATTTTATTTAAGATTTTAGCATCAATATTCATTAGGGAGATTGGTCTATAATTTTCTTTCTCTGTTTTCAGCCTACCTGGTTTAGGTATCAGTACCATATCTGTGTCATAAAAGGAGTTTGGTAGGACTCCTTCAATCCCTACTTCTTCAAATAGTTTATTTAGCATTGGAGTTAATTGATCTTTAAATGTTTGATAGAATTCAGATGTAAATCCATCTGGTCCTGGGGTTTTTTTCTTAGGGAGTTGATTGATAGTTTGTTCTATTTCTTTTTCTGAGATAGGAGTGTTTAGGATATTTACTTCTTCCTCTGTTAGTTTAGGTAAGCTATATTTTTGGAGGTATTCTTCTATTTCATTTAAGTTGTCGAATTTATTGGCGTAAAGTTGGGCAAAGTAACTCCTAATTATTGCTCTAATTTCCTCTTCGTTAGTGGTGAGTTCTCCCTTTTCATTTTTAAGACTAACAATTTGATTTTCCTCTTTCCTTTTTTTAATCAGATTTACTAAGGTTTGTCTATTTTGTTGGTTTTTTCATAGAACCAACTCTTAGTTTTATTAATCAATTCAATAGTTTTTTTACTTTCAATTTTATTGATCTCTCCTTTTATTTTTTGAATTTCAAGTTTAGTGTTTGATTGGGGGTTTTTAATTTGTTCCTTTTCTAGCATTTTTAGTTGCAAGCCCAATTCATTGACCTTCTCTTTCTCTATTTTATACAAATAGGCCTCTAGAGATATGAGATTTCCCCTTATTACCGCTTTGGCTGCATCCCATACATTTTGGTATGATGTCTCATTATTATCATTTTCTTGGATGAAGTTATTAATTATGTCTATAATTTGCTGTTTCACCCAATCATTCTTTAGTATGAGATTATTTAGTTTCCAATTATTTTTTGGTCTACTTTCCTGTGGCTTTTTATTGAATGTAATTTTCAATGCATCATGGTCTGAAAAGGATGCATTCACTATTTCTGCCTTACTGCATTTGAGTTTGAGGTTTTTATGTCCTAATATATGATCAATTTTTGTATAAGTTCCATGAACTGCTGAAAAGAAGGTGTACTCCTTTCTGTCCCCATTACATTTTCTCCAGAGATCTATCATATCTAATTTTTCTAGTATTCTATTTATCTCTTTGACTTCTTTCTTATTTATTTTGTGGTTTGATTTATCTAATTCTGAGAGTGCAAGGTTGAGATCTCCCACTATTAAAGTTTTACTGTCTATTTCTTCTTGCAGCTCTCTTAATTTCTCTTTTAGGAATTTAGATGCTACACTACTTGGTGCATATATATTTAATATAGATACTTCTTCATTATTCATTCTACCCTTTAGCAAGATATAGTGCCCTTCCTTATCTCTTTTGATTAGATCAATTTTTGCTTTAGCTTGATCTGAGATCAGGATGGCTACCCCTGCTTTTTTGGCTTCACCTGAAGCATAGTAGATTTTGCTCCAACCTTTTACCTTTAACCTGCATGTATCACCCCGCTTCAGGTGTGTTTCCTGTATACAACATATTGTAGGATTCTGGCTTTTAATCCATTCTGCTAACCGCTTCCTCTTTATAGAGGAGTTTACCCCGTTCACATTTATGGTTAAAATGACCAATTCTGTATTACTTGCCATCTTGTTAACCCCGGTTTATGCTTTTCTCCCTTCTTACTCCCTTACCCCCTCCCTTACCCCCCTTCCCAGTATTAAGCTTGTGAGCTCCCCTTGCTTCTCACAGCCCTCCCTTTTTCAGTATCCCTCCCCCCCCTTAGAGTTCCCCCCCCCCCAACTTACCCCTTTCCCTCCCAGTTACCGTATTCCCTTCCACTTAGCTTATTCCTTCCTTTTTCACTTCTCCCTTCTCACTTTTCAATGAGGTGGGAGAAGTTTCACCATAGAATGAATATGTCTAAAATTCTTCTCTTACTGCCAATTCTGAAAGCAGTAAAATACTCACTATTTTCATTCCTCTCCATTCTTTCTCTCAGATTTACTAGGTTTTCTTTGCCTCTTCATGAAATGTAGTACCCCCACTTTCCCTTTTTTCTAGTACAATGTCCTTTCCACAACTAGTTTCTAGAACAAGGTATACATGTATTCTTTATACATCTTTACAGCCGAAATATAGTTCCCAAGATTAATCTTTACCTTTTTAGATTTCTCTTGAGTTCTGTGCTTGTAGATCAAATTTTTTGTTAAGTTCTGGCTTTTTCATCAGAAATAGATGAAATTCGCTTATTTCGTTGAATGTCCATCTTCTTCCCTGGAAAAAGATGCTCAATCTCGCTGGGTAAGTTATTTTTGGTTGCATACCAAGTTCCTTAGCCTTTCGGAATATCATATTCCAGGCCCTTCGATCCTTTAATGTGGATGCTGCCAGATCCTGGGTGATCCTTATTGTGGCTCCTTGATACTTGAATTGGGTTTTTCTAGCCGCTTGCAGTATTTTTTCCTTTGCCTGAGGGTTCTGGCATTTGGCCACTATATTCCTTGGTGTTTTGATTTTAGGATCCCTTTCAGTAGGGGATCGATGAATTCTTTCAATGTCTATTTTACCTTCTGTTTCTATGACTTCTGGGCAGTTCTCTTTGATAATTTCCTGGAAGATAGTGTTCAGGCTTTTTTTTTCATCATACTTTTCTGGAAGTCCGATGATTCTCAGGTTGTCTCTCCTGGATCTGTTTTCCAGGTCTGTTGTCTTCCCCAGAAGGTATTTCACATCCTTTTCCATTGTTTGATTTTTTTGGATTTGCTTGACTGATTCTTCTTGTCTCCTCGAGTCATTCAATTCCAATTGTTCGACCCTGATTTTCAGTGAGGTATTTTCTTCACTCACTTTTTTAAGATCTTTTTCTAATTGTCCAATTGAGTTCTTTTGTTCTGTGGAATTTTTTTCCATTTCGCCAATTTTGTTTTTTAGAGAGCTGTTTTCTGTTTCCAGTTCACTAATCCTATTTTTCAAGGATTTGGTTTCTTTATCCACTCTCTCTTTAACTGACTTCTCCAGGCTCTTTTGCCAAGCCTCCCTCTCCTTTTTCAGAGCCTCCCTCTCCTTTTCCCATTTTTCTTCTAGCTCCCTTGTGAGAGCCTTTTTAATTTCCTCCATGAGATTCATCTGTGCTGAGGGACATAAGGTCTCTTCCTTCGGGGATTCACCTGGGGACTGTTTGTTTTTAGTCTCCTCAGGGTTTGGAGTCTGCTCTTTATCTGTATAAAAGCTGTCCAGGGTTAAATTCTTTTTCAGTTTCTTGCTCATTCTGTCTATTTATCAAAGACAAACTATCAAAGAAACAGAAGGAAAAAAAAACCCCTTGAATGGAGGCTGCTTTCTTTGGGGGAGGGGCAGGGTATTCGTGAGGCACAGGTCCTACTGTGCTATGGCGCCTGCGCACTGAGATCCGAGCGCTCTGAGATCCGAGCGGGTTAAGACACTGTGGGGGAGGGGTGGCCAGGTCCCGAGAAACTCCAGCTGTCCGGGATTGTATTCTTCACCCCCGGTGTTTTTAGCTTCTCTGCTGGGCTGCTGACTTGCTCCTATAGCAAAGCTCTCACCGCAGAGACGGCTGCGATCGCGTCCTACCACCTCTCCGCTCCACCGGTTCTGAGCTGCTATCTGTGCTTTGGTTGCCGCTGCTGCCCGCAGACTGCTTCCAAATACCGTCCCCGCCCTCGCGCAAAAACAGACCTTTCTTGACGAGTCTCAAGGATGGTTTCTCTTGGTAAGTAATTGTATGGTTTTTTTTCAGTCGAGCATTAATTCAGAGGCATGAAATGAAATGAATAGTGAGAGAAAAACACGGAGATTACACAGAAGTGTATTTCCTCTCCGCCATCTTGGCCGGAAGTCCCCTCCCATCCAATTCTACTTTTTAAAACAGTTTTCCAAGTTGTTGACTCTTTTTCATAATTTTCTTGAATCACTTGCATTTATTTTCCTAATTTTTTTTCTACCTCTCTTATATGATTTTATTTTGCTGAGGCAATTGAGATTTAGTGACTTGCCCAGGGTCACACAGTTAGGAAATGTTAAATGTCTAAGAGCAGACTTGAACTCAGGTCTTTCTGATTTCAGGGCTTCTGCTCTATTCACTGTACCACCTAGCTACCCCTCTTATTTAATTTTTAAGCTGATTTTTGAACTCTTCCATGAGTGCTTTCTGGACTTGAGACCACTTCTCATTCATATTTATTTTTCTTTCCATTGATGTTTTGAAATTGTTATCCTTATCTGATTTTGTGTCTTGGTCTTCCCTCTCACTACAATAACTTTGTATGGACAGATTCTTCTTGTTATTATCTTTTTTGCCACCTCCCCTCTTGAATTTCTTTCTTTTTTTAAACTTGAATTCTGCTCTCTGGTTGGAAAGAGACTGTCCCAGCTTCAGACTTCTTGTGCTAGTGGTACAGGACCTAAGTGTTTATATGGTGCTGAACTAATGTTGGTCTTTGGGCATGGGGACCCTTAAGTCTTGTGCTGGTTGACAGGATGAGGTGAGGATTCCGTGGTGCTGTTGGAGGTGTAGGGATCTGACAGCTTAGGTAGTGCTCATCCAAGGTATTAGCAGTAGTATCTGACAAGTGCTGAGGCCAGGTGGTGCCTTAATGTATTTCCCTGGAACTACATTGAAACACTTCATGGTTTGGACTCTGAAGAATACCTATTTGGCTTTAGCTACTTGGAGGATGTGTTATTCTTGCAGCTTAAATCTCCAGGTTGCCCTGGTTTTGCTAAGGTAGGTGGGATATCTAGCACTGGCATTTGTGTATTCCACCATTCCAGGGGACAGGATGTTCTGCTGATTTGTTGAGGTGGGGCTTGCTACTAACTCAATGAGAAGATTCTTGTCTTAAAATTCATTTTTTCTCATCCTTACCAGAATTAGAGGGTCCTTTCCTGCTGAGTCTCCTGCACCAAAAAATTCTTTCACTCTATCTCTGCTGGGTCTGTTGCTCTAGAACCTGTGTTGAGGCACTATTTCATGGTTTCCCAGAGATGAATATGGGAGTGTGACAGCTATTCATTGCTTACTCTTGACAGCTGGATGTCAGAATCTCTAGCAAACTGTTCTAATAATTACTTTGGCTAACTAGGCAATAAGTAACTGTTTTGAAGCCACTTGTATAGATAATAAATTCTTGTGTCATTTAAATATCAGCAACTTAGGGGAAATCTCAGATTGATCTACCCTAGTTACAACTCTACTGAGCAGATGCTCAGAAATGAGTTGAACAAGATGGCCTTTGAGATCTGTCACTTCTAATTTTGAAATTCTTTGATTCTGTAATTCTTATTAGGTGCTCTTTGTACATCTATTGACAGTTTGAGTCATTTGAGAAAGGTACGAATATTTAGTTCAAACAGTCTTTTAGCGCTTGTCAAAATGTGTTTTAATTCCTATAAAGGTGTTTAATTGTACTTAGCAAGACTAAAATAAGGTTTATCTTTTTTCCAAGTTGTTAGCATTATTCTGTATGGCTTATAAATCAGTACCCTTGAAATTATCTTCTTTTCATATTTCTCATAGAATTAAAACAATCTATTATATATGCATACCATCATTTATCCAGTCATTTCCTATTATTAATGACTTCCTTAGTTTCCCTTTTTTGTGTACTACAAATAGACCTACTATTAATACTTTTGAATGTTCTGATACATCTTTTCATTCTTAGATCTTCTGGTGGTTTAAGTCTGATTTTGGGCAGAATTATAAATGCTTTGAAAATTATATAAATACTGTCAATGTCTCTCTTCACTTTCTTGACTTCTACAGGTTTGTGTGGCCTTGCTCTCTCAATTCATCTCCTATGAATTTTCCTTTCTTTCTCAGTTGCATCTACTGGATCTTCATTCAATTCATTTCTATTAACTATGAGGGGTTCCCTAAGAATGTGTCCTGGAAACTTTTCTCTTTTTTTCTATATATTATTTTACTTGGTCTCATCCACTATCAAAAATTCAATGTTCTTTTCAATGAACAAATTTCAGATTTATTTATCAAACTCTAATCTCACTCCAGATCACCAGATTCAATCTCAAATTATCAATAGGATATCTCAAAGTAAATATTCTATAGACATTTTAAACTCACCAAGTTGAAAACTGAACTCATTTATCCCCAAAAGCTCTCATAGTTACTATTGTTGTTAAGGGGACCACCATTTCCCCATTCCCCCAGGTTTGAAATCTTGGTATCATGCTCAATTTCTCACATTCCCTTAACCTCTACATATAACTAATTATCAAATCTTGTCTATACTCTTATTACATTTCTTGCATCCACCCTCTTCTTTCCTCTGATATTGCCACTACCTTAATAAAAAGGCAAACTACAATAAGAACCTCCATTTTTTCTCTTTTCACTCTCTTCTTATTCCTTACAGTCTGGTTTCTGACATTATCATTCCATCAAAACTGTTATTTTCAAAATATCTAATAATCTCTTAGTTGCCAATCAAACCTCATTCTTCTTGACCCTTCTTCAGCCACTGACACTATTGATTTTCCTTTCCTTCTTGATATTTTTTTTCTACTCTGGATTTTTGAAGCACTATTTCCCCTAATTTCCTTCTTACTTACTTTCTCAAGCATTTTCAGTGTCTTTTGCTGAATCCTCATCCAGATTACATATCCTAACTTTAGGTGTTCTCTAGGGATCTGTCCTGGGACCTCTTCTCTTCTTCCACTAAATTACTTCACTCAGTGATAGATTTCAGTTGCCTTTGGATGGATTTAATGATCATCTTTATGCTGAAAAATTTCAGATCTACCTATCCTGCTCCAATATCTCTGTTAATCTTCAATATCTCATTGCTAATTGTGTTAAAACATCTTAAGCTGACTTCCGGCCAAGATGGCGGAGAGGAAATACACTGCTGTGTAACCTCCGTGTTTTTCTCTCACTATCCATTTCATTTCATGCCTCTGAATTAATGCTTGACTGAAAAAAAACATACAATTACTTACCAAGAGAAACCATCATTGAGACTTGTCAAGAAAGGTCTGTTTTTGCGCGAGGGCGGGGACTGTATTTAAATCGGAAGCAGACTGTGGGCAGCAGCTGCAGCGAGAGCACAGATAGCAGCTCAGAGCCGAGTAGAGTGGAGAGGGGGTAGGGCGTGATCGCAGCCGTCTCTGCGGGGAGAGCTTTGCTACAGGATTAGATACTTTGATCCGGCAGCAAGTCAGCAGCCCAGCAGAGAAGCTAAAAACACCGGGAGTGAAGAATACAACCCCAAACAGCTGGAGTCTCTCGGGACCTGGCCACCCCTCCCCCACAGTGTCTCAGAGCGCAGGCGCCATAGCACAGTAGGACCTGTGCCTCACAATACCCTGCCCCTCCCCCAAAGAAAGCAGCCTCCATTCAAGGGTTTTTTTTTTCTTTCTTCTGTTTCTTTGATAGTTTATCTTTGATTATTAGACAGAATGAGCAAGAAACTGAAAAAGACTTTAACCCTTGACAGCTTTTATACAGATAAAGAGCAGACTCCAAATCCTGAGGAGACTAAAAACAAACAGTCCCCAGGTGAATCCCCAAAGGAGGAGATCATATGTTCCTCAGCACAGATGAATCTCATGGAGGAAATTAAAAAGGCTCTCACAAGGGAGCTAGAAGAAAAATGGGGAAAGGAGAGGGAGGCTCTGCAAAAGGAGAGGGAGGCTTGGCAAAAGAGCCTGGAGAAGTCAGTTAAAGAGAGAGTGGATAAAGAAACCAAATCCTTGAAGAATAGGATTGGTGAACTGGAAAACAAAATTGGCGAAATGGAAAAAAATTCCACAGAACAAAAGAACTCAATTGGACAATTAGAAAAAGATCTTAAAAAAGTGAGTGAAGAAAATACCTCACTGAAAATCAGGGTCGAACAATTGGAATTGAATGACTCGAGGAGACAAGAAGAAGTCAAGCAAATCCAAAAAAATCAAACAATGGAAAAGAATGTGAAATACCTTCTGGGGAAGACAACAGACCTGGAAAACAGATCCAGGAGAGACAACCTGAGAATCATTGGACTTCCAGAAAAGCATGATGAAAAAAAGAGCCTGGACACTATTTTCCAGGAAATTATCAAAGAGAACTGCCCAGAAGTCATAGAAACAGAAGGTAAAATAGACATTGAAAGCTGAAAGGGATCCTAAAATCAAAACACCAAGGAATATAGTGGCCAAATGCCAGAACCCTCAGGTGAAGGAAAAAATACTGCAAGCGGCTAGAAAAACCCAATTCAAGTATCAAGGAGCCACAATAAGGATCACCCAGGATCTGGCAGCATCCACATTAAAGGATCGAAGGGCCTGGAATATGATATTCCGAAAGGCTAAGGAACTTGGTATGCAACCAAAAATAACTTACCCAGCGAGATTGAGCATCTTTTTCCAGGGAAGAAGATGGACATTCAACGAAATAAGCGAATTTCATCTATTTCTGATGAAAAATCCAGAACTTAACAAAAAATTTGATCTACAAGCACAGAACTCAAGAGAAATCTAAAAAGGTAAAGATTAATCTTGGGAACTATATTTCGGCTATAAAGATGTATAAAGAATACATGTATACCTTGTTCTAGAAACTAGATGTGGAAAGACATTGTACCAGAAAAAAGGGAAAGTGGGGGTACTACATTTCATGAAGAGGCAAAGAAAACCTAGTATATCTGAGAGAAAGAATGGAGAGGGATGAATATAGTGAGTATTTTACTGCTTTCAGAATTGGCATTAAGAGAAGAATTTTAGACATATTCAATCTATGGTGAAACTTCTCCTACCTCATTGAAAAGTGAGAAGGGAAAAGTGAAAAGGGAAGGAATAAGCTAAGTGGAAGGGAATACGGTAACTGGGAGGGAAAGGGGTAAGTTAGGGGGGGAATTCTAAGGGGGGGAAGGGATACTAAAAAAGGGAGGGCTGTGAGAAGCAAGGGGAGCTCACAAGCTTAATACTGGGAAGGGGGGTAAGGGAGTAAGAAGGGAGAAAAGCATAAACCGGGGTTAAGAAGATGGCAAGTAATACAGAATTGGTCATTTTAACCATAAATGTGAACGGGGTAAACTCCTCTATAAAGAGGAAGTGATTAGCAGAATGGATTAAAAGCCAGAATCCTACAATATATTGTTTACAGGAAAGACACCTGAAGCGGGGAGATACATGCAGGTTAAAGGTAAAAGGTTGGAGCAAAACCTACTATGCTTCAGGTGAAGCCAAAAAAACAGGGGTAGCCATACTGATCTCAGATCAAGCTAAAGCAAAAATTGATCTAATCAAAGAAGGGCACTATATCTTGCTAAAGGGTAGACTGAATAATGAAGAAGTATCTATATTAAACATATATGCACCAAGTAGTGTAGCATCTAAATTCTTAAAAGAGAAATTAAGAGAGCTGCAAGAAGAAATAGACAGTAAAACTATAATAGTGGGAGATCTCAACCTTGCACTCTCAGAATGAGATAAATCAAACCACAAAATAAATAAGAAAGAAGTCAAAGAGATAAATAGAATACTAGAAAAATTAGATATGATAGCTCTCTGGAGAAAATGTAATAGGGACAGCAAGGAGTACACCTTCTTTTCAGCAGTTCATGGAACTTATACAAAAATTGACCATATATTAGGACATAAAAACCTCAAACTCAAATGCAGTAAGGCAGAAATAGTGAATGCATCCTTTTCAGACCATGATGCATTGAAAATTACATTCAATAAAAAGCCACAGGAAAGCAGACCAAAAAATAATTGGAAACTAAATAATCTCATACTAAAGAATGATTGGGTGAAACAGCAAATTATAGACATAATTAATAACTTCATCCAAGAAAACGATAATAATGAGACATCATACCAAAATGTATGGGATGCAGCCAAAGCGGTAATAAGGGGAAATCTCATATCTCTAGAGGCCTATTTGTATAAAATAGAGAAAGAGAAGGTCAATGAATTGGGCTTGCAACTAAAAATGCTAGAAAAGGAACAAATTAAAAACCCCCAGTCAAACACTAAACTTGAAATTCAAAAAATAAAAGGAGAGATCAATAAAATTGAAAGTAAAAAAACTATTGAAATGATTAATAAAACTAAGAGTTGGTTCTATGAGAAAACCAACAAAATAGACAAACCCTTAGTAAATCTGATTAAAAAAAGGAAAGAGGAAAATCAAATTGTTAGTCTTAAAAATGAAAAGGGAGAACTCACCACTAACGAAGAGGAAATTAACGCAATAATAAGTAGTTACTTTGCCCAAATTTACGCCAATAAATTCGACAACTTAAATGAAATAGAAGAATACCTCCAAAAATATAACTTGCCTAAACTAACAGAGGAAGAAGTAAATATCCTAAACACTCCTATCTCAGAAAAAGAAATAAAACAAACTATCAATCAACTCCCTAAGAAAAAAACCCCAGGACCAGATGGATTTACATCTGAATTCTATCAAACATTTAAAGATCAATTAACTCCAATGCTAAATAAACTATTTGAAGAAGTAGGGATTGAAGGAGTCCTACCAAACTCCTTTTATGACACAGACATGGTACTGATACCTAAACCAGGTAGGCTGAAAACAGAGAAAGAAAATTATAGACCAATCTCCCTAATGAATATTGATGCTAAAATCTTAAATAAAATATTAGCAAAAAGATTACAGAAAATCATCCCCAGGATAATACACTATGACCAAGTAGGATTTATACCAGGAATGCAGGGCTGGTTCAATATTAGGAAAACTATTAACATAATTGACTATATCAACAACCAACCAAACAAAAACCATATGATCATCTCAATAGATGCAGAAAAAGCATTTGATAAAATCCAACAGCCATTCCTAATAAAAACACTTGAGAGCATAGGAATAAAAGGACTTTTCCTTAAAATAGTTAGGGGCATATATTTTAAACCTTCAGTAAGCATCAAATGCAATGGGGAAAAACTGGAACCTTTCCCAGTGAGATATGGAGTGAAACAAGGTTGCCCACTATCACCATTATTATTCAATATTGTATTAGAAACACTAGCCTCTGCAATAAGAGTCGAGAAAGAGATTAAAGGAATTAGAGTAGGCAATGAGGAAACCAAACTATCACTCTTTGCAGATGATATGATGGTATACCTAGAAAACCCCAGAGATTCTACTAATAAGCTATTAGAAATAATTCATAATTTTAGCAAAGTAGCAGGATACAAAATAAATCCCCATAAATCCTCAGCATTCTTATACACCACCAACAAAATCCAAGAGCAAGAGATACAAAGAGAAATTCCATTCAAAATAACTGTTGATAGCATAAAATATTTGGGAATCTACCTACCAAAGGAAAGTCAGGAATTATATGAGCAAAATTACAAAAAAGTTTTCACACAAATAAAGTCAGACTTAAATAATTGGAAAAATATTAAGTGCTCTTGGATGGGCCGAGCGAATATAATAAAGATGACAATACTCCCTAAACTAATCTATTTATTTAGTGCTATACCAATCAGACTTCCAAGAAAATATTTTAATGATTTAGAAAAAATAACAACAAAATAGATATGGAACAATAAAAAGTCAAGAATCTCAAGGGAATTAATGAAAAAAAAATCAAATGAAGGTGGTCTAGCTGTACCTGATCTAAAATTATATTATAAAGCAGCAGTCACCAAAACCATTTGGTATTGGGTTAGAAATAGATTAGTTGATCAGTGGAAAAGGTTAGGTTCACAAGACAGAATAGTCAACTATAGCAATCTAGTGTTTGACAAACCCAAAGATTCTAAATTTTGGGATAAGATTTCATTATTTGATAAAAACTGCTGGGATAACTGGAAATTAGTATGGCAGAAATTAGGCAAGGACCCACACTTAACACCACATACCAAGATAAGATCAAAATGGGTCCATGACCTAGGCATAAAGAACAAGATTATAAATAAATTAGAGGAACATAGGATAGTTTATCTCTCAGACTTGTGGAGGAGAAAGAAATTTGTGACCAAAGATGAACTAGAGACCATTACCGATCACAAAATAGAAAATTTTGATTATATCAAATTAAAAAGCCTTTGTAGAAACAGAACGAATGCAAACAAGATTAGTAGGGAAGCAACAAACTGGGAAAACATCTTTACAATTAAAGGTTCTGATAAAGGCCTCATTTCCAAAATATATAGAGAACTGACTCAAATTTATAAAAAATCAAGCCATTCTCCAATTGATAAATGGTCAAAGGATATGAACAGACAATTTTCAGATGAAGAAATTGAAACTATTACCACTCACATGATAGTGTTCCAAATCACTATTGATCAGAGAAATGCAAATTAAGACAACTCTGAGATATCACTACATACCTGTCAGATTGGCTAAGATGACAGGAAAAAATAATGATGAATGTTGGAGGGGATGCGAGAAAACGGGGACACTGATGCATTGTTGGTGGAGTTGTGAACGAATCCAGCCATTCTGGAGAGCAATCTGGAATTATGCCCAAAAAGTTATCAAACTGTGCATACCCTTTGACCCAGTAGTGTTTCTATTGGGCTTATACCCCAAAGAGATACTAAAAAAGGGAAAGGGACCTGTATGTGCCAAAATGTTTGTAGCAGCCCTGTTTGTAGTGGCTAGAAACTGGAAAATGAATGGATGCCCATCAATTGGAGAATGGCTGGGTAAATTGTGGTATATGAATGTTATGGAATATTATTGCTCTGTAAGGAATGACCAGCAGGATGAATACAGAGAGGCTTGGAGAGATCTACATGGACTGATGCTAAGTGAGATGAGCAGAACCAGGAGATCATTATATACTTCGACAACGATATTGTATGAGGATATATTCTGATGGAAGTGGATTTCTCTGACAAAGAGACTTAACTGAGTTTCATTGGATAAATGATGGACAGAAACAGCTACACCCAAAGAAGGAATACTGGGAAATGAATGTGAACTATTTGATTTTTGATTTTCTTCCTGAGTTATTTTTACCTTCTGAATCCAATTCTCCCTGTGCAGCGCGACAACTGTTCAGTTCTGCAAATATGTATTGTATCTAGCATATACTGCAACATATTTAACATATATAGGACTGCTTGCCATCTTGCGGGGGGGAGAAGGGAGGGAGGGGAAAAAACGAAACATAAGTGATTGCAAGGGATAATGCTGTATAAAAATTATCCTGGCATGGATTCTGTCAATACAAAGTTATTATTAAATAAAATTAAATTAAAAAAAAAATCTTAAGCTTATCCAGTAGACATATTAAACCCAGCATGATGAAAACTAAACTCATATTTCCCCCTAAACCTTCTATAACTCATACTTTTCATAGTATTTAAAAGACAACATCTTCCTCTCACTTTCTGAGGTGTTTAATTAGAAGTTATCCTCAAATTCTCAGTATATTGAATCCAAATATCCAGTCTGTTGACAAATATTGTTATTTCAATTGCAACATCATTTCCATTTGCTCCCTTCTTTCCTTATATTGCTACCTCTCTATTGAAAGTCCTAATCACCTCATGCCTGGACTATTTAAGTTTTCCAGCCTCTGGTCTTTCCCTAGTCTAATCAATTCTCCATTCAAACACTAAATTGAATTCTCTAAAGTACAGGTATGATTGTGTCACTCTCCTACTCAATAAATTCCAGTGGTTCCCTTTCATCTCCAAGATCCAATTAAAAAATCCATTATTTTGCATTCAGAGACATTAACTAATTCTATTGCTACTTTGCCTGTTTTCTTATGTAAAGGGCTGGAACTTTGGAAAAATATACTTGAAACAGGGTATTAACTCAGTGTGATTGATGAGATTATGGTTCTCTAGTTCACATATATACTTAGTAATTAGTATGGTGATGTAATGGTTCTCTAGTTCACACATATTCAGTATGCTATAATGATGTAATTGTACTAAGGTATAGAAGGCCTGAGAAGGACTGGAAACGGGACATTCCATTTTTGACCATCCTCCTGTTGGCTCTCCTGCCTCCTGTATTAAGATCAAGACTGGGCTAGAATAAAGACGCTAGACTATTCTTAACCATTCTCATGGTATCTATCCTGCTGAGACCAAGGCCCATCTGAAGGACTTCCAAGAAAGCTAGCCCAGACATTAAATTTTGGTGCCCAAATGTGAATATAAGAACCTACACTCAGCAGTTCAACTGATGTGATTGTAAGTTCAGTGGAGAAATCCCTGTGACCAGAAAATAGGGTGAGTAAACTAGTCACTTTCATTTTTTCAGCTGAAATGGGGCAAATACTAAGGAAAGAGTCTTTCACACCCCAAAGGAAGTGTGTACAATGTATAGTTAGGTTAATAAAGAAGCAAGGTTTGTTGGAAACTTTAGAGCACATCATTGATCTCTTAGAGATATTAGCATGCAAGTCTCCTTGGTTCTCTAAAGAAGAAAAAATAGAGCCAGATAAGTGGAAACTAGTAGGAGAGCAACTAATTGAATATTACAATGATAATGGTCCTGATTCACTTCCTAAGAAAACATTCTATATATACAACATAATACAATTGGCTTTAAGGAGTCCCACAAGTTTTAAAATAAGGAAAAAGGAGAAAGAGCAGAAAGGGGATGGTATGGACAAAGCAGCTAAAAAGAATGAAGAATTGGACAAGAAAGGAGTTAAGTACACTAGTAATGAAATTAAGGAGTGTGGTGCTTCTCAATCAGCACCACCCATGCAGCAGCTTCATCCACCCCTATGATATATTTACAAAATGCATTAATTAAAGCTAAAAATGAAGAGCAGAATACATCTGATTTGAGAATAGAAACATACCCTATGATTGAAGACTTTGACTCTTCAGGTCAAGAAAAAAGAAAATACACTCCTTTAATTTACAAATTATCAAAGATCTGGAAAAGGCTTGTATTCTTTATGGGTCTACATCATCTTATGTTAAGATGTTATTAGAGAATTTGGCTTTTGAAATTTTAACCCACAATGACTGGAAATCTAAAGCAAGGACATATTTAGAACCTGGACAAAACTTGTTATGGCTTTCTGAGTATAATGAACTCTGTAGAATACAAGTCCAACAAAAAAAGGAAACCTGGAATTAATATACTAGTCACCTGTGATCAACTAGGAGGTTTAGGTCTTTATGCAGACACCTTAGCACAGATTAATTACCCCATAGCAGCATATGAGTGAATTGCTGTTGCTGCTGCTGCTATCAAAGCATGGGGCACCCTCCTAGGAAGACAAGATAGAAGGGAAGCCTTCATGAAAATAGCACAAGGTACAAATGAACCCTTTTCTGATTTCATGGGACATATGCAGACAGCTGTCATATAAACTATTGGTGAAAATGCATCAACAGAAATTATGATAAGACAACTTGCTAAAGAAAATGCTAATAAGGTTTGTCAAAGAATTATAATAGGACTAAAGGATGCTCCTTTAGATGAGATCATAAGATATTGTGTCTCAGTGGCCACAAATACCTTTTATACCCAAGCTATGATATGGAATTTTCATGATCAGAACATGGAAAGATAGGATCTCTTTTGGCAAGGGACTTCCAGAGAGACTCCTCAATACTTTCAATGTCATAAAGTAGGCAATTGAAAGCTCAAAGTTGGCATAAAGAGAGTGAGAAAACAGAGTGGGAGAACAAGATCCAAAACACTATGTCCAAGATGCAACCAAAGCTTCCACTGGGCAGCAGAATGTAGATTGACTCAGGGAAATAGGAAGTGGGGCCCACCTCCAGGGACCCAGGCAAAAAACACTTGAAGCATGATGACAGTCATTGTTATACCCAGAGAGTCTTTAGAAGTTCAGTACTCTGACATGATCAATAAGCCAAGAAGCAACTTGATAGGAGAAAGGGATTACCACTGTGGAGAATAGAGTTGTATGCAATTGGGACTACTGAGATATGCCCTGGAGAAGTGAAATCTGTCTCTGTCTGGCCTATAGATCCTTTGCCTTCAGTCACAATAGGCTTGACCATTTCACCTCCTGAGAGTGCTTACAAAACAGTATTTATCCATACATTGATTTTGGAAACCAGGGAATGTGTAGATAATATTACAGTCACTAATACAGGTAGATAATGTGTGACTTATCACCCAGGAGAAGTAGTAGCATTAGGTTTTACTGATACACACTCCTGAGAGGCAATTTGGTAGTAATAATCCAGATTTTGACTCATAGCAACAGAATCTAGGAATATTCTGGACTGCAGCCTTTATAGTTGAACATCCTATGCTTATTATCAATGTAAATGGCATACCACTGGAAGGGTTGGTAGACCTAGGTTTAGATCGTACAGTCATTAGAGGTGTCAGCAGGCCTAGCCACTGGCCAAAGATTAAGGCATATCTTGTGTCGGAGGAGTTTGTGCTGCCCCTATGAGATGGACTTTTGAAGATGAAACAGGAGTTTTTATTCCTTTTGTAGTTGAAAACATCCCCATCAATCTATAGGGAAGAGACATCTTACAACAGTTAGGATTACAATTGAGTACTTTGGCTTTTTAGGCAGGGCTGCTGTTAAAGGCCTGCCTGCACTCTCACCTGTTCTGATTCAATGGAAAACTGATACACCAATGTGGGTGGAACAGTGGCCCCTAAAAATGAAAAAAATCAGGCCTTATTAGCTATAATACAGGAGCAACTTGACCAAGGATACTTACAACCTTCTCTAAGTCCTTGGAATTCTCCTGTATTTGTTGTAAAAAAGAAATCAGGAAAATGGAAGTTGTTGACCCATTTGAGAAAAGTAAATGAACAGATGGAAACTATGCAAATTATTCAGCCTGGACTTCCATCTCCTACTCAATTGCCTAGACAGTGGCCTCTTTGGGTTATAGACATTAAAGGTTATTTCTATTCTATCCCTCCAGATGAGGAGAATATGAAAAGATTTGCCTTTTCAGTGCCCAGCATTAACTTAGCTAAGCCTTATAAAAGATATGAATGGACAGGGAAAGAAAAATAGCACTACTATGCATCAAATATATATTGCTGCTGCTCTTACTCAAGTAAGAAATTTCCAAAAGTTATGCTATTACATTACATAGATGATATATTGGGATGTGCACCTGAGGAGCAAATGTTAGAAGCATGTCTCCAAAAGACCATAGAAACTCTAAGAAACTAAAATTTCATATAGCTTCAGAAAAAAATTCAAAGACATGCTCTTTTTCAATATTTAGCACCCTAAGGTGCTTACAGTACAAAAGCTTTCTTTACAAATAGAGAAGTTGAATACCTTAAATGACTTTCAGAAATTGATAGGAGATACCCAATGGATGTGTCCAGTGTTAGATTTAACTATCTATCAATTACAATCATTATATGACATTTCAAGGGGAGACACTGCTTTAAACTCACCATACCAGCTTACCAAAGAAGGTCAAGAGACTTTAAGAGAGATTGAAGTGGCTTTATCCAATGTGGTTGAAAGAGTCACTCAAAAACCCTTGGAAATATCAGTTTTTGGTACAAAAGAGACACCTGCAGCAGTTTTTCATCAAGGACACAATGTGATAGAGTGAACCTCCCAGCAAAACCAGAACAAAGCCTTAGTCCTTACCCAGTGCTTGCGGCTAGAATTTTATTAAAGGTCATTAATAAAGTAGTATTATTATCTGTGATAAAACCTGACAAGATATACACCTTTTATACCAGTACACAAACTAATGTATGCTGTGAAACCTTTCCAGAATGGCAAATTTTATTGGCCACAGCTCCAAATTTTACACACGTGTTTCCATTAAAGATAACCCAGCTTTTACATAATTGACAATGGATTTTTGAAGAAAATGTTTCTGAGGTTCCTCTTAAAGGACCAACTATCTTTACAGATGCATCCAAAGATAACATTTGTGCTGTATACTCTCATGATTTAACTATAAAAAGAAAAGTCAGAATTTTTTTCACTCCACAGAGCAGAATGAATTATATGCTTTTTTAGCTCTTACTTATTATACAGGTGATGTAAATATAATATCTGATTCGGCCTATTCAGTAGGTGTGGTACAAAGAATTGCCACAATCCAAATAAAATTTGTTGCTTCATATATATATATATATATATATATATATATATATACTCTTTAAGGAACTTCAAGAACAAGTCAAAAACTAGGCAGGTAAGATTTATATTTTGTATGTCCACTCTCATAGTAGACTTCCAGGTCCTATTTTTTAATGGAAATTCAAAAGCAGATAGCTTTCTAACCATGTTAGCCAATAAGCTTTTGTTTTAGCCAGCCCAAGAATCTCATTCTAAATATTATCAGGCTGCTTGAGGTTTATATTTGCAATTGAGGATAACAAAAGAGAAGCTAGAAACATAGTAAAAGCCTGTATAGTTTGCCTTCATTTCCAGGCTCCTCCACTCCCTCCAGGAAAGAACTTTTATGGTTTGAGACCTAATGAAATTTGGCAAATGGATGTGACCCATTATAAATCTTTTGTTTGTCTGTCTTTTATCCATGTTGTAATAGACACCTTTTCAAGATTTATTTTTTCAATACCAGCAGCAAAATAGACTGCCTGCGTAATCACTGAATTCCTCATACAAGCTTTTTCAGTCATGGATATGCCAAAAGCAATAAAAACAGATGACGGACCTGCATATACTTTTAAACATCTTGCGTACTTTTGTGCACAGTATCAGATTTTACACACCACTGGGATACCCCTCAATTCTCAAGGACAGGCAATAGTAGAGAGGAGAAACAGAGACATCAAAGTGCTCCTCCAAAAATAAAAGGGGAGCTGCAAATAATCCTAGAAAACTTTTAAATCTAGCTCTTTACACCATCAATTTTTTTGATAGACAGGTTTTATAACCCACTAGGAAGGTAGTGTCCAGTGCAAGCAGCTCCACTCTTTTGATAATTGCCAGGTGATGTGGAGAGATCCAGAAAGTGGTGAATGAAAGAGACTAGATAGGTTAACTGTTTGGGGGAGAGGGTTTGTTGTATCTGAAGGAATCAGATTGGTGCCAATGAGCCACCTTCACCTTGTCCATGAGAGAGATACAGCAAAAGAGAAGAGCCTTGAAACAAAAGAAACAACCTAAAAAACATCAGATGCTTCCATCTCTGATTACATGTGCCAATGAACAACAAAAATTGTTAATCAGATTGATGCAGGACTTCAAAATCTGCAGGAATCATTGGATTTTCTGACACATGATGAGACTGTTGCAGGACTACAAAACTTGCAGGAATCATTGGATTTCCTGACACATGAAGTAATGGACAGTAGATTGATTTTGAACTATCTCTTGGCTCCTGAAGGAGGTGTATGTATGATTGTTATTTATATACCCTCCTTCTAAGACTTATGTACATGTATATTCATATTGTTTGTTATAGCACTATGTTGATTCATGTTGTTTATTACATCATTACTAGCCTGTGTTATATTACTATGTGCTTGTGTAATGCCACCCATCCTGATGTAGTTATGTATACCTGTTTCAAGTAAGACTCTTCAATCCAGAGGAAACCTGCTAACAATATCTGGTTTGGTGTTCTCACCTTCCTCAGAAGTCAGGGAGGGTGTGATCATCTTCTTTCTATTGTTCTCACCTCTCTTCCTGCGAAGTCAGAGAGGGTGTGAGCACCTGTGTTCTAAAACAAAAGAAAGAAGGAGAGGTAGAGGGCTGGAACAATGGAAAAGTATACTTCAAACAAGGTGTTAACTCAGTGTGATTGATGAGATGATGGTTTTCTAATTCACATATATGCTCAATACTTAGTATGGTGAAGTAATGGTTCTCTAGGTCACACATATTCAGAATGCTGTAATGATGTAATTGTACTAAGGTATATAAGAGCTGAGAAGGACTGGGAATAAGACATTCTATTTTTGACCATCCTCCTGGTGGTTCTCCTGTCTTTTGCACTAAGATCAAGACTGGGCCTGAATAAAGACTCTAGACTATTCCTGACCATTCTCATGGAGTCTTTCCTGCTGAGACCAAGGTCTGTCTGAAGAACCTCCAACAAAGGTAGCCCGGATATTACATTTTTATGCCTTATTCCTTGCTGAAAAATCTATGGGTTAGTGACAGATATTTGTCTCCCAGCTGTTCCATGAACTTCTTCATTTCATTTTTTGTTTACCAGTATTTTCTATGGATGTTTCCCATGCCTGAAAAGTTTACCTCTTCATCAATGCTTACTAAGTTCTCTGATTTCTTTCAAATACCAAACAAAATCCCACATTTTACGAGAATTCTTTCACAACTCCTCTTAATTTTAGTATGTTCCCTCTGTTAATTATTGCCTATTTATACTACATATGGCTTTCTCTGTTTATATATGTTTACATGTTGTCTTGCCGATTAGATTACAATTAGGATCTTTGATTGCAGGGCTTATCTTTTGTACATCTAGTTAGTTATCTAGCTGTGGAGCAATTTTTTCTCTGGCCAGAGAGAAAACAGATATATCTTCCCTTCCTACTCCACGCAAGATTCAATGGGACTTCTGTAAGGGGTGGATGTTTAGTAGTTCTCTTTCCCAAGTCTATCAGCTTGAGTATTCTTCCCCTATTCTGTATGCTACTTCCCCATTATTAGCAAGCACTATTAACTTCTTAGTTCCATGTAATCAATTAATATCAATTAGCTTTCACAAACAAATATTTATTTTAAAATATAATAAAAACAAAAATGTATATTTTCTCTTTTCAAATATTGTAGAAGCATGCTCTTTCCTATATAATCTCAGGACTTGAGGAGAGTGGACACATATTTAAAGAATATATAGCACTGTTTCCACCAAGTTGTATTTTAAATAGAGCATAGCAGCTAGAAAATCCTGTTTTAGATAGTTGCATGCTTGTACTTTGTGGGCTTCAACATAATTCATCACATTGGAGAATTTGTAAGAAATGATTTATTTGGACCCCTACTCTATTTGAATCAGTATTAGTTTGATATTTTACATAAATCATATAGGATTAATTAGATAAGATAGTCCCTTATAGTAGATCTTTATAATGACCCTCACATTAAATCAATGTTTACTACTTGTTTATCAATTATGAAACTCACATGCATATATATATGTGTGTGTGTGTGTGTGTGTATACACATAAACATACATATATATATGTATATATATGTATACATGCATATATATATATATATATATGTATATATAATGTTGACAAAGCTATCTCCATCCTGTTTTATTCACATTAAATTTTCAAACCCAACATGGGGAGGAAGTATTGATGCTTAGGAAAGTTCTCCAACTTATTTTTGCATCTCTGGACCATTATCTTTCATCCACATTAGTAGGTGACAATTTAGTTAGTGGAGATGCCCCAAGTTTCACCCAACTTGTAACCCTCTGCTGCTATGTCATTTTTGGCTTTCAAAACCAAAATCTATCAACCAATGTGGTGCAATATTCTAGAATGCCTTTTTTGCATATTTGAATCTTAAATCCTATAAAAAAAATCCTGAAAAAAAGGGGACATCTCAGATCATTAGTAAAATCTGAAGTCTACTTCTTTAGATCCTTTAATAAACTGCTATTGACTCAGGACTTTGGCTCAATGTTTTTTTCTTGCATATTGAGCAATTACAATCTCCATATATTGATAATGAACAGTCTGTCTATAAAAACCATTTTGTACTTCATCATACATCTTTTCAATGTTTCTCCTGACCTTTTTCTCAAAATTATGTCCACCTATGTCCTTCACTTAAAAAATGTGGTGCAAAAACCATAGACCAACTTCATGCACTATATATGGCTCTTAAATTGGGTAGACTTTAGGCTTCTCTTTATAGCAATATCTTTATTTGTCTGACTGTTTGATTCTCATTCTCTCTCTCTCTCTCTCTCTCTCATTTTCCCCTTTCTTTCTTCCCTTCACTATTCCCCTCCTTCCCCTTGCCCAGTTAGTAGAATATATTTAATCAGGAATGAGTCTGGTTAAGAGTCAGCCTAGTCCTAATAGATTAATTTCTTTGGAATTCCCCCATTTCCCAAAGCCAATCAAAAATATTTATTTCAGTATATGGTTAGTAGACCAGAGTCAGTTATGTAAAATCTGTGCTTGTTCCCAAGTCTATGTGGGGATTACATTAGTTGGCCACATTGTTCATGTTCAGAGCAGCCAGCATCCTTGGCTAGTCTTCCATGATACACAAACAAACACATTTTCCACATTTATATGTACATGGGTATGCATGTTTATATGTATATATGTTTATAGCTCTCTATCATATATCTCTATCTACTTATAAAATTAAGGAATATTATTTAAAGATGTTTTAAAGAATAATGATGAAGAGGCAGCTAGATGGTGCAGGGCATAGAGTACCATCACTGAAATCAGGAGGACCTGAGTTCAAATCTAGCCTCAGCCACTTATCACTTCAAAGCTGACTCTAGACAAGTCACTTAATCCCAATTGCCTCAGCAAAATATATATATAATAATAAAAATAATAAAAAGTTATTTCTCATTTCATATTAGATACATTTATTTTTTTGTAAATTTTCAGATAAAAAATAAAATTTCTTAATTAAGGCTCCTATGACTGACCACACACCACAATGCTTTCTCTTATTTACCAAATTATTTAGCCTTGAAATACAGAGGCCCTAACACAATAATAATAACCACAATTAAAATAACATATTACCTTATGTTTTATAAAACATTTTTCTCCTAATCATTATAATTTGTGAAGATATTTCCTACTACTGCTGTTGCTGGTGCTGTTGATGTTGCTGCTATTACTACTACTACATTTTTACTACTGCTACTACTACTGTTACTCCTCCTCCTCCTCCTCTTCTTAAATAGCTACAATTTTTAGAGCACTTTAAAGTTTTCAGATTGCTCTAAGTATACAATCTCATTTGTTCATCACAACAATTTTGTGACTTAGGTGCCATTAATATGATACTCATTAGACAGGCATGGAAACAGAGGCTGATAAAGATTTCATGATTTGTCCAGAGTCACTGAGCTAGTAAGTAACCAATAAATAAAGAAATAAATAAATGAACTTAGGTCTTCCTGTCTCCAAATCAAGAACTCTATCCACTGTACAATCAAGCAGCCTCATTGTATTATTAACCTAATTTACAAATGAAGAAAGAGAGGTTTTGAAAAGACACTGGCTTGTCTAAGAGCCTGTAGTCAATCAGTAGTAGTAGCACACCTTGGCTTATGGTGCTCTGATTTCAAGTCAAGAGAACTTTCCCCTGTACCCTAGTTCTATTTAACTTTAGTTTAAAGTTCTAAGATTTGATCATTCAATCAATCCATCAGTTAATACAGTTTTATTCAATAGTTATATTAAGCAATGTTTCTTAATTTTATAAGTAGTTAGAGATAGATGATAGAGAGCTACAAACATATATACATATAAACATACATATTCATTTATATATAATAATACTTATTCATATCTCTTATGTGCTAGATCCCTTGCTATATATCCTATATAATGGATGATCCTTATCCTTTGTACTCAAAAAGAATCAAAATAACATCATTATATTGGGGTCAAGATACAGTGTCTTAAGTATGGCTGACCAGAACACTATGAGCTCAAATAGTTCTACCATATGAATGATAAGTTCACATAAATATTTTGAATAGAGATTTCTCTACATTTGTACCTCTCCATTTCTTTTGTGCTACTACAATTCTGCTCCGCAACAGGGCATAACATCTTCTCTGATGTGGGTATATCAGAGAGGATGGTCTTGTGTCAAGTGTCTCCCATATCTCAAATGAATTTCAAAGTTATTCAGAGTGACCTTGACAATGTCCTTGTATCACTTCTTCTGACCTCCATATAAGTACTTGCATATAAGTATGAGGTCTCAGAAAAAGGACCAGCCTATCAAATCTGTATTCTCTGAATTTAGAGTTAAATGCTTGATAATTCAGCTTACGTAAGAATCTCAATGTGTGATATGTTATCTTGCCAGGTTTTCTCAGAATATTCCTAAAACAATTCAGATGGAAGCAATTCAACTTTGCTGATGAGGCTTCACAGAAGTAAAATAATGAAAATAAAGAAATAAAACATATGAGACTCCATAGACCTCCAGTTTGGTGAACAGTCTAATACTTTTTTTTCTCTTGTTTTCCTTCACAACCTCCCAAATACTGAGCTGGCTCTGGCAATTTGTGTGTTAATCTCATCATCTATGTGTACAACAATAGAAAGTATTCTTCTAAAGTAAATGAACTTAATCATAGTGTTCGCATTTTCTCTCTTTGCTGTAACAAGTGATTTCCTATATGGAAGGTGTGATGCTGACTAGTGGAGAACCTCTGTTTTCTTGATGTTGATTGTCAAGACAAATCATCAAAAGTGCCTGAGAATTGGTCCAAATCCTGGTGCTTCTCAGCCTTGGAGGCTACATTGAATGCATAATCATTTGCCAATAAAAAGTCATGCACCAACTCTCCCTCCACTTTAGTCTTAGTTTGTAACCTTTTAAAGTTAAATAATTTACCATCTCTGTGGTTACTGATCTTGATATTGTTTTTAACCCAATTGAAGATGCATGACAACATTACTGAAAAATATGCTAAAAAGCATGGGAGCAAACAGAACCCTGATTCACTCTTTTGGTGACTGTGAAAGAATGAGAGAATCATCCGTTATTTAGAATGTGTGCAAGAATACCATTGCGGAGCTGGCATACAATACTGTCAAACTTCTCCAGGCAACCAAATTTTGCCATTATCTGCCACAAGCCCTCACAACTGACAGTATGAAAGGTTTTTATCAGATTGATGAACATTTTGTACAAAACTCTATTCTGCTCCTGGAATTTTTCTTTGGAGTTACTGGACAGCAAACTGACTAATTCTCAGCAGCACTGCCTTTCAGTAGATAGCCGTTGTCTGAGTGGAGAATCAGCGTATTAAGGAGGTTTCTGACAAGAATCTCAACAATGATTACAAGAGAGATATCCCTTGTAGGACAACACTTTATAGTGATAGACCATTGATGCATGCTCAAATTCCTGCACAATAACATCTTGAAATATAATCTAGATGATTTAAGTCCAATTATGAACACAAATGCAATGAAAAAAATGATCTCTATATATAGCGTTTGCATTCTATTTATAGAGACAAGAACATATATAATAATATACAGAATAAATAAAAAGACTAATAAATACATAACAGTTGATTACAAATAAGTGAGAAAGAGAGCTCAAGCATTTGAGGGCAACAGAAACTTTTCCCCAAAAAAAGTGGTGCTTTTGATGCATCTTGCATTAAGAAAATGATATGAGGAAATACCTTATAGACATGGGACAAAGTTAGTGCAAAGGTATAGAGATGGAAAGGAAAGAACATTTATAAGGCAACTATTATTGCTAGGCACTGTGCTCAGTGTGATTTCATTTAATGCAAAGTAAATGGAGTATTATATATAATGGGGGAAAGGAAAAATACAGCAGACTGCACTACAAAATGAATAAAAAGCAATACACATAGGTTAAACTTTAATTTTAAAATTATAAAATGGAATAGGAGAATATATTGGTTCCTAGAAGTGATTGGGGAATTAGAGGCTAGAGTTAATTTTGTAGGCAACAATATAGTCAGATTTATACTTAAGGAAAGTTATTTTGAAATAAATGTAAAGCATGGATTTTAGGGAGAGAACTGAGACAAGGAGATCACTTAGGAGAATTGTTGCATTATTTGAAGAAAAAAAATGATAATTTTATGAAGTTATATGATACCTGTATGAATAGAGAGAAGAAAGATGGAAGGCGTGTTTTGTGCTGAAACAAGAATTGGAAACCTTATATTATATGTGAAGGAAAATGATGAATCAAGGGTAATAGAAAAAGAATATTTGGAAAGGAGATAAGTTTTCTGGAAAGCATAACTAGTTCTATTTGGGACAAGTTCAGTGTGAAATGTTTCTTGAACATCCTGATTTAAATAGCCAATAGACAATTGTTCATGAAAAGAGACTGAAGCTTAGGTTAAAGATAGAGATTGATGAGTCATTGACATGGAAATCATTGTTAAATTCAAGGAGCAGATTAAGTAACTGCATATAAAGAGAGAGCTCAGGACTAAGCCCTAGGAAAAATCTGTAGTTTGTAAGAATAATAATAATGAGCCAACAAAGAATAGTAAAAAAAAAAAGAACAGGAGGTGCAAGAAAAAGGAGAAATAGGAAAAACACAACTCTTCATTTTTCAAAAAAGAGAACTGTGGTCCTAAGAGATTTTTGGGGTGTTACCCCAGGTCATACCAGTAACAAGTAGTATAGAAGGTACTCAGACCCAAATCTTTTAACCCAGTAAATTTTTTGTTGTTTTTGTTTGTTGTCCCATTTATGTTATTTACAATACATCTCTGTGACTTTTAGTGACGTGTAGAATATGGCAAAGTATAATGAATGATCTGTGGGGAAAACATAGATCATGTTCATTAAGGTAGTTCCCCAATTAATAAATGTTCAAAAGATATGAACAGAAAATTTTCAGATGAAAAATTTAAAAGCATGTATAGACATGAAAAAAAAATACTCTAAATCACTATTGATTAGAGAAATGCAAATTAAAACAACTCTGAGGTGAAACATCTCACATTTATCAGATTGGCTAAGGTTACGGGAAAAGATAATGATAAATGTTAGGCATGTAGGAAAATTGGGACACTAATGTTTTGTTGGTAGAAGAAGAAAAGGGATATATATATATATATATATATCATATATACATATACATGTATATATATATATGTATATATATATGTGTGTGTATATATATGTGTATATATATATATATGTACGTTTTGATCCCACTACTGTGTCTGTATCCCAAAGACATCAAATAAAAGGAAAAGGATCCAAATGTGCAAAAATGTTTTTAGCAGCCCTTTTTGTAGTGGCATGGAATTGGAGAATGAGTAGATGTCCATCAATTGAGGATTTGATGAATAGGTTAAGGTATATGAAAGTAATAGAATACTATTGTTCTACAAAAATGATGAGTAGATTGATTTTAGAAAGGTTTAGAAAGATTTACATGAACTGATGCTGAATGAAGCAAGCAGAACCAGGAAAACATTGTATACAGCAACAAAATAATTATTCAATGATCAACTGCTAGATTTGGACTTTCTAAATGGTTCAGTGAGCCAAGGCAACCCCAATAAACTTTGGATGAAAAATGCCATCCACATCCAGAGAGAGCAATATGGAGACAGTCTGAATGTAGATCAACATACACTATTTTCATCTTTTTTTCCCCTCATTTTTTCCCTTTTGTTCTGATTTTTTCTACCAACATGATTCACATAGAAATATGTAAAAAATGAATGTATATGTAAAACAAGAATAGTTTTCCATGTAATTGGAGAAAATGATAATGATAATAACAATAATAGTAATAGTCATTTAGGGAAGTTCACTGAAAATCACTCAACTCCAGCTGAAGGATGTTCCTGAAGGATTTTAAAAAGAGATTTGAACTATAGTGATTGGATAAATTCCCCAACTAGTAAAAGAAATTCAAAAATTTTTAAATTACTTTAAAACTTTATCCCTATTAATTGAATTTCCCCAAATCCAGGCATGATAAATTTGGATGTAGATACATTAATAGCATCTACACATCTGTGTGTATATATATGTAATATATAATATATATATACATATATATGCATGTGTGTGTGTATAATTTATAGTGTGAATATATATATGTATATGTATACACACACACACACACACACACACACACACACACACACATATATATATATATATGTTTGTTTATCTGCCTTTGGTGAAGGGTGGATTCTAGCTTGACTCAGATGTGACTATAAAACAATTACTAGACAAGTAGAGAAATAATCAGCTAGACATCTAAGCCTTGCTGGGAGTGAGGAGCATCCCTGATTAAAAAAATAATAATTATTATTATTATGTCTGGTTGTTGAGAGAGCAGTAGTAGAACCAATTCAAGAAAACTTTAGTAAAAAGCAAAGAGTTAAAAGTGCTTAAATTGCAGGTGGGGATGTCTAATGCTAGGACCCAAAGTAAAATCTTCAATTAGAAATACCAGACCAAGATCAATGATCTTTAGGGAAATCAGAAGCCGGTATTAGGCCAAAGTCACACAAATGCTATTAGAAAGTGTTTTAGCTCCAAGAACCGGATGTCAAACAGCCTCTTTAAGCTCCAACTACCAGGCACTGATGTTGCTCTTGCAGTCACAAAGAGCACCATACACAAAACATGAAGTAACTCTCAAACTAAAATAAACTTCTCTCAAATACAGTTTTGAAAAGAATTGCCAGAATAATTATATTTCATAAGTAGTGAAAGTAGACAACTGATTTTTTTAGTTAACTAAAAATTCATTACCAACTATTTACCCAAAGCAATTATGATCATTGGTCACCTGAGTGTTGTCTCTGAAATAATATAATGATATAGATAAGAACTCATGCAAAGGTCAAAGAACTCATTCTGGAAATTCAATTGCTTTCAACAGACTTCAGGGAAAAACAGGTTTCTGGGAACTTGTTTTGGAAGTTCTCAAATTATACATAAAATGTATGGACTAAGCTGAGTAAAAAATTTTATCAATTTTCAAAAATTGTATTTCACATTTGTATTTTACCAAATGAATTTTGATGAAAGTCTTAAATATATCTCTTGCATTTTCCTAAGGCACAAATCTAAAATCTTCACATTATCATTCCATTAAAAGCATTTCATTTGTTGAGAAGTTCAGAAAGCTATAAGGTATTTTGAAATTTAATTTAATATGGAAGACTCCTGTTAGATAAAACCTTAGAGGTCACTAAATTCAGTACATTCTCAGACAGAAATTCCCTCTACACATTCGTAAGTAAGTAGCTTTGCAATTTCAATTTGAAGGTGTCCAATAACATTATTAATTCATCTAACTCCAATTATTTTAAAAACAATTTTATTAATATCTTTTGCTTTTTATATCTTCCAATTTCCCCCAGTGTCTCTCTCTCTCTCTCTCTCTCTCTCTCTCTCTCTCTCTCTCTCTCTCTCTCTCTCTCTCTATTACTCCTCCATAACTCTACTCCCATGTAAGAAAAATTAAACAAACAAAAATAAAATAATGGCTAGCATATATATATATATAGCAATTTAATTTTTCCACAGCACTTTAGAAATATCTCATTTTGGCAACTGGAATTCTACACAGTCAACAATGAGTCCCCTCCTTTAGAAGACTGAAGAGAAGGGAACAGATGAAAAGTGGAAGTTACTTCCCTGCCCCAACTTCTCCAACCTTTGTTGCATTACAAATTTTATATGAGCATTCTTCTGGCTAAAAACCCAGGATTCTGGGTTGGTTTAGAATACTTGCCAAAGGTTCTTTCACTGATTACAAGTGAATAGGAGCTCCCAATATGATTCCTCTATAGTCACCATTTCAGGTGTCTTCAAAATGTACATACATCACTTTTGTCTATCACTAAATTTTTTGAACTTGACCTTTATGTTTTTAAGATATGCCAGAGGCATATTTTTGCACTGAACTTAAAAAATTTTAAAACAATGAAAAGAGACCACACACTTTTCATAAAAGTAGTCCTTTGTCATTATCTCATTTACTCATGTGTTTCTACATTTTTGTATGTTAATATGGGAATTATTTTTTCAGTAAAAAATACACATTCAAAAAAAGATATAGAAATACTATCTAATTTCATTTTCATTATATTGCTGAGTATAGCTGCTATCATTTCCCCCATTTGACACATAAGGAAATTGAGACAGAAAGAAGTTGAATAATCTGTACATGGTCATACAATGAAGTGATATCTAAGGAAAGATTTGTTATTTAGCCTTCTAACTTCTGTCCAGCTCCCATCTACTATGACAATTCGTGGCCTGCAAAAAAAGAGAAAGCAGCTTTTTAAAAAATCTGCAAAACTAATTAATTAAAAAAAAAGCCTAGACTTACATGAACTGATGTTTAGTGAAATAAACAAAACCAAGAGAACAATGTACACAGTGACAAGAAGATTGTGTGATGATCAACTGTAATAGACTTGGCCCTTTTCAATAATGAGAGATGATTCAAAGTAATTTCAATAGATTTGTGCAGGACAGAGTCATCTGCATCTGGGGGAGGACTATAGGGACTGAATATAAATCACAAAGTAATAGTCTCACCTTTTTTCTTATTGTTTGTTTGCTTGATTTTTCTTTCTTGTGTATTTTTTCCCTTTTGATTTTTCTTGCATAGTATAAAAAATACAGAAATATGTTTAGAAGAATTGCATATTGTTTAATCTATATCAGATTGCTGTTTTGGAGAGAGAGGAGAAGAAATAGAGGGAGAAAACAAATTAATACAAGAATTTGGGACTATCTTTACATGTATTTGAGAAAATAAAATAATCTTTTAAAATGCCTGATAATGCGTTTATATGACACGATAAGTAGTGTAGAGATAGCCGAGTCCAAATCTTGTATCTCGTACATACTAGGTGATTGACCTTTTCCATAGTGTTAGTTAACATTAAAAATGAAGGATTTATACAAGATTGGCTTTTAGGTCTTTTCTTGTTCTCTATATATAATGTTAAGATCTCAAACATATATTCATCATTTGATTAGGTAAAAGAAGTTTCCAGTCAACACTGAGAAAACCACAGGTCTTTCAAGAAGTTCAGTATTTAAGAATTGTCAAGGGTTATATAAGTTATTGTTTATTGTCTCATATATCTAGTGCAGGGCCTATTGTATACTCTAGGATCTTTGACAAGTCACTTCCAAGAAAAAAATATGAAATTAATCTCATTAACTTTTCCAGATGGTAGCTATGGGTTCTTTGTATTAAGTTTTTAAAATCTCAGAATTTAAAATAACTTTAGATATCATTTACTCCAACACATGAATAAATTTTAAATCACACCACAATGATGGCTCAATAAGTGTTACCCAATCTCTGCTTGAAGACCATGACAGATTGATACCTTATCACTTCTCTCTCCCTGAGGCACCTTCCATTTTGGATAGTTATAATTGTTTGGAAACTTTTTTCTTATATTTAGTAGAATTCAGTTGACATATAATATCCATTCTTTAAATTAAACGAGTTGATTAATAGGAGACTATTGTAGCAACAGGAGAATTGAAATATCATTTCCTATTTTTTCTATTGTTTAATAAGCATTCAGTATGTTTGTGGATGTCCTAAATGTTGTTTTATTGAAGAACTTAAAAGCAAGTTAATAATGGCATGCTTATGATCCAGACTGGAGACTACAATAAGAATGTTTTTTGGAAAGAAAAATGACATAGTAAAGCAAGCAATACCCTGCAGATTATATTATATATCTGATTCTGATTTGCAAGCAATCAAAGGCAGACTGTATTCAAGGTTATTCTCAGGAAGTGGGGTTTAATGAACACACTGAACATTCAAAATAAATGATCCCTGTGATATGTTAACAATTGTAAGGTTACTTTTTTTTTTCTTTTCTATTTCTCAGATACGACTCAGAAATAAACTGCCAAGACTTTCCTTGTTCAGAACATAGGGAGTGTTTGCAATTCTACCTGATAGATGATGTGAGCATCAAAATATCAAACATGAATTTATTCTTGTTTCTCATTTTATTGTTGTTTCCAGTGAAAAATGTCTGTGGTGAGAAAGGGATCGGGGACATTTTACAATGCACAGTGTCTCTTATATAATGTGACCAAAGTATATTAATTCTGAGATATATTGATATTTCCTGTTTGTATTTCCTGAATTATGAGAATGGATTTTTGTCTAGCCTGGCACTTAATCTGTGCTCGTCAAAGTTTAACAATGCAAAAACCATTTTGAGAAATTCATAATTCCCTTACTCTTTTCTCATATTTATCCAGTTAGACAAAATATAGAGACTATTGTACCTTTATATGATGTAATTTGAAATTTCAAAGGGGATCATGCATGGTACAATGGGAAAATGACAACAACAACAAAGCAAAAACAAACAACAAATCTGGATCTAATGCCAGAGAACATGTGTTTAAATAAGTCCTTTGATGCTAATTATCTGTTCATTTTTAAGCCAGTCACATAAGCTCTTTGGGAGTTGGTTTGTACATCTGTTAAATGAGGTTTGAACTAGATGTCTTATGAGATCTCTAGATATGACATAAGATACCATGATCTGTAATTTCATCAGTGTGGACCCCACCACATGGGGAAAAAAATGGCCAGAGAGATAAAACCCTGGAACTATTCTAAACCACAAGATTCATTGGCTGTTATTAACTGAGCATAAGGATGTAAAGTTAGGAATTAAATGGAACTTCCATGTTATCTGGGAATAATCCTAATAAAAGCTGACATTTGAGGATACCTTCTGAATAAAACCCTTCAGCCAAAGAGCAAAAAGTTTTAAGTAGGCATATTTGTCTTCTTCTTAGAAAATATCATAAGTCTCTCCTTAGTTATGAAAACCAAACCAAACCAAACTATAATATTGTTAATTTCCCCTAATAGATCTACTTGACATTAATATCATATCACCCATAGAAAGAACATATTTAAGAGAAATTTTTATGAACAGTATATCCTCATGGAGTGGAAACTGTGACTCTTGATGAGAGAGAAAGCCACAAGAAATAAAATACACTGTGACATTGGATAATGAGGCAGAGAATAATGAGTAGAGAAATGTAAATAGTTTTGAGAGAAAACATAATACTTGTAAGGTATAGAGGACAGACACAGTAGACCAACAGAGTATAAATATCAATAGGAGAGATAGGGGAAAGAGTGAGAAGACAAAAGATACTCAATATTTAAGAGCAAACCTCTAATTCTATAACACTTTCAGGGGTCTCATTCTGGGAAGCATTCTAAATGATATACTCTAAGCAACAAGGATTGCTAAAATGCCCAGAGCAATGAAATTATATCACTAAAGAAGATGATATTTTAAAAGTACTTAGCACATAGTATTAAGCACATAGTAGAACATAGTGTATGATTAATAAATATCCCTACTTTTCATATTTCTTTATTTTCTAGCAAAGCTTGAGTCCTTTGCACTTTTGGGATAGGGAGTGGTATCCAAGATAGTGTGATGACCGTGTATTTTAAAATCAGCTGGAGTCAGGAATTCAGGTTAAGGGAAAATCTTCTATCTTTATTCTTTGTGGAGGTGAAGGGGGATGATGATAGGAATATGAGCAGCCACAACACAAACCTGGCCAGCAGTCTCTCTGCCTCTCTCTCCACCCCTCTCTCTCTACCCACCAAAATCGTCCCTACATCATTTCCTATACAACACATCAGGACTTGCACAAAGAGTGGGCGGGGACCATTCTTTCTCCAAGCATATATATTAATAGAGCATGGTCCAATTACTATTTAGCCTCATGTGCTTGGAACCTTAGTGCATCAATTCGAGCTTCAGCCCATTACATCTTTCTTTTGTTTTAGAACACAGGTAGTCATGCCATTCCTGACTCCTCAGGGAGGTCAGAGCCCCCAAGGGGAGTTGATCACACCCCCCTGTGACTTCTCAGAAAGGGAGGTGAAAGGACTAAAAAGGAGATGATCACACCCTCTATGACATCTCAGGAAGGGAGATGAAAAGCGCCAAAGAGAAGTGGGGGTTGCTAGCGGGTTTCTGGGCTGAAGGGTCTTATTAGAAACAGGTATGCACAAGCCCATCAGCATGGGAGGTATTACACAAGCACATAGCAATAACACAGAGGCTATTAGTGATGACTCTCCTCTCAGTCAGTACAGGCTCAATGCGGTGTAACAAACATGAATTGTACATGCAAGTAATGGTATAACAAACAATATAAATCAACATGGTGTTGTAAAAGATTTCCAGAAGTCCTAGAAGCAGGGTATGTAAACAGCAGTCACACATACGCCTTCTTCAGCAGCCAAGAGATAGTCCAAAACCAATCTGTTGTCCATTGCTTCACATGTCAGGGAATCCAATGATCCCCCCAAGTTTATGAAGTCCTGCAAAAGTCTTTTTATGTGTTAGGGAATCCAACGATTCCAGCAAATTTTCAAGTACTGCAACAGTCTTATCATTTCTCAGAAAATCCAATGATTCTTGAGGGCTTTCAAGTCTTATGTCTCAAAGAATCCAATGATTCCTTAGGGTTTCTATGTTCATGAGTCAAACGCCACACCTGCAATGCTCTTTCAATGGTGAGCACAATGAGCAACAGGACCACCTGATATTTCTTGAGTCTTCTCCTTCATTTCAAGGGTCTGCTCCATCTCTCTGCGATGGACAAGGCAAATACGGCTCATTGGTCCCCATCTGATTCCTTCTCCACTTGTAGAAATACAAGCAAACCCTCTCCCCCAAGCAGTTAATCTATCTAGTCCCTTCCATTCACCACTTTTTGGGTCTCTCCACATCACCTGGAGATTATCTAAAGATAGTGGAGCCGCTCGCACTGGACACTGCCCTTCTGGTGGATTATAAAACCTGTCTGCAGGAGCCAGTGCATCTTTGTCAAAATCAAGAAGTTAATAGTATAAAGGGTTAGATTTAGAAGTTCTCTAAGGTTACCAGTGGCTTCCCCTTTCTTTTGTTTTTGGAGGAGCTTCTTAATGTCTCTGTTTCCCCTCTCTACTATTGCCTGTGCTTGGGGATTAAAGAGTATGCCAGTGGTATGTAAAATCTTATACTGTGCACAAAAGTGTGCAAAATGTTTAGAAGTATATGCAGGACCATTGTCTGTTTTTATTGCTTGTGGCACACCCATAATTGCAAATGCTTGTATGAAGAATTCAGTGACCACTCGGGCTGTCTCTTTTGCTGTTGGTATTGCAAAAGTGAATCCTGAAAAGGCGTCTACCACAATGTGGATAAAAGACAGGAGACCAAAAGATTTATAATGGGTCACATCCATTTACCAGATTTCATTGGGTCTCAAACCATGAGGGTTCTTCCCTGGAGGCAGTGTAGGAGCATGGAAAAGAAGGCAAATCATACAGGCTTTAACTATGCTCTTAGCTTCCTCTCTTGTTATTCCAAATTTGTAAACATAAAGCTCGAGCAGCCTGATGATATTTAGAATGAGATGGCTGGGCTTCTTGGAATAAAGAAGTATTGACCAATATAGTTAGAAGGCTATCTAAGAAGGCTAATAAAATTTTCCACTCTGGGATGGTCTCACAGCACACATTAATTTGTGTACTAGTATAAATGGTGTATATCTTGTTAGGCCTTGTCCCAGATAATTGTACTGCTTGCTTAATGGCCTTTAATAAAATTCTAGCCACAAGCACTGGGTAAAGGAGTAAAGCTTTCTTCTGGTTGTGCCGGGAGGTTCACCCACTTTATCACACTGGCTCCTTGATGAAGGACTGCTGTGGGTGCTCTTGTGTAGCAAAAACTGATATTTCTAAGGGTTTTTGAGTGACTCTTTCAACCATATTTTATAAAGCCAGTTCAACTTCACTCAAAGCTTCTTGAGCTTCTTTTGTAAGCTGGCATGGTGAATTTAAAGTACTGTCTCCCCTTAAAATATCATACAACGGTTGCAATTGATAGTTAAGCCTAACACTGGTCGCATCCATTGGATATCTCCTATTAATTTCTGAAAATCATTTAAGGTGTTTAGCTTCTCTGTTCTTAAGGACAGTTTTTGTACTGTAATCACCTTAGGGTATACTTCATATCCTAAATATTGAAAAGGAGCATGTCTTTGAATTTTCTCTTCAGCTATGTATAATTTGTAGAATCTTAGTGTTTCTATGGTCTTTTGTAGACATGCTTCTAGCATTTGTTCCTCAGGTGCACATCCCAATATATCATCCATATAATGTAATAGCATAACTTTTGGAAATGCTTTCCTTACTGGAGTAAGATCAGCAGCAACATACATTTGACACATAGTAGGGCTGTTTTCCATTCCCAGTGGCAAAACTGTCCATTCATATCTTTTATAAGGCTCAGCTAAGTTAATGCTGGGCACTGAAAAGGCAAATCTTTTCATATCCTTCTTATCCAGAGGGATAGAATAGAAACAATCCTTAATGTCTATAACTCAAAGAGGCCATTCTCTAGTCAATTGAGTAGGAGGTGGAAGTCCAGACTGAAGAGTTCCCATAGTTTCCATCTATTCATTCACCTTTCTTTTTCTTTTTTTTTTAATTTTATTTTTAATTTAATTTAATTAATTTATTTATTTATTTTAAAATAACTTTTTATTGACAGAACCCATGCAAGGGTAATTTTTTACAACATTATCCCTTGCACTCACTTCTGTTCTGATTTTTCTCCTCCCTCCCTCCACCCCCTCCCCCAGATGACAAGCAGTCCTTTACATGTTAAATAGGTTACAGTATATCCTAGATACAATATATGTGTGCAGAACCAAACAGTTCTCTTATTGCACAGGGAGAATCGGATTCAGAAGGTATAAATAACCTGAGAAGAAAAACAAAAATGCGAGCAGTTTATAATCATTTCCCAGTGTTCTTTCTTTGGGTGTAGCTGCTTCCATCCATCCTTGATCAATTGAAACTGAATTAGATCCACTTTCATCAGAATATATCATTCACCTTTCTTAAATCAGTCAACATCCTCCATTTTCCAGATTTCCTTTTTACAACAAATACTGGGGAATTCCAAGGATTTAGAGAAGGTTGTAAATGTCCTTGGTCAAGTTGCACCTTCATTATATCTAATAAGGCCTGAATTTTTTCACTTGTTAGGGGCCACTGTTGTATCCACACTGGTGTATCAGTTTTCCATTGGATAGGAACAGGTGAAAGTGTTGGCAGGCCTTCAACAGCAGCCCTGCCTAAAAAATCGAAATACTCATTTCTAACCCTAATTCTTGTAAAATGTCTCTTCCCCACCGATTGATGGGGATTTTTCAACTATAAAAGGAGTAAAAACTACTGTTTTGCCTTCAAAGTCAATCTCATAGGTGCAGCACTAACTTCAGCTTCTATTGCTCCTCCTATTCCAGACATGTATGTGTCTGCTTTAATCTTTGGCCAGTGAGTGGGCCAGTTGGCACCTCTAATGAGTGTATGATCTGCACCTGTGTCTACCAATTCTTCCAAATGGTAGGCCATTTGTATAGATTGTGAGTATAGGTTGGTCAGCTATTACAGCTGCTGTCCTGGAATATTTCTGGCTTTTGTGGCTTGGAGTCAGAATCTGGGTGACTATCACCAGGTCGCTTATTCAGATTCTATATGATTAAACCTGATGCTACTACTTCTCCTGGATGATAAGTCAAACATTGTCTACCTGTATTAGTGACTGGGATATTATCTACACATTCTCCAGTTTCCCACATCAGTGTATAGATGGACACTGTTTTGTAAGTACTCTCAGGAGGTGAAATGGTGAAGCCTACTGTGCCTGGAGGCAAGGGATCCACAGGCTGAAGAGGAACAGATTTCACTTCTCCAGGGGGTATCTCAGTTGTCCCAGCTGCATACAACTCTATTCTCCCCAATTGTAACCCCTTTCTCCCATCAGGTTGCTTCCTGGCTGATTGATTATATAATTTCTTTCTCCCATCATATGGCTTTCTGGTTGATTGGTCATGTCTGGACTACTAGGCACTCCTCTCGGGTGTAGCATTGGCTGCCATCATGCCCCAAGTGTTTTTTTGCCTTGGGCCCTGGGGCTGAGTCCCTCATCCCATTTCCCTGAATCAGTCTACATTCTGAGGCCCAATGAGGCCTCTGTTGCATTTGTGCCCAAGCGTGGGAACCAAGGACCCTACTTTCACTGAAGAAGTTTCCAGTGACCAGGAACTTAGGTGACTATTTTAATAGACAAATGGGACAGATGTTAAAAAAGCCTCCATTCCCACCCCCCTCCCCACCTCCACCTCCACCCAGGAGTAGTGCTATAGAAAGTATGCTTAAGCTGATAGAAGGACAAGGGCTACTTATAACTTGGGAACAGATAGCTAGACTTCTGGGTATATTAAAACGCACCTCCCCTTGGTTCTTAGAGGAAGAGCAAATCTCTCCAGATAATTGGACTTTAATGGGGCACCAGTTCTCTGAATATTACAATGAAAACGGTCCTCATTCAATTTCCATCGAGGCATTCTATGTATACAATATAATACAGCTGGCCTTAAAAAATCCTATCAGTTTTAAAGAAATAAAAAAAGTTCTAGGAATAGTCAGCCAAGGAAGCCTGAGATAAAGAAGAAAGACAATGAACAGATTAATGACCATATCCCCGGGCATGGAGACTTGTGAGGCTCAAGGGTGTGGTGACTTTGCACCCCACCAGGCAGCTTCAGCCCCACATTGGGCACCAAGTATGATGACCGCGTATTTTAAAATCTGCTGGAGTCAGGAATTCAGGTTAAGGGAAAATCCTCAATCTTTATTCTTTGTGGAGGTGAAGGGGGATGGCGATAGGAATGTGGGCTGTGACACAAACCTGGCCAGCAGTCTCTCTGTCTCTCTCTCCACCCCTCTCTCTCCACCCAACAAAATCATCCCTACATCATTTCCTATACAATACATCAGAACTTGCCCAAAGAGTGGGTGGGGCCATTCTTTCTCCAAGCACATATTAATAGAGTAAGTCCAATTACTATTTAGCCTCATGTGCTTGGGACCTCAGTGCATCAACTCAAGCTTCAGCCCATTACAAGATAGTATTTTTTGAGTTATTAATAGTATACAGATATTTGAAGAGAGATTGAAGAGCACTGAAAAGAAAATAAACTTTTTTTTTTCCTTTTTAGGCAGAGATGTTATCTTTTACTGTGCAAATAACTTTTAGTACAATTTTGATATTTTATGAGCCTGAATAATTTTAAGGAAATTACTATCTTTGATTGGGTGTTCTAGCTACTGGCATCCTAGGATTTGAAACCATTAAAGTAGAAAATATAAGGGTCTACAAATTGTGTTTAGCATCATCCCAAAGGAGGTCTCTGATATTATGGCAGATTGGAAGAATTGTATTGAGACATTTGGTGGAATTAATGTCTTTAAAGACTAATGTGCTTGAAATAAAATTGTGCCTCAGTGGCCATATTGCTGATGGTAAGCTTCTCTAGTGGCTGGTGAACACACAATCTGTAACTGACATTTTAAATTTAATAGCTTAATAGAATCATAGCATTTAAATATATGAGAACTTTGGAAATCAGATAGACCCTTTCCCCATTTTAATAGAAGAGTAAACTGAATCCAGTGAAGGGAAATGAATGATTCAAAAATACATAATTAGTATGTGGATGGATCAAAGTTGAAACCTAGTTTTTCTGATTCATAATGCAATGATCATTCTATATGTGATCTTTTCTCAATTGCTGGATAGGATCATATTCACTAGCCATACATCTAAATAATTGTACAATTCTAAAAAGAATTGACATCATATTAACAGGTTTGTATTTCGTATATTATCTCAATTCTTGATTTCAGGGAGGGGGTGATAAACAAGTGCTCTTTTTGTATATCTTCCATTCTTAATTAGTGTACAAGAATGAGAGTTACAAATTCTGTCATTGACCTAGGATATCATTCATTTGGAATAGATGATTTGAAGTAATGAAGGCATATAGATACTCTTTTACCAACTTTTAACTACTAGCCATTTAAAATTTATTTTGAATACTCAAATAATTCTATTTAGCAGGGTAACTAGAAGGCAGGAAAAGAGGGATATGAAGAGTGAGGAAGAGCATCAGAAAAAGGGGGAAGAGAAAGAGAAGAGGAAGAACAAAAAACAAGAATAAGAAAAGGAGGAGAATTGAACAGCTCTCTTTTCTCTTTAGTTAACATTATCAAGAATATCATCATTATCACCATCATCACTAGCAATTGGAGAGCTTTAAATTTAAAAAGTTTTTTTACATGTATTATCTCCCTGATCTCTCTCTTATCCTTCCTGAATAGCCATCCTATACTTATTTGCATCATCCTCTTTCCCCCAATATGGCTAAAACCAAAAATACTTGTTTAATGAACTAATTTTTTCTCATCACCCTTAATTTATTTTTTCCTTTAACATACTTGATATTATAATTGTAGCACGATCCCTTTTGTAAGTATATTTTTAAAAAGTGTTTGAAATTCAAGTTTTCTCTGTTTTGTTCACTTATGTCTCCTCAGATCTCTCTTTATTCTTTCTCACCAGAACTGTTTCATTTTAGGTCTTGAGAATTTCTTCTTATGAGTGCCAATTCCAAATTAACTTCTCCTGTAAAATATATACCATATGATGCAACTCATTATTTGTTTTGACACTTTAACATCTGTTTTTGTCCAATATAAGGTGAATGTCACATTACCTCCAGCTTTCTTCTTTTGCTTATCCTTCTCATATTTCAACTTAGAAATGTTACAAGGCCTCAAAATTACCAAAATTTCCACTTTCAAAACCAGTTCTGCCTTACTTGTAATAAGAAGATGCAAAATAGAATTTCTTCTCATTGGCTTCTCAAACTTTTGAAAATTATCATTAATAAAAATAAAACAATGTGTGCTATTTTTTTAAAAGAAAGTGCTACCAGATGTTGGGATATTTGAAGTCACAAAATTCATGGTACAAATAAATATTTAATATTCCCCCCACTTCCCTATACTGGCATATTATCTTTATTTTCCAGACAAATTATCTGTCTTCAAAGTTTTTCATTTATTTTCCTTTTTTTGGTCTGATTGGTTTCTACTGGATAGTTAGGTGACAATGTAGCTTATATTCCTGTTCCTAAAGATTTATTCCCATTGATCTTCCATTTAGGTAATCCTCCATTTGGCTTTCTTCTGCCATCTCCTGTATTTCCTCAATGAATAAGTTTTCTTAAGGCGTAATATGCTTTACATAGGTGTCTCACAGAATTCTGTCCTGATCGCTCTTCCCTTCTCCCTCTATTCTATTTTACTTTGTGGTCTTTGGGGTCTCCTTTGTTCCCATGTACTAAAATACTGTCTCTATGCTTATGATTCACAATCCCATCTATTGTGCTTCACCTCTTCCAAATTCAGTTCTGATTACCTTTCAGACATCTTGTTTAGAAAAAAAAAATATTTTTACCCAAAGCCCCTAACTTCTGGGAAAAGAATTCATTATTTGATAAAAACTGCTGGGATAATTGGAAATTAGTATGGCAGAAATTAGGCATGGACCCACACTTAACACCATATACCAAGATAAGATCAAAATGGGTCTATGACCTAGGCATAAAGAACGAGATTATAAATAAATTAGAGGAACATAGAATAGTTTATCTCTCAGACTTGTGGAGGAGAAAGAAATTTGTGACCAAAGATGAACTAGAGACCATTACTGATCACAAAATAGAAAATTTCGATTACATCAAATTAAAAAGCCTTTGTACAAATAAAACTAATGCAAACAAGATTAGAAGGGAAGCAACAAACTGGGAAAACATTTTCACAGTTAAAGGTTCTGATAAAGGCCTCATTTCCAAAATATATAGAGAACTGACTCAAATTTATAAGAAATCAAGCCATTCTCCAATTGATAAATGGTCAAAGGATATGAACAGACAATTTTCAGAGGATGAAATTGAAACTATTACCACTCATATGAAAGAGTGTTCCAAATCATTATTGATCAGAGAAATGCAAATTAAGACAACTCTGAGATACCACTACACACCTGTCAGATTGGCTAAGATGACAGGAAAAAATAATGATGAATGTTGGAGGGGATGCGGGAAAACTGGGACACTAATGCATTGTTGGTGGAACTGTGAACGAATCCAACCATTCTGGAGAGCAATCTGGAATTATGCCCAAAAAATTATCAAATTGTGCATACCCTTTGACCCAGCAGTGTTTCTATTGGGCTTATATCCCAAAGAAATACTAAAGAAGGGAAAGGGACCTGTATGTGCCAAAATGTTTGTAGCAGCCCTGTTTGTAGTGGCCAGAAACTGGAAAATGAATGGATGCCCATCAATTGGAGAATGGTTGGGTAAATTGTGGTATATGAATGTTATGGAATATTATTGTTCTGTAAGAAATGACCAGCAGGATGAATACAGAGAGGACTGGCGAGACTTACATGAACTGATGCTAAGTGAAATGAGCAGAACCAGGAGATCATTATACACTTCGACAACGATATTGTATGAGGACATATTTTGATGGAAGTGGATTTCTTTGACAAAGAGACCTGAGTTTCAATTGATAAATGATGGACAAAAGCAGCTACACCCAAAGAAAGAACACTGGGAAACGAATGTGAACTATCTGCATTTTTGTTTTTCTTCCCGGGTTATTTATACCTTCTGAATCCAATTCTCCCTATGCAACAAGAGAACTGTTCGGTTCTGCAAACATATATTGTATCTAGGATATACTGCAACATATCCAACATATAAAGGACTGCTTGCCATCTAGGGGAGGGGGTGGAGGGAGGGAGGGGAAAAAAAATCGGAACAGAAACGAGTGTCAATATAAAGTAATTATTAAATAAAAAAATTTAAAAAAAGAAAAATATTTTTTAATTATGGCTTTTTATTTTGAAAATAGATGCAAAGATAGTCTTCAATATTCACTTTTGCAAAACCTTGTGTTCCAATTTTTTTCCCTAACTTCTTCTCACCAGTCTCCCCTAGAGAGCAAGTAATCCAATAAAGGAGAAACATGTGCAATCCTTCTAAATATATATCCACATTTAACATGCTGCACAAGAAAAATCAGATCAAAAAGGGAAACAATGAGAAAGAAAACAAAACAAGCATTCTACAACAAAAAATGAAAATACCATGCTTTGATCCACATTCAGTCCCCATAGTCCTCCCCTGGACACACATTCTATTGTATCTATTGGAATTGGCTTGAATCAGCTCTTTGTTGAAAAGAATCAAGTGCATCAGAGTTGATCTTCACATAATTTTGTCGTGTTATGTACAATGTTCTCTGAATTCTATTCGTTTTATTTAGCAACAGTTCGTGCAAGTCTCTCCGGGTCTTTCTGAAACCATCCTATTGATGATTTCTTATAGAACAATAATATATCCCATTATATTCATATACCATAATTAAGATAGTCATTCCCTAATTTGCCATTACAAAAAAAAAAGTTTTCAAGTCTTTGCCACTACAAAAATGGTTATTACAATTTATTTTTCAAATGTGGGTTCTTTTCTCTTTTTATTATCTCTTTGGGATATAGACCCAGTAGAGACAATACTGGATCAAAGGGTATGTACAGTTGGACATACCTTTGGGCATAGTTCCAAACTGCTCTCCAGAATGGTTGAATCAGTCCATATCCCATTACTTATTATGCTTACTGAGGGTTTTAAATAGATGCTACTGTCTATTTTAAGGAAAAGTCCATTTATTCACATAATCTCTAGTGTTTTTATTAGGAATGGATGTTGGTTTTTATCAAATGCTTTTTGTGCATCTATTGAGATAATCGTATGATTTTTGTTAAGTTGATTATTGATATATTCTAATAATTTTTCTAATATTGATATTCTTGCATTCCTGGTATAAATCCTACATAGTCATGGTGTATTATTCAGGGGATGGTTTTCTGTAATCTTTTTGCTAATATTTTATTTAAGATTTTTACATCAATATTTATTAGGGAGATTGATCAATAATTTTCTTTCTCTGTTTTCATCCTACCTGATTTAGGTATCAGTACCATATCTATGTCATAAAAGAAATTTGGTAGGAGTACTTCCCCATTTTTTCAAATAGTTTATATAATATTGAAGTTAATTGTTCTTTAAATGTTTGGTAAAATTCACATATAAATTTATCGGTCCTGGAGATTTTTTCTTAGGGAGTTGATTAATACCTTGTTCAATTTCTTGTTCTAAAATGGGACTATTTGAATAATTTAATTCCTCTTCTGTTAATCTGGGCAATCTTTTTTGTAGGTATTGCTCCAGTTCACATAGGTTGTCAAATTTTTTGGCATAAAGTTGGGCAAAGTAACTCCTAAAATTGCTCTAATTTCCTCTTCATTGGTGAAAAGTTGTCCCTTTTCATTTTTGCAACTAATAATTTGATTTTCCTCTTTCCTTTTTGTAATCAAATTAACTAAAAGTTTATCTAATGTGTTTTTTCATAAAATCAACTCTTAATTTTATTTATTAATTCAATAGTTTTTTTAACTTTAAATTTTATTAATCTCTCTTTTTATTTTTAGATTTCAACTTTGGTATTTGATTGGCAGCTTTTAATTTGTTTGTTTGGTTTTTTTTTTGTACATTTTTTAATTGCAAGCCCATTTCATTGATCTTCTCTTTTTATGCAAGTAAGCCTCTAGAGATATAAATTTCCCCTCGTTACTGCTTTGGCTGCATTCCATAAATTTTTGTATGTTGTCTCATTATTGTTTTGGATGAAATGGATTGTGTCTATGATTTGCTGTTTCACCCATTGATTCTTTAGAATAAGATTGTTTAGTTTCCAATTTCTTTTAGGTCAATTTTCCCATGGCTTTTTATTGAATGTCATTTTATTTCATCGTGATCTGGAAAAAAGCATTTATTTTTTCTGTCTTTCTGTATTTGATTATGAGGTCTTTGTATCCTAATATATGGTGAGTTTTTTCTAATAGATTTCATGACCTACTGAGAAGAATTGTACTCCTTTCTTTCTCCATTCATTTTCTCCAAAAATCTATCATACATAACTTTTCTAGTATTTTATTTACCTCTTTAACTTCTTCTTTATTTACTTAGTGGTTCAATTTATCTAGTTCTGGGAGAGCAAGTTTGAGATCTCCTACTATTATAGTTTTGTTGGCTTTTTCTTCTAGCAGCTCTCTCAACTTGTCCTTTAGGAATTTAGATGCGATCTACTTGTTGCATATATGTTTAGTAGTGATATTGCTTCATTATTTATAGTACCCTTTAGAAAGATATAATTTTCTTCCTTATATCTTTTAATTAGATCAGATTTTGCTTTTGCTTGATCTGAGATCCGGATAGTTACCCCTGCTTTTTTTTTTTTTTTTTACTTCACCTGAAGCTTAACAGATTCTGCTCCAGCCTTTTACCTTTACTCTGTATGTATCACTCTACTCTAAATGTATTTCTTGTAAACAATATGTTGTAGGATTCTGGCTTTTAATCCAGTCTGCTATCCACTTCTGCTTTATGGGAGAGTTCACATCATTCACATTTATAATTAAAACTACTAATTCTGTATTGCCCACTATCTTGTTTATCCCAAATTATACTTTTCTCTTTCCTTTTCCCCTTTCCTTCCTCCTCAGTATTTTGCTTATGAGTACCAGTTACCTCAATCATTTCCCCTTCTTATGTGCCCCTCCCCTTTTCTTATACTTTTCTTCTACTATTTCTGTTTCCCTTCTATTAGCCTACTTCTTCCCTTTTCCCCTTTCCCTTTCCCTTTCTTATAAGGTGAGAAAAGTTTCTATGTGAAACCAAATATGTCTAATCTTTTATCTTTGAGCCAAATCTGATGTGAGTCAGACTCATATAATGTTCATCCTCCTCCCTTCTGTCCCCCAATTATAATAGGTTTTATTTGCCTCTTCATAAGATGTATTTTTTCTCATTTTACCTCTACTTTCCCCTTTTTCCAGTACAATCCTTTTCCCACCTCTATTTTTTATATTATAACAGTAAAATCAAATTATACATGCACTCTTTATGTGTATCTCATTACAGAGATAGTTCTCAAGAGTTCTTTTCTTTTTACCTTTTTATGCTTCTCTTGAGTTCTTTATTTGGAGGTCAAATTTTTTGTTCAGCTGTTATTTTCATCAGAAATAAATGGAATGTACCTGTTTCATTAAATGTCAATCTTCGTCCCTGAAAGAAAATGCTCACTTTAGCAGGGTAGTATATACTTGGCTGCATTCCAAGTTCCTTTGTCTTTAGGAATATCAGGTTCCAAGCCCTTTGATCTTTTAAGGTGGAAGCTTCTAGGTGCTGTATAATCCTTATTGTGTCTCCTTATTATTTGGATCGTTTTTTCCTGGCTGCTAGAAATATTTTTCCTTGGTCTGATAATTCTGATATTTAGCCATGATATTCCTTGGAGTTTTGCTTTTGGGGCCTCTTTTAGGAGGTGTTTGGTGAATTCTTTGAATGGCTATTTTACCTTCTAATTCTAGGACCTCAGGGGCAGTTCTCTTCAATGATTTCATGGAAAATAATGTTTAAGCTCTTCTTTTCATTGTGGTTTTCAGGAAGTCCGATAATTCTTAGATTTACTCTCCTAGATTGATTTTCTAGGTCAGTTCTTTTCCCAAGTAGGTATTTTACATTTTCTTCTTCTTTTTTTCATTTTTTCAGTTTTACTTGATTGATTCTTGATGTCTCGTTGAGTCATTCGTTTCCATTTGTTCAGTTCCGAGTTTAATGACTTCTTTTCTTAATTTACTTTTTTAGTTATTTTTTTATTTATCCAATTGAATTTTTAAATGAATTGTTTTGTTCTATGGATTTTTTCCTCCATTTTACAAATTCACTTTTTAAGGATCCATTTTCTTTTTTCCTCCACAAATTCTGTTTTTAAGGAGGTTGTTTCCATTTTCCATTTTGTCAAATCTATTTTTAAAGAGTTATATGCTTTTTTCACTTCACTAAATTTATTTTGTAATGAATTTTCTTCAGATAATTTCTGTGTTTCATTTTCTAGTCCCTCTTGCAAACTTCTCATTTCCTGTCCCCATTTTTCTTCTAGCTCTCTTTTAAAATCTTTTTAAAATTTCTTCTAGGAGACCCTTGTGTGATGGCAACCATTGTATATCAACCTTTGTGACTTCATCTGGAGACAATCTGCTTTTAGTCTCCTCAGGGTGTGAAATCTGTTCTCTTTCACCATTAAAAAAATAAATAAAAAGAAAACTTTCTATGGTCAAACTTCTTTTTGCTTTTATACTCACTCTTTTTAAAAGTTGAGATCTGCTTTTAATGCAAGGAAGATTAGCCAAGTTCTCTCTATAAGTGACAGCAGCCATGCTGATTGAGTTCTGGTGCAAGGGGTGGCCAGGTCCTGTTAAATTCTGGCATTTGGGGGTTCACAATTTACCTTTTGTGTTGGATGTTTTATAACTTCTCTGCTGATCTAATGGCTTGCAGCCAGGGAAGAGTAGCCAACACAGCTGTAGATTCCTCCCCATAGATTCTCCAGTGTGTGGAGCCCACACCATCCTGGGAGTGTGCTCTGCCAGCACTCAGCGTCTGTGCTCAGCCTGCTTGCACTTGGCCCATTTCCCTCTGGGCCAGACTGAAACATTTTTCATCAATATTTTGCAACAATATTCATTAGGGGAGATTGTCTATAATTTTCTTTCTCTGTTTTCATCCTATTTGGTTTAGGTATCAATACCATGTCTATGTCATAAAAGGAAGTTGGTAGAACTCCTTCATTCTCTATTTTTTTCAAACACTTTATAAATTATTGGAGTTAATTATTCTTTAAATATTTGCTAAAATTCACATGTAAATCCATCTGGCCCTGGAGATTTTTTTCTTCGGGAGTTGATTAATAGCTTGTTTTATTTCTTTTTCCAAAATGGGACTAATTAAGTAATTTAAGCCCTCTTCTGTTAATCTGGACAATCTATATTTTTGTAGATTATTCCTCCATTTCATTTAGGTTGTCAATTTATTGGCATAAAATTGGGCAAAGTAACTCCTAATAATTGCTCTAATTTCCTCTTCATAGATGGATAGTTCTCCCTTTTCATTTTTGAGACTAATGATTTGATTTTCCTCTTTCCTTTTTCTAATCAAATAATCAAAATAAAAGTTTTATCTATTTTGTTTTTTTTTCAATAAAACCAACTCTCAGTTTTATTTATTAATTCAATAGTTTTTTTATTTCAATTTTATTGATCTCTACTTTTATTTTTAGATCAAATTTGGTATTTGATTGGGGGTTTTTAATTTGTTCTTTTTCTAGCTTTTTAGTTGCAAGCCCAATTCATTGATCCCTTTTTTATGGAAGTAAGCATTTAGAGATATAAAATTTTCCCTTATTACTGCTTTGGCTGTATCCCATAAATCCAAACCTTCCATGGAAACTGTACCACCTTGGGACTCTGTGCTATCTGTGCTGACTTTTGTGCTCAGCTGCTGTTCTTGGTTACCTCCCTCCCATTTCCAATTGAAACGGACCTTTTTTGGTGATCTTCAAAAATTATCTTCTGATAATTTGCTTCAGTCTAATATCTGTGGGTTCTGCTGGTCCAGAGCTAATTCAGAGGCTGAATTTGCTAATTAGCCTGAGAGGCGTAGAAGGTCAGAAAGAAATGTATGTAGTCTCTGCCATCTGGGCTCCACCCTTGGAAATCCTCACCAAATATATTTTTAAGAAGTTGTTTTCCAAGCCATTCTCCAGTTGATAAATGGTCAAAGGATATGAACAGACAATTTTCAGAGGATGAAACTGAAATTAGTTCTACTCATATGAAAAGGTATTCTAAATCATTACTGATCAGAGAAATGCACATTAAGACAAGTCTGACATACCACTATATACCTCTCAGATTGGCTAAGATGACAGGAAAAGATAATGATGAATGTTGGAGGGGATGTAAAAAATGGGACACTGATGCCTTGTTGGTAGAGTTGTGAATGGATCCAACCATTCTGGAGAGCAATTTGGAACTATACTCAAAAAGTTATCAAACTGTGCATAGCCTTTGATCCAGTAGTGTTACTACTGGGCTTATATCCCAAAGAGATCTTAAAGAAGGGAAAGGGACCTGTATGTGCAAAATGTTTGTGGCAGCTCTTTTTGTAGTGGCTAGAAAGTGGAAATTGAATGGATGTCCATCAATTGGAAAATGACTAAGTTATAATATATGACTATTATGAAATATTATTGTTCTGTAAGAAATGACCAGCAGGATGATTTCAGAAAGGCCTGGAGAGACTTACATGAACTGATGCTGAATGAAATGAGCAGGACCAGAAGATCATTATATACTTCAATAACAATACTGTATGATGATCAATTGTAATGGATGTGACTCTCTTCAACAATAATATGAATCAAATCAATTCCAATAGAGCTGAAGAGAACCAGCTACACCTAACAAAAGAACACTGGGAAATGAGTAGCATTTCCACTCCTTCTGTTATTGTCCGCTTGCATTTTTGTTTTCCTTCTCAGGTTATTTTTACCTTATTTCTAAATCTGATTTTTCTCATGCAGCAAGATAACTGTATAAATATGTATATACATACTGCATTTAACATATATTTTAGCATATTTAACAAGTATTGGTCTACCTGCCATCTAAGGGAGGGAAAAAGTTGGAACAGAAGGTTTTGCAAGGATAAGTGTTGAAAAATTACCCATGCATATGTCTTGTAAATGAAAAGTAAATGGTGAATAATCAAATTTCTTAATATTTTGATAGAGGGATGGCTGGAGAGGTCCACAAACTATTAAGTTGCTAAAGTGGAGGGAAGAGACAATAGAAGTAGAACTCAGGATAAAGAAGACAAACTACATTCTTTACTAACTTAAAATTGTTATTTCTCACTTTATAATATTAAACATAATATTATAATCCTGTAACACCCATGGAGAGCAACTGTATTTTATCATATAAATATTAATGTGCAATGTAATCATGTATGCTTCATTAATGTTGAGCTTTTTTTTCTTTTTCTTTTTTTTTTTTTTTGCTTTATTTAACAGGTTGTGCCTGTTATAAGAGTTCTTTTCCCAGACAATTTATGACATCCACTGTAATTTTCCTGGAATGCAAAGTCCAATAAAATGTATGTTTTATTTGAGCATAACATTTTTGAGGGCAAGAACTATTTCAGTAAACTTAATTTACATAAGTACATTATTTAATTTTTTACTAGTATAAATTCATAGAATTTGCATATGTGAACAATTGCTATGGGTAAATTTTTAAAAGTACTCAATTAATAAAGGTTAAAATTAAAAAAAAAAAAGAAATGACCAGCAGGATAAATATAGAGAGATTCAGAGAGACTTACATGAAGAGATGCTAAGTGAAATGAACAGAACCAGGAGATCATTATACACTTCAACATCAATACTATACAAAGATCAATTCTGATGGAAGTGGCTATCTTCGACAATTGAGAGGATCCAAATCAGTTCTATTTGATCAGTGATGAACAGAACCAGTTGCACCCAGCGAAAGAACACTGGGAAATGAGTGTGAACCACAACATAGCATTTGCACTCTTTCTGTTGTTGTTTGCTTGCTTTTTTGTTTTTCTTCCCAGGTTATTTTTACCTTCTTTCCAAATCCGATTTTTCTTGTGCAACAAGATAACTTTGTAAATATGTATACATAGATTGTATTTAACATATACTTTAACATGTTTAACATGTATGGGACTGCTTGCCATCTAGGAGAGGGGGTGGAGGGAAAAAGGGGAAAAGTTGGAACTGAAGTTTTTGCAAGGGTCAGTGTTGAAAAATTATCCATGCATATGTTTTATCAATAAAAAGCTATAATAAAAAAAAGGAGTTGTTTTCTTCAGACTATTTATGTATTTCCTTTTCCAAACTCTCCTGGAAAGGTTTCATTTCCTTTTCTCATTTTTCTACTAATTTTCTTTTAAGATCTTTTATGAATTCTTCCAAGAAAGTATTTTGAGTTGGACACCAACTTATATCAATCTTTGAGGCTTCATCTGTAGGTGTTTTGCTTTTAGTGTCCTTGCATTTTGAAGTCTGTTCTTATCTGTCTTCATAGTACTTATCTATGGCTGGAGCTCTTTTTTTCTTCTTTTTTTTTTTTCATTTTCAAAAATATTGAGATGTACTCTAAGGACACAGAAAATATTTTCTTGAGCTTCCTGTAGAGGACAACAGGGGTTTTACACTGCCCTGGGATTGCTGGTGCTCCTGGCATTTTCTCTAAGATGGGTAGGCCTGACTGAGTCATGCTTGTTATGATTAGATGTAGGGGTTCAATATATGGCTTCTGTAGATGTTTTGGAGGTGTCACAGCTAGTGTGCTTATCCACTGACTTCTGAACCAGGACAGAGCATCCAAAATTGCTATATTGTGGCTAAAAGCCTTCCATTAGATTCCCCTACTTGGGGTCTCTCTGTCTTGGGTCTCCCTGTGCTGTGCCTGCTTGGGTCTCCTGCTTGAGTCTCCCTGTACTACATCCTTCCTGCCTAATTAAGAGAACCCTTTCCTGAAGTCCTTCCAAGATATCTTCTACAGTAAATTTGTTACAATCCAAATATTTGTTGGTTGTATGACTCCAATATCTGTGCAGCAGCTTGTTCTGGTGTTGATTCTGAGAGAAGCCAGGAACAATTCAGATAAATTCCTGTTTACTCTTTTCCATCTTGGTCCATCCCTCCTCCCCTCCCCAGATATCTTAAATACAATTGTTCACAGCAGAATTCATTGTCTTTCCCTGTGATCTCTTACTACTTATTAACTTCATTAATTATTGGTGAACTCAACACCATCTCCTTTCATTTCCTTAGATGTGTCATCTTTGACCCCTTACTATACCTTTCATCTCTCAAAACCAATCTATTGCCAAGGCCTTTTGATTCCATGTTTTCAACATTTCTCAATATGGCTCTTCTCTTCTACTACTCCCTTGTACTTCTACCACTCTAGTATTGATTCTGAGATCAACACATAATATCCCTCAGCAGTCTAGAATCACAAAGTAGCTAAACCCATCCATTCTTTTCATGACTTTTATAAGCTGATCCCTAGTTTGATAACATATAAAGATCTATATCATTATTTCTAGCTACTTTTTAAAAACTACCCAGTTTTCTGCTGTTTTATTTCTATGCTCCATCTTCTATTTCCTTCTATGCCATTTCTCCTGTATAATTGTTCTTTTCCTCTAGCACAATCACATCAATTCCTTGTGTTACTTCATTTTCTCTTTCTTCTTTTTTCATATTGAATCCTTCTCTATTCTTTCCTCTCTCCTTTCTTTCTTTTTCCCTTTCTCATCCCTTTTCTCTCTCCCTCTGACTGTCCCTCCATTCCTCTATCTCTCTTCCTTTCTTTCTGTCTCATTCATTTATTGAATTGACTTGACCTCACCTCATATATAAGATTGCATCAACCTAGAAGTTTATATGTTTAAAAAAATGAGTTGGAATAGCTTAGTAGTTGTTTACTGAGGTTGTTTATAATTCTGATTTGTTATTTTTTATAATCAGACCTATTTCTCTCTTTCCATTTCAATATTCCAAGACTCTTTATGTATCATGGCAGATTGCTTAAGGAACATGTTTTCCCCAGCTTTATCCAAATGAATCATTAAATTGTATACCTGAAAGTTAGAATAGATGGAGAATAATGTGTTGTTTTATATTTTTAGAAAGTCAGAATTAATATATATTCTTCCCCTTTAGAATGTGAGATTAATATAAGGACAACAATTCTATAACAAAGAGGTTGATATTAAAAATGAAAATCATTCATGTGACTGGGAAATTCTTTTAATAAAAGCTATTAAATTTCAAACTATAGAGAAATAGAAGAAACCTTATGATCTGATTGAATTACAAAGTCAATCTCTCTCTCTCTCTCTCTCTCTCTCTCTCTCTCTCTCTTTCTTTCTCTCTCTCTCTCTCTCTCTCTCTCTCTCTCTTTGTTTCTCTCTGTTTCTATCCCTCTGTGTTTTCATCTATCAATGTCTATGTCTTTGTGTGTCTGTGTTTCTCTGTCTCTTTCTGTCTCTGTCTCTCTATCTCCATGTTTACCTAGGTCAGTCTATCTCTCTCTGATTTTCTTTGTATCTGTCTGTATGTCTCTGTCTCTATTTTTTTTTTCTGTGTTAGTCTGAATGTCTCTTGTTCTTTCTATCTTTGTGTGTCTGTGTTTCTCTGTCTCTGTATATCTCTCTGTCTCTGTATCATTTCTGTCTTCTTGTCTCTCTTTTTGTTTCTCCCTATATCTCTCTCAAGTGACATAGTTATAGGAATTTGTTACTTTATTTCTAATAAGAAATGATTACATGTCATGGCCAGTGCATTCAGTACTGAGATGGTTTAATGTTGTAACAGCCATTCTCCCATGACTATTCATGGAATAGCAGACTTAACTACTAAGCTGATTTTCTAAAATGTTTGATTATGTCACTCTCCTACTAAGTAATTCTTATTAGTCCCTCTTGCCTCTAAGATCACATATAAAATCTTCTGTTTGACATTCAAAGACCTTCATCATATAGCCTCTTTCCACCTTTCTAAATATCTTACCCATAATTGTCTACTATATATTCCTTGATCTGGTGACACAGTCTTCTTGCTAGTTCATGAAGAAGATATTTTATCTCTATGCTCTGTGCATTTTAATGAAGTCTGGGTTAGCACCCTACATGCTTTAGAATCAGCCAGAGTCAGGATAAGCAAAAGTCCTTGGTTTTTATTCTTGGTCTTTAGGGGAAGAAGTGAAGGGAATGGACGCAAGCTCTCCATGAATTCCCTTTTCCTTCTCCACAGCCAAAATGACTCTGGCTTCTCTTACTCCACCCCCTAATTCCTCCTACAATTTTCTGTATACACCAAAAGAGAGAGTCAGCACAGAGTAGTGGGAAGGGCCATTTTCCAAGCATATGCTAATAGAATATTGTCCAATTGGTAATTAGCCTTAAGTGCTCAGTTGTCTTATTCCAATACACCAACTTAGAGTTTCAGCCCTTTACATATTTTCTCTGGCCTTCCATGCTGGGAGTGTTTTCCCTCCTCAAGGCTACATGCTGGCTTCCCTGTATTCCTTTAATTGTCAACTAAAATATCAATTCTAGTAGTTTAAAAAAATAACTGTTTATTGTATCTCTCATTAGATTATGAGCTTTTTGAGGGCAAGGATTGTCTTTTGCATTTTTTGGTATCTCCAAAGTTTGAGGATTAATGTATGTTTACCAACGACTGACAGATCAGACATCTCAATGAGTTCAATTTTTGATTCTCATCCATCTTTTCCTCTTTAACCATCATAAAAATTCTTGGTGATTTTGCATTCATGTCAATAACTTTTTAAGCATTATATTTTCTCAGTTCATCTCTCTCATCCCATCTCCATTTAACTTGTCAGCCACAGTAATGTTTATATATTAAACCTCAGAATAATTCCAAGCATATAAATTCTGAAATTCTTTTTTCTTATGATGATCTACTATTATACACTTTTTCCTGTCTCACTTTCCCCAAACATGTTCCTCAGTCTTATAGGACCCTAAAATTATGCATAATCTATAGTCCAGTATATCAATCCTTATTTTGGTTTCATTTTAAATTTGTCTCACTTATGATATTATGTTTGATAGCTCCAGCAAATATCTATTCTCTATTTTCAAAATTCCTTGTCTACTTCTACTAGTCACATCTTTCTAATCTCGATTATTGTTTTTTCCACTCCTACTGTTAAGCTTCTAAAAGTAGTAGAAAGGAGGCACAAAACCATCCCTGACTGTTAAAAAAAAAAAAAAAACAACTAGTAGTATGTATTATTTAATGTTAAATCCACATCAATGGCTTCACAGAAATATTCTTTTTTCATATTCAATTGCCTATCATACTCTCCTCAGTAGCAGATTCAAACAAGTTCATCTCTTTTCAAGCTGCTCAGACAATTCCCAGTGACTTTTTCTCACCATATGAATTTTAACTCCTATTAACAAATCCATGCCTTATGATTTCTCTACGTGACTTCTATATAGTTTCTGAGAAAGGATAGCCATTCTTGTTAAGTTCAGCTATTCAACATGTGCCCTTGATAATAATTCATGTGGCATTATTTTTTCCATTTACACCTTCTTTCTTTCTTCCTTTCAATCTTTCTCTATTCACTAGCTTGTTCTTTACTGCCTTCAAATATTCCCATGTTACATTTATTCTAAAAATATCCTTTACCTTAATCATCCCTCAACTCATTATTTTGTATCTCTATTCTCAATTACTATTAAATGCTTAGGAAATATAATCTACACTGACTGTCCTTACTATCACACAATTCATTACTCTTCAGATCTTGTAATTTTCCTTCCAATCCCTCTACCAATAAAAAAAAAACTATCCTCGCAAACTTTATCAAAGAAATTTAAAATCATTTCTCATATCTTATTATCTTAAATTTCTCTACTCCAGGCAAGATAGTGGAGTGAACCTAATAAACTACTTGAGTTTTCCTGTTTTCTCTCAAAACCCGCATGGAAACCAAGTCTCTTAACATAGTCTGATGGAATGAAACTATTTATTCCAACTCAAGGTAGACTGGAAGGACTTCAAGAAACACCAGTCTTAAACTGGAGTGAAAGGGATGTTCAGCCCAACACATACAATGTCCTGGAAAAACTAGTAATAGGATTTTGATCACAGTTGTGTTCTCTGACCTCTCTCCTCTTCTCTCTGCCTCCAATTAATTTCATTCCCAATTCACAAGAAAATACTCAAGGAACAAAATTACAAATGTCCACAACTATATTATCAAGAAAAAACTGCTGCATGCTGCCCAACAAAAACAATTTGAAATAAGTATTTAGGAGCACCAGTCAGGATTAGCCCGGACCTGGCAGCTTCAACAATAAAGGGTCAGAGGGCCTGGAAAACCATATTCTAAAAGGCAAAGAACCTGAGATTACAAACAAGAATTAACTACCAAATGGAACTGGACATCATCTTCAATGAAGTAAGAAACTTTTAATCATTTTTATTGGAAAAAAAACAAAACTAAAAAGAAAATTTGATTTTCAAAAAAAAGAACTCAAGAAAAGCAGTAAAAAATAGAAAAGGAAAAATATATGTATAATTTAAAGGTTAATATATTTATATCCCTAGATTGGAAAATGATATCTATAACTCTTTTTAAAAATCATTTTTAATATACATTGCTTTATCAATCATGCTGAGAGAGAAAAATCAGAGCAAAAGGGAAAAACCATGGGAGAGGGGAAAAAAAAAACTCAATAAAGAAGTGAATATAGTGTATGTTGATTTACAATCAGTCTTCTTAATTCTTTTTCTTGATGCCTTTTCTGTCTGGAGTCTTTTGGGATTGTTTTGGATCACTGAACCCCTGAGAAGAAGCAAGTCTTTTATAGTTTATATGTTCTTGCTATTGTTGTCTATAATGCATTCCTGGTTCTACTTGTTTTACTCATCATCAGTTCATGTAAATCTTTCCAAGCCTATATAAAATTAGTTTATTCATCATTTTCATTGCAAAAAGCTTTAATAAAAATAATATAAAGGGAATTAATGGAAGAAATACAAAGGCTGTTGACTTAGCAGTACTAAACCTAAAACTATATTACAAAGCAGCAGTCATCAAACCATTTGGTACTGGCTAAGAAATGGAGTGGTAGATCAGTGGAATTGGTTAGATACAAGACACTATAATCAAAGCCTATATTAATATAATATTTGATAAACACCCAAACTCCAGCTTCTGGAATAAGAAATCAGTTTGCTAGGAAAACTGAAAAATAATATATTAAAAAGTTGGCATGCACTATATCTCCTACCCCATATCAAAATAAGGTCAAAATGCGTTCATGATTTGAGCATAAAGGATCATATCATAAACAAATTAGGAAAATAAATGATAATTTACCTATCAGATCTCTGGAAAATGGAACAATTTATGACAAAAAATAATGAGAGAACTTTATGAAAGGCCAAATGGACCACTTTGATTACATTTAATTAAAAAGGGTTTGCACAAACAAAACCAACAGAAACAAAATTAAAAGGAAAGTACAAAGTTAGAAAAATTCTTCATAGTCAGTGTTTCTCCTAAAAGTCTCATTTCTATAATATATAAGAACTGTGTTAAATATGTAAGAATACAAGATTTTAAAAGGCAAATAAGAGAGGTAGAAGAAGAATTGGGAAAAGAAATGAGAGGTATATAAGACAGAGTCAACAGTTTGAAATATGACAAGCTATGAACAAACAATTTTCAGATGATGAAATTAAAGCCATCCATAGTTGTATGAAAAAATATTGTAAATCAAGATTGGTTAGAAAAATACAAATTAAAACAATTCTGAGGTATAGCCACACATTTCAAATTTACAGGAAAAGACAATGCTAAATGTTAGAGGGAATGTGAGTAAACCAGGATATTAATGCATTGTTGGTGAAGTTATGAAATGATCCAACCTTTTTGGAGAGTAATTTGGAACTATGCACCAGGGCTATAAAACTCTGCATCCCCTTTGACCCACCAACGTCATTACTACTAGGTCTATTTCTCAAGGAAATCACAAAGGATGCATAAAGAACCACATGTGCAAAAATGTTTGTAGCAGCAATTTTTGCGATAGCAAAAAAATGGGAAATGAGTATTTGCCCATGAATTGGGAAATGTCTGATCAAATTGTGATATATGAAGGTAATGGAATATAGGCCTTGATTATGGTGTCTTGTATCTAACCAATTCCACTGATCTACCACTCCATTTCTTAGCCAGTACCAAATGGTTTGATGACTGCTGCTTTGTAATATAGTTTTAGGTTTTGTACTGCTAAGTCAACAATCTTTGTACTTCTTCCATTAATTCCCTTTATATTATTTTTATTAAAGCTTTTTATTTACAAAAAAATTATGTATGGGTAATTTTTCAACATTGGCTTTTGTAAAGCCTCTGTTCCAAATTATCCCCTCCTTTTCTCCACACCCTCCCCCAGGTGTCAGGTAGCCCAATATATGTTAAATACGTTAAAATACGTGTTAAATCCAATATATGTATACATATTTATAGTTATCTTGTTGCCCAAGAAAAATCATATCAAGAAGGAAGAAAAAAACTGAGAAAGGAACAAAATGCAAGAATAGAACAACAGAAATGGAACAACAGAAAAAGTGAGAATGCTATGTTGTGGTCCACACTCAGTTCCCACAGTCCTCTCTCTTGGTCTAGATGGGTCTTTTCATCACTGAACAGTTGGAACTGGTTTGAATCATCTCATTGTTGAAGAGATCCATGTCTATCAGAATTGATTGTTTTATAGTCTTGTTGTTGCCATGTATAATGATCTCTTAGTTCTGCTCATTTCACTTAGCATCAGTTCATGTAAGTCTCTCCAGATCTCTCTAAAATCATCCTTCTGATCGTTTCTTACAAAATAATAATATTCCATAACATTCATATACCATAATTTATTCAGCCATTCTCCAATTCATGGGCATCCATTCAATTTCCAGTTTCTAGCCACTACAAAAAGGGCTGCTGCAAACATTTTTGTATATGTGGATCTCTTTCCCTCTTTAAGATCCCTTTGGGATAATATCCCAGTATAAATACTAATGTATCAAAGGGTATGCACAGTTTAATAATTTTTTGAGCATAATTCCAAATTGTTCTCCAAAATGATTGGATCCATTCACAGTTATACCAACAATGTATGAGTGTCCCAGTTTGCCCACATCCCCTCCAATATTCATCACTATTTTTTCCTATTATCTTAGCCAATCTGAAAGGTTTGTAGTGGCATCTCAGAGTTGTCTTAATTTGCATTTCTCTGATTAATAGTGATTTGGAGCACCTTCTCATTTGACTAGAAATAGTTTCAATTTCTTCATCTGAAAATGATGAGCCTTTGAACCCCAGAATAACAAGGGATTTGGTCACACCCCACCTGCACTGGAAGGAAGTCAGCAGCACCAGACCAGGGCAGTGTGGAGCTGCTATTACCTGTAGGACAATCCCTCTATTGGCCTAAGAGCAGACCTTAATCTTTAAATAATGAGCAAAAAATCAAAAAAGAACTCTGATCATAGATAGTTTTTATGGAGATAGAGAAGAACAGACCTCAAACCCTGAGGACACTAATGGGAAATTGTTCCCAGATGAAGTCCCCAGTGATGATATGAGTTGGTCCTCATCTCACAAGGCTCCCTTGGAAGAATTCAAAAGGAATCTTAAAAGAGAGTTAGAAGAAAAATGGGAAAAAGAAATGAGAACTTTGCAGGAGAATTTGGAAAAGAAAACACAGTAATTATCTGAGGAAAAAAACTCCTTAAAATAGATTTAGTGAAATGGAAAAATCATATAACTCTTCAAAAACAGATTCGGAAAAGAAACCAACTTATTGAAAAAAACCAGAATTTGTGAAATGGTAAAGAAATGCAATGAACAATACATCTCATTCAAAAGTTCAATTGGCCAAATACAAAAGAAGATAAAAAAGGTAATTGAAGAAAATTATTCACTAAAAATTAGGATTGAACAAATGAAAGCTATTGACTCAAGGAGACATCAAAAATCAGTCAATGAAGAAAATGAAAAAAATAGAATATAATGTAAAGTATGTAATTAGAAAAGCAACTGATCTGGAAAATAGATCCAGGAGAAACAATTTAAGAATTACTGGACTACTTGAAAACCATGATGAAATAAAAAGAGACTAGACATCACCTGTTAGTAAATCATCAAGGAAAACTGCTCTGATGTCCAGAGGGTAAATTAGCCATTGAAGAGACTAGACATCACCTGTTAGTAAATCATCAAGGAAAACTGCTCTGATGTCCAGAGGGTAAATTAGCCATTGAAACAATTCAAAAATCACCTCCTGAAACAGATATCAAAATGAAAACTCCAAGGAATATCATAACAAAATTTCAGAATTACAGATTAAGGAGAATATATTCCAAGCAGCCAGAAAGAAACAATTCACATATAAAGGAGCCACCAGAAACTAGCAACTTCAGCTCTAAAGGATAGAAGGACCTGAAATCTGATATTCCTAAAGGTGAAGGAACTTGGGTTGCTGCCAAGAATCAACTATCCAGCAAAATTAAGCATTATCTTTCAGGGGGAAAGAGGGATATTCAATAAAATGATAAATTTCATTTATTTATAATGAAAAGAACAGAGCTGAACTGAAAATTTGATTTTCATATACAGAACTCAAGTGAAGCACAAAAAAGGTAAAAAATAAAGAAAATAAAAATAACTATTTCTTTTAAAAACTAAAAACGCTTGCATAATTATATGGGAAGATTATATATTTAACTCTTAAGAACTGTATCTCTGTTATGGGTATACTTAAAAGGTTCAGGTATAATTTGATTTTGTTGTTATGATATAAAAAAGAAGCTAGAAGTGAAAAGGGGATTGTATTGGAGGAAATAGAAAATTGAAATAAATGGAATGAATGACATCACATGAAGAGGCAAAAATGACCTATTACAATTGAAGGAAAAGGGAGAGGAGTGTGAGCATTGTATGAATCTTGCTCTCATCATATTTGATTCAAAGAGAGAATATCACACATATTTAACTTCACTGACAAACTTGTCTCATCCTCTAGGGAAATGGGAGAGAAAGGGGCAAAAGAAAGGGGGACACTGAATAGAAGAGAGAAGAGAAGATGAAGGTGGAAGGAAAAAAAGAAAAAGAGCAAAGCTGTAAAAGGAGAGGGCTGTGTAGGGAGGCGGTGATCAAAAGAAAAATACGGGAGAGAGGGAAAAGGGAAAAGGAAAAAGTAAACTATAACTCTGGAAAAATAAAAATGGTGGGAAATACAGTTAGTAATTTTAAATGAATGTGAATGGGATGAATTCTCCCATAAAACAGAAACAGATAGCAGATTTTTTTTTTGTCTGAAAGTGAAAAGGACATATATGTGCAAAAATGTTTGTAGTACCTCTTTTGGTAGCAGCAAGGACCTGGAAACTGAGTGAATGCCCATCAGTTGGAGAATGGCTGGATAAGTTATGGTATATGAATGCTATGGAATATTATTGTTGTATAAGAAACAATCAGGAGGATGATTTCAAATAGGTTTTTAGAGACTTACATGAACTCATGCTATGTGAAGTGAGTAGCACAAAGAGAACACTGTGCATAGTAAGATCAAGATTACATGATAATCAATTCTGAAGGGAGTGCCTCTTTTCAGAAGTGGAGTAAATCACAACAGTTACAATGGCCTTGTGATGAAAAGAGAGCTATCTGCACTTACAGAAAGGACTGAGTGTTTTCAGAACATAATTTTTTCACTCTGTTATAATTTGCTTGAATTTTGTTTTCTTTCTCATTTTTTTCCTTATTGGCATGATTTTTCTTGTTCAGCATGATAATTGTGGAAATATGTATAGAATTACCCCTATTTAACAAACATTAGATTATTTGCTGTCTAGTAGAGATTGTGGGAGAAAGGGAGGGGAAAATTGGGAAACAGGTTTTACAAGAGTGAATGTTGAAAATTATTTATACATTTTGAAAATTAAAAGCTTAAATATATATATGTAAAATAAATGTATATGTACCAAGTGATAAAGAATCCAATTTCTTAGAGAAGTTAAGCCAGTTATAGCAAGAAATTGAGATCCAAACTATACTAATGAGGGACATCAATCTTCCCTTCTCAGAATTAACTAAACACAAAATAAATGGAAAAAATAGGAATGCTAATAATATAGAAAACTTAGAAATAATAGACCTCTGGAAAAATTGAATATATAAATTTTTCTCAGCAGTACATGGAACCTACACCAAAACTGACCATGTATTAAGTCATAGAAACTTCAGAATCAAATGCAGAAAGGCAGAAATAGTAAATGTCTACTTTTTAGACCTCTATACAATAAAAATTACATTCAATAAACGCCTAGGGAACTGTAGAATATAAACCAATTTGAAATTAAATATTCTAACTCTAAAGAATGAATGGGTCAAACAAAAAATCATAGAAACAATCAATAATTTCATACAAAGGCATGAAAATAATGAAACTACATACCAAAACCTATGGGATAAGGCCCAAATAATTCCTTTGTATTTCTAAATAGTTATATGAATAAAATAGAGAAAGAAGAGATCAATGATTTGAGCATGCAACTAAAAAGCTAGAAAAAGAATAATTTAATCCCAATTTAAATCCCAAATTAAAAATTCTGAAACTTAGTAGAGAAGTTAATAAAATTGAAGTGAAGAAAACCATTGAATTAATTAATAAAATTTGAGTTGAATTTATTTTAAAAAACAACAAAATAGCCTTTGGTTAATTTGATTACAAAAAGTAAAGAAGAAAAACAAAAACATTACAGCATAAAAAACATAAAGGGTGAATTTACCAATGAAGAAGAAATTAAAGCAAGATTTAGGAGCTATTTTTCCCAAGTGTATGCCAGCAAACTTGGCAATCTAATTGAAATGGATGGGTATTTACAAGAAATATAAATTGCCAAGTTTATCAGAAGAAGAAGTAAATTAAATAGTCCCATTTTATAAAGAAATGGAATAAATCATCAGTGAACTGCTTAAGAAAAAATCTTCAGGGCATGTTGGATTTACAAATGGATTCTATTAAACATTTAAAGAACAATTAATGTTAATACTATGTAAATTATTTGTATAAATGGTAAAGAAAGAATCCTACCAAATTCCTTCTATGACACAAATATAGTATTAAACTTAACCTAAACCAGGAAGAGCCTAAACAGAGGAAGAAAATTACATACCGATCTCCCTAATAAATATTGATTTATTTTAAATAAAATATTAGCAAAGAGATTATAACATATTGGGAGGATAATACATTGTTATCTAGTGGGATTCCATTTTTCTTCACCTAACTCAATATGAAATTAGCATCAAACATCAGGAGGTGAACAGACATTAATTGATCTTTCTAACTCTTTTGTAATCACTGGATTGGTGGCCTCATGATAACACCCCAGTGATCAAAATGTATATGATGTTTCTTAGTTGATTAATTAATTAATTAATACATTAATTTAATGATTACTTGTTTTTCTGATTAATGTTAGAAGGCAGGGAAATACAGCAATTGCACATTGTTATTACTTCTGAGATACCCAACTTAGAGCACCTGTCACAGTTCTAATTGATTTCCTTGCTTTCAATTCCCCTCTCCATAATCCATCTATTGAATTGCTACAACAATGTTCTTTCTAAGGCATGAGTCTAAACATGGCACTCCTTCTGCAACTTTCTATTTTTCATAAGATAAAAGACAAAGTCTTCAGGGTGGTATTTAGCACTCATGATAGTGTAGGTACAACCTACAATATTTTTTCCTCTTTAATTTGATTTTAGTCCCCTTCCCTTTAGCCAAGTTGGGGTATTGTCACTTTTACAAACTCAGCATGTCATCTGGCACCTCTAAGTATTCCGCCACAAATATTTATTGATTGCTTAATGTATACCAGGCAATGAGAAATGCAAAAATAAGTTCCTTCCCTTAAGGATTTAGTAGATTAAAATATTTTTAAACTTCATATATTATGGATATTTACAACCGTACACACAAGCACACACACATACACACACACACACACACACACACACACACACACATATATATTTATATATACACACACACACATGAACATACATACATGCATACATACATACATACACACACATTCTGTCCCCAGCTGCTGTGACCCTGAATAGGGTGTTTCATTTTCTGAATTTCATTTTTCTAGATTGACCAATGATTTAATTGGTATTGATTCAAAAACATGTCTATATATACATACACACATACTTAATAATGTGTATTTGTATTATAATATACGTATATATTATAATATATGTATATGTATATACCTCTGTGTATATTTGTGTATGTATACATACAAATACATAATAATTTCATTCTCACAACTTTGTAAACTAGATGGCATTATCATTCCCTTTTTACATATGAGGAATCAGAAGCTTGAATTAAGTTAAATAACTTGCCCATGCTCACCCAATCACAAGTGCTGGAAACAGAATTTGAATTCAAGATTTCTTGATCCATGTGCTTTGGTCCACTGCATCAAATAGCTGCCTTTATAGATGTTCCTTTATAGATGTTTTCTGCCCAATAATGTCTTTTTTAATCAATACCAATTAAATAATTTTATTATCTAGAAAAGTGAAGTTTAGGAAAGGAAATACTTTTAGAACAACCAATAGAACTAATGGTCCCTAATTCTCAGTGTATTGCTCTTTCCATTAGATCCTTTAGATTCTTAGATTTTTCCCCCCAACACTTGCTGAACAACTAGAGTAAACCCATCAAACTTCAATAAAACATAATCTAACTGTGGATGGAAAGGAGGTTCTCAAATGAAAACTATTCATCAAAAGGCACCTGAGAGAGCTAAGTTATGAATAAAAATATGGGGAAACTGTCATCTAAATGATACATGCAAAAAAAGCCCCAAATAATATTTTTTAAACAATTTGCAGCTGCTTCTCAATAAGCTTTTAAATGATAAGTGATAGAGATTAGTGGGCTTCACTCTTCTCTAGGTTGGAGGTCAAAGTTTTGGGTCTATAAGAATGCTTTTCCTGACCCCTTAGACCAGTTTCACAATGTAGCTGCTAAAATGGAAGCTGAGAAGCATGTGACGTACCTCAGGTACTTCAAGGCAAGGAACCTCTCCTGTCATCCTATATATTTTATATTCTATATTCTCTCTGTATCCTTCCTTCCACAGCCAGGGTGGGAGCAGTAGAAGGGGAAATCTTGCTTTTCTAGGATCCAGCAGAACATATTGGTTTAACTTCTTTCCATAATTGTCTTCTTAGGGAATCGTTTTAGTCATGTCAAACATAATACAGTTTTTATGGGTATGAGAAGGCTGTAATCTAATTTTGGAGGGATCCTTATCCCTTTACTGTGGGCTTGTTGCTTTTAATCGCAACCCTTTTATTCGAATTTGCTCGGTAAAAATTCAATATGCTTTTTAGCTGACAGCTCAAGACACAGACTGGTCTTTTATACTAAATTTTCTCATGCCAACACTATGTTTTAAATCATGTTATCAATGCTCGCAACAGCCAATTAAGGAGTTATTTTTGTAGTCCATTATAGGCCCCGATTGCTGGGTGTAATTTCTTCAACCCAGTAAAAACTATATATCTTTTAACAATATACACTATAAACTTAATTAAAATAGCAGACTGCTGCTCTAACAAATTTCTGCAAAGGAATGGATTTTAAACCTTTGTGTATTTGATTTAAGGGAGATAAAGAACTTTTTTCACTATCTTGTCACATGCCAAATGGTCAGCTTCCTTCAAAATCCTACCTGATTTCCTGGAAGTTTATCACTTACATTGAGTGAGTTCATTTCCTTTTTGAGGAGCTGAAGTCTTTTTGAAGAGCTGAATTCTTTTTGAAAATCTGTTCAACAGAGATAGATAAACAGAAAGATAGATAGATAGATAGATGATAGATAGATAGGTGATACAGATAGAGATATATACCTGTTTGGTCATGTTTCATAGGCTAGATAATATAAATAGAATAGTTTCTATATTGAAGGCTATTTTAAAGAATTCTATTCAGTTTCCCTGTAAATCTTTCCTAGAATTATGAAATATCAGAAATGTAAGAATAAGACAAATTCAGTCGAGGTCTAAGGATGAATTTCCTCTTTAAGATATCTGAAAAATTTAAATCAGGCTTCTCCTTATAAACTTCTTAATGACAAAAATTTATTCTCTTGAAATAGATCATTTTATTACATTAACAAACAAACAAACAAACCCCCAATTGAACAACAGGAATAATTTAGAAAGTTTTTCATTATTTTGATTGATTTAAAACTTCCGTTATAGCTCCTACCATGCATTATAACAATGTTACCTTTAGGCAACAAGCTAATCTTATTTAAAACTTTTTTTCTTGATTCAATCTAATACAAATTTATTTAAGCTGCTGGCATGTCCAAGACACTGCAGCAGGCTTTGGAGATCAAAAAAAAAGGAGTAGGAGAGGAAAAAATAATGAAATAACATTCTCCTAGTCCCCTATATATCTTCAAACCAACTGAATAATGCATTGTTTCCAATTCCTTCCTACACCATGGGAATTTCTGCTTTAAAATGTAGTGTCCAGAACTGACTACTATTCTGCATATTGCTTTGACTAAGACTGGGGAAAACATTTTCTATATTCTGGAAATTGAATTCTATTCACAACCCACCCGAACCCCTGTAAGAACAGATACCAAAAAGGAAACCCCTTTCCCCTTCCTGACCTCAGCCACTAACAAACAATATAAGGACTTGAAGGGGTAGTATAGCTAGTGCTGTCCTTTCTGTTTTCTTTATTTTGTCTTGAAGCCTCCTGACCCAACTTCAGCCTTCTAGATGCATGGAATCTTTTAACCATGAGACCCCTATAAATCCTTCTGTGATGGGCTGATCACCTGTGGTCCCACTTTCCTTAAAGAGCTCCTGTAGTTATTCCAACTGCTTTTATTAACAATGAGATCAAGAACCATAAGACCTTACCACCTGCAATACCTCTTCAGATCTCTTACTCCAAATCCATTACATTTTCCATATATCATGCCATCTCTCCTAAACTTATATATTTTTACCCCAATTAAGATATGGCCCTTATGAACTCAATGATTATTTTTTTTTAAAGCATGCATGAAATGAAGAAGAGTACAACTAAGAGAGAAATCAAGAAAACAAGAAAATCTTTGCATAAATAAATCTTTTTGATTATTACAAATACACAAAAGGACTATATGGGACTTTATAAGAAATATATATATATATATATATATATTTAGTCCTTATAAACTCTCTCTCTCTCTCTGTCTCTCTCTTTCTCTGTCTCTCTCTCTTTCTCTCTCTCTCTCTCTCTCTCTCTCTCTCTCTCTCTCTCTCTCTCTCTCTGACTTCAGGGCTGGTGATCTACCCATTGCACCACCTAGCTGCTTATGGTTCATAAAGTAAGAGCTTGATACGTAAATAATTTCTTATTCATTTGGTCATTCTTGATCTGTCCTTCTCACCGTCAAAGAATCACCAAAAAATATTGAATTGCAAGGGCTATCCACAATCATGGTTATTTGCCCCCTACCTGAAAGCAAAGATTCTCTATGACATGCTTGATGAAGTGACCACTAGAACTAATGTCAGTTCTTTGAATTAGGATACTCGGTGTAAAGAAAAAAGGGAAAGAGCAGACTCTATTCAAACCACATTTTTAGAAAAGGTGTAAAAGAAGCCCATACTTTATCTTTTAAAAAGCTCTTTGAATTCTTGCTGCCTCATTACCCCCAGAGACATCTCTGTACCTTTCTCTTTTTTCCTGTTCTTGATCATTCTGGGAATTTGCAGTGCACAGATAAACAGCTATGGGAATCAGTCCCCATGGTGGCTAGCAGCTTTTTTTTTTTTCTTAGTTTCTTTCTTTCCTTTTTTTTTTTTTTGCTTGGAAAATGGTTCTTGCAGTTCATAAAACAGCGTACACACCATGCAGTTAAAAATCCATCTATCCTTCAACATTTTTGCTCATTTCCAGTCACCTAATTCATCTTTTGAAAGGCATACCATAAAAGTCCAATGACACATGATGAAAAATTGTTTTTGCCTTGGTAACAGGAACTAGGGAATAAAATGTAGGATCAATCAGTAAGAAAGATATGAATTCAAATGCAACCAAAAACATTTATTGGATTTTAACCCTGAGTAATTTATTTGGCATTTGTCTGCCTTAAATTTTTATATGAAAAAAGGAAAAAAATAGCACCTGATTATTTTCTGTGAGATTATTATTTTTTTAATAATTTTTTATTGATAGAACGCATGCCAGGGTAATTTTTTACAGCATTATCCCTTGCATTCATTTCTGTTCCAATTTTTCCCCTCCCTCCCTCCACCCCTTCCCCCAGATGGCAAGAGTCCTTTACATGTTGAATGGGTTGCAGTATATCCTAGATACAATATATGTGTGCAGAACTGAACAGTTTTCTTGTTGCACAGGGAGAATTGAATTCAGAAGGTATAAATAACCCGGGAGGAAAAACATAAATGCAAGCAGTTTATATTCATTTCCAGTGTTCTTTCTCTGGGTGTAGCTGCTTCTGTCCATCTTTGATCAATTAAGGCTCTCTTTATCAAAGAGGTCCACTTCCATCAGAATACATCCTCAAACAGTATCATTGTTGAGGTATATAATGATCTATGAGATTATTTTTAAATAAAAACTTTAAATAACTAAATACATGTTAGCTACAAGTAGCAAAGGGTATATTTAGTAAAGGACACTTAAACTATACTCTTTCATAGCATCATAGGAATCATAACTGAAAAGGAGAAGTTATGTCCAATTCAGACATTTGATCACTTGCCAAACAGGCCCAAAGTAGAGATAAGCTCACAAAAATTCAAGGTCACAAAGAAAAAAGAAAAGGAAGTAAGCATTTATTAAATACCTACTATATGTCAGATACTGCATTAAGTTTTATTGAAACCTCAAAACAAACTTAGGAGCTAGATGCTATTCTTATTCCCATGGTTGTAATTTGGTTATTTAGTTATTTTTTTTTTTTTGTTGTTGTATCTGGCTGTGCATGACCTCATCTGAGGTTTTCTTGAGAGAGAATATTGGTTTGCCATTCCCCTCTTTAGATCACTTTATAGATGAGGAAACTGAGGCAAATAGAGTGAGATAACTTGTCTAGGATAATATAGCTACTGAGTATCTGGGGCCAATCTGAATTTAGGAAGATGAGTCTTCCTAACTCCAGACCAAGTATTTTATTCTCTGAGACACCTATTGTCCCATTTTACAGATTATGAAATTGAGAAAGGTGACTTGCCTAACACCACATAAGGTATAGAGTATTTGACCTGGATTTGAACCTATGTCTTTTTATCCCTTCACTCAGCTCTTTCTTCACTATTCTACCTCTTGATATCATGTTGTGGAATTATCATTTTCTGTAAGTTCACTTCCCTTTCTATTGTACTCCATTTCTTTTTTGAGTTACCACATAAACTAGACATATAGAACTCCCTTAAACATTCACCACAATGGAGTAGTTAATTTTTCTTTAAAATAATCTCTTTTCCACCTTCACTTCATGTTCTTGCCAAATTAGCTTACTAGCTATTCCAAAAAGTTAAAAATGCACCACCCCATCCCCATTTCTTTAGCCAACCAAGCCCACTTTTTCTCTCCCATTCCTATAATTCTTTTTTTCTTCATCTCAGAATTCTTGTTCAGGTGTTAACTTCTTTCTGGAATTCCTCCTTAATCCTACCTGTTGTTAGTGTTTTTTGCTCATTCAGTTTCCTTTGCATAGAATGATGCTTATACATATTCTTTTCCCTTTGTAGAAAATAACTTCTTTTATGGCTTGTAGCCTCAGGGCCTTAGTACAGAACAATGACTTATCCATATTGGACATATAGTAAATGTTTAGATTTACCCATGGTAGACTTATAGTTAATGTTTGTTTAGTTGTATTTTGTACATTTGAAATTTTCTTCCTTCCAAGGAAGGTGAGAAAGAAAGACATGGATCTTTATCATATAAAATGTTGAATTTGGAGGGAAAAGAACTGGAATCTATTATTGTTGATGTTATTTATTTGATGCAGTTGCTCACTGTAATAACAGCCAGATTCACATAATATTCAGTGAGACAAACATAAGTTTTTATTCATGAATAGAGATTATTTATCTATGATTCACTACAATGCCTGGAATATAGTAATCATTTAATATATGCTTTTTGATTAATCTGATTCTATAATGTTATTAAGCTCCAAGTAAGGTTTATATGTGGTTTAGTGTCCAAACCTGCTCACTGGAGGATTTTGGTACCAGCCTGAATCCTGATCATGGATGAGAAGTGAAGGGGTGAAATTCTCTCAGCCTTATATACTCTAATACTCTTATATAACTATAGTATACTGTACATGGTGCATACCAGACCACATAAACAACTTGCTATTGTGTGTAGATGTCTCTTTGTCACTTAGTATAAGTCTTCTTTAATTAGAACATAGGTTTTCTTGACCCCTGATTTCTCATGAAGGCAGAGATGCCCCTGGGGAGGATGGGGAGCCAAACCAGATATTGCCAACAGGTTTCTTGGATGGGCTGGGGGGTCTTATACCTCATTCAAAGTTCCCCCACTATCTGTGACTCTCTTCAATTTATAACATCTTTTTTATTTTTTTTTGGGGGGGGCTATTTGGGTGGAATTGCTCAGGGTCACACCACTAGTAAATAGTAAGTGGCTGAGGCTGGATTTGAATTCAGGTTCTTCTGACTTCAGTGCCGGTACTCTTTCCACTCTATTATCTAGCTGTCCTGGACACTCAGATTTTAATTATAACCTCTCTCTTTATTATGTGATTTGCCTTTACTCTGGTCATTGTCCATGCCTCCAATGTACTTTTCCCTCCCTTTAACCTAATAGAATCTCCTTTACTTTTAATATGTAGCCCAAGTTTCTACCTTTTATATGAAGACTTTTCTGATCCCAATCAAATACTAGCTTTTCTCCTGCAACCTCTACATCCTGCTCTGTATTTTACAACTTTTCCTTTCTTTTACTTATTCCCTGTATCTTTATTTTCTATATACATACATATATAGGTAGAAGTATGTATATTTTATGTATGCATATATATATATATATACATATGTATGCATATATATGGAACATACCCTCTAATGTGGAAAGCTACAAATATATAGCAAGTGTATGCACACATTTGAATCAAATACATACACATACATGTACATACACACGCAGAGAGCTATATACAACTTATTAAAAAGTAAGTTCTATGAAAGCATGGTTTGTTTCACTTTTATTTCCTTTTTGTTTTCAACTTCTTGTACTCACTTAGATATTGTTCCTTCTTGTCTCATCTGTGAATATGACACAAAAGTAGCAACTCTGTCCCAGGATTATTGCGAGAATATAATGAGATATCTGCTAAGCACAATAATTAATATAGTTTCCTTTATCAATATTGGCTAAACTTTTTACTTATTAGTCATTATATAAATGTAATAATATTTCATGCTCTCCCGTGTCACTTCTAGAATCTCTCTGTACTTGAAAAATTCAATAACCTCCAGTTCATGAGTTTCATTACATCCATATTTATCCCAATTTGCACAATTTACCTAATTAAGGTTCTTTAGGCTGTTATCAACCAACCTTCAGCTCTGCTCCTTTTCTTAATTAGTTCAGTGCCTGGATCAAAGTTTTTCTCTACTTTCCAAATCCTGCCTTCACATAAAGGGATTTCTACCATCACAGAAACACTCCCTTACCTTAATTTCTCAGAAACTTATTTTATTTATTTCCCATTATATATTTCTTCATTCCATGTCACATAACACATATGACTCCCTCTTATCTCCAATATGAAACAAAAAGTTCAATTTTGGTTTTTATATCCTTATCAAGTTGGTATTATTTCTGCCTATCCAAACTTGACACCTAGGCTTCCCTTTCTTTTTGTCCTAGGAAACATTTATTTTTAATACACATTGCTTTATGAATCATGTTGAGAGAGAAAAATCAGAGCAAAAGGGAAAAAACATGAGAAAGATTAAAAAAAAAAACAAAAAAAGAAGTGAACATAGCATGTGTTAGCTTATAGTCAGTCTCCTTAGTTTTTTTTTTTTTTTTTTTTTTCTGGAGGCAGATGGCATTTTCTGTCCAAAGCCTATTGGGATTGCTTTGGATTACTGAACCACTGAAAAGAACTAAGTCTTTCACAGATCATCATTGCATATTCTTGCTGTTATACATTGTATACAATATATTCCTGGTTCTGCTTATTTTGCTCAGCATCAATTCATGTAAATCTTTCCATATCTTTCTAAAATCAACTTGTTCTTTATTGTGTATAGAACAGCAATGTTCCATTGTCTTCATGTACCACAACTTCCTCATCCATTTCTCATTGATGAACATTTATTAAATTTTCTAGTTGTTTATTACCACAAAAAAAGAGCTGCAACAAACATTTTTGTACATGTGGGTCCTTTACTCTCCTTTATTATTTCCTTGGGATACAGACTGAGTAATGGTACTGCTGGGTCAAAGGGTATGCTTAGTTTTATAGCCCTTTGGGCATAGTTCCAGATTACTTTTCAGAATAGTTGGATTATTTCACAACTTTATCCACAATGCATTAGTGTTTCAGTTTTCTCACACCCTCAAATATTTGTCATTATCTTTTTCTTTCACCTTAGCCAATGTGTGTTATACCTCAGAATTTTTTTAATGTGCAATTCTCTAATTAGTAGTGATTTAGTGAATTTTTTTCATATGACTAAAGATAACATTAATTTTGTCATCTGAAAATTGTTCATATCCTTTGATTATTTATCAATTGGGGAATGACTTGTATTCATTTTTTTTTCATTCAAAGATTTATGTTTTTTTCACCTCTTTTTTATTAAAGCTTTTTATTTTTCAAAATATATGTGTGGGCAATCTTCAACATTAGCCCATACAAAACATTGTGTCCCATGCAAAACCTTGTGTTCCAATTTCCCCTTCTCCTCCCAAGCCCTCCCCTGGATGGCAAGTAGTCCAACATATGTTAAACATGTTAGAAATATATATTAAATCCAATATGGGAATACATATTTATACAGTTATTGTGCTACACAAGAAAAATAAAATCAAACCAGAAAAAAAGAGAAGAAAAATACAATGCAAGCAAACAATAACAAAAAGAGTGAAAATGCTATGTTGTGAACCACATTCAGTTCCCACAGTCCTCTCTCGGGATGTAGATGTCTCTCTTCATCACTGAACAATCAGAACTGGTTTAAATCATCTCATTGTTGAAGCTAATCACATTCCTCAGAATTGATCATCATATCCTTCTTGTTGCCTTGTATAATAATCTCTAGGTTCTGCTCATTCACATAGCATCAGTTCATGTAAGTCTCTCCAGGCCTCTCTAAAATCATCCTGTTGGTAGTTTCTTATAGAACAAAAATATTCCATAACATTCATATACCATAATTTATTCAGTCATTCTTCATTTGATGCCATTCAGTTTCCAGTTTTTTGCCACTACAAAGAGGGCTGCCACAAACATTTTTGCACATGTAGGTCTCTTTCCCTCCTTCAAGATCTCTTTGGGTAAAAGCCCAGTAGAAACACTGCTAGGTCAAAGGGTCTGCACAGTTTGATAACTTTTTGAGCATAGTTCCAAATTGTTCTCCATAATGACTGGATCCATTCACAGTTCCACCAACAATGTATTAGTATGTCTTGTATTCTTATAAATTTAACACAGTTCTTAATAAATATTAAAAATGAGATCTTTACAAGAAACACAGGCTATAAAGATTTTTGCCCAGCTTTGTACATCATTTTTTAAATCTTACTTCCTTTGTTTTGTTTGTGCAGAATCTTTTTAATTTAAGAAAATCATGTTCACTAGTTCTTCTTTGATCATAAATTCATCCCATCTCCAAAGATCTGATAGATGATTTTTTTTCTCCTAATTTGTTTATGGCATCATATATTATGCCCAAATCATGCAATCATTTTGGCCTTATTTGTGTTTGAGGTGTGAGATGTGTTTTACTTCGAGTTTCTGATATACATTTTCCCCGTTTTCCTGACAATTTTCTATTAAGTAGTAAGTTCTTAATCTAGAAGTGGGAGTTTGGGAATTTATTAAACACTGGATTACTATAAACCTTAATCATTATTTCATGTATATCTAATCTATTTGGTGGATCCACCACTATATTTCTTAGCCAATACCAAATAGTTTGATGATTGATGGTTTAATAACATAGTTTAAGGTTTGGTACTGGTAAATCACCATCCTTTGTATTTTTTTCATTAATTCCCTTGATATTCTCGACCTTTTGTTCTTCCCAATGAATTTTATTTTAATTTTTCTAGCCCTATAAAATACTTTTTTGTCAGTTTGATTGGTATGGTACTGAATATGTACACCAATTTAGGCAGAATTGTCATTTTTATTATGTTAACTTGGCTGAGACATGAACAATTAATATTTTTCTAATTTTTTAGATCTGACATTATTTGCATGTGGAGTGTTTTGTAACTGTATTCATATAGTTCTTGGATTTGTCTTGGCAGGTAGACTCCCAAATATTTTATTTTGTCTACTCTAATTTTAAATGGAATGTCATCTTCTATCTCTTGCTAATGGATTTTGTCAGTAATATATAGAAATGCTAATCATTTTGCAGTTTTAATTTATATTCTGCAACTTTGCAAAAGCTGTGAATTATTTTCAGTAAGTTTTTGGTTGATTTTCTAGGATTCTCTAAAAATACCATCATATCATCTGCAAAGAATGATAATTTTATTTTCTCTTTGCCTATTCTAATTCATTTAATTTCTTTTTTTCTTTTCTTATTGCTAAAGCTAATATTTCTAATATAATGTTGAATAATAGTGGTGATAATGGGCATTCTTGTGTCACCCCTGTTATCAATGGGAATGCATGCAGCTTCTGTTTATTACAAATAATGTTTTCTGTTGGTTTTAGATAGATATTGCTTATTATTTTAAGAAAAGTTTCCTTTATTCCCATGCTCTCTCTTTGTTTTAATAGAAATTGGTGCTTCATTTTGTCAAAAACTTTTTCTGCACCTGTTGAGATTATTATGATTTCTGATGGTTCTTTTTTGATGTGGATGATTATGGTGATAGTTTTATTGATGTTGAATGAGCCCTGCATTCTTCACATAAATCCCACTTGGTCAGACCATATTATCCTGCTGATAACTTGGTGTAATCTCTTTGCTAATATTTTATTTTAAAATTTTGCATCAATATTCATTCAGGAGATTGCTCTGTAATTTCCTTTCTTTGTTTTGGCTCTTTCTAGTTTAGGTATCAGTGCCATATTTTTGTCATAGAAGAAATTTGACATTACTCCTTTACCAATTTTTCTAAATAGTTTTCATAGTATTGAAATTAATTGTTCTTTAAATGTTGGGTAAAATTCATTTGTGAATCCATATGACACTGAATATAGTTCTTTAAATGTTTGTTCAATTTCTTTTTCTAAACTGAGACTGTTCAAGTAATTTATTTTCTCTTTTGATTTCTGGGCAATTTATAATTTTATAAATATTCACCCATTTCATTAGATTGTCAGACTTGCTGTCATATAATTTGGAGAAAAAAGAGCTCCTAATTATTGCTTTAATTTCTTTGTCATTGGTGGTAAGTTTACCTTTTCCATTTTTGATGCTGATGATTTGTTTTTCTTTCTTTCTTTTTTCTAATCGAATTAATCTAAGTTTCATCTATTATTTGTTTTGTGAGGCAATTGGTGTTAAGTTACTTGCCCAATGTCACACAGATAGTAAGTGTCAAGTATCTCAGACTGGATTGTACTCAGGTCCTTCTGATCTCAGTTCTCTATCCTTTTCATATAGCCAATCTATTTTATTGTCTTTTTTTAATAAAACAAACTCTTAGTTTTATTTGTTTTATAGTTTTCTTAGTTTGAATTTTATCAATCTCATCTTTGAATTTCAGAATTTCCAATTTGGTATTTATTTGGCAGTTTTTAAATTGTTCTTTTTTCTAGCTTTTTTATTTGCATGTCCAATTCATTGAGCTTCTTTTTTTTTTTTTTTAAATTTAGTTCTTTTAGCTATTTAGAGACATACAATTTCTTCTAAGAACTGCTTTGACTGTATCCCATGAGATTTGGTATGTGGTCTCATTATTGTCATTCTCTAGAATAAGAATAGATTAAATTACAATTGATTTTTTTTCTATCTTTCCCTGACCCTTTATTGAATATAATTTTATTGCACTATGATTTGAAAAGGAAACATTTATTATTTCTGTATTTGACTGTATAGGTTTTATGTCTTAATACATGGTCAATTTTTTGTTTAGGTGCCATGTACTGCTAAGGAAATAAGAAAAAAAGAATTTCTATCCCTATTTAGTTTTCTCCAGAGATGTAGCATAACTAATTTTTCTAGGATTCTATTAACCTCTCCAGATTCTTTCTTTTGTGGTGAGAGTTGTTTGATTCTGGGAGGGGAAAGTTAACCACCCCCACACACTAATATAGTTTTGCTATTTCTTTTTGTAAATGGCTTAAAATCGCTAGGAATTTGGCTGCTCTACCACTTGGTGCATATACATTCAATATAATTGCTTTTGGTACCCTTTATCAAGATGTACTTTCCTTCCATACTTCTTTTGATAAGATCTATTTTGACTTTTGCTTTATCTGAGATCAGAATTGTTACCCCTGCCTTTTTTTTTTTTAACTTCAGCTGAAGCATATTAAATTTTGTTCCAATCTTTGACTTTTACTCTTTAGGTCTCTCTGTGTCAAATTTATTTCCTGTAAACAACATACTGTAGGATTCTAATTTTTAAGCCACTTTGCTATTCACATTAATTTTATGGAAGAGTTCATCCCCTTCATATTTACAGTTATGATTACCAGCTCTGTATTTCCATCTATTCTATTTTCTCTCCTGTTCTTTCCACCCTGTCCTCAGTATTTTTTTAAATTTACCCACCCTACCCATCACCTTATCTCCTATCAATTTTCCCCTTTCATTTTGTAGGTTTTTTTAACCTACTTCACTCACTACTTTATCTTCTATCACCTTTCCCTCATTCTCTTATTTTTTCCTACTGTTTCTTTTCTCCCTTCTATCTTTCCCCTCCCTTTGTTTTCTTCTTTCTCCTGTTTTTTTATAGGATTAGATAAATTTCTATGCCCAACTAATTGATTAAGGTATTCCCTCTTAAAGTCAGAACTTACGACGTCAAATCAGACAATATCCATTCCCTCTCTTCTTCCCCTCAATTGTAATGTCTTTTGCACATATTTATGTGAACTAATTGTCCCATTGTGTCTCCCCTTTTCTCTTTTTTCAGTACAGACATTTTTCCACACCGTACTATCTTTTTTTTAAATGCCATCACATCAGAGTTCATTCACAACCACACCCTCCAAGTGATAGCTCCCTCTGTCTGCCCCAGTGATAGATAGTTCTTAAGAGTTTCAGATATCATTTTCCCCTCTAGGGATATAAACAGTTTAACCTTTAAATAATAAGTTTGTATTTCCCTCTGTTTACCTTTTTATGCTTCTCTTGAGTCCTGTGTGCGTAGATTAAAATTTCTGTTAGTTATGATTTTTTTCAAAAGAAATCTTTGAAAGTTTCTTACTTCAATGAAGCTCCATCTCCTCTCCTAAAAGACAATGTGGAATCTCACAGGGTAATTAATTCTAGGTAGCAAGTGTAGGTCCTTTGACTTTCAGAATATGATATTCCAGGCCCTCCATTTCTTTATTGTAGAAGCTGCCAGATCCCGGGTAATCCTGACTGTTGTTCCTTAATATTTGAATTGTTTTGTCTGGCAGCCTGCAATATGTTTTCCCTTGAGATTGTAGTTCTGAAGTTTCATAACAATGTTCCCTGTGGTTTTCCTGATGGTATCTCTTTCCAAAGGTGATGAATGGATTTTTTCAATGAGTATTTCCCATTCGGGTTCTAAAATATCCAATTAGTTTTCCTTAATGATTTCTTGAAGAATGTTATCTGTAAAAGCTGAAACTCTGAGTTGATGCACTGAGGATGGACAAGCGAGCACTTAAGACTAACTACCGATTGGACAATATTCTATTAGCATATGCTTGGAAAATGGCCCTTCCCACTATTTTGTGCTTGTTCAATCTTTTGGTGAATACAGAGAATTGTGGGAAGGATTAGGGGGTATAGTAAGACAAGCTAGAGTCACTTTTGATGGTAGAGGAAGAAAAGGAAGGTCCTGCATCCATCCTATTCACTTCTACCCCTAAAAACCAAGAATAAAGAATAGAGAACTTTTGCTTATCCTAACTCCAGCTGATTCTCAGATATCCCAGGGAGCTAATTCGGTCTTCACAATTATTCAGGCTCTTTTTTTGATCATGGATTTTAGGTACGCCATTAATGTTTAAAATGTCTCTTCTAGACCTATTTTCTAGGTTGACTGTTTTTCCAATGAGGTATTTCAATTTTTCTCCTATTTTTTCATTCTTTTTAGTTTGTTTGACTGATTCTTGCTGTCTCACAGTCATTATCTTCCATTTGTCCTGTTCTAGTTTTCACGGATTTTTAATGGGTTCTAGTTTTAAGCTTTTGTATATTTTTTTCCATTTGCTTAGTTCTATTTTTAAAGGTGTTTTCTCCAGACAATTTTTTCCCTTCTTTTTCAATCTGTTGACTCTCTCTTGCATACCTTTAATTTCCTTTCTCTTTTGTTCTTTTATCTTTCTTAATTGTTTTTAAATTCTTTTATGAGAATTTCCAAGAAACCTCTTTGGGATTGAGACCAATTCATATTACTTTTTGAAATGTGATTTGTAGACATTTTGTCCTCATCTGCATTGGTGTTTGGGTCTGCCTGTCACCATAGCAGTTTTCTAGCTCAAGCATTTTTTTTTAACTTGTGTTTTGCTCATTTTCTTTTCTTTTCTTTTGGTATTTTTTTCTTTTTTAAATTTTATGGTTGAACTCTGCTTCTCTGGTAAAGGGGACACTATCTCAAACTTTGTATGCAGCTCTGAGTCTTGGCTTTGAGCACAGGGGCTCCTTGTGTTTAGAAAAGATAGTGTTGTCTGCTCTTTTCAGAAGACAGTCTAGTATCCCAGAGTTTGCCTTCTGACCTGGGCCTAGAAGCTGCCCCACTGCTTTGCTCCTCTACTAAGCTAAGATTGAGGGTCTCAGTTACTGATCTGTTGTGATTAAGACCTTGCCACCTAAGTGGGGTGGGAAGGCTTTTCCAGAGCCTATCAGAGGTGGACTGAATACCCTTTTCACTACAGTGAGAATTGACCGTTCTTGAAGTTTTTCCATTTTATCTTGAGCTGGAGTGTGTTTTCACTTCATCAATCTCTTTTCAGAGATTTGGTTTCATGTGGTTTTCAAAGGAAACTGGGAGAGCTTGGGCAGCTTCCTGGATTTACTTCTTCATCATGGCTCCACCTCAGGCTACCCTTTTTATATCTTAATATCACTAGTTTTTTCTTTTTTCTTTTTCTTTTTCTTTTCTTTTCTTTTCTTTTCTTTTCTTTTCTTTTCTTTTTTCTTTTCTTTTTTTCTTTTCTTTTCTTTTCTTTTTTCTTTTCTTTTCTTTTCTTTTCTTTTCTTTTCTTTTCTTTTCTTTTCTTTTCTTTTCTTTTCTTTTCTTTTCTTTTTTTCTTTTCTTTTTTCTTTTCTTTTCTTTTCTTTTCTTTTCTTTCTTTCTTTCTTTCTTTTCTTCTTTCTTTCTTTCTTTCTTTCTTTCTTTCTTTCTTTCTTTCTTTCTTTCTTTGGTGTTCCTTACACACAATACTCCACCTACCTTTAGAATCTTCCCTGGTGATTGCTGGTGCTTGGGATTTTCTCCTTCCTTTTCTTTACTTCTGCCTTTACCAAATTCCTTCAAGTCTCCACTTACACCTTTCACCCACTATTTCATTTGCAAGATGAATTTTCTACTTCACCTCAATGTTGTTTCTTTTCATCTTAAATTACTTTAAAATTATCCTCTATGTAGCTGATATATACATAGTAATTTAGATATCATCTCTTTAATTAGACTGTGCGTTCCTTGAGGCTGCCAACTATTTTTGGCTTTTTTTGTATCTTTGTTTCATTTGATAGCATTTAATCAAGTGTCTAACCTATGTTGGTTGATGTGACTTTTCCACTATCTCTAGCTTCTAGTTTTGTTCATAGAAAACAGAAGAAATTTAATGAATGTTGCTGATTGATTGATTTCCAAATTGACTGCCAGTTTCTATGCTTTATGGAATATAATAGATTTCTTATCCAGTCCATTTCTACTGTTGTCAGTCAAGCAAAATGTTCCAGGTTTGCTCATAGGTTTACCCTATTCAATTCTCTTGAACATACAATTAGAAAATTTAGGGGGGAGGGGGAACATAAGCAAAACAAAACTAAATAAAACAAAAAAAAATTGTGATTAATATAAACTGGGTCATACTAAATTTGAGTGGTTCTTTATGGTTCCCCTGAATTATTGCTGATGCAAGCAGGAGAGGCACCAGAGCCTTGAATATAACCAGTATCTATGAACATAAACCAGTATTGGCAATTGGACTTTTCCATCACTCATTTAGCACATGTGCTTCTTATATCCAATTCTTTCTCAAACATCTTACTCATAAATTCGACACACTCATTTTTCTTTTCTTCTCTTTTATATTCCTATTCCACAGTGGCTAGTAATTATTTTCCCTTAGGAACAACTTGATTTGTTTAATCTTTATCAGCACAGGCTAGTTTGCATGTTGGTAATTTTAACATTATAATTGAAATCGCATTTAATAGCTTTTGGGTAAGCCTTGGGCATAGTTAGTAGCCTCAAATCTAGCTATCTTTCTATATTATACACACACACACACACACACACACACACACACATATATATATATATATATATATACACACAATACATATATGAATTTGTATATATGTTTGTATATAAACACATATATACACAAATCTACTATGGGGAGAGATGATTCATGTATATATTCATATATACATACACATATACATATATATGTGTATATAAATATAAACATACACACATATACGTGTACATGTATATCTCTCTATTACATACATATGTATCGCCATATTTCTGTATCTATCAATTCAGCTGTAATACAAGTTCTCCTACTGTATACAGGGCCATCTGCAGTCATCCTGACTTATGTCTGACCACTAAATGAAGAATGGTTCTGAAGGAGAAAGTATAGCTAGTGACATTGCATAACTCCCTTCATTCAAATCGAATTAACTTGCATGTCTTGACATCACATTTCAGATGTTATGGTCATTTTCAAGAACAAAGGACAAACTACAATGATATATATCTTGTTCATCTAATATTTATTTTTCTAATCCATATATTCTTACATAGGAATGATAGTATGACTCAAAACTCTTATTTGCCTATGAGTGGGGCAGTAATGTCTGGCAAAGCCCAGAAAGCGACACTGAATTTGATCCTGTATCATATTCCTTTACCTTACCTAGTCACATACCTGGATAAATAGAAGAGCTTCCATGGTCTTTCAGACTAGAATTCAGCAGCATCACTGACACTTAAGCATTTTAATTTTTTTCTAAATTAAATTCAGGAATGGATGAATAGAGGAAAAGAATAATGTTTTATAAGTAGACACCCTTCTGTCTATTTTTTGGCATTTCATATTAGTACTGCCGCCTCTGGAGGACTTTGAGCAATGTGTTAGTTACAGGAACAGATGATTCTAGTTATGCTCCTAAAATTTACATTTGTGCCCAAATCTTCCAGGAAAAACTTATCTAACCTCATTAAATAACTCAAGAAGACCATTGGTCAAAGTTGCAAGCATGTGATTGAAATTAATATATTTTGATGTAGATTTGATTCAGAAAATTTGAATCTGAATTTAAGTGCTGTTTGATCATCATTTTACAAACAACTATTACTTGACTGGTCTACAGATATTAAAATTGAATGATATATGGAATGTTGACTGTTAAGTAGAGTAAGAATTTTCATGGAAATCTCAAACTCAAAACCTAGAAGATTTAGTCCAAAGAAAAACTCAATTGAGTGAGTTTAACTAGCTGAGGGGGGAAAAGACAGGTAAAACTGAGGACATGTTGTGGTTGTTGCTCCAATTCAGGTATTAGTGCCATCCTAAAGTCTTTGTAAGAAGAAAAAGGACTCAAGGCTTCTAGATAACAATACTCTTGGGCAAAAAATAGACAAAAATTTCAATTGAACCAAAATATGAACATAACAGAATAGCATCTAGTAATGACTGAACATTCATCTGAGCTATGATAGGCAGCTCAAAATACAGTGGAGACTATTTAAATAAGCAATAATTAGTTAAATAGTAACTAACATCTGACCAACATGCATTAACTAATAAAGGAGTGTCCTTATAAACTATGTGAGTCAGAGACTGTGATAGCAATCATGGTACTTCCTTCCTCTACTCTTAGTCCCTGCCCTGTCACAGATGTGATGATCTTCAATATTTGTGCCCTGGAGATATATATTTCTCATATAGGTTTCTCATATATGTTTCTCATATACCTCTCCACATGGTTTTAATGTATGTCCACCATTCACACTGTCACTGTATATATTTTGGGGATAACATACACTAAATTTATGACATTAGATTTATTCTCTAAAGAAAAAAAAAAACTGCTGCTATTGTTTTCTTTCTCTGATTTTCAGATTTTTTTCCTATATTTTAATTGTTTTATCTTATTTCTGCATTTTCCCCTTTCTCAATTGCTTTTGGGTTGTAGCAGGCAACCAAAGCATGCATAAACTAGGTAAACTTTATAAAACCTGTTCTGCTTGCTGAATTTAAATAACTATATATTTAGTGGTATGTTTAGTCTTAAAGTCCTTCACCCATGGGAGATCCAGCACTCAAAAAAGACCTATTTGTGTGAATGTCTTAGAAGTATGTCACATAAACTTTGGCTGGTATCTCTCCATGTCACTCAGGAAGCAATTAAGAGCTATGTCTAATGGGCAACTGTTGGAATCTCCCCAGCTTTCTGGAGAACTACCAAGGCATGAGGATATGAACTAATATGAGCTAGAGTCCTCCAGGTTGATTTTCTGGTACAACAAAAGCTTAACTGGGAGAATAATATAAATGGGAGTTTGTCAGAGGAGTCACTGATTACTTTGATGAATTCTTCAAACAAATTTATGATATTATATGCATTAGACATTTATTTATCTAGATGCAGGAGTACTAAAACTTAGATAAGTGGTATATATACATATATACCATGTGTGTGTATGTAGATAGATAGATGAATGTATGGATGGATACATATATACATACACAAAGAGACACACACACATACATATGATAAAAACAATGAGAAGGTCTTGATTATAACAGATCAGCAACTGAGACCTTTGGTCCTGGCTCACTAGCAGAGTATACCAATGAGGTAGCCTCCAATTCCAGCACAGAAGACAAATTGCTAACCTGGGAAACCAGGTTGTTTCCAAGAGAGAATATATAGGGACCTTGTTGAGAGCAAGACTTCAAATATAAAGGAGCCCCTGGCAAATTGCTAGTCTGGGAAAACAGGCTATTTCCTGGATAGAACAGGTAGGAATACTATTTGCTGAGAGCAAGATAGTATTGCTTCTATGCTCAAAGCCAAGGCTCAAAGTGCCTCTTGGACTCCAGTAGCAGAGCACAATAAAAAAAAAAATCACAAAATAGAAAAAAAAAAGAAATAAAATTGTCAAAACACCAATTCAAAAGAGAACAAAATGCCCACAAGGGAAAATTAAAAGAGTGACATGAAAGGGTTAAAAGTCCAAAGTGGCTTCTTGAAAGCTCATAAAGATTTTAAAAGGCAAATAAGAGAGATAGAAGAAAAGATGAGAAAATAAATGAAAGGCATGCAAAGTGAGTCAAAACCTTGGAAAAGGAAGGAAAAGTTGACTTAAGAAAACAATTCCTCAGACAAAAATTGACCAATTGCAAGAAAAAAAAATTCACTGAAAAAATAAATTTCTTAAAAAGCACAATAGGCATGCCCTAAGGACTACCAAAGTGCACAGATCCTTTGACCCAGCAGTGTCTCTACTGGGCCTGTATCCCAAATCAATTATCAAAGAAAGGAAAAAGACCTACATGTGCAAAAATAGTTGCTGCACCCCTTTTGGTAATAGCAAAAGAAATGGAAACTGAATGGATGTCCATCAGGTGGAGAATGGCTGAATGTGTTATGCTATATGAATATTATGGAATATTATTGTTCTATAATAAATGATGATTTCCGAAAGGCCTGGAGAGACTTACATGAACTGATGCTGTGTGAAGTGAGTAGAACCAAGAGAATACTGTACATAGCAACAACAAATAATGATCAATTTATAATGATCATTTTTATATGATTATTATAATGTAGTCGTATGAAAAGGTGCTCCAAATCACTATTGATCAGAGAAATGCAAGTTAAGACAACTCTAAGATACCACTACACACCTATCAGATTGGCTAAGATGACAAGAAAAGATAATGATGAATGTTTAAAATACCTCAATTTTATAATGATCAATTTTGATAGAATAGCTCTTTTCAATAGCGAGGTGAGTCAGGCCAATTCAAATGGTCTTGTGATGGAGAGAATCCTCTGCACCCAGAGAGAGGTCTCTGGCCACAGAGTATAGATTACAACATAGCATTTTCACTTTTTTATTGTTGTTTGCATTTTGTTTTCTTTCTACTTTTTCCTTTTTGATTTGATGTTTTCTTGTGCAGCATGATAGTTGTGGAAGTGTATTTAGGAGGGTTGCACATGTTTGACACATGTTGGATTGTTTGCCATCTAGGGGAGGGACAAAGGGAAGAAAGGAAGTAAAAAAATGGAACACAGGATTTTGAAGATTCAGAACTATCTGTGCATGTGTTTTGAAAATAAAAAAGTTTTACAAAAACACAGTGGCTCCAAAGCAAAAATAGCCATTGAAGACAATAACATCTTGAAATGTAGAATTAGTCAAATTAATCAAAGGAAAAAATAGATTTTAAAAATATCACACATTAAAAACTAGAATTGAATGAATAAAAGCTAATGATTCTGTGAAGCATTGAGAATCAATGAAACAAACTATAAAAAATACCTCATTGGGAAAACAGCCAATCTGGAAAATCAATCCAGGAGAGGCAGCTTAAAAATTACTGGTCTACCTGAAGGCTATGACCAAAAAAAAAAAAAAAAAATAGCATTCTTCAAAAGATCATCAAGGAAAACTGCCCTGAAAAACTGTAACTAGAAAGTGAAATAGTCATTGAAAGTAACTAGAGGTGAAATAGTAATTGAAAGAATTCATTGATCACCTCCAAAAAGAGATCTCGCAAAGAACAACCTAAGAAACATTCTTGCAAATCTCCAAAAATATAATTTCAAGGAAAAAAATACTGCAAGCTGCCAGACAAAAACAATTCAAGTATTGAGGAGCCACAGCAAGGATTACCCAGAATCTGACAGCTTCTACAATAAAGGTTTGGAGGGCCTGGAGTATCAATCAAGAAATCTTACCCAGTAAGATTTGGTATCATCTTTCAGGGAAGGTAATGGAGCTTCAATGAAATAAGAGAATTTCAATCAGTTCTTTTTTTTCCTTTTTTTTTAATATAGCTTTTTATTTACAAAACATATGGATGGGTAATTTTTCAACATTGACCCTTGTAATACCTTCTGTTCCAAGTTTTCCCCTCCTTCCCCCCCAGATATCAGGTAGTCCAATATATGTTAAATATGTTAAAATATATGTTATATGTTATATGTCAATACATATATAGATACACACACATATATACATATATATATATATACATATATATGTGTATATATATATATATATATATATATATATATACATATTTATAGTTATTTTTTTGCACAAGAAAATTTGGATCTAGAAAGAAAGAAAGAAAACCTGAGTAGGAAAACAAAAAGATGAAAACAAACAATAACAGAGAGAAAAAATGCTATGTCGTGGTCCACACTCATTTCCCACAAGCCTCTCTCTGGGTGTAGATGACTCTCTTCACTACTGAACAATTGGAATTGGTTTGAATCATCTCATTGTTGAAGAGAGCCACATCCATCAGAATTGATCTTCATTATAGTCTTCTTGTTACCGTGTATAATGATCTCCTGGTTCTGCTCTTTTCATTTAGCATCAGTTCATGCAAGTCTACAGGCCTCTCTGAAATCATCCTGCTGGTTGTTTCTTGAAGAACAATAATATTTCACAACATTCATATACCACAATTTATTCAGCCCAATTGATGGGCATTCATTCAGTTTCCAGTTTCTGGCCACTACAAAAAAGAGCTACTACAAACATTTTTGCACATGTGGGTCCCTTTCCCTCCTTTAAGATCTCTTTGGGATATAAGCCCAGTAGTAACACTGCTGGATCAAAGGGTATGCACAGTTTGATAACTTTTTGAACACAGTTCCAAATTGCTCTCCAGAATAGCTGGATGTGTTCATAATTCCACCAACAATGTATCAGTGTCCCAGTTTTCCCACATTCCCTCCAACATTTGTCATCTTTTCCTGTTGATGAAGGAAAGATTCCTTTCTTTGTGATTCCCGCCCATCCCCCTAGTTGATGTAATTAACTTTTAACTCACAAATCTTGGTCCCTTTGTATTTCAATAGAAGATTGGGACCTGTCCCAGCCTCTATCCGGATCTGAGCCAACTTTGGGGTTATACCCAAAAGCCCCTCTAGCTAAATCTCCCATTATAAAAGGGATACACTGGGACTCCTTTTTGGCAGAGGTCCCAAACATGCTAGCCATGTCAGGACTCTCTGTCCACTGGACCCTCTGTCCAGTGCCCTTCTTATCTCTACCTTTGCCTAATTCCTTAACTATGCTTTAATCTTGCTTCCAAACCCAATAATAAACCTCTTTTATCAATCTAGCTTTTGGGCCTATAAATGCCTTTATTGGGGACTCGTGCTGCTACTAGACCTCATTTACCGCCATATCCTTGTGCAGAATCCAAGGGGGTTGCAGGGGAGCTCTGATTGAATCCCTGTCCCCCAATACTGCCACTAGACCTCAACTAAACCCTAATTCTATTTAGGTACCCCAAATCTAGACTCATCACTGTCATCTTAGCCAATCTGACAGGTGTGTAGTGGTATCTCAGAGTTTTCTTGATTTGCATTTCTCTGATCTATAGTGATTTGGACCATCTTTTCATATGGCTAGAAATAATTTCAGTTTCTTCATCTGAAAATTGTCTGTTCATATCCTTTAGCATTTATCAATTGGAGAATGGCTGATTTCTTATAGAGTCAATTCTCTCTATACTTTGGAAATGAGGCCTTTATAAAAATCTTGGAATTTCAATCATTTCTTTTGAAAAAACGGAACCAAGTAAAAAAGTTTATCTTCAAACATCGACTTGAGAGAAGTATAGAAAGATAAAAAGTGGAGAAATATATATTCTTTAAAGGTTAAACATGTCATTCGTAGATGAGAAAATATTTGTAGCAAAACAGTTGTGAGGACAGTCAAGATTAAAAAGAGAGAAAGAATAAAATATAGGGGAATTAGAGTTAGCAATAGTAATTGGGGAAATAATTTTGAAGCAAGTTTCTCTAATGAAGGCTTCGTTTCTTAAATGTATTAGGAACTAAATCAAATTTATAAAAAATAAGAGGCATTTCCCAATTGATAAATTATCAAAAGATATGAACTATACACAAAGGGCTATGTATGATATCATGTATATCCCTTGACTTTACAATACTACTACTAGGCATAAATGCCAAAAGAATTTTTTGGGGGGGAAGGAGAAAAGGAAAAGAAGTGTTTTCTTCCTGTTCTTTTTATTTCTGACTCCTTGAAAAAAGAGTCCTTTGTTTCCCAAGATCCTGTCTTTGGCTTCTCTCTTTCTCCTAACTGCCTCTGTCTTCAGTGATCACAGCTCTGCACAGATTCCAGAATCCAGAGTTTGGTATATTTGGCAGTTCCAGGCCACCTTATCCAGTTGACTCTGGTTGGAGTGTCATTCTCCTCTGATCTCCTCCCACCTGCCACAACCTTTCCTGATTTCTTAGTTTTTGTTGATAGTACTGTCCCCTCAGATCTTCAGGATTGTACCTGGCAGATCCTTTTTCTCTCTACCTTCAGGGCCAGCTTCCATTTCCCTCTTATGACATGAGATTTAGGCTGTCTTTGCTCCATTCTAATTCACTATTCTTCCTGATTTATGGTCAGATCAGACATTATTTAAAATACTCATTTTCTATCCTGGCATCTCCCCTAACAAATTCTCTGAAAATCACATTGGAAGTCCTTGCTCACCTCCTTTCTCATTTCATCCACTCTCATTTCTGTGCTTGATTCATTCTAGCACTCCCTCATCCAACATTTAAGGTAGAGCAAGGCCAGGGCAGGTTTTCCTTTCTTTCACAGCTTTCTATGGTGCAGCTATGGGGGATGCCTTAGGATTCAGTCACTGGGGTTATCACTGGCTTTCTAAGGAAACCCAGAGGAGGTTGGTGCCAGCAAGGAGCTGTTTCTTGGTGAGCTGGAAACCTGTGGATGTTAGGTGGGCAGAGAGGACAGCCTTTGCCCATCTTCACACCAGGACCTCTCTTGCCAGGACCTAGTCGTACCTTTTCCATTTACTAGGTAAATGATCTCAAAAAAGTAATACATTTCCCCAGTTTCAACTTTAATCAACTTTAAAAAATAATAATGCTATTAAGCTGTGATCTCTGAAGACAGTGGCAGTTAGGAGAATGAAAGAAGCCAAAGATAGGATTTGGGGAGACAATGGGTCTCAAGGAGCCAGAAATAAAAAGAAAAGGAAGAAAATACTTCTTTTCCTTTCCCCCTTCCTTTCCCCCAAATTTTCTTTTGGCATTCATGACTAATAGTAGTATTGTAAGGTCAAGGGAAATAATAATGAAGAGGAAATGTTTCTAAACTATAATAGGTTATATCTTGATAGAAAATCCAGTGTCAGTTCATGAAAAACAAAGCAACTATCTGCAATTCTGTATGCTCTGCAACTGGATTCAGATTTTAATTATAACTCACATTGTTCTCAGTTTTAAAAATATTTTATTTCATTTCTTTTTCTCCCTGAAATCCTTTTTGGACCATATTCAGTATTGTGTTTTTTCTGGGGCTCTAATCTTTGATTACTTTGGTTGCTTAATCTTATTACTCTATGCTTTTCTAAAACAGAAGTGATTAAGCGACTTATTCAAATATAACTGAAACTATTCATATCAACTTAAGTGTGTTTATTCTGTTTGCTCTCCTTGGATTATGTTCCTACCCTAATTTCATATTTTTTTAAAAATTCAGTTAAGTAATAGAGTAAATGAAAGTAAATCACTTTGGATTATCATAATCATTATGGTATTCTGAATCTGGAAAACAATCAAAATTTAATATTCTAAGTTAAAACTGATTTGCATTTGAATCTGAAAGGGATCTTAGGCAGTCAAAATGTTAGAACATAGACCATAGAATGTTATGATGGGAAAGAACCTAGGACATAAAAGTGCTAGCATAGTCACTAAATCAGTCATGTTTTACTCTTTATTTCATAAATAATGGAATTAACTATCAATGAGAATTACTCCCCCCCCCACAAGTCAATAGTGAAATAATTTTGGTTTATCTTTTTTTCCTTGTAAACCTGAAGAAAAAAAGAACTGTTGACATCTATATTCTCTTTTATATTTTTATGCAATGAAGCTATAAATTATCTAAAATTAATGATATAAATTTATCAGAAAGCCTTTTTTTGGATGTTATATCACCAGAAGTTTTAAAAGTCAGCCAACCAGAAATAAATCCTAACTTTCAAATCAGTAAGTTAGTGAATATGTAGGAATTTATTTCATTTTGTAATCAGAAAGTTTTTTTTCTTATATGTGAAAAAAAAAGATCACTTAACATAATTTTCATTCTTCATGAACTTCAGACCATCATGTCACTAAGTCCTCACGACTGTAGTTGTAAGTGGAATTCACATTTTCAAAAAAACCTATTCACCTTCAACTTGTAAGATAGTCTTTTCTAAATGAAAGAAAAACTGATTTCAAGGAAATAAAAACAATTGACTTAAGTTCAGCTTCTTCTCTCCAAAGTGTTTTTAATTGGTTCATTTTATTGAGAATAGAGTTTTCAAATAATTCCCAAAGTGATGGGGAAGTCTCAGAACAATTACTTTTGAGATGTAAAGCCCTGACTGTTATTTGAATTATCCAGTAACCAAAGATTGGACTTTCTTGCAAATTGATCAAAATAACTCTAAGTTGGAGTACGGATCAAATAAAGTCACAATATATAGAAAGGAGAAAAAGATCTTCCTCAGTCCTCCCTATCAGCTCCCTTCCCCAACACATGTATTTTCTATTTCCTATTATCCCACAAGTCCGTGAATATGCATAATACTCAGCAAAGGCTCACATAGAGATATCCTGAAATATCTATCTATCTATCTATCTATCTATCTATCTATAGATTTGCATAGCCATATTTAGGCCATTTTATAAGGGCCAAAAGCTTCTGTTTTATTTGTGAGGGGGAAGCAGTTTATGTCTTCAATAACAAGGCAGTTCTATTTAACAGCAAAAAGATTGCCACTATTCTTATATCCACCAGCAATTGTAAATAATCTGATTTTCTTCCCTTTAAAATTTTAACCTTTAGCACTGGCACCAACTAGAATGTTGATAAAATTATTTCATAGTTTAATTTCTTCCTATGATTTGGCTTTTGAATTAATTCTCTATTGTGCTGAAATATATTTGTAGATGTGCATGCACATTATTTTAATACTTCCATTTAATTATGTATTTGTTTAGCTTTCTTTCAGACATGATATGTGATATATGAAAGGTACAAATGTTTGCCATTGTGGTATATATTCACCTTTCTTCTCACACAATAGTATGATTTCTGGTAGGAATTTCAATTATTTTAAGTTAAAATTTCTTTCAACATCTTACTATTATAGAGTGAAAATGCTAAATATTTATAAAAGTGAATTGAATTTCTCACACTCATGGGTCACAATTTATATCATTAGTGACTAAGTAAAGGGAACTGATGTTATTGGAATCTACTCTGAAATGGGTCATATATGTTCACTCAATAATTTGCAGTTTTGTTTATTTAGTTTTAGATGTTTAAAAAGAAAATCTCCAAGCTTCCTTTTACTTCTCAACATTCAGTATTTTGAATCAGTCCCATGTAATCAGCAGAAGCTATGACATGATCATTTCAGGGATGATATTAATAATTAGCTATTACATAGTATTTTCCAATATAACAAGTATTATTATTATCCAAATTTTACATATAAGAAAACATAATCAAAACTATAGAGGCTTTCTCAATATTACACAGTTTAAAAGTATATAAAATGGTAATCAAACCAAAATTTTCTAGTATTATACACTTTCAACATAATCACTGAGAAGCCATAATCTTAATTAAGGTCAAATATTTCAAATTCTTCTGGTACTAATGGAAACTCAATGCCAGAAAGTTTGCTACTCCTCAGTAGAACTTATTCCATAAAGCAAGGAGAAAAGTTAGAAAGGAAAGTACCTGAAATAAAGATACATAGGAAGAAAATCTTGCTGATATTACAAGTAATTATTAAGGACAGGAGCATAGTGATGATGCTGCATTGATTATTAGATTTATTGCTAAACTAATTCAGGTACTATTGACATAGAATTAGAAAATTAAAATTATTTTGTACCATTTAATAATTGAACTTATTTTTCATTTTGTCAAGATAAATTTCTCTATTCTGGAGTTAATCTTAATAATGATATTTACTGAAAAGATGTGGTTGCTATCATTCATGCTTTTAGGATTTAGTACATCTACACTTTTCTGTAGGCCCCAACCATCTCAACTAATATCATTCCCCCCACTCCCACAAAGACAAAGTCATCCATCTTTGCTTATCTTTATGCAACTAGGGAAGCCTTGGTCTCCCCCCAAAAGACAGCAAATTTGATGATTCTGGTCCCCTAATAAAGATTATTAGAGATAGATGAACCCAAATCACATTCCTTAATTGTCAGAGGGTCATGTTTAGCCACTTGAATGACAACCCACTTTTCCCAATATAGCTAATTGTAATGTTCTAAAGCTACCCCAATCCCTCCTTTCTATGTTTTAGTAACAACAATCTTTGTTCCTGTTCACTGGGGTTGCTGGCCTTACTAGGTGACCAGTCTGACCCACTTTGTTAACAATTATACATAACATTGTTAATAAATTGATCTTGTTCAGAATATGTTCATCAGTTTATCTTTATGTCTTTAATTGCCACAATAATAAAATTCATTAGGAAAAAAGCTATTTAGAATCCCAATGGGAATCATTAAATCACAAATGAATGGAAGATATTAACATCTGTAAAACTCAAATAATATAATAAAGCTCTCATCATCAAAGCTCTTTGATACTAGTTTTAATAAAAGTGTATATACAGAAAATAATCATACATATATGTATGTGTGTATATACATGTATGTGTATATGTATGTATTCAGTTCAATTCAACTCAAGAAATACTTATTAAGCATCTACTATGTGCCAGACTCTGTCCTGAATACTTAGGTTACAAATAATAAAAGAAAGTACCTAATTTCAAGATGTTTATAATCAGATGGTGGAGACAATAGGCATACATACATGAAACAAGATATATATGGATATAGATATCTATCTATCTATCTACATATATGATGCATTGAAAATTCTAAGAGGAAAAAGACATTAATATTGATAGAAGTTCAGACGGCTTTCAGTAAAAAGATAGAAATTTACTTAGGACTAAAGGAAAGCTGGAGACATCAGCTGTTTGAGCAATGAGGGGAGAGCATTCCAGATGTGGGGACAGCTAGAGAAAAATTCATGGAGCTGGGAGGTGGAGTATTTCATACAACAGTCAGGAGACCAGTATCTCTAGATCAATGTGTTAGTTATTGAGTGAGGTATAAGGAAACTGGATTATAAGAGAAGGTTAGGTTATGAGTGACTTTGAATGCCAAAGAATACATTTTGTATTTGATCCTAGAGTTTACAAGGAGACACTGGATTTCAACAAGTAGGACAGGTGTCATAACCAAACATATTCTTTAGGAAAGCCAAATTAATAATTTAATATAAAATGGATTAGAATGGAGAAGGACTTGGGATAAGCAGACCCATCAGCAGCTCTTGCAGTAGTCCACGTGTAAATTGTTGAGAACTTATACCAGACTGGGTGCAATGTCAGAAGAGAAAGGGGACTTATTTGAGAGATTGCAGAAATGTACTCAACAAACCTTGGCAATAGTTTTGATATGTGTGAGTGTCTGTGTGTGTGTGTGTGTGGGGGGGATGTAGAGATATGAACAAATAATTCCCTAAAGGACATTTACTAAGAATTAAGTATCTCAGAAAAGTGTTCCAAATTAAAGGGCAACATTAATGTGAATCAAAACAATTCTGAGAACACATTCCCTGCTCAGAAAACTGCCAAGATATGAAAAAAATGAAAATTGTCAGTTTTGAAAGGGTGGCAAGAAAATAAGTACTCTAATATACTGTTAATGAATCTTTGAATTGGTCCAACCATTCTGTATTTGATATTAGTCTGTACAGACCAAAGAGCCATGATCGAGTCATTTAAGCAAGCAATTTGTAATGATCCTGAGAAAATGATTACAAAATCAAGATACTTTAATCAAGAAATTCCATTGGTATTCATACATCACAAGAAGGTCAATGATAAATAAAAGTACTACATTCTATATTTTCAAAATATTTCAAAATATTCAAAAGAATTGAAAACAAAACCAATCCTCATAAATCATGGAATGGTTAAGCAAATCGAAGTATACCAATATAATGGAATATGATTTAAGAAATGACAAATTTTGACTTTAAGAAATAACAAATATGAAAAATTCAGAGAATCATGATGTTACATATGTGATGGAGTTATGTCCTTTCCTCTCTCCCACTATCTTAGTTATATTTTTATTGTGTCACTCCTCATGTGGTACTTTCTTATTCTGATTATCTTTGTACACAATTGTGACTTAGCAACTATGGGACAAACTAACCAATGTGTAATTATAATGATCAAGACTGGTCTAAGAAGAGAATTAAGAAAATACACTATCTTTCCTTCATTGCAGGGGTGTGCAGAAAATGTTCAGCAGACACAGTGTTTTGTATGGTTTTGTTGAAGTGTTTTTCTTCTTTTTTTCATTTTGGTTTGAAGAAAAGACTTGCTAACTGAGCCAATGATGGTTACAGGGATATATTTGGAGATAAATGTTATATAAAAACAAGAGGCATCAATCATTTAAAAAATAATGATAATCTCTTCTGGGAATTCAAAAATGATCTTTTTTGGTAGTTGTATAACTCCACTCTTATTGTGTGAAGCAAAGATAGATCTAAATGGAAATGGAAATAGATGGTAGTGATGATAAGAATAATGCTAACAATGAAAATATAATAGCTCCCATTTATACATTACATTACAGTTTATAAAGTGCTCTTCTTGAAGAAGCCCTATGATGAAGGTAATTTAATTTTTTTTTCCCCCTCCTTTATGGATGAGGAAAAAAATCTCACATAGCAGTATGGTGACATAAACTTTGATGCCATAGAAATGGGGGAAGGGAAGTTTAGAAATAATCTAATTCACATGCCTAGTTTTATAAATGAGAAGACCTTTGTCCAGCAAAGTTAAAAGAGGTTACTAGTTTCTTCAAATAAAATGGTAATTGACAGAGCCTGATTTAAAACTTAAAGCCTCTGTTTTTTCTTCTAATACTTTCCATCGTGAGGTAATTCACTGGCTTCTCTTTAAATCCCAGTTAAAATTCCATCTTCTACAAGAATGATTTCCTCATCCTTGTTAACAGTAGTATCTTCCTTTAATTGATTATTCTCATTTTTTCTGTATTTTATTTTTGTTTACTCATAGTTGTTTTTATATTTTCACCATTAAGCCATTAAAAATTCCTTAAGAGCTTTGTCATTGTTTAGTCATTTTAACATTGTCTGACTCTCTGTGACCTCATTTTCTCTTCTTGCTCCCCCCCTCATTTTTTTGGCTAAAACTGGAGTGGTTTATGATTTCCTTGTCTAGCTTATTTTACAAATGAGGTAATGGAGGCAAACAGGGTTAAATGACTTACCCAATGTCACATAGCTCATAAGTGTTTGAGGTTGGATTTAAATGCAGACCTTCCTGAGTCCATGACATTCGATGTACTTGATCAACTAACTGCCCATCCTTAAGAGCAGGGATGGACTTTTGCCTTTCTCTATATCCCTTGTGTTTAACACAATGCCTGACATATAGTAAATGAAAATAAATTCTTATTGAGTGACTGATATAGTTATAAACCATTCATTTACTTCTCTGATTATCTTACATCACTTCTTGTTTCTGTTTATCTGTTTCTTTAAATAAACATTCATTCTTTTTTTTTTTTTTAAATAAAGGCCCTTCCCTGAATTGGTGGAGAAAATGACATAACTCAATGTAACTCTGAACTATGACATACAGGGTTGCCCAAGACAGAGAGGCCATAGTGGAAAGTTCTGACAAAAGCATTTTAATACTTTCTATGGTATTTTCTTGGCAAAAAAAAATATTGGAGTGATTTGCCATTTCATTCTCCAGTGAATTTTAAAGGTATGGAAGAGAGACATATAGGATTAAGTGACTTATCCAGGGTGGCATAGCTAGTAAGTGTCTGAAGTCAGGTTTTTGAACTCAGTAAGATGAGTCTTCCTGACTCCAGGTCCATTGCACCACCTAGTTGTCCTAACTTTCAAAGAAGGAAAAGGAGGTTCAATAGGGGAAATGATGTGTTCAAGACATATCTAGAGATCTAGGATTCAAATCCAAGTCCTTTGATGCTATACTTAGTGATTTTTCTATAATACTATACAGGTTCCCCTATACAGACATTTGTCTCTTCTTTCCTTTCAGGATAATGAGCTTTACTTTTTTATGTATAATTGGGCATAACATCAATTTTTGATATTCATAATTCATAGCTTCTACTGTAAAGCAAACATAATTACATTTAATTTAAGAAACTTTTTTAGAATGAAATACTTACATACCTAAAAAAATCCTCATTAATATTGCTTTCTCTAGACATAGATTTCTAATACGCAGTTTATTTTTGGCATTTCTGAATTAAAGGTTTAGTAACAGGGACTGGATTTAAGACAGATATAGTCAAACTGTGGGTTTAGAATTGCAATTCTAATTTAAAACTGTAGGTTTAAATTACAATTATACTATTTTATTTTTGTGTGACACTGAGTATGTCACTTTCAGTCATTTTCTTCATCTATAAAATCAGCATATAATATTGGGAAATATGTCTTGTTTTCTGAGTATAATCTTTCAGGTCAGCCCAATTTCAAACCTGATGGTAGATTATGATGAGGTATTCATTTCCCCTTAAAAAAAACTTTATTAGAATGAGATTTAAAAGGACACAATTGGAGGTACATATCCTAAAAAATGATCCCTGTGGGCCAAATGTTGATTTAGAAAATAATAGATTAATTATTTATGATTAATAATAAAATACTTAATATATTGATACATGAAAATGTTATCCAAGCATTTTTTTTATTTTGTTAAATATTTCCCAATTACATTTTAATCTAATTACTTGGGAGTCTTGTGAGACAGACTGCCCACCGGGGGGCATGTTTGACATTTAAAAATCAAGCCCAATCTATATAAAATAGATAACAATCCTATTGCATTCCATCTTTGGTGTAGAGGTCTCATTTTTTTTTCCTTTAGGGAATTTCTGCAAATAATATAAACTAAAAGTACTGGCTATAGTATTAGAAATTCTAGAAGAGGATATTGATATGAAAATTAATAGATAAACACAATGCAATTTTTTTCAAAAAATGGTTAATATAGTGAAGGTAAAATCAGTGTGAGTCCCATTATGAAAAACAATAAACACAACAATAATCAGTGCCAGGTACATTAGCTGCATAGCACAGATGAAGCTATATCCAGCAGCATTACTGTTCCACGTCACAGTCCTGGGTTATTTGTAGCAAACTAACTCAAGTCTCATAAGATTCTTTTATTTAACCTATTTTAGGGCATGAGTTGCTCAAAGAAAAACACTCCTTAAAGATACATAGTGAAAAGGCAAGACTCCATAAATCAAAATTTCCAACTCCCTTGGAGTCTAATCAATGTCTTAGGACAATATTTTGGTCCTTTTAGATGTTTTAATTGAAGATATGCAATTTCATTGCGTAGGATTTTGATAAAGGTTCCCATGATCTTAATCCATGTTGACATGATAACTCCCCAAGTCAGGTAAAGAATCCCTTTCATTTTGATGACTTTTTCAACATGGTTATTTGAATATACAAAATAATGCTGAGATTTATATGGATTAACCATGTGGCAGGTACTCTGATAAGCCCTTTATAATTATTAAGTCATTTCATCCTCACAACAGTCCTGGGACATAGGTACAATTATTATCCCCATTTTATAGATGAGGAAACTAAGGCAGGTGGAGGTTTATTGACTTACCAAGGTTCACATAGTGAGGAAGTGTATGAGGTCAGATTTAAATCAAGTATTCCTGACTCAGTGCCCCATACTAGCTGCCCCCCAAAAGACAATTTTACTTCTTTCATAAAACTAAAAAAGCAAAGAGTATCCCAATAATTCTGCCTTTTAACCACCTATCATTGGTATTATTATTAACCTGGGCCCCAATGATTTCCAACAAATCTATGGTTAAATTTCAGTATCTGTGAACTTGAGTGGAAAAAAAAATAATTTTAGTAATCTTTAACTAAAATTTAGCACTTCCTTAAATAATTTCAGGAATTTTTTGAGAAAGAATCCATAGGTGTGTCACCAAACTGTGAAAGTATGTTTTATATCAATTGTAAAGAAATCTACAAATTAAGAGAGAATTGAAATGTAGTGGATGGTTAAATGGAACTATGTCTGCAATTATTAGGTGGATTTTCTTGAGGGCTGAATCTAAGAAACCTCTGGATCAAAGAATCCTCCTACTATTTTTGGCTATACTTTGATGAAAGAATAGGCTCTGATTATGAGATGGGACTCATATTTTTGTTGTTGTCCAATCATTTTCAGTAATGTCCAATGCTTTGTGATCCCATCAGAAGTTTTCTTGGAAGAGATGTTTGAGTACTTTGCTCTTTCTTTCTCCATTTCAGTCTATAAATGAGAAAACTGAGGCAAAGAGAGTTAAGTGATTTCTCCAGACCATACAATTAGTAAATGTCTAAGCCCAGATTTGAACTCAGGAAGATGAATCTTTGTGACTCTAGCGCCAGCATTCTCTATATTGTGCCACCTAAGTACTGTAATGTGAAACGTGACTTTTTAAATAAAGGATTTTTTAATGCAGCTGTGTAAAAGGGAGTCATATCATGCAAACAGCTTGTAAATACAAGATAGGGACAGATTTTAGAAGGTATTTAATATCCAGTGTTTTTATGTTAATTCAAAATAATGGGGGGTCACTGAAACCTCTTGAACTAGAGCATATAATTAGATTGATGAGTTTGTCATCCATTTGTATGGATAGGAGAGTGAAGAGACTATGCAGGGAAACCAAATAGAGATTTATGAAAATAGCTGGGTGAAGATATTGTGGCAACGTTGCTTTAAGAATATTTTTAGAAGGATGATTGAAAAAAGGCATGGTTCAGTGGCTAAAAGGAAGGAAAGAAATTCTCTCCCCAGTATTCCTCTCTTACACAAGTTTATTAATTTTGTCCCAAAAGGAAATGAAGTTAGTCTGACATGACCTGTTTGTGATGAAACCATGCTGGGTCTTTGTAATTAACTCATGCCTTTCTAGATGTTTGCTAACAATTGTTTTTAATGATCCATTCTAGAATATCCCCAGGAATCAAATTTGAGCACACTGGTCTGTAGTTTGCCTACAGTTCTGTTACATTTAAGAGACATTCTTGAGTTTTTTCAGGAATCAAAGTCAATGTTCTTGGTCATTTTCACTAGAACTCTCACAGTGATATGTTATTATGATAAATATTTTATCATGTTAGTCCAGCATTTTTTTCTGTCCCTACCTAATGGATTTAAGACAATAAATATCTAAGTAAAAATTTCCAATTAATATCATTTTTTTTTTCAAAATTTTGGTACTTTGCAATTTATCATTATTTCTCTTTTTTTGGTTTACCCTGGCTAGATAACTTATAAAATATTCCTTTGATGTTCCCACTCACTTTTCATCTCAACTCAGAACCATAATGGCAGCACAACAAATTCAAATGCCCAAGGAATTCTGTCCCTTTGTAATGACTATATTCTTGCCAAGCACCCTGTAAATGGTCTTTCATCACTAAACTCACTTAGTCACTCAGCTTGTGCCCATTAAATTTGCTTTTAGTCTTAAAAATGTTGGGCTAAATTAGATTATTTCTAAGGCCCATTTTAGTTCTAAATCTTATGATTTTGTAATTACAAGATGCATTGGGCCAGGCCATTTTGTAACACAGAATCTCTGAATACTCCAAGTTTTCAGAAATTCAAATACCTTATCTCCATCTATTTCTGGCTCATTATCTCTCTGTATGTCTTCAAATTAAATTATAAGACCTACAAAAATGTCCAAGGAATTGCTTCATGTGTGTGTATATTTTTGAGTGTGGTGGAACCTTGTAATGTTTAAAAAGACTTTTCTGAGTAATTTAATAATTGTATTAATAATCTTTTCATATCCATAAAAGAATGCTTATTAGGCAATTTCTCTTAGATCCAAAGACAATCATGGTGGTAGGCTTTTGGCTTCCCTTTTGTGAGAGAGGTTCTCCAGGTAGCAATCAACTGATGGGTTAACAAATAATGAGAGAATGGATATTACAATAAAGGTCTAGACTTGACCTTTGATCTCATCATCTGTTAAGATTCTTACAAGGTGCTAAGTCGATTGTCTAATTTTAGCATGGTGTTTAGCAGCTCTCTGGTTCACTAGTGTGCTTAGTACTTGTTAGAGTTCTGCAAGAGTTCACACCTTTCATACCTTTAAGAGTTCACATCTCTAAAAGAACATGTAAAAGGACAAGCCCACTGGAAGCTCCAGGAGATTCAGAGCCAGATTCTCAAATCCAGGAGATTCACAAGTCAGAAGGACAAGCCCAGTAGAGGAGGAGCCCACTCTTGGAGGCAAGACAGATTCATTCCAACTTCCACCTTTGTGCTGGCTGGAAGCTTTGGATTCAGAGGGAGCTGGAGGCAGAAGCTGGAAGAGACAAAGGACTAGAGGCAAGAGCTCTCGGAACCAGGGAGAGAGACAGGCCTCTAAGAAAACTAACTGGGCCCAGGGAAGAATTTGAACTTTAATCCCTGACTGCATTTGGGGTTATTACACTGAACTGAAACGAAGGTTGCCTCCAGAAGCCCCCCCAAGAAACCTGCTCACGAAGAACATCATATGTTAGAGAAGAGAACATTACAATAAGTTAGATCCAGTGTTGGGTAATCTATTCAAAGGATTTATCTGCACCCAAACCTGAGTGGAACACAGTGATTAGTCAGCATTGGATAGGTAGGTGGATAGGTAGGGGGGACAGAGGACAAGGTTGGCTTAACCTTCAGAGACTGAAGTCTTGAAATGGGGAAAACTGAATCTCCCAAAATTATTAACTATTAATAATAATTTCTCTCAATCTGATGATAAAAACTGTTCTACTTTTATAAATTTCTAAATGGGTTTTTCACTGAACTGCTACAGCCAAAGAATAATTATCTGGGGCTGAGCTTTCTTGTGAGGACTACTGCATACCTTGTTAGTTTTACACTTGAGCAACCTATAGTCCATCTTCTCATTTAAATTCAAAACTTTTGTTAGCCTTTATGTTTGGGTTCCACTGATGTAACCTTCAGAAACCAGAAGACTTATGGAAGGCAATGTCACAATAAGGATCACCAACAATCTTCCTGATATTGAAGCTATAGACTGACTTCAAATAACCAATATTTTGCCCTAAGTAAGTCAATCCCATGGTCTGGTTATCAATTTCCTCATGTAAGAATTGATGGATATAAATCTTCCAGATCTAGTATTTTTTTGTTCTAAGATTTCATCTTGATTTATATTCTAGTATTCTTAGCACAATGCTCAGCATCTATAATATTTTCTTTTCTTCCTTCCATCCTTTATTACTTTCTTCCCTAACTTTGGTTTTGCCTTGTGCTAATTTGCCCTGCCTTTATACATTCTCTTCACTAAGTTCAGAGTTTCACCATAGGAATAATGGATTAAGTACAGACATCCAGTTAACTTAGCATATTGCTGGTCAAAAGTACTAAGTTCCTCATCTTCTGGCCTCAGGCTCTTAGAGGCAAATGTTCTACCACACTGGGCCCGTGCATTTCTTTTTTTTTTATATATATATATGTTATTTTATAATAACTTTATATTGACAGAATTCATGCCAGGATAATTTTTTTATATCATTATCCCTTGCACTCACTTCTGTTCCGATTTTTCCCCTCCCTCCCTCCACCCCCTCCCCTAGATGGCAAGCAGTCCTATATATGTTAGATATGTTGCAGTATATCCTAGATACAATATATGTTTGCAGAACCAAGCAGTTCTCTTGTTGCACAGGGAGAATTGGATTCAGAAGGTAAAGACAATTCGAAAAGAAAAACAAAAATGCAAATAATTTACATTCATTTCCCAGTGTTCTTTCTTTGGGAGTAGCTGCTTCTGTCCATCATTTATCAATTGAAAATGAGTCTTTGTCAAAGAAATCCACTTCCATCAGAATACATCCTCATATAATATCGTTGTCGAAGTGTAAAGTGATCTCCTGGTTCTGCTCATTTCACTTAGCATCAGTTCATGTAAGTCTCTCCAAGCCTCTCTGTATTCATCCTGCTGGTCATTTTTTACAGAACAATAATATTCCATAACATTCATATACCACAATTTACCCAGCCATTCTCCAATTGATGGGCATCCATTCAATTTCCTGTTTCTAGCCACTACAAACAGGGCTGCCACAAACATTTTGGCACATACAGGTCCCTTTCCCTTCTTTAGTATCTCTTTGGGGTATAAGCCCAATAGAAACACTGCTGGATCAAAGGGTATGCACAATTTGATAACTTTTGGGGCATAATTCCAGATTGCTTTCCAGAATGGTTGGATTCGTTCACAGTTCCATCAACAATGCATAAGTGTCCCAGTTTTCCCGCATCCCCTCCAACATTCATCATTATTTTTTCCTGTCATCTTAGCCAATCTGAGGTGTGTAGTGGTATCTCAGAGTTGTCTTAATTTGCATTTCTCTGATCAATAGTGATTTGGAACACTCTTTCATATGAGTGGTAATAGTTTCAATTTCATCATCTGAAAATTGTCTGTTCATATCCTTTGACCATTTATCAATTGGAGAATGGCTTGATTTCTTATAAATTTGAGTCATTTCTCTATATATTTTGGAAATGAGGCCTTTATCAGAACCTTTAACTGTGAAGATGTTTTCCCAGTTTGTTGCTTCCCTTCTAATCTTGATTGCATTAGTTTTGTTTGTACAAAGGCTTTTTAATTTGATATAGTCAAAATTTTCTATTTTGTGATAGGTAATAGTTTCTAATTCATCTTTGGTCACAAATTTCTTTCTCCTCCACAAGTCTGAGAGATAAACCATCCTATGTTCCTCTAATTTATTTATAATCTCATTCTTTATGCCTAGGTCATGGACCCATTTTGATCTTATCTTTGTATATGGTGTTGTGTGGGTCCCATTAATTTCTAAAAGTTGTTTGTAGTTTCAGTATACTATATAACTTTTTAAAGAACAAATTCATTGGAATAACACTCACAGTATCAGACTCATAATATCACCTGTCTAATAACAGCTCATATGTAGCTGTCCAGTTAATGACAGTGAAAACCAGAAGCCATAAATTTCTCAACTGTGAAAATTACCTGATTATACATTTTTCTCTTTCATTAAGTACTAGAAAGATAAACTGAGAGTCCTGATGAAGATTAAGGAGGCTCAAGCTTAGTTCACACAAGGATGTTCAGGATCTTCAATCTTTTCATGGGTGACATACCTAAACAGGGTAATGATTCATCACAGCAATGAGACTCTGAGTGAGTTCATGTAGGCTGGATGAAGAGGCTCAATTATTCCATGTCAAATCTCAAAACTAAACTTTTTTTCTCAAAATTTTCTCTACTACTAAACCAATTGCCACTCTTCTGGATACTTGTTAAAGTCTTACTAAGTTAAAGATCATTCAGAAGAATGGTTCATAACTTGAAATCATATTATTTCTAAATGTCAGTGATTATCTTAGTAGAAATAGTTCTTAGGAGGCACTCAAACAGGGTATTATTAGAGAGAGAAAACAATTGAAGGGTAGATTATAGGTTCAATCTGAAATATATACATACACACATATGTATATGTATGTGTACATACATGTGTATATATGTATATGCATGTGTACATATATGTATATATGTATATTGGGTGGGTGTATATGTGTACTCTCTCCCTCTCTCTCTCTCTCTCTCTCTCTCTCTCTCTTTCTCTCTCTATATATATTATCCTATATTATATATATATATATCTCCTATATATATATAATATCCTATATAATCATAATAATGTATATATGTATATGTGTGTGTGTGTGTGTATATATATGTAATTTTTATTTTCCTATATAATCTCAAGTGAACTGGACAAATATTGGGATAACTGAGTAGCATATAGGGGATGGCCAGTAATTGTCTTTACCTGGCTTCAGCAACTTTTCACATTTAATCCCACCTAACATATTTCAATTAGGATAAGTTCCTTACTTAGTTTTATGGTAAAAATGTGTTCGGGGGAACTGTCAGGTTGATAAGAGAAAATGAGCTGTACAATATTATACAATGATCAGTTCTGATGTATGTGGCTTTATTCAACAATGAAATGATTAGAAAAGTGTTCCAGTGGTCTTGTGATCAAAAGAAGCATCTACACCCAGAGAGAGGACTGTGGGAATTGAGTGTGGTTCACAACATAGCATTCTCACTTTTTTGTTGTTTGTTTGCATTTTTTTTCATCATTTTATTTTCTGATTTAATTTGATTTTTCTTGTATAACAAGCTAATTGTATAAATATGTATGCATATGTTGGATTTAACATATATTTCTGTCATGTTTAACATATGTTAGACTACTTGACATCTAAGGGAGGGGAGTAGGAGAAGTGGAAGAAACAGGAACACAAGCTTTTGCAAGGGCCTATATTACAGAATTACCTATGGATATGTTTTGAAAAAAAAAAGCTTTAATAAAAAAAGAAAGGAAAAAAAAAGAAAATGAACTGTGAGAAAATGTTGTCACCAGTTGTGGGAAATAACTCTGAAAGGGGCATGATACTCCTTCATGGGGCATTCATAGGTAGCAGTTAAAAAGATGGAGCAATGGGACTACCAGGTTTATACTCAGGAAACACATTGCTGATACACTGTGGTTGAAAGAAGAAGTAATGAGCATTCAAGATCTATTCCTTGTAAAGTAATAACTACAAAAGTAAGATAGAAGAGCACTGTTTTTTCATCATTGGATAACTTTACTTATGTGTCTTTATAAACTCTTGTGTATTTTTTCCCTTAGAATGTGCAATTGCCAGGAAGCCTTGGATATGGAAAACTCTGATGAACTTGTATAATGATGCATCTTTATCACAAGGGCAGAAATAGTAACATTTTTTGCCAACACTGTTTGAGCCACTCCTCATTCTGAATGTGTTTATATCAGAAGTTATGAGGAGTATAGCCACAAATATTATGTTTCTTTATATTTATACATATTCTTGGAAACATACTTTATCTACCCATTATGGTAAATTGTGTCCAGAAAGACTTTCCTTTATAAAGTGATGTATTTCTGAAAAGCACAAAGCAGACACATAGTAAGTCATCATTCTAGGCAAGCATGTGATAAGGGGCTGGTGTATTTATGTGTTCAGAAATAGCTTTTATTACCAACAGAATCCAATGAGAAAATAAAAACAGTATCTAGTGAAATAGAGATGTTTTTCAATCAAAATCAGAATTTTCTATTTGGAAGATATTTAACTAGACATTTTGTTCAATTGATAACCCCATTTAATACCTATTCTAATATATCTGATAAATGGTCACCTCATTTTTACATGAAAATCTTCAGTGAGGGACAACCTAATAGCTGCTGAGTTGTGTATTATACTGCAATAAATAAGTGGATCAGAGCAAGAAGAAAGATATAAAAAGTGAGTGTTCTGTTTTGGGAGGGGAGGAGAGAATGGTAGTTTAGAAATAGGTTGTGGAAAAAAAGACAGAAGAAATATCCTCTGGTTTTGAAGGCTTTATAGTTTTAGTGGTGAAAATCAAGATTTCTAATTTTGAAATAAATAGGATTGGCAAGGTTCCTTAACACCTATATAGCCTTTCTCCTTATTGTGTCTCCCATTATAAAAACGAAAGAGGTAGGATATGCTAAGAAGTAGTTGAGGAAATAGGAACATAGTGCCCTGGAGCACTTTCCACCCTAGCAAAAATTGGTAAAGAAATATAGAGTTGCCAATAACAATGACAGAATGTTCTCACACTTGCAGAATACTTTGCATATAGCCTCACATTTGAAAGTCATGACAACCCATGTGAGGTAGATAATGCAACTGTTTTATCTCCTTTTTTACAGAAAAGAAAATTGATGTTCACAGGTGAGGTTACTAGCCCAAGGACTCAGTTATATAAGTAACTGAGAAAACTATTTCCTTAGCCACTTTATCCATGGACCAGTAAACCTGAAACATTAAGAATTAGTGAAAATTAATCACCGGGGAATGGAGTGATGTTTGAAATTTAAGGATTTAATTGAGAACTGACTTCAGATTTTCATTTGTCTTCATTTTGGAGTAATGCAACCATGAGAAATAATGTAAATGAAAGCCAAAGATATCATTTGAGTTTCTATAGCTAAGTCAAGAAACATCTATTTAATACTTATTGTGTGACAGGCACTGTGTTTAAAACTATAGATATAAAGGAAACAATTATCTCTTCATGAACAAGACACTCCATCTCTTGTCTCTACCCATTTTCTGTCTCCTATGTTTGGGATGTTCTTTGTCCTCTAGTCTGCTTACTGACCTACTTGGCTTCCTTTAAATTCCAGCTAAAATCCCACCTTCTAGAGAAAGCCTAACCCATCTCTTCTTAATCTGAGCATTTTTCCTTTATTTCCTCTTTATCTTGTATTTTATATATTAATTTTTATATAGTATCCCAAATTAAATAGCAAGTTCCTTAAGGACAATACCTATATTTTGCCTCTTTTCCTATCCCCAGATTTTAACAAAGTACCTAAAACATATTAGACACTAAATAAATTTTTATTGAAATCAGTTGGACAAGATTATTCTTGAAATAGCAAAGATTTGAGGTGATGAAATATAATACCTTGATGGTGGCAGTGTGAGAAGAGAGATGGAGGAATATATGAGTTATACTGAAAAGTTAGAATCAACAGGATTTAGTAAAAGATTGAATATGGGAATGAAGACATAAAAAATAATGAAAAGATAAAGATGATATCTAGATTCCAAGCACGACTGACTGGAAGGATGACAGTATCCTAGATAGTAATAAGATAGTTAGGAAGAAAGAAAGAATTTGGAGAAAAAATCAGGACAACTAGGTGGCACAGTGAGGTAGAGCACCAGCCCTATAATCCCAAAGATTTATGTTTAAATCTGATCTCACTCAATATTAACTAGCTGTATAACACTTAATTCCAATTGCCTTGCCCCCCAAAATCAAAATAATTTATTATGTTTTCAATTTATCGAGTTTGATGTCTAAGAGAATAAATTCAAGATGGTCAATAGGCAATTGGAAATTCAAAACCTGATATCAGCAGAGAAATTAGGGCTGGGGAAAAAAGATTTGAAAATCACTATCATAGGTGATCATTGGAATCTACAAGAGATGATAAAATCATGAAGTGAAAAAATACAAGGGAGAATAGAAGAGGGCTGAGCCTAGAATGTTGGGGGAGAACAATTGTTAGTGATTGCGATGAAAATAAAGATTAACAAGGGAGAATGAGCAATGCACTGACAGGTAGAATGATAACTAGGAAAATGCAGTGCCATGAAAAACTAGAGTGACAGGAATATGAAGAGTATGACTGACTATGAGAAATATTGCAGGGAGATTAAGTGGGACAAAGATTCACAGATGTTTGATTTAATAACATTTTCTTAATTTTGTCTATTTAGTTTTTCTAATGTCTTGTCTCTTTAATATCTATCTGATATTAGATATGAGATCTGATACTATTTTCATTCAGAAACTATTTTCATGGATACTTCCCTACATTAGATCTTATAAGTGATTTTGAGATCTCTCCCTATTCCAGCTTTTATTACTTGTCCCAGAATTGCTTTAATAGACCTCAGTTTTGACTCTAATTTAATGTGTGTCAATGGATAGATCACTTTTTATCCTGGGTGAGGGTATGATCATTTCTATCTAAAATAGAACTATTCCTGGAATTATGTAGACAGGCAATGTAAATCTTGTTCTATAAGCAGGCAAGTTGTTTACTCTGGGTATATTCATGAAGGACAGCCAACTCTAATTAATGGAACCTTATCATAAATCAACACTTTGTTATCTTGAGATGATACTTATTATAAAAGTTATAATTTGTCCCTTGTTCCCCCCAAAGTAAAATTAGAAGAGATTCTCCATGTTTGTAATGACTCAAATATGGAACAGAGCCTTTATTTTTGCTCTGGCCTAATGGTGCTCAAAAATGTTGAAGCTAGCTTGGATTTCCTTTGCCATTAGTCTACTCCTAAAACCACTAATGAAATAACCACAATTCACATATATGATATCATTACTGTTTTCAGATTTCTAATATTTTTGCTTTACAAGGTAACCTGCCAAATTGGGGGGGAGGGTGGAGGTGGGAAGGGAGAGAGCAAGACAAAGAGTTCAGAGGCCCCAGTACAAGCTCACACGTTGATATATTAGTAATATTGTCATGACCCTTGGATAGAGAAAGATCCTAACATTCCATTCTTATAGGTAGCTAGTAGTGCAGTGGATTAAACATTGGCCCTTGAGGTAGGAAGATCTGAGTTCAAACCCAGATCCAGACACTTATTATGTGAGCCTAGGTAAGTCATTTTACCTCTTTTTGTCCAAATCTTCTCAGCTGTAAAATGAAAATCATACTAGCACCAATTTGAAAGGATTGTTGTGATGTTCAAATGAGAAAATATTTGTAAAAATCCCTTTTTAATTTAATATATCGTAAACACTATAGAAAAGTTTATTCCCTCCCTCCTGATATCCTCTACTAAGTCTATATTTTGTCACCTGGAGAGCATGAACCAGAAACCACCTGTTCTTTTAATAGATGTGGCATCCTGAAGCATCAGCTTTTCTTTCTAAGCTGGGGAATTCACATTTCTGAGTCATACCTAGTCAGAAGTGAGCCTCTAAGAGGTTCAATGAGGTTATCAGGAATGGCAACTAAACAGGCATTGAGGTGTTTATTTATGTGAGTGTGTGTGGGGGTGTGGGGGGGTGGAAATGGGAGAGAGACTTACATGTAAAATGAGGAGTTGAACTAGATGGTTTCCAATGACCCTCCAACCTCTAAATATATGATCCTAAGACATACTCTGAATCCTGCCATTTAGCTATGTGAGAATATACCACACTTTGTCAGGTTATTGTCAACAATGAACCAATTTGAGAGAATATTAAGAATTGTGTCATTTTTCTTGCTAAAATTGCCATGAATATCAACAGATATAAGTTCTATGTATAAAATGTCACACAAACATACTGTAATATAAAAACAAGTTATTTGCATAATATTTTTACCTCTTATTACTCTTTTGACCTTGTCAAATGATTTTGTGTCCATGAGCTCTGGGAGTTAGAAACCATCAAATAATAAGCATTAATTGTGTGTACTATTAGTTAAATACTGTACCAAGCACCAGAAATAAAGAAAGCAAAATGAAATATTTCCTTCTGAAAAGATAGTGACGAATGTTGGAGGGGATGCGGGAAAACAGGGACACTGATGCATTGTTGGTGTAGTTGTGAACAGATCGAGCCATTCTGGAGAGCAATTTGGAAGTGTGCTCAAAAAATTATCAAACTGTGCATACCCTTTGATCCAGCAGTGTTTCTACTGGGCTTATACCCCAAAGAGATACTAAAGAAGGGAAAGGGACCTGTATGTGCCAGAATGTTTGTGACAGTCCTGTTTGTAGTGGCCAGAAACTGGAAAATGAATGGATGCCCATCACCTGGAGAATGGTTGAGTAAATTGTGGTATATGAACATTATGGAGTATTATTGTTCTGTAAGGAATGACCAGCAGGATGAATACAGAGATGCTTGGCGAGACTTACATGAACTGATGCCAAGTGAAATGAGCAGAATCAGGAGGTCATTATACACTTCAACAATGATACTGTATGAGGATGTATTCTGATGGAAGTGGATTTCTTCGAAAAAGAGAAGATCCAATTCAGTTCCAACTGATCAACAATGGACAGAATCAGCTACACCCAGAGAAGGAACACTGGAAATGAATGTGGACTACTTGCATTTTTGTTTTTCTTTCCAGCTTATTTTTACCTTCTGAATCCAATTTTTCTTGTGCAACAAGAGAACTGTATGGATCTGCACACAGATATTGTATCTAAGATATATTTTAACATTTTAACATGTATGAGATTGCCTGCCATCTAGGGGAAGGGGTGGAGGAAGGGAAGGCAAAAATTGGAATAGAAGTGAGTGCAAGGGACAATGTAGTAAAAATTAGCCATGCATATATTCTGTCAATAAAAAGGTATAATTAAAAAAAAGAGAGAAATATTTTCTTTCTTAAAGGAGCTTGTCTTTTGGGATGGACATCACAGGCACAAGAAAGTCCAAACACATTAACTACAAATGAATACAAAGTAGTTTGGAGAAGGAATTTCTAAGCAATTTGTAAGATCAGATAAGTCTTCTTTTAGGAGACAAAATCTGAGTTAGAATAAGAGGAGATAGAAATACATTGAAGGTATGAATAATATTTAGTGCAAATTTATGGAGATGGGACATAGGGCATTATAGAAACATCACATGGGAAATAGGAATTAGAATAATATCACATAGTGTGGGAAGGAAAACAATATATAATGAGACTGAATTGGTAGAATGATTGTAGGTTGTAAAAATCATTAAATGCCAAATTAATTAATTTTTATTTAATCCAAGAATTTATTAAGAAGGGCTATATTATGGGCAAGATGTAGAGAGAATGGTTTAGAGTAATGAGAAATTTAAGGTAAGAAAACCAAATAGGTGATTGTTGCAATGATATCAACAAAAGGTGGTAAAGGTTCTAACTGGGATTTTGTCTATTGTAATGAAAAGATGGAGATATTGGGAAAGATTTTTCAAGAAACAGGAATGGCAAAATTTAGCACTTAATTGAGTATGTAGGGTAAATGTTAATGAGGAATTAAGAATGATTCCAAAGTTGGGATGACTAGACGAAGGACATGATGATAATAGAGATGTTCCCCTATTGCATTTAGCATGGGACCTTGCTAAATAATTGTTAAAAGAATTAACAGAAAACTATGGAAATATAGAGATAAAACAAGGCACAGGACACATTTATCAAGGTAAAGCTCTGTGATATGAGGAACATGTTCTGCTTTTATGTTTTGATGAGTAGAAGAATCTCTTTTGTATCTCAACAGTGAGGCTCTTATGAAGTTATACAGCAGCATTAGTAAACTTGGTTACTTCCCAATAATTATTTTATTTATTGTGTTCATACAATGAAGTTTGTTTTCTAGATGATACAGTAAAGATGTTAAATGTGGATCCATAAAGACCTGAGTTTGAATCCCATCACAGATATTTACTAGCTATATCATCCTAGAAAAAAATTATTTTACCTGTGTTAACATCAGTATCTTAATCTCTAAAAGTGATACAATAGTATGACTAAATCATGCACTTGTGATGATCAAATGAGATACTATATACAAAGTTCTTTGCAAACAAAGTTCATTGGTAATGCCAGCTATTGATATTAATGTTGTTATTATTTCTGAATTTTACCAAGTCAGAAGGCAAGTCTTATAAGTCTTAATTAGAACAATTTTACTGCATCTTAATATATATTCAGTTTATATCAATTCCATTCACTGAATAGTCATTGTATTTTAAGTGTATAAGGCACTAGGTAATCCTGGATCTAAAAAGATGACTACCACACAGTACCTGCCATTTCTTTTCTTTTTTTAAGTATTTATTTATTTTTATACAAATTATGAATCATGTTGGGAAAGAAAAAATAGAACAAAAGGGAAAAACCATGAGAGAGAAAAAACCAGAAAGAAGAGATCATAGCATGCATTGATTTACATTCAATCACCATAGTTATTTTTCTGTAAGTGGCATTTTCTGTCCAAAATCTACTGGGATTACTTTGAATCCCTGAACAACTTGAAGAATCAAGTCTTTCCATAGTTGATCATCACAAATTCTTACTGTTCTTGTGTTTTGTTCAGCATCAGTTTGTGTAAATCTTTCCAGGCCTTTCTAAAATCAGCTTGTTCATCATTTTTTTTTTTTTATAAAACAATAATATTGCATTATCTTCATGTACCACAACTTATTCAGCCATTCTTTAACTGATGGACATCTACTCATTTCCTAATTCTTTGTTACCACAAAAAGATATGCTATAAATATTTTTGCATGTGGGTCATTTTCCCTTCTTTATGAATGCTTGGGATACAGACCCATTGGTGACACTGCTGCAACAAAGGGTATAGTTCCCTGTCTTAATAATAAAGATGATAAAGTACAGAAGTCAAATCACTAAGCATTAATTAAGTGCCTAACAGGTTCCATGCATTATACTATATGTGAGAGCATACAATGAAAGGGGGAAATTTAGTTCTGCCTGAAGGAGCTCAAGTTAAATGTGGAAGACAATATAAAGACATTTATGTACATAACATATATTCAAGACAAATTGAAACTGAACTCAAATAGAACTGGCATTTATTGGAACTAGAAAAGACTTTTTTTCACAGAACATGGGATTTATTGAAATATGCTTTTCTCCTTTCTTTCCCCCTTACCCTCCTCCCCAATATTAAGCTTGTGAGCACCACTTGCTTCTCACAGCCCTCCTTTTTTGGTATCTCTCCCCTGCCTTAGAGTTCCTCCCCCTGTCTTACACCTTTCTCTCCCAGTTTCTGTATTCTCTTGCGCTTAGCTTATTCCTTCCCTTTTCACTTTTCCCTTCCCACTTTTCAATGAGATGGGAGAAGTTTCACCATAAATTGAATATGTCTAAAAATTTCTCTTTAAGACAATTCTGATGGCAGTAAGATACCCACTATATTCACCCCCCCCCCCTCCATTCTTTCTCTCAGATATAATAGGTTTCCTTTGCCTCTTCATGAGATGTAGTACTCCCACTTTACTCTTTTTCTGGTACAATGTCCTTTCCACATCTAGTTTCTAGAACAGGGTATACATGTATTCTTTATACATCTTTATAGCAGAAATATAGTTCCCGAGATTTCTTTTTACCTTTTTAGATTTCTCTTGAGTTCTATATTTGTAGATCAAACTTTTTGTTAAGTTCTGGCTTTTTCATCAAAAATAGGTGAAATTCGCTTACTTTGTTGAATGTCCATCTTCTTCCCTGGAAAAAGATGCTCATTCTCGCTGGGTAAGTTATTTTTGGTTGCATACCAAGTTCCTTAGCCTTTTGGAATATTATATTCCAGACCCTTCGATCCTTTAATGTGGATGCTGCCAGATCCTGGGTGATTCTTATTGTGGCTCCTTGATACTTGAATTGGGTTTTTCTAGCCGCTTGCAATATTTTTTCCTTCGTCTGAAGGTTCTGGCATTTGGCCACTATATTCCTTGGTGTTTTGATTTTAGGATCCCTTTCAGTGGGTGATCGATGAATCCTTTCAATGTTTATTTTTTCCTCTGTTCCTATGACTTCTGGGCAGTTCTCTGATAATTTCCTGGAAAATAGTGTCCAGGCTCTTTTTTTCATCATTCTTTTCTGGAAGTCCAATGATTCTCAGATTGTCTCTCCTGGATCTGTTTTCCAGGTCTGTTGTCTTCCCCAGAAGGTATTTCACATTCTTTTCCATTGTTTGATTTTTTTGGATTTGCTTGACTGATTCTTCTTGTCTCCTAGAGTCATTCAATTCCATTTGTTCGACTCTGATTTTTAGTGAAGTATTTTCTTCACTCACTTTTTAAAGATCTTTTTCTAATGGGCCAATTGAGTTCTTTTGTTCTGTTGGTTTTTTTCCCATTTCGCCAATTTTGTTTTTTAGAGAGCTATTTTCTGTTTCCAGTTCACTAACCCTATTTTTCAAGGGTTTTATTTCTTTATCCACTCTCTCTTTAACTGACTTCTCCAGTCTCTCTTGCCAAGCCTCCCTCTCCTTTTCCCATTTTTCTTCTAGCTCCCTTGTGAGAGCCTTTTAAATTTCTTCTATGAGGTTCATCTGTGCTGAGGAACAGATGATCTCCTCCTTTGGGGATTCACCTGGGGACTGTCTGTTTTTAGTCTCCTCAGGATTTAGAGTCTGCTCTCTATCCGTATAGAAGCTGTCGATGGTTAAGGTCCTTTTCAATTTTTTGCTCATTTTGTTAGAGAAAAATCAAAAACAAAGTAGCAAAGAAAAAAAGAAAAAGAAAAAAAAAAAGGAATCTGCTTTCTTTTGGGGGCTGAGTGGTGTTACCGAGCTTCCTCTACAGACTGCAAGGGCAGCACCGAGGCACTAGCAGGACTGTGATGCGCCTGCACTCTGAGACTACAAGAGCCTGCTGATACACTGTGGGTAGCCAAGTTCCGAGAGACTCCAGCTGTTCGGGGTTGTATTCTTCACCCCCTGGGTTTTTAGCTTCTCTGCTGGGCTGCTGGCTTGCTGCCAGGGCAAAGTATCCAGTCCTGTAGCAAAGCTCCCCCGGCAGAGACGGCTGAGATCACACCCCACCCTCTCTCCAGTCTGCTCGGCGTGAGCCGCCTTCCATGTTCTCATTGCCACTGCTCTCAGCCTGCGCCCCTGATCTAAAACTGTCCCTGCTCTTGAGCAAAAACAGACCTTTCCTGGCAAATTTCAAGTATATCTTCTCTTGGTAACTATTTGTGTTTTTTTTTTTTTCAGTCAATCATTAATTCAGAGGTTTTTGTAATGAAATGGATTCTGAGATGTTAGAATCCTTACAAGCTGTTAACTCATAAGAGTTGATAGAGACAATGATTGTCTAATTTAACCTGGTTCAGTATGATTGATTTAATCCTACAAGAAGATGTTATGGGCCAGAACTTGAAACAAGGTACTAAGTGGAATTGATAGAAACAATGCTTGTGTTCATACCTTTAGAGAGCTCATATAAGCAAGAAGCTCTTAGGGCCACAGAGGATTCTGGGAAGAAGCTCACAAGCCTCTTGGAGGTGGAGTCAGATTCATTCCAACTTTCACCTTGGTGCTGGCTGGAGACCTTTGGAAGAAGAGAAGCCGAAGCTGGCAGAGGCAAAAGATTAGCAACGAGAGCTCTCAGAACCAAGGAAAGCTTGAGGCCTCTAAGAAAGCTACCCGGGGCCCAAGGAAAGTGAAAATAAACGTTTGGATTTTATCAGCTGGCTGCATTTGGAGTGGTTATTAATCTGAACTGATACTAAGGCTGCCTCCAGAAAACCTACCCAAGAAACCTGCTCTCAGAAAACGATTATATTACACAAAAGAAGAGAACACCACACTGAGAGAAACCACAGAGCTTACGCAGCTATGTGTCTCCTCTCCGCCATCTTGGATGGAACTCCCAGATTTATTGAAATATGAAGGAAATTGGAAAACCATAAGTTGAAGATGAGAAGAAAATTCCAGGCGTTGGGAGAAGACTCAGTAAAACTGTATAAAATTGGGAGATGGAAAATTTTGTATAAAGAACATCAGAGTCAGTGTCACTGTATAGTAGAGTACCTGAGGGAATTAAAATAGAGAAATTCTGGAAAAGTGGGAAAGGGCCAACTTATAAAGGACTTTAAAAAACGCACATAAGAATTTAATTTTGACCTTGGAGGAATCCAGGGTAATTTATTCAATAGTGGTGGATATTTTAATATGTTCAGACTTCTGTTTTCAAGACATCAGTTTGACAACTAAGTAGAGGAAAAACCAGAGAAGGAAGAGACTAAAGTCAATAGGCTTTCATAATAGTTCAGATATAGATTGATGAAGGGCTGCAGTAGGGTGTGGCCAGTGTCAGAGAAGACGGTACATGTGACAGATGCTATGAATGTAGAACTGACCATATTTGGCACTTGATTAGCACATAAAGAATGAATGAGAGGAAAGAGTCAAAGATGCCATTATGGCTATGAATCTGGGTAACTGGATGGGTCGTGATTCCACTAAAAATAAAAATAAAATTAGAAAAAAGCTGTGCACTTGAGAAAAAGATAAGGAATAAGTAAAAACAAAAAGTGAATCATAAGTACATAGATTAAATCCAGAGTGATGTCAAAGAGAAAAAAAGATGAACCAGTGTAGAACAGGGGAAGGCACATGGTCTCTGGGTTCTGAGGAACTCATTCAAATCTCAGCTATCATGCTTATCATATGTACAATCTTGGGAAGTCAATATTTCAGTGGCTCTGCTTTCTTATTTGTAAAGTGAGGATGATAAAAAATATAATTTTCCTTCTAACTCCATCTTTGGTATCACTTTAGGACAGGGGTATTTTGAGAAGATGGTAAAGATGACCATAAGTAGAATTTCAAGAGATCCTAGAGCATTAGGTTGTGAGGAATGGGAAAAAAGAGGAGAAAAGCACGATTTCTAGGTTTAGAGAATGGTGAAAAAATTAACTAGATAGGACAAGGATATGTACAATATGATTAAAAGGTAAAGGCATAAAATAGGCTATTCACATATTTTATTTATTGAAAAAAATCGACAATTTTGCTGAGCAATATGCTGTTATATTTTGTCATTTTAATTAAATTTTTATTTTATTTTCAAAGATGCACTTTTTCACTTCCAATCATCTCCTGTCCAATTAAAATACAAAACACACACACACACACACACACACACACACACACACACACACAAAACAGATAAAAAAACCTCAAAAAAAAAACCCTATTACTTACTTATTCAACAAAACAAATTTTTACATTAATCATATCTTATATATTTACATTCATATCTATATGTATGTCAGCATAAAAGTTTTCCTAGGTTCACAAAAGCCAGATCAGCAGAGAACAAATGTTTACAACTTTGTATTGCAACAATTCTTTATAGACTAGAAAAGCTTTGAATACACACACACACACACACACACACACACACACACGTGAGTATATGTTATATGAATGTTTATAAATTTATATGTATGTGCATTGTATATGTATTTTGTATATGTGCATTTATGTCTCAGTCTTCACTCTGATACTATCAACTATCAAGTGGTAAGCAGTATGTTTCACCACCTGTCCTCTGTACTTATGACTGGTAATTGTGTTTCTCTGAGTTCCCATTTGTTTCGAAGTTATCTTTAAAATATTTTCATTATTGTTTAAATATTTCTCAAGGTTCTACTAATTTCACTCTGCTTTATATTCTTTTCTATCAATGAAGATCCCAACATCTTCAGGTTTTAGGAGATTCTCTTTGTGAGTTTCTATAGCTAAAATATTCATCCCCATTCAGAGCAAACCAGTAATGGGCATCTTTATATATATAGCTGGGTTAGTTCTTCAATAATATATTCTCTTGTAAGATCAACTTCCAAATCTTTCCAAGCTTGGAAGGAATAATTTAAATTTTAAAATGAAACAACACAAAAAGAAAATCAAAAAAGTGTGTTTTGCTGACCTGGCCTTTGAAACCATTGTGACCTAGAAATATTCAACTTTGTGGAAAGTGACTGTACTTGAGATTCTTACTAAATATTTGTAGAACAGAATCAAATTGATCAGGCAAAAGCATGGATGCTTTGTCACACATATGTAAGACTTCTTATCATATATCAATAAATTATTAATTTATTTCTATCTTTACAGGAGCTTGCAATAGATGAACAAGTTAAGAGAACTCACAAAAATTCACCAAAATGGAAAAAAAATAGTCTTCCCTTAGGATGGTCACAGTTTAATGTAATTTTTAATAATAAATATCCCTAAATTAGAAAGTGCCTTTCCTGACCACAGAGAAAGAAATAGAATATTAGCCTTCTTTCCGTGGTACCCTGAAAGAATAGAGGATGAAAGAGAATTGAATAAAGGAAATTAGACAAGAAATGTTACCTCAAAGGATATTGTAATAAAAGTCAGTCCTTGAGGGGCCTAATTTCCAATGTGTCTTCCCAAATAAGATTATTTCTCAATAGGCATTTGTGTTTACAAATAGACTATTTTTTGACTTGATTAGAGATTCAAATAAGAGCCTTGTGTAAAAAGAAGATTTTGAATGCCCTTCCCTCTCTCCTTTGCAATAAAGGAAATATTAATGGAATTATAAATCTTGATAGTTTATCTCTGGAACAGAAAGAGAAGATAGACTCTCCCAGGTTAGCACTGCTATACAAAACATATAGAGAAGCAATGGAATGAAACTCCAAAAACAAAGAAACAAACAAACAAAAAACCGCAAAGCATTCAAACTTTGTTGCAGAGAATGCAACTCTATTGGGTTGACCACATTGTTGGAATGTCAAATGTATGCTTGCCCAAAATATTATTTTATAGGGAACTCACATAGAACAAGCATTCATGTGGTGGTCAGAAAAGCAATATAACGATATTCTTAATGTCTCTCTTAAGAACTTTAAAAGTGATTATATGATATAGGAGACACTGGCACTGGATAACCCAGCATTGCATGCCCTTGTGAGAGGTAGTATTACAGCTCTATAAGAAAAGCAGAATTGAATTATATCAGAAAAACAAACAAACAAAAAGATGATGCATAAAGTTAGAGAATCTACCCCAGATGTTTATAGGGACTATATGTGTCAAATCTGTGGCATTTTGAAATCATATCGGTCTAATCAGCTATAGACACGCTAATTTACTGAAAGATAATGAAGTTACTTTGATCCTCTTCAAAAACAAAGTTCAAAAGCCAAATCATTGCCCAACCTACCAGTTTTCTGTTTGTTTTTTTTCCTAGAATAAATCTGATATTTACAATAGCCCTGTGAGTCAAGAAGGATTGATTGTTTCCCCTATATTGCTGATGAAGAAATGAAAATTTAGAATTATTGAGAAGACAACTGTTTTAAGGTCATCACATCAGTAATACTGTGTTTTCCATTTTCTCTTTTAGCCACAATTCAGACATTTCTTAAAACTTCTTTGTGAATACTGGAGAACTATGTTATATCTTATCTTTTCTGCTCTATCACCTAATCCCATCTTCTGTAAACTACTTTTTGTCTTTTGTTTTGTTGTATTTTATCTGTCTTTTTTTTTTCTTTTACTCATGTTATTGCCCTAATAAATGCTTTTCTCCTCCCTTTGTTTTTTGAAATCTTTCCAGTTTTAACTCAAATACTGCCTATTCCATGAAGCTTCTCATGATCCTACCTACATGACCTTTTATTGTGTGATGATCAACTATGGCAGACTTTGCTCTTCTCAGCAATATAGTGATCCAATACAATTCCAACAGACTTGGGATGGAAAATGTTATTCACATACAGAGAAAGAATTATGGATAGAGATAATGTAGATCAAAGCATATTATTTTCATCTTGATTTTTCCCTTTCTTTTTCATTGTTTTGATTTTTGTTTCACAACATAACAAATATGAGAATAAATTTAAAATAATTGTACATATATTTAACTACATCGGACTGCTTAGTATCTTGAAGAGGGGAAGGGAAGAAAGGGTGGGAAAAAAATTGAAACTCAAAATTCTATAAAAGTGAGTGTTGAAAGTTATTTTTACATGTAATTAGAAAAAATGAAAATGTTATTAAGTAAAAAAAAATTATAAAAATGATTTTCGATTCCAGATCTTATATGTAAGACCTTGTCCTCTTGTACAAAATGACTAAATGTGTGTGTGTGTGTATGTGTGTGTGTGTTTGTGTATCACAATCCATTTTTAAATGGTAATTGTGTGCATCTAATCTTCTCATGTAGTATTATAGTTTCCTAAAGAAATTGACCAATTGCTATTTAAACTTTGAAATTGTCAGGATCTAGAATATTGGAAATCCTTAAGCAACAAAATACTTGGGTATAGTTATTTGTGCAGTTGGAAACAACTGATTATTGTCCTAATTGGACACTTAAGCATCCTAAGAAGTACTAAGATAGCCAATATAAAAGAGAATGGAGATAAAACCAGAGACATACTGCTATATGTTAGAAAGAAACAATTGTGGAGAAGTGGTAGATAAGATTGGGTGCCAATATGAAGCTGTGGTCATGATGTCTTATTTTGGCCTGGGTTTCTTCTTTTTCGTGTGTGTGTGTGTGTGTGTGTGTGTGTGTGTGTGTGTGTGAATATGTGTAAGATTGATAGACTTGGAAACAGAATTTTTTTTTTTTTTGCTTCAAATACTTATTAGCTCTCTGATTCTGGGAAAATAACCAATCTGAACATCAGTTTCCTCAAAAGGATGAATGTGGAATCAGGAAGAATTTAAATCACATCTCAGATGCTTTCTATTTAACTCTATTTGAGTCACCTCACCTGTTTCTCTATTTGTAAAATGAGAAATGACAATAGCATTTATATTTAAGAGTAATCACAAGGATAAAATGACAAATACATGTAGCCTTAAAATGTTATATAAATACGTCATTAACTATTAGATATAAAATGGAAACACATACTAGTATGAGGAAGATGATGCTGATAATATCACCTCCAATTTATGTAGCATTTAAAGACCTGCAAATCAGTCTTTTTTTTTAATAACTTAAATGTCTAGTACACTGGATCACACATATTAGCTGAATAATAAGGGCTTTGAAAACCTAAATCAAATCACAACTAGGTGAAAGTAGATAGTCCAAGTATTATTAAATCCATTTAATGGATAAAGAAACTGAAATATGAAAAAGGATTTTAAAAATTATTCTTATCTCTCAAATATGTCTTTTCTCCTAAATTCCTATTTCTGTTTTAGCACCAACTACATAGACATTCAGGTTCATAATTTTGAAATTATCCTTAAATACTCCTGCTTTTTAACACCGTATTTCCCTCCTTCCCCAATTGGAACTTATCTTGTATATTAAATCTCTGAAATATTTTCCTCCATTATTTTTTACTTTTAAGTCACTACTTTAAGTAAAGAGGCTTATTCTCTCCTGCATGAACTAGGGCGGTATCTTGATGCTGCAGTTGATGCACCCCATCATTGGAATCAAGATACTGAAGAGCTATGTGTCTCTTCCTTAGTCATTTTGCTCTCAGATTCCTCCATATATTTCACAGAATTATTATGAGAATTAACTGAGATAGAATACAAAATTACTAAATTAGTAATTCATTAACTAGTTTCTGTATTTGTCTCCCTTTAGTATATCCTTACCAAAGTAATCTTTCTAATGCAGATACCATGCTACTAAAATATCCTACTCTAAAACTTTTGGTTGTTTTCTACTGACTATACCATAAAATACAAGTTCCTGAGATTCATATTCAAGGATTTCCAAAAATCAGTCTCTAGCCTTATTATTGTCTTTGCAACCAATATGGACCAATCTATAGTCTTCTATTTCCTACTACAATATAATTTTTTGTGCATGTCAAACTCAGTTCCTAGATGAGAATCTGTTTTCATCTTCATTTGTTAAAATTCTTATGTTGGATTATATCTAGCTAAGCAATCACTTCCTCCATGAAGCTTTTCTAATCCCTATCTACCTTTAAAAGTATTCATTATCTCTCCCTCTTACATTCTTCAAATGAATATAAAAATACAATTTCATAAAAATTTGCATAGTCAAAAAAAGAAAAGCCTCATTGGCCATGTCCAAAAATATAAATTTCATTAAAAAATTAAGTTAATCACTTGTCCAGTGGGAGGTAGCATGCTTAATCTTTAACCTTCTGAAACAATGGCTATCATCAGAGGGCTAAAGATTAGAGTAATTTTTCTTTTATAATGTTATCAATGTTTAAATTATTTCTGTAGTTCTGGCTAATTTATTCCTCATAGATTTCTAGATATTTTGCCAGTTTCCTTTCAAATGTCAAATTAGAAAATTTTAATGGTATAATAATATTCTATTACATTCATGTGTTTGTTTTGCCATTCCCCCAATAGGTGGTCTCTCCTTGAGGGTCCAGTTTTCGTTACAACAAAAAGAGGTTCTGCAATATGTTCCTCCACTATCCTTTTCTTTAGGTTTGTGTTATTTGTATTATTGTCTTTAATTTATTTGACTATAGTTTAGTGATTTTGCTGTCCTGGTTGCAAATTGCTTTCCAGAATGGCCAATAGTATATTAATGTGTGTTTTTTCAGGCAGCAAATTCAACATTTGTCACTTTTCTTTTTTGACATCTTTGCCAATTTGAAGGATAGATCAACAGAATTCAATTTATATTTTCTCATTATTTTACTTATTTAATTATTTTTCCCACATGGTAATGTATAGAGTTGTTTTCATCTTTTTCTTTCTTTTGGGGAATAGCTCTTAGTCTTTAACAATAAATCAGTAAAATAAGAAACATAAAGAAAATAATGATCTAAATTATTTGCAAGTTAATTGTTTGCTTTTCAAATTGTTTCTGCATAAATGTAAATTTTATATAAAAATGGGGCAGCTAGGTGACACAGTGGATAGAGCACCAGCCCTGAAGTCAGAAAGACCTGAGTTCAAATCTGGCCTCAGACATTGAACACTTCCCAGCTCTGTGTGACCTTGGGCAAGTCACTTAACCCCAATTGCCTTCAGCAAAAAAAAAAAAAAAATGTATCTGTGTATGTGTACACACACACACACACACACACACACACACACACACACACGTATATATAAATGATCCACTTTATATTCTGTGGCTCTTAATCAAATCATTTTTTTGTTCTAAACTCTTTCCCTATTCACACATCTGCACTTAGTTTTCTTGCTCCATTTCTTGCCTTATGTTATCACCTTTTCTGTATATCATGTATCCATTCATAGTTTATCTTGTTATATCATATGAGATGTTGTTCTTCATCTAGTTTCTGTCATAAAGCTTTCTTATTTTCACAGTAGTTTTTGTGAAATACAATGCCTTATCATAGTAACTGGAACCTTCAAATTTATCAAACACTATGTCACTGAATTTACTTGCTTCTCTATGTTGTTTACTTAAACTGTTCCAGTGGTCAATACTCAATTTATTTTAACTATTATTAAATCATTTCAATCATTGCTGCTTTGTAGAATAGGTTGAGATCTTATATTAATAAGCTCTTTTAATTTCTACTTTCTCTCTATTTCCCTTAAGATCCTTGAACTTTTATTGCTCCAGATAAAGTTCTTATTATTTTTCTAGTTCTATACTATAATTATTTTATAATATGATTTGTATGGCACAGTAGAGCATTGGACCAAAACTCAGAAAGACCTGAGTTCAAACCCAGACTTAAATACTTTCTAGATATGTGCTTCTAGGCAAATCACTTTCTTAGTTCCTACTTTAGTTTCCCCAGCTCATAAATGGGGATAATAAAAGCATTTATCTCCTATGGTTTTTGTAAATATCAAGTCATATATGATTTTAAAAGTATTTAGTATAGTGTCAGGTACCTAATTATATGTTAAACAAATAGATTTCTTTTTTCCTTAATTCCTTTTATACATGTTGCTTTTTAAGATGTCTAGGAGATATTAAGTTCTAAATATTCAAAATGAAGTCTTAGCTGCCAGATTGGACCTAAACAGATTGATTAGGGCTGGAAAGTATGTTTGAAAAGTGTGAGATTGGATGATAATTGTATTATTGGTAGTTGCTTAAATCACCAAGTGAAATACTCTAGAGGGAAAATAAATGGGACAGCAAAAGGGAGACCAGCAGGACATCCATGCACATGGAAGAGTATTTATCAAAGAAAACTGAAAAAAAAAAGTACAGGAAGAGAAGTAAAACTACATCCAGCAAAAAATAAAAATAAAAATAAAAATAAAAATAAAATCTTGAGGGAAGATATTACCAAGGAGAGCTGATTGATGGATAATGGTCAAAACTATAAAGTGATACAGAAAGATTAAGATTAATAAAAACTAATTGGAATTGACAGTTGAGAAATAGCTGTTAACTTTTTGTTTTTATAATTTTAGTTATTGATATGTTTTTATGTTCATATTTTTCTTTATATTACTTCTACTCTCTGTTCTTTGTACAAATACCATCTGTAATGAAGCCATCCTTAATCTCATCAGGTAGAACCTCTTCTTTCTAGAACCTCTCTTACTATGTAACTGAGATTTTCTTCTCAGCTATTTATGAAGCATTTATGAGTTCATTTTTCTACTGTATTTTAGTGCTTTCTATCATTGAATTTGTAATATATTTAGTTGCATGTTACTATCACTGTCTAGTTTTGATACCCAATAGTTATGTTACTTTGGAGAAGTAAATTAATTTATCTCAATTTCCATTTCTCCTCATCTGTAAAATTAGTATATGGTCTAGATGGAATTTTGATCTAATATTTATCTTCAGGCCTCATAGAAGTTCTCAGTAAATATTTGTTGAATTGAGATGAATTGAATTCAAGTATCTATTTCTATGCACTGTTAGGACTAGGTAATTTTCTATCTCAAATTATGTTACTGTTGTTTATTTTACTGTTGTGGCATTGTTGTTCATATTATTGTTGTAATGTATTGACTTCCTCATAAAATTGATTTTTTAAATTAAAACTTTTTTATTTACAAAACACATGTATGGATAATTTTTATTTTCTTTTTCTTTCTTTTTTTAAAATAGCTTTTTATTTACAAGTTATATGCATGGGTAATTTTACAGCATTGACAATTGCCAAATCTTTTGTTCCAATTTTTCCTCTTCTTCCCCCACCCCTCCCCTAGATGGCAGGTTGATCAATACATGTTAAATATGTTAAAGTATAAATTAAATACACAATAAGTATACATGTTCAAACAGTTATTTTGCTGTACAAAAAGAATCGGACTTAGAAATAGTATCCAATTAGTCTGTGAAGGAAATCAAAAATGCAGGTGGACAAAAATAGAGGGATTGGGAATTCTATGTAATGGTTCTTTGTCATCTCCCAGAATTCTTTCACTGGGTATAGTTGGTTCAATTCATTATTGCTTCATTGGAACTGATTTGGTTCATCTCATTGCTGAAGATGGCCAGGTCCTTCAGAATTGATCATCATGTAATATTGTTGTTGACATATATAAATGATCTCCTGGTCCTGCTCTCCACATCAGTTCATGTAAGTCTCTCCAGGCCTTTCTGAAATCATCCTGTTGGTCATTTCTTACTGAAAAATAATATTCATATACCACAATTTATTCAGCCATTCTCCAATTGATGGGCGTCCACTCATTTTCCAGTTTCTGGCCACTACAAAGAGGGCTGCCACAAACATTCTTGCACATACATGTCCCTTTCATATGGGTAATTTTTCGACATTGACTCTTTCAAAACCTTGTGTTTCAAATTTCCCCCTCTTTTCCCTCACCCTCTCCCCTAGATGATAAGTAATCCAATACATGTTAAATATGTTAAATCCAATATATGTATACATATTTATGCAGTTATCTTGTTGCACGAGAAAAATCAGATCAAGAAAGGGGAAAAAAAACTGAGAAAGAAAATAAAATGCAAGCAAACGACAACAGAGGGAGTGAAAATATTATGTTGTGGTCCACACTCAGTAATCACAGTCCTCTCTCTGGGTAAAGATCACTCTCTTCATCACAAGATTATTGGAAATGATCTGAGTCATCTCATTGCTGGAAAGAGTTACATCTACCAAAATTGATTATTATATATTCTTGTTGTTGCTTGTTGAGTTCTGTATTTGGAAATCATTTTTTTTTATTCAGCTCAGGTCATTTAATCAGAAATAGATGAAATTCACCTGTATTATTTCAGGTCCATCTTCTTCCCTGAAAGATAATGTTCATTTTAGTTGGATAGTTTATTCTTGGCTAAAATCCAAGTGCCTTTGCCTTTCAAAATATCAGATTCCAGACCTTTTAATCCTTAAAGTGAAAGCTGCAAGGTCTTAGGTAATACTAATTGTGACCCTTTGGTTTTTAAATTGTTTCTTTTGGGATGCTTGCAATATTTTTTTCCTTGGTCTGAGAGTTTTGAATTCTAGCTATGGTATTCCCTGGGGTTTTTAATTTGAAGTCTCTTTTAAGAGGTGATTGGTGAATTCTTTCAATGTCTATTTTGCCTTCTGATTCTAAGACATCAGGGCAGGTTTCTTTTATGATTTCCTGAAGGATAATGTCTAGCCTATTTTTTTCATCATGGCTTTCAGGAAGTTCAGTGATCCTTATACTGTCTCTCCTAGATCTATTTTCTAGGTCAGTTATTTTTCCTTGGAGGTATTTCATATTTTCTTCTATTTTTTCATATTTTGGTTCTGTTTGACTGATTATTTAAGTTATTGAATCATTCACTTCCATTTGTTCAATTCTAATTTTTAGTGTATTATTTTCTTCAGTTACCTTTTTTAGGTTCTTTTGGCTAATTGAATTATTTTTTTCATTTCATTTTTTTCCATTTCACAAATTCTATTTTTCAATGAATTGGTATCTTTTTTATGTCTTTTTTATAAGGTGTTATATGCTTTTTCCATTTCATCCAATTAATTTTTAAGGAATTTTCTTCAGATAATTTCTGTTTTTTTTTCCTTTTCCATACCCTCTTGTAAATTCTTATTTTATTTCCTTATTTGTCCTCTAACTCTCTTTTAAGATACTTTTTTAAAAATCTTCCAAGGATATGTTGTGAAATGGGGACAAGCTCATATCACCCTTTAGTACTTTGTCTGGAGTTGATATGCCTTTAGGAATCTTGGGGTTTGATGTCTGTTCTCTCTCTTCTCAAAAAATTGCCTGTGGTCAGAGTTCTTTTTGCTTTTTTGTTCATGTTTAAAGGTTGAGATTTGCTTTTAAGGCAACAGTGTGAGAGCTGCTTTAGTTTGCTCTGGAAATGGTGTTTCTAACTAACTTCCACTGATGGATAACCATGGCCAGGTGCCACATTCCTCCAGGGCTCAGTGGCTTACAATTTGCCTTTTGCATTGGCTTTTAGTATCTTGAAGCAAATCTAATAAGCGACCCACCTGCAACCAGGGCAGAATAGCCTAAGAGACTCACAGAAGATTTTCAGGTCCACAGCAATGCTCTGGCTCCCAGCCCCACATCCTTGCCCCAGGCATCCTGTGTTGTGGTCTGAGATCGGTAGACTGTCCCCCTGCTTGATTGAAACAGACCTGTTCTGAAGTTCTTCTTTGAGAACTGTGTTATACTCCAAACATTTCTGGGTTCTGTTGCTTCAAAACCCATTTAGAGGCTTAATCTTGTGTTGATTTGAGAGAAAGGTCAGAGAGGGTCACAGAAAATTGTGTCTGCTTTCCACCATCTTGGCTCTGCCCCAAAATGGATTTAAGTGAAGCAGAATTACAAAAAGTCATCAACCTTATTATATTTCCCAGATTCTTTTAAGCACAAAAGATGAATAAAAATTAAAATGACTAGTGAAAGACCAGAATTCAGTGGACAATCTAGTTTTCTTCAATGTCTGACCTTATAAGCACCAAGCATTCAACAATCCTTGTTTCAGCTTCATGGCCATTGAAACCAACTGGTTTTTCCACACATTATGCTGGAGGAAATTTTCACATCCTTGGGGTAGACATCACTCTATGTCATAAATAGCTTTGAGATCTACTGGTTTTCTTCAACCTGGTTTAGCCCATCTCCTAAGTCAGTTTTACCGGAGTCTGACTTCTACATATGCTATAGTTTCTGGAAAACACAGGTGAGAGTTGGGTGAATTATAAGGATAACAAATATGGATGATCAGCCCAAAAAAGTTCTTATCAAGCTCTCATAGAGAAGGAGTTAGTTTTTCCTGACTATCCTGTATATACCTTAGTATATTATAGATTTTTATATTTCTAAAAGCTGCTTTGATTCATTCTTCCCCATCTCTATACATTCAATATAGTTATTTTCAATGTTTTAATAAAATAAATAATATAAATATAAATATAAATAAATAATATGCATATACATGTATGAGTTAGAAACAACTGTTCTTGAAATTTTGAAGATTCTTCATAAGATGGAATTGGCTATAAATATTAGAAATTTGAGAGAAAATTTGAGCTTCATATGGGGAAAATACTTAACAATCAAAACTTTCTAAAATGTTAGTTTCTAGGATACTATTTGAAACACTAGCTGTTTATATAATCTACAGGAGCTCTTGGCTATTCATAGTTGTCAACTATTACTACCTTTGCATCCAAGATTTTTTTAAGAGGCATTAAAAGGTACTCTTTAAATTACTGAGAAGTAGCCACTATATAACAAGAAGGAACTTTGGCAGAAAATGATGTTGTTAAAAAATTATTCTTTGGTGATTAGGGAGTACTGCATTTTTGAGTTCCTTAGGGAATAAGGGGAGTACCCAGGAATTTGGTATCCATGTGCTATTGTCAGAGAATAAGAAAGTGGTATAAAACAAAGAACACAATAATCCTCACTGTGTGAATGGATGGAGAGAAATGTACATGAAAATTGAAAAAAAAGTTCATTGTTTATTTTTTTTTTTTTGGTTTTTATTTGCATATGTTCGTGTGTGTGTGTGTGGGGGGGTGTAGAACTGGTAGCTACAGAAGACACACACTAATTCAGTAAGAGTGGATAGTTATGCTTGGTGATTAGACTATTTTATATCTAAATGTTTTCTCCAGTCTATTGATGATAATTCAGGAGTGACCATTAAAAAAATTATTTTCTACTACTTTTCAAAATAAAACATTTCTTAGAATCTTGTAGGTGTTTATGTAAAAAGAGAGTATCTGGGCTTTGAGGAGATGGGAATGGACCAAAGGCTCAGGGCATAACGGAGATCAATATTTCTTTAACTGAGGCCACAATATGTATTCTTTGATATATATATATATATATATATTTTACCCAAGAAATCATGTTTTACCCATCATTGGATGTATGTGAATGGAGTATGAGGAATGGATGATCATGTTGTGTGGGGTATAAATACTCTAACCCAAAATGATCACTTGGAGATCTCTCAAAGTGAAGGTTGAAAAATTTTATTAGAATCTTGTGAGAAACAAATAGTCCTTACCTCTGGGAAGTCCAGAAGGAGGGCCAAATTCACTGAAGGAGAGCTCAATTAAATAAGCAAGGATTACCCAATCCCTCCCTAAAATCACTTTAGGCAAAGCTTTTAGTCTAGATTGTCTCTTGCAGTTACGTTTCCCTTACATGGTGGGTGGGGGGAATAGTGAATTGACTAGAGATGAGGTAACTACATAAAAAGTTTCATTTCTTCAAAGTCACATAAAAAAAAAAAAAAAAAAAAAAAAAAAAAGCAAAACTGAGGCCTAAGGCTTCTCTTACTTTAGCAGACAGTTTCTGAGAAACCACATTTCTTGCCTAATATGATTTCTGTTTAGATAGAGGTTTTATTGAATGATCTCTGAAAGTTTGCCCTCTGATTTGTTTTCCTTTCATCATATATGTAAGCACATTTCTTTAACCTCATATTTCAGTATAGGGCAACTAAGGTGGAATATTCTTATGATTAGTGTGTGGGCACACAATTTATTGAAGGATAAAAGGGGTGTTAGCAGTTTCTAGAGACCTTTAAGTACCCATGACTATTCTGATTTCATCTGCCTGGCCTTATAATGATAATAGATGGAGTTATGTTTATCAATCCAAGGGGCTTTTTTTTGGAAGGTGAATTGTGAAATAAGTAGGGTTTCTATGTAAAGAATGAAAACAAAAGGAGAAATTAATCTAAAGAGAATCTGATCCAGTTTACTAGATAGGAGCAACAATATCTAGTGGATATACTCAGCCAGGCGATCAGTCAGCACACACACACACACACACACACACACACCCCACACCCCATATATGTCACATATATATATGACATATATGTTGAATACACATATATGTTACATATATGTTAATGTTTGTGTATATGCCTACATATTTCTAGCCCAATTCTCTCTCTCTCTCAGAGTAGAGAAAAGATCTAGCCTTGAACATCTGGATTTATCTCCTGCAGCAAATAAATCTTTTGGATAAAGTTGAGAGAAGAAAAACATAATATATCTATTTGGGCCTCCCTCCTAGCCAAAAAGAAGCATCCTTGCTAAATGTGGGAGATGGCCTCATAAGGATGCCTTTCTCTCTGTAGTCTTGACTTTTCTCTTCTTACAGAAGGAGAAGTGAAAATTGGAATAATTCTCACTCAATATTTTGTGATGCTAAAATTCTTCAAAAGATGGATAATATGAATAGACTGTCCAATCATAATAAAACTGGTTACAAACAAAAAGAAAAATAAAGTCTGATCTATCTATCTATCTATCTATCTATCCTTCTATCTATATATGGTGAGATGTAGGGAAGTAAGTATATTTAGCACCTTTGAACTTCCATCTTTACTGAATTACCATGATCTAAAGTACTACCGAGGGAAAGCCGATTTTGTCATTCTGCTCAGAGATACACTTTTTGATGGGTAGTTAAATAACCTTTGATTTTGTCCCTCTGGTGTTAGAAAATGAAAATCTTTTAAGAACTAGAGTCCCAATGAAATGTAAATACTGCTTATTCAGGACTGACATTTCAAAAGACATTGGTCCCACCAGCAGCAATGGCTATTCTATATTATCAGGTTTTCTGTCATTCATGTTGATTAAATTTGATAAACATTGGAAATCACTTGGGATAGATAGAAGAATACAAAAGAAAGAGATGCAACTCTATCTTTATTTGAAAAGGTCTGTGCTTCTTGGGAATAGAAGAAATACATTCTTCTATACCTTTGCTTCCTTAGAGTATATTTAGCTATTTCAGATGGAGGGCAAGAGGGGGAGAAATAGAAAGGCAAAAGGAGATTTAGTATGAGAGATTCAGAGGCACAGAAAAGGCATTTGAAGAGTGTACATGGCACATAGAGAGTAACATCACATAAATAACCAGAAAGAAAAACAGAAAAAATTCAAAAAAAAAAATTATAACAAATGCATAGATGTTCAGATACAGTGAAGTGATAGGGAAGTAGAGACACAAAGAACTGAAGTTCCAGAAAAAGTTGCAAACATAGACAAACTGGTGTAAAGACATGGTAAATTAGACAAGACAGTTAAAAAGACCATAGTCAGAACATAATATAAAAAGTTAGAGGTGGTTGAAGGAAAGGAGAGAGAAATAGAGACAGAGAGACAGCAATAGAGACAGAAACAGAGACTGACATTTAACTAACTATATTGTGGCCACATGGGGGCATATTTGGAAAGAAGGAATAGTATGTACGAATTTGCTGAATGTTCATAGATCAAAAACTTTCTTATCTTTGACCTTGTCCGTGGAAAACACAGATGGCCACATTAACAGAAAATATTTGCTTTGAAAATGAGCTCAGAGCCCTTGTTACACATATGATAAAGGTTAAAAAGAGGAACTTTGGGAGACAAATTTGAATGTTAACATTTTTGCCACTTTATTGCTTCCCTTCTAATTTTGTCTGCATTTGTTTTGTTGGTATAAAAACATTAACATAATATAATCAAAATTATCAAATTTTTGTTCCATAATATACTATATAGTTCTTTTTTGGTCACAAATCCCTTCCTTCTTCACAGTTCTGAGAAGTAGGCTATCCTTTGCTCTTCTAATTTGCTTATAATATTACTCTTTATGCCTAAATCATGAACTTATTTTGACCTTATCTTGGTAAGATTAGGTGTTAGTTGGGGGTCAATGCCTGGTTACTGCCAAACAAATTTCCAATTTTTCCAGCAATTTTTGTCAAATAGTGAGTTTTTATCCCAGAATCTGATGTGTTATCCCAGAATCAAACATGAGATTACTAAAGGTATTAAATATTATGAACCTAATCTATTCCATTAAACAAATACTCTTATTCTTAGCCAGTATCAAATGGTTTTGATGACAACATAGTCATCTGGAAGCAAAGCTACACCGAAGATAAACATCAATGAAAATAAAGGATATAATCATCCAGAGTATTTTCAAAAAGTGTGAATCCATGCAACTAAAATGAATGTGAGATTATAGGCAGCTAAGTTGGAGTGAATACTGCTGGAGTAAGGAAAACTTGAATTCAAATTTGGCACAAGAGGAGCTTCTTAAGTCTAGGGACTGACAGGTTGTCGGCCTGGTTACTTTTTCTCTGAAAATTCTTCCCAAATATTTCTCCACAAAAATAAATAAATAAATAAATGCGTGTCATTCCAATAAGCAGAAATGGTGGAGACCTGGTATATGCATGACTCTTCAGAGGATCAGAGAAAACACATAGATTACAGCTTGAAAAATCCTGTCACTATGGAACAGTTAAAACAGTTCAGCATCTTTTACTAGAATGTGTATGCTGACAAGTATAAGAATGTTCCACGGCTAGAGAAGATCTGAAAAGAAAACAATGCTGCTGGATGGAGATATAAGCCATTTGTAAAGAGAAACTGTCAAATTACAAAGAAGAGATCTAGATATTTTAAGAATATTTACACTTTAATGGTGAAATTCACCATATCCTGCATGGAAGTGATTTAAGAGATAAAGATTGATTTAAGAGAGAAAGAAGACAAGTGGATCCACATTTTCATGGAGAAGGGAGAAATGATAACACTTCAGTCGAAATTTATCATCACTTTAAACTAGATAAAATAAGTTTTGTTAAGGCAATGAGATTTTGTTGGACAAGCAGTTTGGATAGTATATAATCATCTGGCTAATCATTTTAATGCTTAAAGGCAGTACATGCAGTTTCTGGACTAACGAAAATAGCAGTGCTCCCAAGGAACTAGCACATTATTTGAAAATGGGTCCAATATGATAATTAAGTAAAAATATTGACAGTATTTCTTTTTCCTTTTGCTTCTCTGTAATGGAGCTGAGTTTGACTGTTTTCCTTCTTGAGATAGTCTGATTTAATAAAGTAAAATCCATCAATTAAACGTGAAATGAACTGAGATTGTGAACAATTTCTCATTTAACAAACAAAAAACAAAAAAACCTATTATTTTCTAAATAGAAAGCAAAAATTCTGATTTGGGTTACAGGGATTCAGATATTAAAAAAAAAAAACTTCCCAAAATAATAGAGTAAAATCATTTTTTATATTATCTTTTAAGTAGATGTTAATCCCATCCCCAGAACTTTGAAGGATATCTATACATCATGTAAGCATAGAAATTAATTCTAATTAATTGTTTATTTAACAGGGAATTTCTTGTTAACTAACTCTGAATCGTTTAGATGAAAGATACTACATAAATTTATTAATATTTCTATGACATGAGAAAGTGGGCATATTTACTGATTGCTTATATACATGAAAACCAGCTCTTTCCAATATAAGAAAATCTAAGACTTTGTAGTGAAACAATTGTTTTGTGATACCATTGTGCTTAATTTGTTAATTCTATAGATAAAATCATTATCAAACAAAACTAATTCTTTGTATACATATATTATTCTGGAACATTTAAAATTACTTGGAAATCTATCTTCATCTTAAAAAATTTCAACAATGCTATCTGCTGCTAGTTCAACAATGCCAAATCAAATCTTTGTCCTACAGCTAAGAAAAATTCAAAGTTTAAATTAAATGAATAGCTTCTAAGTTCTCAGATAGTTCTTTAATTACTAATGTAGGCTGCCAGATGGTCAAGTAATTCCATTACATTCCTAGTACTCTCACTTACTTAGGTCATTGTTCCATGTGAGTAATCAAATAGAAATGCTTAAGTGCTGAATTTTTAAAAGTAGTCTTTTCAAAGCAAAACTTTGAAATTTATTATTGAGATTGAATATTAAAGATAAAAAAAGTTCAAACATTAAAAAAAAAATCTGACACCAGAGTCAATAGTTTTGTAATGTTGAACAAGTAGATTAACCTCTGCTTATCTCAGTTTTCTGCACTGTAAAATAGGGATAATAACATTTCTTGTATATCAAAGTTGTAAGAATCAAATGATATTATACTTATAGAGAATTTAGCATTGTGTACTATTATCAGATAAATGTAAAATAAAAAACTTACAATAATCACTAATTATGAGATTCTTCTTTGCCACATACTTATCGTATACATGTGTCTCACCATTATTTTCCTCAGAATTCAAATCCTTTGCACCTACATATCCATGAATACTTGTCAGAAAGTATGTTCTATATATTTTATAAGATGTTTTGTACCAATTGCTCTTACACAGTCTCAGTAAATATAGTATCTAAAAGGTAATTGTGAGTGTTCTTTGTTGGTAAGTACATCATGAGAGCCTCCTGAATACTAAAAATGTTTAGCAGTTCTCAAAGTTAGCCCTAAAACTTGGATTTCAGAAGTAGTCAATTACCCTCTGGAGACCCTTCTCATCAATGAAAGAAATTTAGAGGGAAAAATTTCTTTCTATTTCTTCTCACACTGGAGGATCTCTCCATGTATATGAAGCCCTACTGAAATTCATCAGTTTCTCTTACAACAATCAGAAAACAGTCACCAGTCTTTCTCTTCAAATTTCTTTCTCCTTTATGGCTACATGAAGTGACCTCCCTTATCCTTGTGTCCCGCTATGTCTCACACACAAATACACACACATCAGTTTTCACTTTGCTCCACTTTTCCCCCACTCAATATAATTTATATTTTTGTAAGTCATATAATCTTTATTAAAAGTGTTTCTTTAAAAATTCACTGCCCCATAAATTACCCTGGCATGGATTCTGTCAATAAAAAGTTATTATAAAAAAAAAAAGAATAGGGTTGGAAGAATATATAATCAACATGAGGCATCTACTCTTTTTGGTGCATATATCCAATATATAATGAAGAGCCTGCTTAGGCTAAAAAAAAAAATCACTGCCCCCAGTTATTAAGCATAGTAAGTGCTTAATAGATATGTGTTGATTTTTTGAATCTAATATTTGATTATCTATGGTTGCTGGGGGTAGAGTTATGGATGATGTGAATATTGTGAGAAAATGGTCATTTCATCATAAAACTTATAATCTAGAAAGAAAGGAAAGTTGTCCATCATTGAATATTTATAATAGTTTGGGATAGATAATCAAATCAAAGGATTTGGTTAAAAAAAAACAAACAAACATAAAATTCTGTAAGACACTGCCATCTATATGTTACTGAAACTGACATAATTTTATTAGTGTAAATTACATTAAAAAGGAATCATTGATTATTTTTTCCTTATTTTTCTCTGCATTCTAAGACTCATGGGACCTTTCCATCTGACTTTCAGTTGTAATAATTTATATTTGTCAAACCCTCCTTAAAATTTAATTTGCTCTTAAATCTTGGTACTTTGGTTCTATCTGGAACCTTTGGCATAAATCTTTCCATATCATAATCCTAAATAAATGCCTTATTTATTAATTAATTGCAGATGAGAAGATGTAAGCAAGAATTTACAGACTTAAGATTTACAGAGATGGTAATGCTAAAGGTGTTATTTATGCCCATCCCTTGTCCAATGATTTTAGAAATAATGTTCTTTTCATTGAATCTGTCCTAAAGTCCAGTAAGTTTGAAAAATTTCACTGGAATTCTAAAGATACAAAGAGAACAAATCCAATGAGAAGAAAAAAGGAAGGGCTGCTTAAAGGAACTGATACAAATAACTCATCAAGAAATTTAAAGTTAAATTTAATAAGGTCTTGGCAGAATATGACAGCAAGAGCAAGACATGAAGTTTGAATACAAAGAGTTGGAACTGTTCTACAAAAAATGAGATTATAAGCATTACAACATAATGAGTTGAATCTGAAAGTGAAAGCTAAAAAAGACAATTATTTTAAAGCAATGAGAGAGTAAAGTGAAGCTCAAAGAATGGATCAGACTGATATATCTGGTGGATAGGAATTTAATAAGGAACAATAGACATAAGAGAGAGCTATACAGTTTTACTTTGGTTCTACATTTTTAATCATGGAGAGTGATCTTTGGACTAGAAAGAATAAAACACAAATGACAAATATGTATTTAATAGCTAAGATAAGTGTAAATAAGTAAGTGCAGCATAATGTGTTCAAGTCATCTCACTCAGATGAAATATATTGTAGGGTATTAAGGAGAAAAGTGGATGGTTGGTGACAATTGAAACGCTGTCAGTGATTTTTGAAGGGTGTGGAGGTGCATTGCTCAGAAATAATGGATCTCCATGTAGAAAGTCATTTCCTTAAGAAGATAAGGAGAGAAGGAAGAGATGGGAAAATGTACTGAATAAAAAGAAGAAAGATATGTTAAAAGTTATTTGCTATTTAAAATAAAGTATTAATGATATAGGATATTACTGTACCACACAAATTATAAAATAAACACTTCAAAGGAACCTGAGAAGATTATTATGAAATGGTGCAGAATGAAATGAGTAGAACTTAGATAACAGAAAAAGAAGGAAAGAAGAAAGGAAGGAAGGAAGGAAGGAAGGAAGGAAAGCCATTTGAAATAAAATTAAAGAATAACAATCTCTAGGTCCTAAGTGTTTGAGTGAGAAGATTATAAGATTATAACACACAAAAAAAAAGGATTTGAAGTACATAAAGAGAAATTGAGAAAGTGAGTTTGGAGAGGGTCAGAGATTGAATTAGGAAGGGAAAAATTGGAAGAATTTTTGAAAAAAATATCGAACTAAAGGAGGTGATAAGCTATGCATATTTTTAATTGAGCAATCTGAAGAGTAACACATGAAGATGTCAACTTGGGTTTGTAAAAAAATTAATTGGCAGAACCAGATATGATTTAACTAAAGTGAAATATTTAGTTAAATGTACCACAGTATGTGCAGCAAAGAATCCAAAATAGAAATAGAAAGATAGATAGATACATATAGATGGTCTCAAGTCAATATTATAAGATATTCAGTTTGACAAATTATGGATCTTTAACCTAAATAAGAACATCTCTAGATGGGTCATGAAAACTGTGTTTGTACTTGATGTCATATGGAAGATGTCTTTCATTTAATCTGTTTTATTTTAAGGCAAAGAACAAGAAACTACAGGTAGAAGATTTAAGGACAAAAAAATATAAAGAGGAGAATTTAGCTTTATGTTAAGAAAATTTTTTTTCCAAAATGAGAGATGTCCCAAAGTGGAAGAAGTTGCTTATTGGATAAAAAAAAATAGATTTATCAATTATTAAATTTTTGGAAGAAGTTTGGTCAACTACTATTCACATACATGGTGGTAGGGATTTCTTTTCAGGTATGAATTAGCATATTTGGACATGGAGATACATTCTCATTCTAGAATTCTATGATTCTGATGATCTCTGTACTTTCAAAACACTTTTCTCCCCCATGATTGACATTTTCTTTAAAAAAGTATTTTTGGGGAGACTGGACAGTTTAATTCTGGGATTACTGTTTAGGATATTTAACTTTCTCAATAGAACCGAGGAATTAATATTTACCTTATCCATGAATAGCTCTCTGAAACAATGTGGGCGTGTACATTAAGCTTCCATGTTCTTCTCAAAGAGACTTCTCCTTTGCTTCAGCTGCTACAACATTATAAGTTTAAAAAAAATTGGTTTCCTGCCCCAAAAGGGAGTGAAATAACCAAAATCACCAGTTTTGATTTTATGGTTCAGTACAGTAAGTTATCTTATACTTTTGGCCCAAGGATATCAATAACTAACTCCTCCCTTGAAGAATCTTCCCACTTTTATTTCAATTGTTGTTTCATCATTGGTAAATAATACTGAAGTGCATAAGTGAAACATTAAAAAAAGATATTTTTATTATTGGTAGTGGTGCTGCTGATGGTGGTATTATTACTGTTGATTTGAACAACTATTTCTTTATTAGTTGAAAAACTAGAACAAAGTGAACTTCTTCTAGTTAAGTCAATATTATTAAGTTATCTGAGGGTCTTTTAAATCCATCTTGAAAGTGATAGCAAAGAAATGATTACAAAATATAGACTCCAGAATTTAATCAGAAATTTCTCTATTTCTATAAGAATATATTCATTCTGTTTCTGTGAAGAAATTTGAACTATTCAATTTTTCAAAGAAAAGTTTCCAGTTAATATATTCACTGAATTTATCAGTATATACTCACAGCCATGCACTATTACATAAAGAAGTATTCTCTAACAATTACATCCAATTACAAATATAATGTGCTACCTTGAGATTTAGTGGGTTCACCATTCAAACAAAGACTATGTAATTGCTTGTCCAGTAGATAATATGAGATTGTTAATCAGAAATAGTTTGGACTAAATTGCATTTGAAGTCCTTTCTAATCTGAGAATATGAGTGTAATACTTTTAACATAAGATTCTTGGTTATTCTTCTACACTATTTTCCTTCTACTGAAAATCTATCATCTTAAAAGCCATTTTTACTCTTTATTCTAATATTCTATATTCTAAAGTTTTCTAAGTTCTAACCTTTATGTTCTACTTTCTAAGAGTCTGGGCTTTAGAGAATTTGGGTTCTGATATATAAATGTCTATTTTCAAAAAAAAAATAATTTTCATTAACTCTTTTAACTTTACCATAAATGTTTTGTAATGTTTTTCTTTGCATCTATTCTTTAAATGACTCTCCCAAGTTCTTGACACTGGATAATGTAAAGGCCTTTGTTTTTCTGATTTTCATTGTAGTCTTTCACCCTTTATAACATAAGACCTTATTAGTATTTAGAAAAATAATAAGGTATTTGAAATACACAGATAATTTATGAATGTCATTAAAATGAGCTTTGGTTTTCTTAGGAAATGGAATTCCTAAGCCGGTTTCCCAGTTATCAGGGTTAAATTTTTCTGCTTTAAAACTGTAATTTTTTGGGTGAGTGTTAAGGCAATCCTTCTCATGCTGGGTGAATTCCAAAATATAGGAAGTAAAAGTAGACGATCTTACCTAATTTATGCATATCATAGTGAAGGTGGAAATACTGAAAAAGAGGAATTAATAGGAAGCAAAAAAAGTTTGGAATCTGATTACTAGATCCAAGTTTAGTCATCTAATCTAAAAACAAAACCAGACCAAAAAATCCTTTTTTTTTCCTATAGTTTATGGTGAGTGATAAATAGAGTCCACCATGTGGCCATAAAAAAATATATCTTTAGCTCCAAAAAATATGAGTCGTTCTGTCAGCTAAATGTAATGATTTAAGTTTATAGAGTTTTTCTTTGAAAGAATTATGAGACTTAAGTAGCCAATCATTTTAAATGATCTGCATTTGGAAATTATGAACTGAGGCCAACTGGCATTGATGTTTTAGTACAATTTAATCATGAATTTACCTATTTGAAGTTACTGTTTGGTTACATATTTCTTATAGCAGCTGGAGTGGCAGCATATTAATGGCAATAAAACTTCATTAAAGTGGCATTAAACTTCTGAGAGAAGACCATAAAACTGAACAGAGAGTTCAGCACCAAAACTCTGCTTCTTCTGGAACTAAGTCAACTTGGAGATAATAAAGACTTTCAAAATCCTCAACAAAGAGCCAACAGGGTCCACTGAAAAAACCTCAGAGCTTTAGAACAGGAAAACTCTGCCTCGCCAAGAAGACTAATGAGCGTATAAACCATAGGAAATTCTGAGATAAAGCTTTCTCAGAAACCTTAAAATAGCAAATGTGGATGTGAGTTTCATTAACATATGGACACTGAGGGAAAAATACTGTGAAGTAAAATAATCCTTGGAAATAATTGTTTGAAAGATTTTCTCTACACCACTAAATTTCCAATTCTAGGACTGCCATTTTATAAATAGGTTCAGTAAAATAGAGAATTAAGCAAATAGGGAAAGTTGCACAGAACTTTGTACATGCTTGTTGTTTTCTCATTTTTCCATCAAATCTGACACTTTGTGACCCCATTTGGGCTTTTCTTGACAAAGAAACTGGAGTGCTTTGCCATTTCCTACTCCAGTTCATTTTACAAATCAGCAAATGGAGGTTAAAAAAAAAAAAAAAAAGATTAAATGACTTGCCTAGGCTCACACAGTTAGTATGTGTCTAAGGTCAAATTTGAATTAAAGAAGATGAGTCTTCCTGACTTTTTGCCTTGAATACTATTCATTACACCACATAGTTACCTATCCCACAGCTGGCCATCAATAATTTGTTTGCTGAATAAAAATGAGTCAAAATAATAACAAGATTGTATGTGCGTATGTGTGTATACTTGTGTATGTGTATATGTACATTTATAAATTTATGTGTGTTAGTATTATTTTTACTTCACTACCAATAAATTATGATGACATTTCTATAAAACTTCAAAAACTTTACACCTTTTACCTATTGGTTCTAGTTCTGCTATCTGGAATGATGAAGATTGTCTAGATTTTTTCTATTCACAGATATATTAAATAATTTATAGTGTCACTCAAAGTATATCAGTGATGAAAGAGATTATGAGTCATTTCCTAATTTGTCTCACATATGCTCAATGTGGAAATGAAAGATTTTTTTCATCAGTTATTACATACCATATGAGGAATGCCTTTTGTAATATCCCTTGAAAATTCCTATAGGGGCAGCAAGGTGATTTAGTGAATAGAACATTGATCCTTAAGTCAGAAGGCTCTGGATTTAAATGTGGCTTTAGACACTTGACATTTAGTAGCTGTACCACTTCACCCTATTTATCTCACTAAATGAATGAATGAATAAACAATGCATTAATAAATAAATGAATGAAAAATATCCTCTAAACTTGAGGATATTTTGTGAGCATATTCTTCAACATCAGAAATCAAGAGCATTTGAAACTGGCTAAGAAAAGTCACCCAATAAGATCTTCATATAAATTGGTCTAGGAAACCTTTTATTGGATATAAACTCTAAGAAGGGAAAAAAATAGTTACATAAATATACTAAAAATGCACATACATACAATACCACTTAGAACAAATAATTATTATTATTTTTTTTAATCACAGAAGCAAAATGTATGGCCATTACCTGGAAAATAGTCAAAATAATATTAAGATATATAAAAGCAAAAGAATATCAAGTTTTCCTAAGGAAAAATAGATATAAGGAATTATAAGAACTATTAGAAACATTATTGTATAAATTTGTAGAATGAAGTAAACAGAATGACAATGTACACAAATAACACAATAAAGAAAAAAACACTATGATAATAAATAAGGACAAACCCTGAATAATTATAATTATCAGTACACATGTAGAAAATATATAAGGAAATATTTATCTTGATTGTTATGTGGAGAGATATGAGGGTGGAATGTTGCATTCTTTCTCACTCATGGCTTTGCATGTATCTGTAAACATTTGTGATATAAAAATAAAAGACAATAATTTTTAGTTGATATATTAAATTAATTAGAAAATTTACTTTAAAAGTGTAAATTTATTTAGTCTATTTTTTTCAAAAAAAACTAATTTTCATCCTATTGGAAATGGTGTGAGTAGTATTTTATTCCATTGTAATCAGGATAGATGAGGGTTTGGATAGTCTAAATATTACTAGGTTTTTTCTTATATGAAGCTAAAATGTATTGCTTTCTATTGTACACACGTTATTCCTAATTCTGTTCTCTAGGTCAAACAAGTCTAATTTCTCTTTCACATGATAGCCATTCAAATACTTGAAAATAGTATTTATATCCTCTAGGTTGTTCACTTGTTCAGTCATTTCTGACTCTATATGATACCATGAACCATAGCACAATAAGTCTTTCTATCCTTCACCGTTTTTTGAAGTCTGTCCAAATTTGTGTTCATTTTCCCCATGACATTCTCATCCTCTGCCATCCATTTCCTATTTGTCTTCAATCTTTCTCAATATCAAATGATTTTCCAATGACTCCCATCTTTTCATTATGTGGCCAAAGCATTTAAGATTCAACTTTTTAATTTAATTGATTAATTAATTTATTTATTAACCTTTTTGTGACTAGTCTAAATTAATTTATTTAAGTATTGACTGATTTGATCATGTGTGGAGTGTAATGCTGTAGAAACTAAAAGGGAGAGATTTATTGGGACCAAGTAGATCCATGGTTTGGTCCCAGGGATGAATGAGACTATTATCTCCCAGAATCCAGCAAACAATGTGAGTTCTGAATGACATATATACACGTGGGGGGTAGACTGAGGCAGGGGTGGAGTCAGAGTGCTAAGAGCAGGGACAGGACTCTGACAGGGTCGGGGGAAGGCACCAGAGATGACACAATGAGGGGGAGCCACTGGAGAGATACCTTGATAAAACAATATCTGATATTCTGATAGATTGGGATGGGGAGAGGCATTCTGATATTCTAAAATATGAGATCTTTTAACCTTATCAAATATTCTGATGATTAAGAGGGAGGAGTGATTTTGCAGGATTGAGCAGAACAATTAGGTCACAATTCAGGGAAACTGAGTCAGTATAATTAGGGAAACTGAATCAGGATAATTAAAGGGAACTGTGGCACAACAGGAGGACTCTCAGAATTCTTCTCTAGCCCCAGAAAATCATTGATTCTTGGCTCTTAGCTTTCATCATAGACCAACTCCCCTAGCTACACATTGCTATATGAAAACCATGTCTTCCCTTCCTCCTTTTTCATCACACACACACACACACACACACACACACATACACACACACACAAAGATTAAGGTAAAGATCAACTTCCCAGTAAAATTATCCAGAGTTCGATGGGAAGAGATAAACAAAGAAACAAATGAATGAATAAATAAAAATATTTATCACTGAAAAAGTTCAATTAGAGCCTTGATAACTATTCTTCAAGCATGTGGGAAAAGGTATTTTTTTTTAGGGACAAGTTGTACTTAATTATCCTTGGAGTCCCATTCAAGTCAGAGAGTCCAAATTCTCCTAGGCTTTGAGAGTTTAAATGAGCTAACCACGATAACAGAATAAGCAAAGATCAGTACCTTTTCTTGAACTGAGGTCCCTTGCTTCCAAACCCAGAGCAGTTTTCATTAGATACATTACCACTCCCTGTTGGAAAAAGTCCTACATTGCATTCCAAGGAGAATCATGTGATTCTATTGCTGCATTTTTTACAATTGGCAGATGTTGCCAGCATATTTTGTGGATGCTAAAAGTGAGAATTGATTGTTCAGCAGAGAAAAAGTCAAGAAACTCTCTGTTTGCTAACTGCCAGATTTACATTCAAATGGGAAACACAGTTCCTGAATTGTGGCTCTCTATGCATAAAAACAGAATGGAGGAAGATTCATTGTATGCTACTGGTCTATCCAGACAACTTAAATGTTTCTAACTTGCTCATGATCTGAAGAGCACCTTGAGTATTCCACAACAATTACTGCAATGATAACTACAGATGAAATGAAGTCAAATGCACAAAATTTATCTTTATATACAGTTTTCTCCATAGCAAAATGGCCACCATTTATCTTCACTTCTTTGCCATTAGATTGATTAGTTAACAGACTTCCCAAGAAAAATATCAACTCACTGACAAATGGCTTCCCTTGACTTTTCTGTGTGTCGAGAGGGAATATCAAATATCACGCCTGATTGTTTTAAATCACTATCTTTCTTGCAAAGACATCCTTAGCATAGCTTAAAAAGATCCCAAAGCAGCATCTAAAACATTTTTCCTATTTTTCTACCATTAAGGTCATATTAGTTGTATAACTGCAGACAAGTCAAATCCATCCTCTGGGTCTTTATTTCTTCATATGTAAAAGGATGAAATGATGCAAACATGTCACTCTGAGATAAAAGGCGACTACACAGGTAATAGAAAGGATATTATACTTGGTATCAGAAAGAGCTTTTTAAAAATCTTACCCCTAATTCTTATTTATTATGTGACTGCTGGTCACACTAAAACTCTGTGGTCTTCAGCTTCCTTCTCTGTAAAATAGAGACAAAATGGTACTACTTAATATAGAAGATTATTGTGGAGCACAAATAAAATTATGTATGCATATGTCATTACAAATATTAAATTGCTATATGAACTTTAATAATATTACTGTTATTATTAATGACAGTGGGTACATGGTATAGCAGACAGATTGCTAGATCTAGAGTCAGGAAGATAATTCAGAATCAGTCACAGACACTTACTAGTTGTATGACTCTAGGCAATTCACTTAATCTCTGTTTGCCTGGTGAGTGGGTAGTTGGCTCCGTAGATAAGAGAACTGTGCTTGGAATCAGAAGAATTGAGGTCAAAAGGAGCTTCAAATAACTATTAGTTATATGACCACAGGCAAGTAGCTTAATTTTTGTTTGCAACAGTTTCCTCATCTATAAAATATAGTAACACCTACCTCTCAAGATTACTGTGAGAAGAAAAGGAGATAGAATCTCTAAATCATATTGCAAACATTAAAATACTGTGTATGTATTACATGAAAATATGATGACAATGATGATTGCAGCTGAATTATTAGTACTATTATCTTTAAAATACATACAAATCAGGACTTTACCTCTGATTTTATTGATAAGAGGAACTCTAGTAGACCCTCTCAACTAATCTATCAGCAACCTTTCTATAATTTATAAAATTAAAGAATCTTATATCACTGAAAAGTTCCTGACTCCAGGCCTGGGGCTTTATATACCAAGACAACCAGCTGACCATAAGTGTGAACACTTTTGAGCTTTATTGTCCCAGCCAATCTTCTTCTGGGTGGGTTTCCTGCTTACTATCCTTAGTAACTTAACTCTACCTCTGTTTATTCTTTATCTATTACTCATATTTAGTCCGTGCATTTTAATATACTTGTGAAAGCTGATTCTTCCAGACTCTGAAGTATGAAATTCCAACTACTGGTCATCCTGAAAATTACTGAGACCTGATTCTGACATTTAGGACCAGATACTGCTGCTGCTGCTGCATGTGTTCCCACCTACAACTCACTCATCTCCCCTTTACAGTCAGGACCCCACTGGGTAGAGTCTGTTATGCACCCCTGGTCAGCCTGAAGAAGCTCCAGAAGATGAGACCTTTGTCCCTTTATCCTAAATAAGTCTGGGTCTGGACTGCTTGAGGTGGGATGTACATATTGGGGTGAGAAATCTTCAAAATTGATGAAAAAGAGGGAGAACTGAATGTGACTAATTAGATGAAGTATTTCTCAGTATATGACTTGTGGAAGGCAGCCAGAATTGGTGGCCATTGGTCAAGGCTGATTCCATCCTTTTAGTCTATCCAATGAGAAGGCTCAAGTCTTTTGCTTTTAAACCCTGGACAAGCCAGAAGCACATCAGATTCCAGGAGCACATGGCAGAGTTGGGATAACTCCCAGGTGACATCTGGGCCTCTCCCTATGGGGATTAAATAGATGCTTTCTCTTTGTACCTGATGATGTCTCTGATTAGTTAATTGGATTGGGAAGGGGTCTTGCACTCGACCCATCCCACACACCATATTGATATTATTGAGATATATGACACACAATTTTTCTTCAATTTACAGCTGAAACAATTCTATTTTTTAGGAAATATAATAGCTACTCCGTATATTACTTTGGCGACCTGGCAATATCAAAGAAGGACTTTTCTAAAGGAAGGTAATTGACTCCACAATTACATAAATATACTAAAAATGCACATACATACAATACCACTTAGAACAAATAATTATTATTATTTTTTTTTAATCACAGAAGCAAAATGTATGGCCATTACCTGGAAAATAGTCAAAATAATATTAAGATATATAAAAGCAAAAGAATATCACTGGATAACTTGCACATGCACAAATCAAAGAAATAATAAAAGCTTCTGCTGAACTGAAGTTTGTACCATACATCAAAAATCATGACTAATCTTTGACAGAGATTTAGCATTGAAAAAGATAGCACCAGATGAGAATATTTTTGTTGGTTTATTTGTGGGTAAAATCCTTAGTACTTATGTTTTGAGGCATAGTTGGCTAATTCTGATATAGTATCCATCCTATTCTGGGGAATGGTAGCACAGACCACTAAATTTAGAGTTAGGAAGACTTCCTAGCTGTGTAATCTTAACCTCTGTTACTGGAGAAAGAAATGGCAAACCACTCTAGCATTTTTGGCAAGAAAACCCCATGGAGATAGGTCCAGGTAGTCGCAAAGACTTGGACATCACTGAAAAACTACTGAACAACTGGTCGTCCATTCACCATTTTAGTTATTATACTTTGGATATACTCTAATTTGCAGAGCCCTTCTTCAATTCCAGTGACCTGAATTAAATCTAATATTACAAAAACAAATCAAGGAAGAAAGAATGATTTATTACTTCCTTTGTTCTGGATTCTATTCCTACGAGAATGCTGTTTTAGATTGCATTTAAAATCAGGGTAGGTTACAAAGCATTTCTTAGCCAGAGACTATCATTAAAACAAGGGAAAATAACTATTTCATTCATTGAATCACTGAAGTTCAAAATGTGAAAAATCCTCAGAGGTAATCTATTTCAATCTGGGTGGCCCAGTAGATAACAGAGTTGGACCTGAAGGCAGGAAAGCTTGAGGTCAAATATAGCCAGATACACTTATTCTCTCTGTCAAGGTGGGCAAGTCACTAAATGTTTGCCTTATTTTTTCATCTGTAAAATAGGAGGAATAATAGTACCTACTTTGAAAAAAAAAAGAATTTAAAAATAGTACTTACTTTTTAAGGTTGCTCTAAGGAATAAAAGATGTAATTGTAATGCTAGAGAAACTGAGGCAAGATAGAGATTAGAGATTATTTAATAATTTATTTAAAAGGGAAATTTGTTGGGACCAAATGGATCCAGGAAAATCTGAGTTCTCAATGACATATATACACATGACCCAGATTCAGGGGTAGACTGAGGCAGAGGTGGAGTCAATGTGCTGAGAGCTGGAACTGGATTCTGGCAGGGTGAAGTGAGCCACCTGAGACATAATGGGGGGAGGCACCCTGGAGACAGATAGAGGCATCTTGATAAGATGGTATCTGATATTCTGATATCTTGGGATGGGAAAAGGCATTCTGATATTCTAAAATGTAAGATCTTTTATCTTTATCAAAAATTCTGATTAAGAGGGAGGGGTGGTTTTGCAGCATTGAGCAGAACAATTATTAACTGAGTCAGGATAATTAGGGAAACTGAGTCAGGACAATAAAAGAGAATTGTGGCATAATATAATAATTGTACAATTCTGAGCATACTGCCTGAAACAGGAAGAACGATGTAAATGTTTGCTATTATGAATTATTGTTATCTGTTTTGAGACAAGAGTTCATTTCTATGTTTTTCACTAAAAACTGACTAGATTGTAGGGACAGAATAGAGTACAGGGAATATTTCTGGTTTTGAAGGTTAGAACTGGGCCTTACAGAAATTCAGTTATAAAGTTGACACAGACTTCAGCAAACATTTATTCTAGAGTATAACCAAAGAAAATTCCATTAAATCACACCTGACAATTGATCCTCTATCCTTTAATTATTATAAGACTCAGAAGAGGAGGAAACTATTTCTCTAAAGGCATGACTCCACTTTAAGACAGGTCTCTTTTTAGAAAAGTTTCTTTCTCCTCCACCTCCTCTTCATCTTTCACCTCATCCTTATTTTCCTTCTCTTCTTCCTCTTCATTTTCCACTTCCTTCTTCTTATTTCTGCTTTTCTTCTTTCTTTTCTTCTTTCTCAAATTCCTCCTTTCCCTTTCCTCTTCACCTTACCTTAACTAGAGGGCCAAGATGAGCTCAGGGGCTGAACTCCACTACTGAACAGCACAGGAGCTCACTGAATACACTTGATCAGCTTTACCCTCAGGCATTCCAATAGCAGGGACTAAATATGTATATCAGTCTGACTGAAAAAGTTATTTTCTTCCTAACAATTCAGTGATCTCGTATTGCTCCTTTTCATATGAATGGTTTTCTATGACTGTGTTCGGCTTGTACAATTCTAGTCTTAACCTTTGGACTCCTCCCCTCTTCCCCCTGTCCAAAAGAACAAAACAACATCACTTTTTGAGATTTCATCTTTGAAAAGGCTGATTCATATAGGGAGCTATCTTTCTAAGACATTCAATAAATGGATCAACATTAAGATCATATTCCCTGAGAGGCCATGAGATATAATGAGGAAATCATTGACCAAGGATTCAGGAATCATGGCTCCAACCCTTTACTCTATCATTAACAAGTTATGTTAATAACAGGTTGTAATTGCATAACTACAATCAATTTACTTGTTCACTCTGGGGAATCTGTTAAAATGTAGCATTCTAAAGGAAGTTTGAAAAGGGACATAAATAACTAGGACAGTCCTGGTATTACTGTGCTAAATTTAATGGATTCTCTAAAAAAAGAAACAATCTATATGAGATAGTGAATCATCGTCACAAGTAAAATCTTTTTTTTGTTGTTGTTCTTTGTATATGGAAATATTCATGTTTGTTGTTTCTCAAATTCATTGTATATTCAAAAAGAAATAGACTCCATTCTGTCATATAATCTAACATTTTATTTTTGAAGACCCTTGTAGTGCTAATTCTAAATTCTAATAATCTTATGTTTGAAGATTCTTCATAAGCCTAATATTATAAAAATTATTGATATATTACTTCCAAGTGTAGCGAAGAGTTGTAACTGACATGTAGCATGGGGGTATCATTGTATGACTTAAAAGTATGCAGAATGGACATCTCTAGACTCTTCCTGTCTTTCTTCAAGAGAGATTTTAATTCTTGGCAAAAGGGGAAGCAGGATATTGGGGACAAATATTTATCCATTCTGTTCTCCTCAAAGAGAAAGGACATCAGGTTCATTTTATACATATCTGTTCCTTTAAGTATTTTTATTATAGAGAATATGCTCTTTCCACTTAATTTTCAGATAATTGTTTATTAATTGGGAAGAAGACTTCAGTTTTATATCCTAAGTTTAACTCTTTTCCTATCAAATACTAGTTCAACAATGGCTACATGAAACAATTAGTAAAGAACCTGTTTATCCAAGTTAAACAACAAAAAACAGAAATCACAGAAAACAGAAAAATACATATATATGCATATATGTATATGTACATGCATATGTCTGTGTATGTATGTATATATTATGTGTGTATGGATATCTTTCTACATGTATACATACTTATGTGCATGTATATACATATATATACACATATGCATATCTATCTATTTATCTATATCAGATAATACAGAGCGAAGCAACTCTTCTATCAGGAAAAAAAAAAAGGCATAGCATCCCAGAGAGAGACACTCAGATCTTACTCTAAAAGACTCTTGGGCAATAAGCTTGGGAAATGGGGATGATGAAGACTGTCATCTCCTCTCATGTTAGTTTCTTCTCACACTGTTTTCCTGAAATGGAGCTGGGCATTTTCTATCCTCCCTCTTAAAATTGGAAGCCAAAAGTAACTGAAGAATGCAACAAAATTGAAGAGATCTGAAAAATCACTTGATCTAGAATAGGAGCAAACTTCTCCCTTCTAGTATCCTCCTTAACTTTAGGCCACCTCTTATTAAGGCCCTTGGCAGTGATCTCCACCAATGGAAAGAGAATCCTAAATAAATGAACTTTGGGGTTCAGTTTACAGAGGGACATTTCTATTGTGATATTGAATGATACTTTACCTTAAAGATATTGAATTTCTAATTCTAAAGTTTAATGCCAGAGAAACTGAGACAAGATAGAGATTAGAGAGTTATAATATTTTATTTGAAAGGGAGAGATTAACTGGCACCAAATGGATCCATGGTTTGATCCCAGGGCGGAATGAGACTATCATCTCCAAGAATCCAGCAACAATCTGAGTTTTCAATGACATATATACATGTGGCTCAGATACAGAGGGTAGACAGAGGCAGGGGCGGAGTCAGAGTGCTAAGAGCTGGAACAGGACTCTGAGAGGGAGGAGACACCAGATATTCTGGGATTGGGAGGGGCATTCAGATAAGTAGGAAAGGGCTGGGGTCATGATGTCTAAGATAGAAGGTCTTTTATCCTTAGCAAATATTCTGATTAGGAGGGATGGGTGGTGTTGCAGGATTGAGCAGAACAATTAGAAACTGAGGCAGAACAATTCAGGGAAACTCAGGCAGGACAATTTAGGGAAACTGAGTCAAGAGAATTAGGGAAACTGAGTCAGGACAATAAAAGAGAACTGTGGCACAGCAAAAGTTTAGATATCAATTTAATGGGCCTATGGTATATAATGAGCCATTTCCAGATTTATACTAATCAGAAAAGTCAACATTCAATTTCCCTTAGAATAAAGCTTAGCAAATAAGTCTATTCTAACTCTAGGCATTCTAGTAAATTACAGAATTTTTGTAAATTGAAAGTCAGCTCTATAAACTCATTAATTAGACCCATAAGTAAAAATGAGTACTCATTACATCACACTCAACATTTGATTATTCATTCTTTGGTATCTTAGTTTTGGGGTAACTAACCACCTTCTAACACAAATTATTCAACTTTTAGATAGCACTAATGATTAGATTTTTTTAAATTTAAAATCTGGAAATTGCTTTAAGATTTCAGATTAATAATCCATTATTCATTGAAAGTTGTGTAGGAAAAAATAAATATACAGAGTCATCTACCTCTTCTGTCTATATTATCTTTGTGTTATGGGTCAATAAAAGTACTAGCCTAATTTTTCTTCCACTGTGCCTCCAATAAAAACATTCAATAGAAATAGTCAATTAGTTTCCATGGCAGTACTTATGATTGCAGGGTTATATTTATCATATTTAGTGTGTATGTTGTTAATAAGATATATCAACATATTATTATATTTTATATATGTGGAATGTGAGTTAATCTGATTGTGGTAATGTCAATCATTGGTTAAGGAGTTCACATGGGGCTGGTTATCTAAATAATGACGTTATAAAATGAGTTGACAACTATTGATTATACTCTGACCAATTATTATTAGTAAGATAGTTGAAAATAATAATAATATTCACATTTATTAAAAAGCTGATATTTTAAAACCATGTTTTCTTTTGTTTTCTTTTCTACAAAAACCTCATGGCATTGGCACTGATAGCATCATACTTTGGAAAAGCTAACATAAGATTAAAGAAGACTCTACTAAAAGTGATAAAGGTACTGTCGTCTTTAACATATAAATATAACTTGAAAGAATTAGAAATATTTAACTTGTATATAAGAGGGCTGGGAATGCCAAATAGCATAAGTATTGCCTTTGAGTTTTTGAAAGAATTCTATGTGAAAAATGGATTTTTTAATTTATTTGACCACAGAGGATGACACACACACACAAAAGGATAGAAAATATAATGAAGTATATTTCATCTAGATATATTTAGATGATGCACATACACAGATGCACACACATCTATATACATATGTGCTTGTATACAGGAATACATACAAAAATATTATATATATATATGTATGCATATGTCTTCATGTGTATATGTAACACACACATTAAAAAGAATGCAATAAATGTTTATAATGGCTCTTAATATGTTTCAGTAAATATGATGTGAATTTTTTTTTCCCAAATAGTATATCATTTGATCATGACAACAACCATCTTAGTTAGGAGCTATTTTTTATCCCCATTTTACATTTTAGGAAACTGAGGTAGTTTGAAATTAAGTCACTTTCTTAGAACATAAGAATAGAAAGTGTCTGAAAACAGAGCTGAGATTAGATTTCCCTGAGTTTGGGCTCAAAAGTCTATCCACTGTACCTCCAGCTTTCTTCGACACATATAGCTGAATAGTTAGATAAGTATGCCCAAACATGCTATATGCAGGATAAATAGAAAATAATTACCAAATTAAGAAGACACTAAGAACTAAGAGGGGTTAGGAAAGGCTTCTTATAGAAGGTGAAGTTTTAGTTGATACACAAAGGAAGGTAGGATGATTAGGATTGAGAGCAGAGAAAGGGGAACATTCTGGGCATAAGAGACAATCAGAATGTCAGAAGCTGTAATATGGAGTGTATTATTTATGAAACAGTCAGAAGGATAATGTCACAAAACTGAAGAGTACTCTTAAGAGAGTAAAGTGTATGAAGACTGGAAAGGTAGAAAGTTTGCTGGATTTGAAAGGACTTTCTATGCCAAAAAGAACATTTCAAGTTTGCTCTTGGAGGCAATAAGAAGGCAATGGACCTTTTGAGGGGGGAAGATGAGGAGGGTGATGTGAGTAGATCTTCATTTTAGGAAGATCATTTTAGAGACTTGAAAGGAGGAAGTTTTGGAATGAAGAGAGACTTGGGCATCAGCATGTCTAAGTGTGAGGTGATACACTAAAATTATTGCAATACTAAAGAAAGAAAATATGAGAAATGTTGCAAAGGTAAAATGAACAGATCTTGGCATTAGATTGGATATGGGTGATGAGAGATAGTGAATAATCCAAGATGACATCCTAAATTGTAAGCTTGAGGGAATGAGAGGATAGTATTGGTCTCTATAGTATGTGAAAAGTTTAGCAAAAGAGATAATGAGATATGTTTTGAACATAATGAGTTCAAGATGTCTGCTGGAAATGCAATTCAAGATATCTGAAAACAATTGGACAGATGAGATTTGAAGTCAACAGAGAGATCAGAATACAATAAGTAGATTTGAAAACCATCAACATAAAGAAGATAATTAAATTCATGGAGACTGATAAAATGCCACGTGAAGTATAGAGAGAAAAGAGAAGAGGGCATAGGGTAAAATCTTGAGGGACACCTTTATTATGAGTTTTTTCATAACAAATCAAGGTCAAACATGATAATTGCATCTAGCTCAATGGATTTGGGATTATTCCAGATATCTCTTGGAAAAGATCCATTAATGTCTTTCAGGACTTTTTGGTAATTTAGAGAAGAAATTAAGGAATAAAATAAGAAAAATAACAATAAATATTTCAGAGATCCATGATTTAATTGATATAGATATTCATTGCATCCACTGAGTTCACAACCCATGATTGCCTTAGCAAATGTTCTTCATAAATTGCTGTGGCTGAAGAATATATCACATTGGTTCTAATTGTCCTGGAATAAAACTCTTCGTTTTTGCATTAAAGTGCATCAGTTGCGTGGCTGATGTCCTCATCACCAAACTACTTTTTTGTCATTGTTTCTTTCCATTTTCCACTCTTTCTTTTAGTCTCCTATCTACACCTCTTCTCAAGGTAACTCAGAGTACTTTCACTACATAGCTTATTACTCCTCCCCTAAATATTACAGTCCTGTTAAATACAGGTGCTGGGTTACAGGTTAGACTCATATTGTTCATGACCATTCACATTGATGTATAGTAATCAATCACAATCTTTCAAGTCAACATATAATTGTCCTTGCACAATTATCTAAAGATTAGTCATCTACTTGATCACTTATATTTTCTGGCTCACCAGGTGTCACGATATGCTTTATTATTGGAATCTCTAGATCTCTAGGCAAATACTTTTGCCCAACAGCTGAACTTATAGACATTATTATTCCTAACTAAAATGAGAATTCATTGAATATGGAGACTGGCTCTCTTTTCCATTTATAGCCTTAGCATTCAGCTGAGTGTTTAGTCTTTGGTAAGTATTTAATAAATGTTCCTTCAATCTTGTATTCATTTTCTTGTGCAAGATAATGAAGATCCTTTACCTCTCAGTCAAGAGTATACTGAGAACCATAGTAGATAAATACTGCAGAACTGTAATCTGTCTTAGAAATGACTCTTTATACAATTTTTAACCCCTTATCTAGGAAACCAATATCTTAGAAGTTTTTTTGAGGAAGGAGTAAGGGCTTTTTGAAGTTGTAGAACCAATGCAGATTCTATAAATAAAAAGGGTGGATTTAATCATAGAATTTGAGTGTGGGAATAATAATGTTTAGTTAAATTTATATAATGTTCATGAAGCACTTTGATTAGTCTATTTGGTCTTCAGTAAAATCCTATAAATAGGTATTATTATTATTATCCTCATTTTGCAAATAAAGAACTGACAAAGAGAAATTAAGGTATATGATCCATCTCACACAACTAATAAGTGTCTGAAATAAGATCTGAACTCACCTTTCCCAAGTCAAACACTGTACCCAATACCCCAAAAAGCAATACTTCAAGCAAACTCAAACCAGATCATAAAGCAATTGGGAAATATTTAATAAAATTAACAAAATGTTTTAAAAGATTTAAAATTAATGTGTGCTATTTCTAAGCCAATATGTGGTTTCTTAAGCTTTTCTATTAGCCTTCAGTTCTATTTGAATTTGATATTAGAGGTCTAAACCTCTCCTGAAGTCATCCATCAAATTGAATCCATAGTTAAATGGTGAGTGCCTTAATGTATGAAGAAAAATTTTCAGCCTTTACTTTTATACTAAGTATAATATAAATGATTACTGTAGGCATTCAAGGAAAAGGAACATAATTCCATCTTTGGGATGTCCTAGAAGAGGTTGAATTATTTGAAAATGACCCCTTTTGTTCTTTTCAATGCTATTTATTTTGTATCTAAAAGATCATTTGCTAGAGAATGTGATACTCTCTTTAGTACTGCATATAATGTGGTAGAAATACAAGATATGAAATTCTAGGAACCAGATTTGTGACTAAATTCTTTTTTTTTTCTTTCCATTCATAAAACATTGAGTCATGTTAGCAGCTGGAAATTTAGTTCTTTTATCTATAAAATCATCATCTTGGACTAAATGGTTTTTCTGCCTCTTTCTACTCTAAATGAAAGGTAAACCACAGGTATGCTCTCTACCAACAGGCACATAATGATTGGTCATTCTTCTTGTCATTTTTTAATTTGTTCAGATATTAATCAAATGTATTGGAAAAGAATTCAAATAATGTTCCTTGCTCTGTTTGCTATGCTGACATTTGTCATATTTTTCTGAGACATTAAAAATTCTATTTATAGGAACTGACTTGTGATTTGATTAAATTTAAAAAAAAATTTATCAAAAGTCTACTATATTCAAGAAATTGTAGTTGGTATAAGAATGCAAGGCAGAAACAAAAGAGCCTCTGTCTTCAAGAATCTTATATTCTTTTGAATGATTTTCTTTAGTTTTCTCACCAGGACCCCATTAGATTGAAAGCAGAGACAGCCTTTTATCTTTTTTTGCCTCTCCAAATATATAATAGGTATTTAATTATTTTATTAACTGGATCACTGCCAGTATGATTTTGGTTGGAGTGAGCAAGTCAAGGAGAAAAGACCTCAGGATACATTGCTTGGGTAAGGACAGGATAACTTTAAAATATGTTTTCTTTTTTGTCAATTTGTTTTTCAGGACAAAGAGCAAGAAGTGGAGTGAGGGGGAGAGAGAGAGACAGAGACAGAGACAGAGAGACAGAGAGAAACAGAGAGACAGACAGAGAGACAGAGAGAGAGAGAGGGGGAGGAGGTAAAGAGAGAGAATGATGATGCTTTCAAAATTACAAGGTATACCAATGAGAATGATAATAGCTAGATTTTTAAAGCACTTTAAGATGTGGGAAATCTTTTGCATATTATTATGTCTCTGAATCCTCACAACTATGTAAGATAAGTGGTTTTTTAGCTCTATTTTATGGGTGAGGAAACTGAGACTCAAAGAAGCTAAATGGGTTAACTGGGAATCATAGTAAATATCTGAGGCAGGATGTGAATTTGGACTTTCCTCATTGCAAATTCAGTATTCTTTGACACATTTAGCGTAACTCAGTAGTAATCAGAAATGTGCTTTAAAATATATCTTAAAAGTCTTCATCCAGCCACAGCTTAAGTAGCAGCCTTTTACTTCTTGAGGCAGTCCATTTCACTTTTGAATATTTGTAATCATTAGATTGTTTTTCTTTTTCTGTATCTTAAATTTGCCTCTGCACCTTTTTTTCATGTTAGTTGTTCCACCCTGTTTCATAATCAGTGAGAATTCAAAGGTTGGTTATGGCAGAATATGTCTTATCTTTCTTCTAATAGCAGTTATTTCCCAATGTGATTAAAACTATAACATCCCCTTCAGATGTTAAATCTTTTCACTTGGGAAGAAGGGGACATGCTCACCTAGGGAGCAGTTATTTAGTGAGCAATGGCATCATTTCCTTTTTCAAGTATTGAAACAGGAGAAAGTTAACTCCTGGTATGAGACTGTCATTGCTTCCTTGCTGAGCAACCAAAAGAACAGAAACTTACTAGGATTTTCCTGAAAATATGAAGTTGGTACCCTATAAAGTCGAGAAAATACTTTTGGAAAGATTGTGTTGGGACCCTCTAAATTATTCTCTCTTAAGTTAAAAAACCGCAGTTGCTTCACTCTCATAAGAAGTAAATATATGAACAAAGTCTCAAGTCTGTACTCTAAATATGAATGTGATATAGCTTGTCAGTTTCCTTCTTATGCTGAAAATGTGCCTCAATTAAAAAAAAATTCTAGCATGTATCTATTTCTTAACATATAATTCTGTCAAACCATCAAACAGTGTAATAAAACTTCTAAAGGATTAATTTTAACACAGTCTGCTCAAGGTCCCTTGGAATACATAGCTATTGTGCTTTGTAAGGGTTTATTTTTTTTTCTCCTTTTGCAAACCTCTTCCAACTTTGAAAATTGGCTACCTCACAGCTCCTAGTATGACTCTTTTAGAATGCTCAGAATAGCAAGAGAAAACCTTTTCAAATTTTTTTTGTCCTGTACTTGTGCAAGGCAACAATCTGTCCAACTGATCCATTGTACTTTTTGGGTTATGGGAACACATGGTCTGTGTGCCAATGTTGGTATTTAGCTAAGAAACCTCATTCTATCTGATTTGCTGAGTTTATTGTTACTGAGTATATGAACCCAGAGGTATTGAAAAGGAGATAATGAAAACTCCATCTAATTCCATATTTTCTACTAAACAGATTTCTAAATATAAAACAAAACAAAACAAAAATCCAAAGAAAGCATCATAAGACAAACAAACAAAAAACAAAATGTTAGTAAAAGAGACAATTCAAAGTAAAATGGTTTACCTCGGGTGGAAATAAATTGCTCATCATTAGATATCTTGTAGATACTTAATGATCAATTGTTTGCTTCAAAAACTATAGCAATATAATCCCAAACTTCTTCTCTATCCACTTTCTACTATTCTTTGCCATATAGAATTGAGTAATTAAATAAATATTAGTAGAACTCAGATTTATTAAGAGTATATAAAACTCAGATTATTATATGTGATAGTAATGATAAAAAATTAAGACAAATATCTTGCCCGTGTTGAATTTGACATTTAATGTGAGCTACATTAGACAGCAATAAGGAGAGATTTAATATATTATGAAATATTCATATGAATAGAATATTATCACAAAAAGCTCAAATACCATACTAATATTACTATGTTAACATTAATTAATAGTAATATTAATATTATTATATTAGCATTACTTAAGAGTAATATTAATATTACTATACTAATAAAATAAATTGATGGGGAGAAGAACCAAAAAAAGAAAAAGGGAATACTAACAACCACTATCTAAAGAAAAAAAAAATAGACATTAATAGATTAAATAAAAACTCCCTTATTAACAGTCACTAAAAACTTACATTTTATTTCTCACCATTCATTTATTTAAGTAGTTAGTTTAAAAGCTCTCTATCCATTATATTTCCTCTCTAAGTAACTAGGGTTAATTTTTCTTAATTGCATTAAGTTTATTTATTTTTAATACATAATGCTTTATAAATCATGTCAGGAGAGAAAAATCAGAGCAAATAGGACAAACCATGGGAGAGGTTAAAAGAGAGAGAGAGAGTGGGAGAGAGAGAGAGAGACAGAGACAGAGAAAAGAAGCAAACATTGCATGTGTTGATTTACATTCAGTCTCCTTAGTACTTTTTCTGGAAGTAAATGATATTTTCTCCCAAAAGCCTATTGGGGTTGCTTTGGATCACTAAAGCATTAAGAAGAACCAAGCCTTTTGTAGCCGATCACTCCATGTTCTTGCTGTTATTGTGTACAATCTATTTCTAGTTCTGCTTGTTTTGCTCAGCATCAGTTCATGAAAATCTTTCCAGCCCTTCTATAATCAGATTGTTCATCATTTTTTATAGAACTTGTTCAGCCATTCCCAAATAGATGGTCATCCACTCAATTAGTAATTCTTTGCTACCACAAAAAGAACTGCTACAAACATTTTTGCACATTTTGGTTCTTTTCCATCCTTTTCTATTTCCTTCAGATATAGGCTCACTAATGACACTTTGGGAACAAAGAGTATGCATAGTTTTAGAGTCTAAACATAGTTCCAGATTGGTCTCCAGAATAGTTGGATCATTTCACAACTTTACCAACAATGCATTAGTGTCCCAGTTTTCCCACATCCATTCTAAATTTATCATTATCTTTTCTGTCATCTTAGTCAATCTGAGAGGTGTTAGGTAGTACCCCAACTATTTTAATTTGCATTTTTCTAATCAAGAGTGATTTAGAGCATTTTTTTTCCCTTTAAATATAGATGGCTTTAATTTTATCATCAGAAAATTGTCTGTTCCTATCCTTTGACTATTTATCAACTGGAGAATAATTTGTATTCTTATAAATCTGAAACAGTTCTTTATAAATTTTAGAAATGAAACTATTTTTTATAATATATGTGCACATATTTATACAGTTCTCATTGCACAAGAAAAATCGGATTTAGAAAGGTAAAAAATAACCTGGGGAAAAAAACAAAAATGCAAGCAGTCCACATTAATTTCTCAGTATTCTTTCTCTGGGTATAGCTGGTGCTGTTTATCCCTGATCAATTGGAACTGAGTTGGATCTTCTCATTTCCTACGATATCCGCTTCCTTCAGAATTGATCCTCATATAGTATTGTTGTTGAAGTGTATAATGATCTCCTGGTCCTGCTTGAAATGAGCTCCTTATCAAAAAAAAAATCTGTAAAGATTTTTTCCCAACTTTTTACTTCTCTTTTAATCTTGTTTCTGTTGGTTTTTTTTTTTTAATGCAAAAACTTTTTTCATTTAATGTAATCAAAGTTGTCCATTTTGCCTTGCACAATGTTCTCTACTTCTTCTTTAATCATACATTATTCCATTCTCCAAAAACCTGATAAATTATCATTTTCTCCTAATTTGTTTATGTTATCATCTATTATGCCCAAATCATATATCCATTTTTACCTTATTTTTGTATTGGATAAGAGAGTAGTTCTAAGCTATGTTTCTGCCATATTATTTTCCAGTTTTCCCAGAAATTTTTGTCACATTGTGAATTCTTATTCCAGAAGTTGGAGTTTGTGGATTTATATGCTAGATTTCTATGGGCCTTGATTATTGTGTCATATGTATCTAATCTATTCCACTGAATCCCTCTCTATTTCCTATCCAGTACCGAATGGTTTTGATTACTGCTCCTTTATAATATACTTTTAGGTTTAGTACTACTAAACCACTATCTTTTTATAATGTTTTCATTAATTCGCTTAATAGCCTAACCTTTTGTTCTTCCAGATGAAATTTGTTATTATTTTTTCTAGTTCTATAAAATAATGTTTTGGCAGTTTGATTGGCATAGCACTGAACAAATAAACCAATTTAGCCAGAATTGTCATTTTTACTATATTAGTTCAGCCTAGCCATGGACAATTGATATTTTTCCAATTGTTTAGATCTGATTTTATTTGTGTGAGAAGTGTTTTGTATTTGTGTTTATATAATTCTTCGATTTGTGTTGGCAGGTAGACTCCCAATTGTTTCATTTTATCTACGGCAATTTTAAATGGAATTTCTCATTCTCTTATTGATGGGCTTTGCCAGTAATATATAGAAAAGATGATTATTTGTGTGAGTGGTTAAAATTCTTAACATCTTGGAATATCCATATTTTCATTCTAAACATAGGAGTAATATTCCTTATATTGTGCATATTACATTATTTTGAAAATTAAATCATATAATATATTATCAAGGAAGGATTTTACCTCCTAGTACAGTTGATAGAATTAGAAAATATAGTCCCACATGATGAAGTCTTAATGATTCAACACTGTGAACGTGTCTACTATGCTCCTCCCAGAGCACATAAGGTGGCAACTCCTGTAGAATGTATAGCATCATAAATGCCAGCAGTCACATTTTCAGTTCAGGAGCTTACTAAGCCAGACTCAGGATCACTTTATGAAGACTGACAAATTTGCCTATATTGAAAAGCCAGAAGAGTAGTGTGAAATTTTCTCTCGTGTATCTACCTTTTAACATGCATATTACTGGAAATACTGGAACAGTAGGAGATAATGCATAGGAGATAAAAAACAGGTATATTTTTAGTCATAGATCCATTAAAGAGTTCTACCAGTTGTTCAAAGTAAGGATGGAAATAGGCAATTATTTAGCTTCTATTGCATTTTAGCCACTATGCTAAATGATTTACAAATTTTTTTTCAGTTTTTTTAGGTTTTTATTTTCAAAATATATGCAAGAATAGTTTTCAATATTCAATATTACAAAACCTTGTGTTGCAATTTTTTCCCTCTATCCCTTATCTCAACCCTCTTCTTTAGTCAACAAGTAATCCACTATATGTTAAACACATGCAAGTCTTCTATACATATTTCCCCAATTGTCATGCTGCACAAAAGAAATAAGAACAATAAGGGAAAAATGATAAATAAAACAAAAAGCAAACAAACAACAACAAAAAGATGAAAATACTATGTTGTGATCCATACTCTGTCTACACATTCTTTTTTCTGAATGCAGAGGGCTTTTACTGTCACAAGTCCTTTGGAACTGATCTGAATCATCTCAATATTGAAAAGAGCCACATTGACCAGAACTTATAATATTATAATCTTCTTGTTTCTGTGTAAAATATTATCTTGTTTCTACTTACTTCATTTAGCATCACTTCATGCAAGTCTCTTCAGATCTGTCTAAAATCATTCTGCTGATTTTTTTTTGTAGAACAATAGTACTCTTTAGCAAAATGTAATGTCCTTCCTTCTCTCTTTTAATCCTAATAGTATGGTGTATTATGATAAATTGTATGATATACATTGTCCTGCTGATGGTTTCTTATAGAACCATAATATTCCATAACATTCACATACCATAACATATTCAGCCATTCCCCACTTGATGGGTATCCATATAGTTTCCACCTCTTTGACACTACAAAAAGGGTTTCTACAAACATTTTTGTACATGTGGATTCTTTTACCTTTTTTATGATCTCTTTGGGATATATGCCCCGTAGAGACATTGCTGGGTCAAAGAATATACACAATTTGATAGACCTTCCTGCATAGTTTCAAATTGTTCTCCAGAAAGGTTGAATCAATTCAGAACTCCACCAACAGTGGAGTCCCAATTTTCCATCTCCTCCACATCCCTCCCACCATTTGTCATTATCTATTGCTGTTATCTTAGCCAATCTGAGAGGTGTGTAGTAGTATCTCAAAATGGTCTTGACTTACATTTCTTTGATCAATAGTGATTTAGAGCATTTTTTTCATAAGATGAGAAATGGTATAATTTCTTCACCTGAAAAATGTCTGTTCATATCTTTTGAAGAATGGCTTGAATTCTTGTAAATTTTAGTCACTTCTCTATATATTTTAGAAATGAGACTTTTATCAGAACCTTTGGATATAATTTTTTTTTGCAGTTTCTGCTTCCCTTCTATGTTTATCTACATTGATTTTCTTCATACAAAAACTTTTCAAGTTAACATAATCAAAATTATCCATTTTGCACTCCATAATATGGTTTAGTTCTTCTTTGACCACAAATTCCTTCCTTTTCCACAGATCTGAGAGGTAAATAATTGTTTCTTTTAAAAATTAAAAAAAGTTTACATTCTTATATGAAAAGATTTTATGTTTCATTCTTAAGAGCTTTATCTCAGTTATGGGTATACTTAGAGGATGTAGATATATCATTTGATTTTATTGGGATGATTAAAAAAAAACTAGAGGTAGAGTCAGATTGCACTGGAAAAAGAAAAGAAAATGGAGTTAATATAGGGTAAATTACATCTCATGAAGAGGGGGAAAAGGCCTATTAAAACTGAGAGAAGGAAGGGAGGGTAATGCACATTGTATGAACATTAATCTCATCTGATTTGGCTCAAAGAGAGAATATTAGACATATTTAGCTTCACAGAAAAACTTGTCTTACCCTATTAGGGAATTAGGAGAGGAAAGGAAAAAGGAAAGGTGAGGCTAACAGAAGGGAGAACAAAACTAGAAAGAGAAAAGGATAAGAAAGAAGGAACTGTAAAAGGGAAGACTATTTGAGGGAGGTAGTGGTCAGAAGCAAAATAGTAGGGAGAAGGGAAATGGGGAAAGGAAAGAGAACAGCATAACTTGGGAAAAACAAGACCGTGGGAAATACAGAGTTAATATATATTTTCTTCTTTCTGTGAGTGTGAATGGGATTAATTCTTCCATAAAATAGAAGCAGATAGCAGATTAGATTAAAAGGCAAAATACTACAATAAGATGTTTACAATAAACACATTTAAAACAGTGATACAATCACAAGAAAGGTAAAAGGCTGGAGGTGGATCTATTGGGCTTCAGCCAAAGTAAAAAAAAAAAAAAAAAAAAAAAAAAAACTATAGAAATAGTCATCTTGATCTCAGATCAAGCAAAAGCAAAAATACAAGAAATTAAAAGAGAGGAGAAAGGAAACTATATCTTGCTAAAAGGTACTACAGATAATGAAGTAATATCAATAATAAACATATATGCACCAAATGGTATAGCATTCCAATTCCTGGAGAAGTTAAGAGAGCTGCAAAAAGAAATACACTGCAAAATTATGCTGGGGGGGGAATCTAAAATGAGTGGATGAAACAACAAATCAAAGATACAATTGATAATTTCATCCAAGAGAATGACAATAATGAGCCCATAGACCAAAATTTATGGGATGCAGCCAAAGTAGTTCTTAGGGGAAGTTCTATAACTCTAGATCCTTAATTGAATAAAATGTAGAAAGACAAGCTCAATGAATTGGAAATACAACTAAAATAGCTAGAAAATGAATAAATTTAAAACCTCCAACTAAATACCAAATTTGAAATTCTGAAAACAAAATGGGAGATGAATAAAATTGAAAATAAGTCCAATAAACTATTGGACTAATAAACAAAAGTAAGAGTTGGTTTTATGAAAAGAAAAACAAAAAATAAATTAAAAACCAGTTAATTTGATTAGGAACAGGAAAGAAGAATATCAAAATTTTAATTTTATTATAAAAATTTTAAAAGGAAAACATTCCACTAATGAAGAGGAATTTAGAGGCATAATTAGGAACTATTTTGCCCAACTATATGCCAATGAATCTGATAATCTAAGGGAAATGGATGAAAACTTACAAAAATATAGATTGCCCAGATTAACAGATATCTACATCCTCTAAGTATATCAATTACTGAGATATAGTTCTTAAAAATTAAACATATCATCTTTCCATGTAGGGATGTGTTAGGATTATTGCAAGATGCTAAGTAAGTGGAATTGAGGAGACAATGGTTAAATCTAGCATTGATTTAATCCTACAACAAATAATGGTTTCCTAGTGATATAATGATTAGTGTATACTCAGTGTGGAACATATAAGGAGGAGCTATCAGAGCCAGAAGGGACAAGCATACTAGAAGCTTTCTGAGGCTGAGACAGATTCATTCCATCATCCACCTTTGTTGTAGCTGGAAGCTCAAGGACAAACCTTTGGATTTGGAGACATTTGGAGGAAACTAGATGCAGAAGCTAGCAGAGGCAAAGGACTAGTGGCAGCAGCCCTTGGAACCAAGGAGAGAGATAGGCCTCTAAGAAAGCTAACTGGGCCCCAGGAAAAGAAACAAGATTTTGAAGGAGACAATGAAGAATTTGGACTTTAATCCCCGGCTGCACTTGTGACTACACTGAACTGAAACAAAAGCTGCCTCCAGAAGACCCTCAAGAAACATGCTCTCAGAAAACATTATATTTTAGAAAAAAATATTACATTTTGGTGACTGAACTTAAGACCAAGACCCTTCATTTGTGACCCAGAAATTAGGGTGAGTACAACAAGGAAACTTTGTTAAAGGGCTAAAATATTATTTCAGCTAAAATGAGACAGTTGTTTAGAAAACAGCCGTCTTTTCCTCTTCAAGGAAAATGTGTTGAAAGCTTGGTCAGACTGATAAAAAATGAAGGCTTAATTATAACGGGAGCAAATCATTGATCTTTTAAAAACTGTATAGTCCACATCTTCTTGGTTATCTACAGAAAAAGAATTGGATCCAAATGAATAGAAATTAGTAGGAGAACAACTATGTCAATTCTACAATGAAAATGGACCTGAATCAGTTTCCAAAGACACACTTAATACATATAATTTAGTAAAATTGGATTTAAGAAATTATATGTGTTAGAAAAAGAAAAAAAGAAGAAAGAACAGGAGAGGTAGGATCCAAGTGAAAAAGATGAAGAATCAGATAAGAATGGAATTAAGTACAATTTTGAGTGTGAAGCTTCACAGCAGGAAAAATTAGGTCATACCTCATCCCCTGACCCCCTCCCTTAATTAGCCTCATGGAAGAAAGAGGAGGGGGAGAGGCAGTACATTCAGCAGCCTGTGAACTCCTATGAAGCAGCCTGTGACAAGATTACAAAAAGCACTGGCTAAAGCAAAAAATGAAGGACAGGATATATCTGATTTAAAATTAAATGCATACCCTGTGATTGAAGAACTTGACTCTTCAGGTCAAAAAAGGAGAAGATATACTCCTTTTGATTTGGGAAAAATTAAGGATTTGAAAAAAGGTTGTGCTCTTTATGGGGCTACATCTTACATTAAGATGTTACTACCGTGTTTCCCCAATAATAAGACCTAGCCCGAAAATAAGCCCTCCTCTTACTGTGTAAGATTCTTCTAAAATAAGCCCTCCCCCAAAAATAAGCCCTATTGAGATTGCTGCTGTAGTGAAGGTGATCCCCTGCACTACACGTTACATTATGGTACCCTCTGTATGTATCCTTCCCTCCTTCCCCCCCTCCCCTACCTCCCCCAACACACAACGCGCTCTGAGCTGCATCCAATCAGAGCTGCAGCAGTGAGCGAGTCATCCTGTTCTTCCCCAGTGATTTGCTTGCTGGCGCCATTGAGAGCAGTGCCGCGGAGGAGAGCTGAGGCAGGACAACATAAAAACCTGGTATGTAAGCGGGAGTGAGGGGGCATGATGGAGGATAAAAGGGGCATGATGGAGGATAAAAGAAGAACTCGGCCAGCACTCACCTCGCTAAAGAAATGAAGAACTTCCTTGCAGAGAGAAGAATAGATCAAGTAATGATTCCTGTAGGAATGACTGCCTATCTCCAGACCCTTGATATTGCAATAAACAAGCCATTCAAGGACCGTTTGCACATGGAAGTCAATGACTACACTGAAAATAGAATGGAAAGAAATCAGCATGGAAACTTTGTGAAGCCCTGTCTGCAAGAAGTCTTGACTTGGGTGAAGAAGTCATGGGATAAAATTACTGACAGCTGTGTCACCAAGGCACTACAAACAGGTTACCTGGACAATACATGTTCATTTAAAGAGAGCTCTATTGCTGGACATGACAGATTGGGTCCACTTCTTCTGAAGGAAATAGAGGTGCAAGACATCCAGGACGGAATTCAGGGTATGGACACTTATGATGATGTTGTTGAAGAAGATGACATGATCATTATTGAATAAAGGTACTGTTTTTTGTTCACATTTACCTGTTTATTAAAATTGCTGTCAATGTTCATTAAAATAAGCCCTCCCCTGAAAATAAGCCCTCTGGTGGTTTTCTGTCCAAGATTAATAAGACAGTGTCTTATTATCAGGGAAACACAGTAGATAATTTGGCTTATGAAATCTTAACCCCTTGTGATTGGAAATCCATAGCAAGGACATGTTTAGAACCTGGACAAAACTTGTTGTGGCTTTTGGAGTATCATGACTTATGTAGGATTCAAGCCCAACACAACAGGCAAATAGGAGTTAATGTACAAATCGCTTTTGACCAACTAGATGGTGAAGGTCAATATGGAGAGAATTCAGCACAGATTAATTATCCCATAGGAGTGTATGAGCAAATTGCTACTGCTGCTATAAAATCATGGGGTACCCTCCCAGAGAAAGATTGAGGGGAAACCTTCACAAAAATAGAGCATGGTCCCAATGAACCCTTTGCAGATTTTATGGGATGTTTGCAGACAGCTATAACAAGAATCATTGGAGAAAATCCAGCTACAGAAATAATGATAAGACAATTGGCTAAGGAAAATGCTAATGAGGTTTGCAAAAGAATTATGTGGAGAATATACAAAGATGCTCCTTTAGAGGAGATCATAAGACACTGTGCCACAGTGGGCACAAGTGCTTATTATACCCAGACTATGATGAACTTGGGAAGACAAGGTCCCTTTTGGCAAGGGATTTCTAGAGAAAATTGCCAATGTTTTCAGTATGAAAAAAATAGGACATCTGAGAGCCTAATGTAGATATATAGATACATAGATATATATAGAGAGAGTAAGAAGAAGTAAGAGGAGAGAATAAAACCCAAAACCCTATGTACAAAATGCCATAAGGGCTTCCACTGGGCCTCAGAATGTAGACTGACCCAGGAAAATGAGAGGTGGGGCCCAGCCCCAAGATATCAATCAAAAGACAGTTGGGGCATACTGGCAGCTGAGGTTATACTTTAGAAGCTCAATACTCTGATGTGATCAATCAGCAGAAAATCAATCATATGGCAGAAAGGGATTACAATTGGGGAGAATACAGGCTTTTTAACCCAGCAGAAAGGCAGTGTCCAGTGTGAGCAGCTCCAATATAATCACCAGATGAAGAGGAGAAATCCCAAAAGTGGTTAATAGAAGGGACTAGATAGATTAACTACCTGGGAGAGAGGGTTTATTTGTGTCTCTACAGAAGAAGAAGCAAACAGATGGGTGGCAATGAGTACCTGGAGAGAGATAGAAAAAGAGAAAAACCTTGAAACAAAGGAGAAGACCTAAGAACAAAATCTGTAGGAATCATTGGATTCCCTAACACAAGATGAGACTGTTGCAGGACTTGAAAATCATCCGGAATCATTGGATTCCTTAAGATGAGAAATTGTTGATGAGACTATTGCAAAATGATTCTACAAACATAATTTTTTATCAAATTGCATTCTGTCTTGGGAAAGGGGGGGTGTAAGGGAATGAGAGAGAAAAAATTGAAAATTAAAATTTTACTCCCAAAAAAGGATGTTGAAAATATCTTTACATGTATTTGGAAAAATAAAATACAATTGAATTTAAAAAATAGTCCATAGTATATCTAGTCCCAAAAATAGTAACCAACACTTTCACAACCAAATCTGTCATTATAAAGAGTAATATGATATTTGCCTATCACCTATTATTCTGGACTCCCTGTTTCTGTTTATTAAGTCAGAATTTTAGTAGCATATACTTAGACCTGAGAGGGACCTTAGAGACCATTTGATTCAATGTCCTTATTACATAGTTAAGAAAGATGAAATGCAGGTAAGTTTACTAGCTAGCTTAAAGTTACAAAAGTCACAAAGATATTGATGAATGAAGAGAACATTTGGCCATAGCCTCTAACTTCAGAGCCTTGACTTTCTCCACTACATCTGATCTTTATCTGATAACCCTATCATGAGATGCAAGTGGTTGAATGTTTAAACTACCAGGATCATATGACTTTATATCCTGATATCTATTGCCTGTGTGACTCAAAGAAATCACAACCTCACACATTCCTGGGAAGCTCTTTATAAAGCTTCACAAGAGCTGATGATGCCCATCTGTTGCTCACTAGGAGAGTAACGTTGACTTACGAAACCAAAAGTCCAATATCCTAAAAAAAAAGTTCTATTTGCTTCCTCAGTTTCCATATCACACAGATGACTCCTGTTGAGTTCTTAAACTTTGCGTTAATTAAAGCATCACATTTCTCACTTCTCAGTAAGATTGTTCTAACACTTTATTAATTCAGCTCATTGCCTGGAATTTTTCACTATTTCAGTATATCATATACACTTTTGCCAAAGTAATTTCCCCTAAACATAGATCTTAACAAGGACTCTCTTCAAACTAATAGATTCCTATTATGACCAATTTGAACTATAAACTTCTCTGTCTTTTAGAACTCTCTCCAAAGTAGCCCAAAATGTATTTCCATTCTCATTGGACAACTCTTCCCTTCCCATTCCCTGTGATCCACACAAAATGTATTTTTCCTGTTCCTCACATTGGACACTTTATTTCCCATCTCCATGCCTTTGTATTAGTGTTCCCTTATGTCTGAAATAACTAGTCTCAAAAATAGTACTCACCTGTACTCACCTTTTCTTCATGGGGATCTTCTTTTTAAGAAATAGTAGCTTAGGCACTATTTCATGAAGCCCTTCCTTATACTGTTATTTTCTATCTCTAAAATAATTTTATATATCACTACTTTGCTTATATTTGTATTTATTCATTTTATATTTAGATATATGCTTTCTGTCTCCCCACCTTAGAATGCAAATTCTTTGAGAACTGAGATTGTTTCATTCTTGTATTCCTATCATCTTTGTTTTCCCAGTATTTATTACACTGTTTTACACATAGTAGGTGCTTAATAAAATGACATTGTTTAATTGATTTATCAATTTATCTCTGTATTTCAGAGTTCATTATTTGTATTCATTTGGGCATTTAAAAAGATAGTTGGTATAGCCTAGATACAGTGCTTTCTGATTTGAAAGGCTTTTTTTTTTTTTTTTATCAGAAAGTCAAGTGTTACCATTGTGGTAATTCGTAAAAATTCACAGGTTTCACAGGGGTTCAGCAATAATAAGCTATTTGCTCGAAAAATGCTCCATCTGCTACATTAGATTCATGTCTAAAAGATGGGAGAGAGAAATATAACACTCTAAAGACCCACCAGGTACCAGAGAAGGAGAGATTAACACAAGAGGTGTTGCATGTCACTGTTTGCAAACTGCCATAGAGGGTTTAGGTGATGCAGAAAGATGATTCTAATGAGAGACCACATTATCATTAAAGAGGCCCTTTGCCATAGTACTGATAGAAGTCAGAGATCTTACCATGTCTTTCTTCTCTGCTCTTTTCTTTTCTTCTTTAAACCCAGACACTCAAACTGAGGGATATTTTTAGTTTCCTGACTGTGGGTGAGTGATAGAGTATATAAGTGGCTTGGTGAGTCTGGAGGTGAACAGTAGAACAAACTTAATTGAGAGACTTGATGGAATAGCCCTGTAAGGTTGCCTAAGAACAGGAGATTGGCAGCAATATTGCATGGAAAAACAAGATCAGACCAGAATCCTCAGGGGTTGTATTTTCACATGCTCTAGCTGTAAGACTATTAGAAAAAACACTGAATAACTAAAGCAAAAATGAAAAGACAGAGAGATGACACATTTCCAAGAATTGGGTCCTTTGTGACTCAGATCATATTTTTTTGGAAATATATAATTAATAAGATGATTTAACATTTAAGAAAATTACCTCTGATAACCCAATAGAAACGACTTACATCCTACAATAAATGCCAATAGGGCAATAGCTCCCATTAGGATGATAGAGAATAATAATTAATAACAACAATAAAATAATGATAACAGCACAGAGTATTAAGTGCCATGCTATTATTACATTAAATCATTCTGCCCTGATAACAACTCTAACACAGAGAATAATATTATCACTATCATTATGTTTATGAACCCATTTTCCAAATGAGTAAAGAGACTATCAAAGCAGTTAAGTGACTTTTTCAAAATATAGATTGTAGGCATATGGAACTCATATGAAACGACTCCGATTTCAATTTTCTATACACTTTTACTCTTAGCTAATCATTCTGAATTCTAGAAATGTAAATTAGAAGAATAGGTGGGTGATGATGTCCTATTTTTCTTATGTTTAAAACTCAGATAATTTCCTGGTGATCTTAGGCAAATGATTGAGTATTTCTAGTTTAGATGATCTCTACAAGTTCTTCAAGTTCTAATTGTTTATGATCTAAGACCCTCTCCACATCTAACATCCATTCATATATGTATTGTATACTTCAGTATCTCATCTCAACAATAATTTTTTTTACTGTATATATTATAGCCCATAAACAACTTTATATCCTGTGTCATGTTTTTACATGATTTCTCCTCAATATTCTTGCTTCTAGATCTCTTAGTATGACATGGGTATCAGTGGAACATATAGTAGCCCATCAATTATTCTCTATATCACTATATCATAAGCAGAATTCTTTATTGGTAATTGCTATTATCTACTCATACTCACCATGTAACTTTCAAATAATAAAATATTTATTGTGTAATGACTATGAAGCAAGTAACATGCTATATATTATACACGAAAGAAAAAAAATGGTCCCATTCTCAATGATTAAGGATGGATTTTTACCATCCATTAGCATACAAGGTAGTAAGAGAGCATTCTAGGAACAAGAAATAGTCTGAGCCAAAGCTTGGAAAGATTAGGGTATATTTGGAATGCATAATATGATTCAGAAGTTGTTGTAACAGTTATAAGAGACAAGTATAGAAAGACATGCTTGTTCCAATTAAGGCCAACCTTGAAAGTTAGGCAGAAGAGTATAAAATGTACTAAGGATTCAATGGGTAGATTTCTGGTGATTTTGAGCGGATGGCTCATATAGCCAAAATTTTCATTAAGAAAGACTGGTGTGGGGGTGCAGCTAGGTGAAGCAGTGGGTAGAGCACCAACCCTGAAGTCAGGAAGAGCTGAGTTCAAATCTGATCTCAGACACTTAACATTTTAGTCACTTAATCCCAATTACCTCAGTAAAAAAAAATAAAAAAAATAAAGAATGCTATTAATAATGATATGATAGTGATATTAGATAGGTTTGGGAGAGGAGGTTGTAGAATTTCAAGGATAATGTGTCAATAGCTCAGTTGAGTACTAATAAAAGTCTGTTTTCAAAGGGTAGTAGTAAATAGAATAAGGGAAACATTAAAGATGTTGCAGAGGTGGAATTCATTGAGAAATAATACCAGGAAAATTCTAAGTAGCCATACAGCTTTGAAAATGGGAAGAGGTATAATTGTTAAAAGAGACAAAGGTTTAAGGGGAAATAAAATAAACTTGATTTTGAACATGCTCCATTTGAATATCTAGGGAACTATTTAACAGGACATTTTTTTGTAAGCAATTACAGTAATCCTATAGATCTTAAGAGAGGTTGGGACTAGAGATCTCAATTTTCCTAAAAAAAAGTTTTGGAAATCCTGAAAGCAATGGTGTGGAGAAGGGAAAAATAAAGAACTGAGAGAAAAGATTCTATTGTGGCATGGTATCTTGGATGGGGGACATTAACTTTAAAGGATTGTGAAATGAAAAAGGGCCACAGAATGAGATACAAATGAAACAATTTATAAAGTTTTGAGAATTGGGAGAGCTTGGTTTCTGTAAATTCAAGGGAGAGAAGACACAGAAATGTGTAGCAAATGACAAAAATGTAAAGAGAACTAGCATAATTAGGACTGGAAAAAGGCAAGTTAATTTGAAAATTAAGATCTTATTGTTGACATTGGATAGACAGTTTCAACATCTGGCTAGAATGTAAGTCTAATAACAACCATCTCAAGAGAGAGTGGATATTAAGGAAGCAGAGATATCAGAGGATGATTTCTTTCCCCAGAAATTTAGTAGGGAAGAGTAGTGTGTAGTTTGTACTATTATTTCAAAGAATAGAAGAATCAGATTTTAATAACATGTTTTTATCATGGGGGACAAAAGGAATGGATATTAGGGAAAGGAATATTTGGAATGACTTCTATCAATTGAATAAAACAGTGTTTTCAGAGAAAATGAATGTCTTAACATTCACCGTGAATTAAGGAATGTCTCATTCCTATTTTCTCAACTAACTTTAGACATGAAAAAAAAAAATTCAACTTGGTTGTATCTCAGCTCTTATATCTCTAAAATGGGAAGCTGTCAGGGATGCTTTAAGCTCATCAACCTCATCATGATAATTATCACATGATTAAGGATGGATGGAAGCTCAAATTGTTTAATCCAGTCCCATCACTTTTCAAATGAGGAAAGTGAAGTTCCAAAATTTTAAGTGACTTCTAATTTCATATAGGAAGCAAAAGATAGTGGTGGCATTTAAACTCAGATCTCTGATTCCAGAGCCAGAAATTTAATTACAGCACATTCTAAATAGTTTTATGTATACTAACCCATGTTGCTCCAACAGCTTTTCTGACATCTTGGTATTGTGAATGAAAAGGAACAAGTGTACAATTGTGTCCCAAAAAGAGTTTTACTGAAATAAAGTTTTGGTATCAATCTTTAAAAGATATCTACATTTGTGATGGTGCATCTGATGGGGGTACAATGTGACAAAAAGGAGGCTTTGAATCTGTTTTTCTATTTCTCACTGCAAAAATCATTTATTTGATCTAATGGAATCTAAGACATTTTTAGACTGCATAGGAATTTTTGGCCCTTATAAAGCCCATCTGAGACTAATTCTTAATGCATTTATAAGCATTCTCTTCTTGCTGACATCATTTCTAGTGTTTTTAGCACCTTAAATGTTAGCAATGAAATGAATTCTAATTTTAGACTTAAATAGCCATTTTCAAAGCACTCTTTAAAAAATCTTGTAGTTAATATGGCAGAAATTTTTGAACAGATGTTTAAATTAAACTATCTCCCTGCAATGAAATACTTTTAACAAGGCCTGGGAAGTTGGACTACTGTCTTCATCTGTTGTATAGGCAAAGCATTAATTACTTAAAGCAAGATGTCATTAGGTTTCTCCTTTAAGAAAAGTCATATGATATATGGGAATTAGATCTGCTCTGGGGTACATAGACCATAATTTCATAATCAAATCTGCATTTAAGATCTTTGGGATCTGTACCAATCAGTGAAGTAGAAGCACATAGTTTGCTACATACAAGCTCAGGAAAATCTGAGTACAAACTGCCTTTCTGAACTTGCTTGTTAAATAGACATGGAACATGCACAACCTCTCTGAGCCTCCATTTTCTCATCTACAATGAAAATAATATATAAAAATAACTGTGGTGTTGACCTCATGGTGTTTATTGTGAAACCTAAATCAAATAACATATGTAAATTTCTTTGTAACATTTAAAGCAGTAAAAAGGGACAATTATTTTTAAGCCAGCCACTCCTCGATGAGGTTCTTTCTTTATTATGAAAATATAATTACTGATTGCAGCCCTCCTTGAATTGTTGGGTGACCTGATGAATGTATTTTATAAAACTTAAAAAAAAAAGGGGGGGAATTGTACCAACATTAGGTTCTTCTTATTTTAGTAAGCTCCAGCTTAGTATGTGTTTTCTGATGGTGATAACCTAACTTCACTGGAGACATTCATGGGAAAAAACAAATGAAAAGCAAGCAAACAAACAAAAACACAAAAGCACCTTTGGTTGATCAAAAACACTCACACACTTATATGGGTTGAGTCAGCAATTACATCCTTGGTTTATATGTTTATTTATAATAAGAAAAGGGGCCTGTAGAAGAACAAGAAAAAGGAAAAACCTAGATTCAGTTTCAAATTCATATCCAATGATGATTGTAATGAATCAGCATAGTTGAAACATACATGAATATTTATAGAAATTCACATAGACCTATTGAATCTTATCAAAAACAGTGTGGTATAGTGTAAAGAGAATGTTGAGGAAGACTAGAATTCAGACCTACACATTCTTATTTGTAGCTGTATGGCCAGAAAAAGGCTTTCATACCTTTTTTAAGTTTCTTTTTTGTTTTTTGTCACAACATATATTAATTTTTTTTTTATTAAAGAGTCATTGTGATATAAAAAATGAGATATTGTATATAAACTATGGTTTTATGTGAATGGGAATTATTCATATTCAAAGATAATTAAAGTTGACTAAAATTAGTAAAAAATAAAATCTTGATTTCAGAATTTTCATATTAGTATACCACATTCCTCCAGAGAACCATGATCTCATTCTGTGAGATTGTTGTCATTAATATATTTGTACTAATACTCCATATGGCAAATAATTGATGGAATGATATAACATATGGCAAAGAAACCCTATGTGAGAATGAAGAGTAGCAGATGGGCAATCTGAAGGAGATACTGATACCAATGAAAAAAAATTAAGAGCACTAGGGAAAAAAAAGATCTCTAGCAATTTGGGTGGATTCTATAGAAATAATTGATAGAAAAATGGATATGAAGACCACAAAGGACAAAGACATTCAGATGGGCAGCTATCTTTATCAGTGCATAGACCATTCTAATGATATCATAGATCTCTTGAAATGCTAAAATTCAGAAAGGGCATGAAATGGTTTGTGATTTTTATATTCTGAATTACTTTGATGGTCACAGCACAACCCTCTATCTGCTGCTTTCATCTTTGCCCAAGCTAAGTTCATAATCTCTGAAGTCATCACCTTATTGCTAACTCAAACCTGGACCAGGACTACCTCCCTCAGGTTTCTTTACTTCTGATTAGAGTACTAGAGGGTAGAGTACCAAACTCCACCCAATGCCTTTCTTTGTTAAGGACAGAACTGAATTTATATATTTATTTATTTTTCGTTATCATTTCACTTTGCATCTGATTGTTGTCTTTCTTCATCAGATTGTAAACTACTTTAGGGTAAGGACTGTCATCCTTTTATCAACTTTTTTTTTTTTTAACTCAACTCTATTTCTAATAGCTCAGTGCATGATTCATATCTAATGATGGTTTTAATGAATCAGCAGCCAATGGAAACTCACATGAGTATTCTGGATGATGATAACCCAATGTCATAGGAGGCATTCATGGGGAAAAACAAACAAATGTTTTCATTTCAAGCTTAATAAATGTTTATTGAATTGGAGAAGATAATCTATTTTCATACTAATCCCAAACCTATTCTAAAATCTTCAATATTTTATTCTAGAAAATTTTTATTTATTTCAAATTTCTCTGATTTTAGTCATGTGGGTTCTTGATCTCTGTCTCTCTGTATCTTTCTGTTTATCTTTCTCTGCCTTTCCCTCTCCTAAAACCTTTATATATTTCAGTGAATGTTATTCATGATTTATAACTAAAACAACTGGAGTATAAATTTACATTTAATGTTTTACAATTTTCAAAGATGTTTATATTTATGTTAATATATTTGAGAAGCTATGGAATATGTGTGCAAATAAAATATTTAAATGCTGTGAAGATCTTCATTTTTTATGATGATGATAACCTAACTTCACTGGAGGCATTTACGGGGAAAAACAAAATGAAAAGCAAGCAAACAAACAAAAACACAAAAACCCTTTGGCTGATCAAAGACACTCAGCCACTTACATGGGTTGAGACAGCAGCTACATATTTGGTTTGTATGTTTGTTTATAATAAGAAAAGGGGCCTGTAGAAGAACAGGAAAAAGGAAATATCTATATTCAATTTCAAATTCATATCCTGAATTTTACAATTCATTGAAACATTACAATAGTTTGTTAGTTAGTCTTCCTACCACAAGTTATTCACCACTCTAGTCTTTCTTCACTCAGCACTAAAAGTGATGCTCCTAAAGAGTAAGTCTAAAGAGTATTTGATCATGTCAGTCAAAAAATCCAATGTCTCCTTATTACAGGAAGAGTCAAATATAAAACTGTATATTTCTTGTTCAAAGGTATTTATAACTTGAATCCACTACCTTTTTAGTCTTCTTATGCCTTATACCTTCCCCCATTCCTTCATTACCCATGATGTTACTCAAATAAAACATTTCTCTGGTTTTCCCATTTCTGAAATTTTCTCTGCTCATTGTTCTCTTCTGGCTTCCCTGGATTTCTTTAAATAAGTCCAATGTGCAATTCTACCTTTTATAGGATCCCTTTGATGATGCCCCTTTTTTCTATTATTATTCTCTATTGTATTTCCAATGAAGTCTGTGGTTAAGTATCTTTGTCCAATAATGTCTGCATGATTTCTATCCTTTAATCTGTGAACTCCTTGAGAACAAGGGTTATACTTTTTTTGTATATCTACAGCACAAGGACTGTATTTTGTCTGTTTGTATATCAATGGCACTTAATAGCATAATTTATCATCAAATAGGCCAGATAATAAATATTTATGGATGGACATTTGCATGAATAAATACAAAATCCATTTATGTGTATAAACATACATATCATGGATATTCAAATGAGTTTACTTTTTTGCATATATGAGAATATTGGTATGGATGAATGAATCAATGCATGAATGCATTGAAATATGTGTGTATAAATATACAGTAGTTAAGCTAAGTTTGAAATCAAAACGAGCTGAGCTTAAATCTCATCTCAGACACTTATCAGTTATGTGATACTGAGCAAGTTAAGCAACCTTTTCACAGTTTCTTCATCTATAAAATGGGGACAATAGCATGTAGCCAGGGTTGTTATGAGGAAGGCTTAAGGTTAAAGCACCTATCATAATGTCTGTTACATAGTCAAAGTAATATAAATGTTAGATATCATTATGATGTCCACCATCATCATGGTTTACCATGGATTCTACTAAAGGTGAGATATGATAGATTTAGCCATTTTAATTTTTTAAAAATTTTTTTGCTGAGGATTTTCTTATATGCTTAAAGGAATTGAGGGTGTTCAGGCTCTTTGTAATCACTTGTTATTCATCCTTCCTTCTAGCAGAAGATCACTATCATCATGAGAGTAATGTCATCATTGTGTGAAGCCATTTTTAAAAAAATCCCATTTCTTACATGGCTTCAATTTCCATTGATGTTATTCTCTTACTTGTAATGGGTGATCTCTGATTCTCGAGTTGGAATTTATTAACAGTTGGATTATCTCTTGCAAAGTATAGTTTAAAAAAATGCAACCTTACTCCCGTAATATGGGGGAAGCATGATCTTCCTCCACTTACTACCATCACCACCTGAGTCCCTGCAAGGGGAGGAGAATTAGCTTCATAGTTTACGTTTACCTCTGTTCTTATAGATCACAGTTGCAGATGTAAATCCAAAACTCTTCTCAGCTTTGATTCCCAGTCATCCTGCAGGGTCTCATTGCTGAGAAGGCACCATTGTTTCTGTAATAATGACTCAAAAGTTTTTATTGCTCTAGAGATCACTTCTGACAACTGAAATTGAGGACAAACAAAACAGAAACAAACACCTCAGAATGGATTGCCTAGAGCTGGGGTAAAAGAGAGTGAGGGGTAGGGAGAGTCCTTCCCTTTTCTTAGGTTCATTTCATGAATCCATGCACAGAAAATAGGAGTCAGCAAAAAACAAGCCAAAAAAAAAGAAGGCAGCAGAAAAGGAAAGAACAGCTCCATCTTTCTAGTTTGAAAGATGCAGACAGCCAATCAAAGTGGACTACCCCTACCTACATGGTTGAGGGCACAGTGGGCTTAGTGTTAGGCAAAGCAGATGTGGTCAAAAGGCCCCTTGAGGGTTTTCCCATGTTAGAAATGAACACAATCATAAAAACTTATGTTATATATAATTGTATGTACATATGTGTATATATGTATAAGCACACATATGTCTATATGAAGGTATTCACGTGTATATATTGCATGAACATATATTTATATTTTCAAAAGTAAAGTGCTTTGCAACCATTAAAGTGTTAAATCTCACACATATGTATATATGTATAAAACAAATATGTGTGTATATATATATATATATATATATATACATATATATACTATGAAATAGTTCTAGACATAATACTACATATATATGCATGTAGGTATATATACATATTTGCATATTTAATGCAGACACGCATATATATGTGTGTGTATTATGCAAATATACATGTGTATTCACTTCCCCCTAGAAGCCAGCTTTATGTTGGTGAGCTTTTATTGAATTCAATGAGACAAGACTAAAACACATTCCATCATCAGACTTCTGTTGCTATTGCATCTTGGTATATCATAGCCTTTCAGATATGAGGCTATTCTTTGTGGATGAGTCATGAGAAAAAGTATGAAAAGAGTACTCTAAAAATGTGTATTTCAATCAATCAATCAATCCACATTTATAAAGGGTTGAATATGTCTCAAACATTGAGAATCCAAAGGTAGGTATCAAAAGCTCCTGCCCTCAAGTCACTCAATTTTTCTCTGAAGAAAGTACATTTATCCATGTAAGTAAATATAAAATGCATACAGAATAAATGCAAGTTCTCTTTGAGGTGGGGACCATGGAATGCATCAAAAGCTGGGGAGTTCAGGATAGGCTTCATAAATACTAAGAGGTATCAATGGAAATCTCTTGTGTTCAGGTTTACAAGATGCTAGAGATATAGGAAAGACAAATATTTATCTATCCATTGATCTATTTGTGTGCATCTATTTATCTATCTATATGTGTGCATATGTTTATGTGTATAGAAAGACCGACAAGAGGGCATGAGAGAGAGACAGAGAGACACATACAGAAAATGAGAGACAGAGATAGAAAGGAGAGAGAGAGAGAGACAGAGACCGAGAGAGAGGGGATGTAAGAAAAAGGTAGAGGAAGAGGGAGAGGAAGAAGCAGAAGGAGAGAGAGAGAGAGAGAGAGAGAGAGAGAGAGAGAGAGAGAGAGAGACAGAGAGACAGAGAGACAGAGAGACAGAGACAGAGACAGACAGACAGACATAGAAAGACAAACAGAAACAGAAACAGACAGGGAGAGATAGATTCATAAAGACAAAAACAGAGAGAAGTCTTTTTAATGAACAAGAAAACTTTTTTTTCCACATGTTTATTAATTTCTTCTTTCAATATTTTTATACTCTAAATCGATGCTGGTATACATGCCTTATGTCTATCATTGTTCCAGCAAATCAACATCAATCACATTGAACATTCATTTTATAGTTCCTCTTCTAAATATATATTTTCCCTTTGAAGCTGATTCTAGAGAAAGGAAATGCATGGAAGTGTGTGTGTGTGGGGTAATCAACATTAAAATGACCTAAATGTTAGTTAATGCTGTCACTGATCATTAGATTAATGTCTCCAGGAATCAACACTATGGGTTTGGTTGTAGTGTATATTAATGGTGTTAATTTGACATGCTTTTGAATGGAGAAATGATATACTATGTTTGCTTGTGCTAGAAATCCTTATTGGTTATACTGGTATGTATAAGTTACCTTCCACAAATGTTTATTATATTCTAGAGGGCTGCAAATGATCATAATTTATCTAGAGTACCCTTTGAAGAAGAACAAAATGATCTGCTATAGAAATATACAAATCAAATATGGGAATTTGCAGCTCAGTGTTAAATTAAGATTTGCAAATTTATTTTTCTCTGCTGTGGGATTAAAAACTCCCACACAAAGTGGTAGCTCTTCTGTTTTTTTTTTTTTTTTAATGGACTTTAAGACAGAAGCATTTTAAGCTTCAACATCTGTGAATCATAGTAATGCATGAAGAAAACATAATCTCATTGGAAAAAGGAGAAATTAAATTACTCATCATTTAATTAATATTTAATATCCAATTCTCCTATATGTATTTATCAAATCACATGTCAAAATTACTTAAGGCTTTTGAGTATATGACATTAAACCATAAGATATAGAATTGTGACTTTTATTGGACTTTAGGACATAGAATATTAGAACAAAGTGAGTAGAATAATAGAACTTATATGGATTTGAAGGATACAGTGCTAGAAACATAAATCACAGAATCATAGAACCAAATGGGAAAGAAAGCATCACTAGTCTTTTCCCCTTATTTAGTATTGATAAGATTACCAGAACACAGAGAGGAGAATGATTTGTCTAAGTCTAGGCAACTTATTAGTGACAGAATACTGACTGAAAAATATTTGTGAATTATATAGGGTTGGAAATACTTGGTAGAAAAATTCCAATTTGAGTTTAAATTCCCCTGACTTCAGTTTTATTATATGATTGCATTCCATTGGTTAAATGATATTCAATCTCATTACACACAAAAAATAGTTGACATGTATGGTTATAAATTTCAAAATATTATGTCAAAACATTAAGAAGAACAGAACTGTCTTATCATTCTCTACAGACTTTCACTCTCAGCATGGAAGGGAAAGAAAAGGACATTTCATATTATATGTTATAATTTCTTTCATTTTAATTTCAAAAGACCATGGATGCATACAACTATACCTTTCTGAAGGGGTCGGGGGAAGAGGAGAGAAAGGAGGAGAGGGAAGAGGGGGAGAATGAAATGAAGGAAGAGAAGGAAGAAAGATTGCCTTCAATTCACAGTTAATATATAGACTTAGTTCATATGACATGCATAACAGAGGACCAGGAGGGGCCAGGGCTATATCTGCCACTTATTATGTGTCTTTACTTTCCTCATCTCTGAAATTATAATAATGATGAATACATTATCTATATTATAGCGTTTTTATGAAGATCCTCAAAATACATGGCATCATATATATTTACATACATACATACACATATATGTGTGTGTGTGTGTATTTGTGAACTTAAGAGACCATTTAGTTCAACCTCTATATTTTACAGTTGAGGAAACTGACATTCAGAATGCTAATTTACTTTCCTGAATTCATAGAACTAATAGACAGCAGAAACATTTTTCAAAGCACTTTACTTATTGTTTATAGTTTTCTTATCTTCCATACTTTTTCTCCAAGGCCCTGTCTATTTGGATCATCAGGGACCTTGAAAATGGATCAGAACTGGGAGGACATATAATCACATTAGAGTTTTTGGATATTTTGTTATTACATTGCCTTGGTCAAAGTATTTAAAAATTTAAATCCTTTGGACCATATAATATCAAATTGGAAGGAGTCAAAGAGGTTGTCTCATGTCTATTCTCATTTTACTCATAGAGAAACTCATAGAGAAAGCTCAGATTTGTCATACATATTTTGGACCATAGTTGGGATATGAACCCATGCCCTCTCATTCCTCATTCTTTCTTAGTTTTATTTATTTTTGTATTCACCACTTACCAAAAAAAAAAATGCCACAACACACAACTTTATTTTTTATATTTTGGTTTATACATGTACATTTATTTATTTTTTTTTGCATTATTTCCTTATCAATCATTTCAGGAGAAAAAAAAAATTAGAACAAAAGAGGAAAACCATGGGAGGAAAAAAAAGAAGAAAAAGAAAAAAAAAAAATTCACCTAACATGTATTGATTTACATTTAGTCTGCATAGTTCTCTCTCTGGATGTGGATGGCATTTTCCATCCAAAATTTATTGAGATTGCCTTGAATCTGAACTTGAAGCCTGAAACTGAGTCTGTCTCAGTCTGTCATAGTTGATCATTGCACAAACTTACTGTTGCTGGGTATAATGTTTTCCTGGTTCTGCTTGTTTCACTCAGCATCAGTTCATGTAAATCTTTCTAGGCCTGTTTTAAAATCAGCCTGTTCACCACAATCTTTTTTCATGATTACCATTTAATGAAACCCCTTCATCTTAGAGATGAGGAACTAAAGACAGCAAAAGTAGAAATGACTTCCCTGAAATTAAACATTTCACAGAATCATTATTCGAATCACTATCTTCTCACTCCAAATTAAATAGTTGTTTGTATTTCCTCTCACTATATTACATTTTAAGAGTAGGCTTTGAATCCTATCCAACTTTATAATATCATAGCCTTTCATAGAGTTTTACTTATAGTAAGTGTCAATGACTGTTAAATAGAAATGTATTCAATAGTAGAGCATTTAACAGTGGAAAGAACATTAGATTAAGAGTCAGACGGCTGAATTCAAATCTCATGTCCATCCATGCAACCTTGGATATAAAACATAATATTTATTAGCTTGTTTCTTTATTTGTAAAATGAAAAATTTTATTTGATGAGCTATCAAGTACCAGTCAACTAGAAATCTGTAAGAGTTAAACTAAATTGGGATGAGTTTGATTTGACCTTTGGGTCACTTCAAAAAGGCTTTTGGAACATAGCATTTTGAAACAAATAGACTTAGAGGTTTTCAGCTAAAAAGGACCTTAGAGGTCACCTAGTCCAACCTTATGCTCTTTTTTTTTTCTTTTTCATTTTAGGCCTTTACTCTAAAGCACTTTGAGATATAAAGAAATGGTGCTTTTTAAAAAAAGACTTTTCCTGTTCTTTGTTGTACATGGGTGAATAGCTGCTTTATTTATTACACAGGTGGCAGTGGCCATGGAGGATTTTGTTAGGAATTTATAGAGCTGGGCTGCTCTTTTATTATGCAATATTTTTAGTCTGGCTTTCGTAAGTGCCGGGGGACTTTGGCACAGATGAACTTTTATCATAAAAACCCTCATAGTGATTATTATTATCATACATTGTTGTTTATCAAGGTCTTATGTCAAAAAATATTTATCAATTTCCCAAAGCTGTTTTCTTGACTTAAGAATTAGGGGGAAAACACAAATACATTAGACTCTCTGGACTTCAAGCTCCTTGAGGCCAGAAAAAAAATTTTCTTTTCAATTTTCAATATAAGACCTGGCACACATTATAAAATTAATATTTGTTAAAACAACAAATACACAAACCAATTCTAAATGGTTCTATCAGCAGTTGCTATGGAGATAATGAAATATTTATTTGAGTGACTGAATAAACAAATGTTATATTCATCAAAAGCAAATATTTATTCAATTAAGATGTGTTTGATATATATTTTGAAAATGGATATTGTTGTTTTTCTTACTAATTTTATTTGTTCAATAGAGTTTCACTTTTTTCATTTATAAAATTGTCATCATCCATTTTTGGAAGAAGGGTGATGGGATAATTTTTTCACTCTGAAATAAACTTTTAATCCAACTTCCTAAGATCATAGAATACTAGTCTCAAAGAAAAACTTATTGACAAGCTTGTCCAAATTCCATATTTTAGAATGAAAAAAAAAAAAGGAAGTTCAAATTTCAATTCATTGACCTGATGTCATAAAGATATCTCTGCCACCTCTGCCAGGATCCAGAGTGTTTGGATCCTTGGGGAGCTCAAAAAAAAAGCAGAACTTGGAAGATATTTAATTATACACAAATTATTTTGTATATGTAATTATTACATTGCATTTATCATATTCTTTACTAATTTTTTATGATGGAAAATTTCTTCTCTAACATAACTGCTAGTATAGTTTATAAAAGGAGTTGAAATATCTCTGGTTTAATACAAGTTCTGCTCCTCTCTAAGTCATGTGACTAAGCAAGTGTTTTTTAAATCTCTGGAACTCAAATATTTCAGGAATGTCTGAAACACAGTTAACATCTTTTAATTGCATGTATCATACAGCGATCTTTTTGCATTTGTTTACATTTATTCACATGCATTCGTTGCCTTTATATTCCATTTAACCCACTAACTTGAAATAGAAGAAATGAAATGATGCTTCTTTCACTATTCTACATACATTGCTTCAAAACTTGATATTCTTTTTCCAGTGAAAGCTCATTGTCAAGTGAAAAAATTATTTTATGACCTCTCCACAAAGATGGATGGTGCTGTTCATTTTATAGAGAAAGAAGACCATAACATTAATGGCTCACCTGGGAAAAGAACTTGATATTTCTTACTCTCAAATATGGCATATTTCAATAATATTTTAATCTTAACTATAGATATTCCCACTATAATCTTTTTATAGACTCCTAAGTGGCACATTGAATAGAATGTTGAACCTGGATGCAAGAAGATGAGTTCAAAACCAGTATCTGAGACTCTCAGATACCTACTCCGATATCTACAAATCTCAGTTACCTACTATTTCACTCTGGATAAGTTTTGTCTCATTTTCTCCACCCATCCAATTGAAGTCAAAATAGCAACTACAGGGTACTGATGAGTATAAAATCAAATAATATTTGTAAATATTATTTAATGTAATTTATTGTAAATATTAGCACAGTGCTAGGCACAGGGTAAGTGCTTAATAAATTATAATTCCCTTTCCTCCCTCCTCTTCTGATAACTCATTGTAGCATAGAGGTGACCTTAGTTTTACAAAGACTATGCTACCAAGAAGCTCTGGCAATTTCCCTTAAGAGGGTGAAGGTGATGCAAAACATGGAGCCAGTGAGGTGTATATCTATCATAGGACTAGTCTCATCAAGTGAGGAAAGGCTCTTCAGTAGAAAAGTATTCACCTGGAGGATTTAGTTTTCGACACAAATTTATGAAGCTGTATAGGAAGAAGGATACTAAAGGGGTTGCATCTGCATCCACAGGAGAATCATAACAATGGAGTTATAAATCCTCAAAATATTTGAGAAAAGAGAGACAGACAGACAGACATAGTGACAGAAAAACAGAGAGATTAAAAAAAAAAAAAAACAGACAGAGACAGAAAGACTTAGGCACTAAGAATACAACACTGGAGAGCTTCATTTGAGTTTAGGTCTTCCAAACATTCATAGTAACTAGATGTATAGTATAGTAACTAGATGTAGTCATTGCCCTACTCTTCCTCTGTTTGAATGTGTGTCAAAAAGAAAGTATGGGGTTGAATTAGATGAATTCTAAAATATCTCTAAATTATATAAGTTAACTTATAGTTGGATAAAGAATTTATAGCTATCCTCATTAAAATAATAAAAGGCATTAATATTCTAAATTTAATAGTTCATGAAACTTCTGAAGTTGTTTGCATGATCACCCACAAACTAATTATTACCTATCACTGTGGTGATCTTTTTCTTTTCAAAACGCAGCCAGGTGATAAAAGTTCAGATCTTTTATTATTTCCAATATAGCCCGGTTAGCTTAGAGGCCTATCTCTGCTTGGTTCCAAGAGCTCTCTCCGAATGTCGCCAAATCCAAAGGTCTGGTCCTTCAGCCTCTGCCTCTGCTTTCTTCAGCCTCAAGCCAGCTCCAGTCTTCATGTCATTCCGGTGAAATCTCGACTTGTAGCGTCTTCCTCTGAAGAACTTCTTCGACTGGCCCATTGGCCTATTTATGCTCCTTCCAGAGAGAGGGATTATGGGTTTTCTCCCATAGTGCTCTCTGGCCCAAAGAGCTTCAAGGAAGGTGTGAACTCATTGAACTCCAATGAGTAAAGGTGTGAACACAAGCCTTGTATTAAGTAGTTCTACTTAGTACCTTGTTTCAGGTTCTGCCCAAAACATCTTCTTGTAAGATTAGATCAACTCTAATTAGTTAACAGTTAGTAAGGATTCCAACATATCTCCATTTCAGATACACACCAAATTTAAGGGCTGTATTCTTTCAATGAATGCATGCAAATTGAGGGAAGAAAAATAGTGAAGAAGATACATTTTAAGCATGAAACATTAAATCCATAGGCTATAAAACCTATTCTATTTATTGAATTTAATTTAGACTTTAGGAATCCTTTTACATACTACTTTAAATAATATATTTTATTTTAAAATTATAAAAATATATATTCTGTAAAAATATTTTCCAAAGACATGTAAAATGCTTAGCACTTTTTGGTAAAAAAAATAATAATAATAATAATAATTGAGCTCCAAATTCTCTTTCTCCTCATTTTCTCTCCCCATACTGAAAAGCAAATTATTTGATATAGATTATGTATGTATTATATACTATACAAAACATATTTTCTTATTCATGTTATAACACAAAATAAATAAGAAAAAATCAAAAGAAAAATAATCTTTTCTTAAAGTGAACTTTGATCTGCCTTCAGACTCTATCAGTTCTTCATTTGAACTTCAGAATTTTTTTGGATCACTCTATTGCTAAGAAAAGCTAAACCATTCACAGTTGATATATGAAAAATATGGCTGTTACTGTGTAATTTTCTTGGATACACTAAATTCACTTTTTATTGGTTCATGTAATCTTTCTGGGTTTTTCCAAAGGAGTTTGTTCATCATTTCTTAAAGCACAATAATATTCAACCATTAATCATATGCTACAACTTGCTCAACTACTAACCAATTGATGTGTATCTCTCAGTTTCTAATTTTTGCAGTCAGGCAGTTTTTATTTTATTTGTTTGTTTGTTTTTAGAAACTGTATTTAACATATATTTTGATTGCAAAATTAATGTCCACTTCCATATATTTTCAACTTCATATTCTGTGGAAAGGTGGACATTTTCATATAGTTGATTTTCCCAAAATATTGGCAAGTATTTTTTAATATGATGACTTCATAATTGGGCTCATTTAAATAAATGTATAGGCCTTAGGTAAAAATATTTTTAAGCAACCAGGATAATAGGTTTACTGAGGAGATGACCTTGGAGCAATTTAAAGCATTCCTGAATTTTGAAGAAATCATCCCTAAAACAGAACAGAATGCACTGATATCAAACCATATTCATGAATTGGTGTCTCAGAAAACATTTGTACTTTCTATATCTGATGAAAGATTGAACCAGAGGATCAAATGATTGATTATATATATTTTTTCTTTTGGAAAGGTTTCATGATCACTCAAGTTATTCTAGTAGAGTTTTAATATTTCTTAGTGTAGTTGTACTTCAGGAGAGATTAGTGATTTGAAAAAAGCGTTTGGTTTAGATGATCTCTGAGATTCTTCTCAATAAAATGATTCTATTATTTGATGATTTCTTAAAAAAAATTTCTGAAGTTTCTTCCAAATATATATTTAATAAAATTATAGTTATAGAATTTTATTGATTTCTGTCTGGCTAACACTTTTCTCTTTTTTGTGAAAATTAAAATTTCATATGGCCAAGAAAAAAAAGGCATCAAGAAACCATAAGCCTTGAAATGCGGAAGATTTCATGTCAAAGAAAATCAGTATTTTATATATATATAAAATGCCTCCCATGTAGATATATGCATGTTATGAATTTAGAACACTCAGTAACAAAAATATTTTCCATATCTTCCTCTTTCTTTGTAGCTTTTCTATTTTTTCTAATCCTTTTGGTTCTTAAAGCTTTATACTATAATCTTGAATATTGATTGATTACTTACTTTTTTAAACAATTTTGACTACTTCTAACACTTATGTCTTTTTTGTTTTTAATTGTTGATTAATGACATTAAGATATTTTGCTATGCTTTTATTTTCTGCATTTTATTCCACACAGTTCATTTTTATTGGCTTTAATCAGGCAGTTGGTGCTAAAATTTTCTATTGTGATCTCTAGCTGAATATTCATGTAATTTGCTAATGTCTTTCATCAGATTTTCTCACAGCATCTGCTGGCTGCCAATTAATCACTTAATGGACAAGCATTTAGAAAGCACCTACCATGTAGCAGATTCTCTTAGCAAGAGTATATTTAGAGAGGTTCATTTTTCTTCCTATAGTACTAAATATGGCAATAGTCACGAATATAGATAGTGTGTGAGTCCAACAATTCTTTTAAACTCTGTCAAATACTTTTGGGGAATATATTCCTTTATCATAGTTATAACAATAGTCTTTTAATTTTTATAAATTACTCTGTGCTGTTATAACGTTTACTATTTGGATTCATGCCAACTAACTAAAATGTTTTTAAAAATCATATCCTAAGGATGTCCATCTCCATATTTAAATCATTTGAGAAATCAATCCTATTAGTTTTCCCAGAAATTTTATTATTAACAGCATTCCTGCTATTTATGGGAACAGTATTTTCAAAGCCTTCAGGTGCTTTCTTTCCCTTCTTCAGATTTAAAGAACCTCCCAAATTATACTTCCATGTTCTCTCTTTTGATTTAAGAAGAGTTGTTTTTAAGCATATTAATACTGTATCAAGAATATTTTGTTGTGCAACATGAAGCTGACAAATAAAACCAAGAAGCACTCATTAAGTGATTACTATGTTCTAGGAACTATACTAAGTATTGGGAATATATATACAAGCAGAAATAATGCTATTTCTATCCCTAGAGTCATGTACCTTGTAATGGGTACACATAACACATAAAAGTGATGTGAATGGAGAGGGGAGTTAAAAGAAATGAATGTATCTGATGTAAATCAGGAGGGAAAGATAAGAGAAAATCTATAGAATGTTGGTAAAACTTCCTGAAAAGAAATTGAGAAATAGTTTGTTTGGACATCTTTCTTAAAATGGAAGTTCTGGGAAAAAACAACCAATTGAATAGAGAGGATGGAGAGATAGCGAATACTAACAATGTGAAAAGTAGTCAGAATTTGTAATAAACCTTCAAGATAAATAGGTTACAATGATATAATAAAGAAAATTTTGTGGAACTGACTCAGGAGTGTATAGCATGATTAGCATGGAATTCTTCTTTTGAAGAAAGATATTGTTGACAAATATATTATGAAATTTTTGCCCATACCTGATAAATTCAATTTATATTTTAGATGCATTACTATTATATAAGAAAGCTATAAAGAAACACATGATATACCTTCCTGATGATGACAAGGAATTGAATTAGATTAAAATGGCTCACTTCTACATTGGAATTAGTTTCCAATGGAAATCTAATTGAACAACAATGAATATAAACCATTTTTGTTAAAATTTTGAAAAAAAAAACATATTTCAGCAAACATTAATAATGATGAGGAAATGATAGAACAAGTCCATTGTTACATCAAAAGAAGAAAGATTGTAAATAATTGATAGAGGAGTGATATAGAAATGTTGGAGTGCCTTCTTTGTGTTTTTTGCTGTGGAAAGTGGGAGATAAACTAAACTCTAATGGAGCAGGCTATGAGGAAGTTCACTCTTCTCTCCCTCCCTCAACAAATATTTATAGATTACTGTAAATACAGGACTTTGCGGTGGACAGTAAGAGATATGATAGAGAAGGTGAAAGCATTCAACTTAGTAAAAGTGATTATTTGCAGATTGAAACAGGAAGCATGGTACATAGTGTTTCTGAGGAGTAAAAGATAATTTATGATAAATAACATGATAGGTTTCCTAGAGGAGTGATGTCATGGCATTTCCATTTAGTCTTGAAGAATGGATAAGATTTGAGTGACTATAGCAGGATATGAAAGAGAGGGGAGGTAGAAGTAGCACTATATTTATAAGAGGAAATGTGAAATAGAACAAAACTGAGGCCAATAAAAAGACAAAGTCAGAACCATAGAATCTTAGTATAGCATGATATAGCATCTCAAGAGGAATCTCTGTGAATATGGAACTAAACAGAAATTTCCTCTAAAGAAAGTAATAATTTGACCTCTCTTTGAAGATATGTATAAAAGAAAATATTTATCTCATAAGAAAGTCTACAGCATTTCAAGACATTTATAATTAGGAAGTTTGGTTGGTTTTTATGTTGAATTCAACTGTTTCTGACTAATTCTTAACCCATTCCCCACCCACATGTGCTATGGTATTCTTCCCTATGAGACCAAGTATAAAAATCAATCCCCCTTCCACATGACAGTTTTTACAATACTGGAAGACAACTACTATTCCCTTATCCTATTCCATTATTTTTCTTTCCTTTACTATGAAATTTCTCTTCAACCCATTCCTAAATATAATGGTAACCACTTTTCTCAGCTTCCGAATTTCTTTGATTTTGAGAGTTTAAAAGAGTTAATTTGTTTGAAGCACAAGGAAAGGAGTAAAGTGATACATAAATTTTGAAAAAGAAGAGCTTTGATTTTATTCATTATAGAGTTAATGAAATTTTTTTGAGAAAGGGAATATCTCAAATTTTTACATTAGGAAAATTGTTTATAGCGCATAAAAGATATGTAGGCAGGACAGAGGTAGGTAAGTGGAAACATAAAGAATTACATAGAATTTCTATCAGTCATATAAATTTCAAATTATACAAGAATATATATATATATGTGTGTGTGTATAATATGCACATGTATGTATGTATCTTTCTGTATATTATTTTATTGATTTGGTTATTTGGTGAGCATTCTAAAATTGTAACTTCATTTTGACACAGGATTAATGATTGAGAAGTATTCTGTCTCTAACCTGTGGGACTTTCTAACATTGCTATGTAAACTACTATTCAAAACAAGAGCTTACACACAGTGAATATTATATACACATACCAAAGATAAGTTGCTTAATTTGCAAATATATAAAATTTTTTCCGATGATTAAATATTAGCATATACAATTTTAAAGGCCTCTAAGGGATCTTAGAACTCTTCAACCTCCTTTCTGTTTCATCAAAAGTAGATTTAAAGATTTTTAAAAGAATTTATGAGGATTTTAAAATTCTCATATATATGGCCTAAGTATACCTGATTTATAAAGTGAATTTCCTGTTGAATTTTTATGAGATGTTTGATTTTCCCTTTGGGACCAATGAACTTCTTATTGGATAATATAAAAGTCCAATGGGGACTAGACAACAATTGACTACTGTTTATTTATTTTAATAAGGGAAATTGAGGTTTCCAATATGGGGAAATCTCTTTCCAAATAAACTGGTCTGTAAGATGAAGCTTCCTGAAATATTTGAAGTAAAAGAGGAAAGCATTTTAAAAAGCTTTTTTCTTGAATCTGAATTGAACCTGGGGAGAGCAGTGTATCAATGAAAGGGACCCATTATTACAATCAGAGGATAATATTCAAGTTTTAGCTTTAACATTACCTAGCTACATGACTATAGACAAGTCACTTCCTCTCTGTAATTTGATTTCTTCATCTGAAAAAAAAAACATTATTATAATAACTTTGGTCAGTTTATTTTCACAAGATTAGTCTGAGGAAAATACTTTGTTTACCATAAATTCCAAGAGAAAGGCAATGTCATTATTATTATTTCCATTTTTCCCCAACTCTTTTCTCTTTCAAACATGGAGGGTTCCATTTACCCCATTGCCACTTTGCATCCAAGGGAGGATAGGAAACTAGGGTCATAGGAAGATTCCTGGGAGGATAAACCAAGAATGTTCCTTCCTATTTTTTTTTAAAGCTTCTCCAATTCTATTTTTCTTCCTATGTGAAACCAAGTTAGAAGTGGTAATTCCAAGTTCAAAAAGTCAATTAGTTCCATAATATCATTGTTTACATGTATCATTATCATATTTTATGGATCACAGTCAATTTTGTATGGGCAGAGACCATATCTTACTGATCTTTATGTGATCAAAATGATTGTCCACTGGGGTTCTACTTCTAGGACTATCTTCTAGGAGTCCATCACCAGATAATTGGCCAATATTTAAGGCATTTTTCACTTATTAAAATCATAAAAGTGGGGGCCTAGATGGCACAGTGGGTAGAGCACCAACCCTGAAGTCAGGAGGAACTGAGTTCAAATCTCGACTCAGACACTTAACACTTCCTAGTTGTGTGTCCTTGGGCAAGTCACTTAACCCCAATTGCCTCAGCCAAAAAAAAAATAAAATAAAAAATAAAAGCTCTCTGCTGAAGTACTAGTGAGGATGCTGTTCATACTAACAAAATAATGGATCTTTTGAAGAACTGAAAAAATTGATGATAATTTTTTAAAAAGAAACTGAAAATGACAAACATTAATAAAGATACCTAACATTTAAATAGCTCCATGCTTACTGCAGTCCTGGGTTGGTTGGTATTTTACACATATATGAACACACACAAACATACACATATGTGCATGTATGAGTGCATGAAAGAGAGATTGAGAGATGTCACAAATCTAGGTTTTCTGACTCAAAATTCTCTGTCTGCCTTTTCATAATACTTCATACCTATAACAGCAGTAGTTGTCAAATCTGTGGTTAGAAATATAGTTGTATAATTAATAAAAGTTGGCTGACTAATTGAAAATAGATTATTCTTTATATATCAAAGTAGCTTTTTTGCTTTGTATTTAACTGGCATTTAATAGATTTTTTTTTATTTAACTGAATGATGTATTAGTGCTAGGATAGAGACAGGAAATTTCTGTGATTATCACAATTCCACACAGTGTCAAAAAACCCTGAGCCCATTTTTATTGTTATCATTGACTATCATTATTGAGCAACTGAGCAATGAAAAGACACATTTGCTTACACTCTGTACCTGCTGAACCATAAGCTTCATGATAGGAAGGACTAGATCTTATCTAAGATTTTCTAACTCCAAAGATAAAATTCTTTATATTCTGGGTCCTTAATAATTGTTAGTTAGGAAGGAAGGAAGGAAAGAAGGAAGAAAGATGGAAGGAAGGAAGGAAGGATGGAAAAAGGAAGGAAGGAAGGAAGAAGTTAGGGAGGGCAGTGGGAAGAAGTGAGGGAGGAAGGAACAATGAAAAGAATAAAGGAAGGAGGAAAAGAGAAAGAGAGGAAGGGAGGGATGTTGGGAGGAAGGAAGAAAGAAGAGGTAGGAAGGAAGGAGGAAAGAAAATTGAACATGGTTCTTAATAGGACTGGAAATATGGTTGGATCATTTCATGGTTCGTTTGTTTTAAATGTGGATGATATGAATGGGTATTAAGATTAGATTAATCCATTACATTGTGAATTAGAGAGTGGTAGTTATTGTACAGAAGTATGTGAATAGCCTTGGACAATTGGAGATGTGCTTAGAGTATGTATTTCTGGAGCTTATTTCATATCCAGAGTGAGTGAGGTGGAGGGTGTTTGCTGTGATAAGGCCAAAGCCAACAACTCCCTGCCTGTGTAGCTTGCTGGAGAAATTATGCAATAGTAAGAAAGACCTGCGTTTGAATCTGTCCTTTTATTCTTATTGACTTATTTAAGTAATAGCTCCCTGTGTCCTAGTTTTAATATTTGCAAAAGGAAGGGATTGAACTTAGTCTCTTAATTTCCCTTCCTGTCCTAAATCATCACAATCTATCAGACTTTTACAACAGACTTTTTATAGGAATTTTGTTTGAAACTGAGATATATTGATTCTAAACTTCCAACATGGCCCAAACAGAAAAATAAAGGATCCCAAGGGAGATGCTTCATAAATTCATTCTCTGTGTATGGTTTATATCACCTTGTATAATTTCATGGCTGTGAGTTTTGAGAAGATTTAATCTTTAAAGATTAAATCTCCATCTTTAAGAGGGAGACTTTGGACCGATAGTAAAATGGCCATAATATGCCAACAATAGGTATTAGCCAAGTAAAAGTTCTTCTTTAATTCTTTGAACTGTTAAGATAGGAGGTCACTCATCCAATATATTCTGCTCATTAGCAAGTCAACTGTGCATGAAATACTATGCCAGAGGGCTGCCAACTCTAGGGAATCTCATTAGCAAGTCCTAGAACATTTTTTTTCCCTTTTCATGTGGCCAGATAGCCCCACAAAGAAAGCATGACCATCTAGGGCATTGATCCTTTTGGTCATTGGCCTATTATGCACAGAAGTCAGTAAGCCTATGTATGAAAACAGGGAACTGTGGCTTCAGGAAAAAATCAACCTACAGACAGGTCTACCTGGGTCTTCTTTCATGGGCAATTAAAGAAAAGGTCACCAGGAAGTCCAAACAGTCTTTCAGTACTGCATATTTAATTACTGATCATGAATTTCACTAATGTATAACATATAGCAAGCTGTACACACATGAGTGGTTCTTCTTTGAATGGATTTGATAAAGTCACTGAACTTGTCTAAGGACAAGTTCCTTTCTGAAATGATGCTGCCATCAAAGAAAAACCTCTTCACCCCAGGAAGTTATTCAGAATAATAATGAAACCTGATATTTCTATAGTGTATTAACATTTACTAAAGAGCTGTGGGAAGTAAATAGTTTACGTCTTTTTATCCCTGTTTTAGAGAGGAGGGAAAGGGAATGAATTCATTAGAGAAGACTTGGATCTATCTAGTCTAGCTTTGAGAAAAACAAAACAAAAACAAAAACAAAAACAAAAACTTGTTCTACTATATCCTGTTCTCTCTATATGACATAGTGAAGTAATGAAATGCTGAATAAACAAATCTGAAGACCAAATGTCAATACTGGTTTCTATATTTAGTATTTGTTCCTGTTTAGGTAATTCATCCACTTTCATAGATCCTACATTTTCTGATCCATAAAAAGGTGAGAGTACTAATTTTCACTGTCTACCTTGGAGAAGTATTGTGAAGTAAGTCTTCTGTACACCTTAAAATATTATATAAATTTGAACTATAATTGCTGTTACTACTACTACTTCTGCACCTGCTGCTGCTACTACTACTATTATTACTAGTACTATTACAATTATTACTTGATCCAAGCTAAGGACTGAAAACCCCTAATACATATAATTATATTGTCAAGGTATGTAATATTCTTCTCTAAAATATAATGTTCTCTAGGAGCAGGTTTCTTGGGGGGCTTCTGGAAGCAGCTTTAGTTTCAGTTCAGTGTAATAATCACCTCAAATGCAGCCAGGAGTTAAAGCCCAAATCCTTTATTGTCTCCTTTTAAGTCTTGTTTCTTTTCCTGGGGCCCAGTTAGCTTTCTTAGAGGCCCGTTTCTCTCCTTGGTTCCGAGAACTTCTGCCACTGGTCCTTTGCCTCTGCCAGCTTCTGCCTCTAGCTCCCTCCAGATGCCTCCAAATCCAAAGCTTCAGCCTCCAGCCCCAACAAAGATGGAAGATGGAATGAATCTGTCTCAGCCTCAGAAAGCTTCTAGTGCATTTGTCCTTTCTGGCCCTGACAGCTCCTCTTTATATACTTCATACTGAGTATACATCAATCATTATATCACTAGGAAACCATTATTTGTTGTAGGATTAAATCAATGCTAAACTAGATTTAACCACTGTCTCCTCAGTTCCACTTACTTAGCTCCTTGAAAGAATCCTAACAAAGATATAACCTAAAGATGGCACTAAAATGTCACTCTACTGAAGTTCATTTTCCATCAATAAGCATTTATTAAGAGCCTACTATATGTCTGGCTTTCATCGAGGTTTCATGTGAGCAAAAGAATATCTAGCTCCTATTCAAACATTCAGAGTAACAAATGAATTTATTTGATGTACAAAAATCTTTATTTCTTTGGACAAAACCAAAATGAAACAAATAACAAAAAGATTCATAGGGACTCATAAGTTGACACATAAAGACTTAAATCTTCAATGCTACCATGTAGTTTGAATTTCTTGACAACTTTAGAGAAACAACTCTTTCCCACAGAGATAAATTAATGTTTAATAGATATGTATTGTTTGTACTACAACATTATAAATGTATGAATCAAAGGTCTCAGACATTGGCTAAGAGATAGTAGTGGTAGTAAAAGCAGTAGTAGTAGCAGAAATAGAAGTAGTAGTAGTAGCATCAACAGCAACAGCAACAATAGTAGGAACAGCCGAAGCACCAGCAGCAACAGCAATAGCAGGAATAATAGTAACAGTAGCAGCAACAACAGTAGGAATAATAGTAGTAATTGTAGCAGCAATTGCAGCCTCATCAACAGCAAGAGTAAAAGTATGAGAGGAGTAGCATCAATAGTAATAGCAGTAGCAATTTTACAAAGCACACAGAGACATTTTACAGTTTAGACCTGCTGCAGAAGAAGTATATACATTGGTGCTGCTAGACAAGCAAAACGATGCCATTATGGTGGCTCTATTTTTTATCCCACAAAGAAACTTACAGAAAACTAGCCTTATTGTATTACTCTGAGTATTTGAATTCTTCAGGAATGGAAATAAATTTGGGGTACGAATGCAGGTAATACATTTCTCACTAAATCCTTATCATCTGAATAACATTATAATATTAGAAAGAAAAATCCAGGTCACTCAATATTAAGTGAAGGTAATATTGTGATCTTCTTTCAACTCCAAGAGGTACATTGTTTGGCAATCTTTGTGTTATCCACAGAAAATAAGATTTTGAATTTTAAAACTTAAGAAAAAAGAGGCAAGCTCCAGAACTTTTGAAATCCAGGATATTCATTCCCCTCCAAATAGAAAGCTGGGGCTCCTCCAGGAATAACATCATTTAGGAACTCTCTCCTCAAGCCAAATGTGTGAGTACATGTCTTCTTCTACCATGTGTCTCTTTGGTAAGTATTGATTTTCTAACACTGCACTGGTTGATACCTTGTGATGGGAAAATCTACTATCTAGTATGCATGCATTTATCTTCTTAGAAAAAGAGAAAAAAAATTAAAAAGCAGCTAGGGATTTGTGGTTCAGGAATGTCTCAAATCACAAGGGAATTTTATATATCTTTAGGTTGAGCTTCTATATGGCTTCCATAACTAGTTATTGGTATGTGTTAAAGGATACATGTGGATATTATTGGAGTAGGTACATGTAATGTTTTGGTTAGCTTTCTGGAGTTCTTGGGACAAGCTTTTGTTTCAGCAGAGTAATCACCATGAGAATAGTCAGAGATAAAGTCCAAATTCTTTATTATTTCCTTCATAGTCTGTCTCCTTCACTTGGGGTCTAGTTAACTTTCTGGAAGGCCTTCAGACAAGACTTGGTTTCAGTGGAGAAATGAAGGAGAGCCACCAGGAGCCTGATCAAAAATGGAATGTCTCTGGTCCAGTCCTTGTTGGCTCTTACATACTCTATTATAATTCCATCATTGTAGGTGTCAATCTTGTAGAATAGGTATCAATTTTGTAGAACTATATTAAGTACTAAGTACATATACTGAATTAGAGAATTATTAATCACCATACTAAACTAGACAACCATTGTATTATCAGTTCCTCTGAGTTAATACCTTGTTTCAAGTATGCTTCTCCAGAGTTCTGGCTCTCTACAGGTACAGGTGTAGGTATATGTGCAAGGTTATATATAACTTCTCCCACTGACTTTTTACATTTTCAGAACCTTTTTTTAAGAAGGGATAAATGGAAGAAGCAAATTGGATAAAAAGTCAATGAATACATATAAATATGTATTCAAATATGTATAAATACATATTGAAGTTACTATGAAGACAATTTGAAGACAAATATGTATTTAATTAAATTTATACAAATACATATAAATACAAATAAATATAATAAATATTCTTATACAGCATATCATGAAGTGATGGTTCCAGTAAAAAAAAAAAATCTGTCCTTCCAATAAGTTTATTGGTAAGAAATTACTAAATGAATTATATAAATGGTAGTCATTTAATAATTATTATGTGGCAACAATAGTGCTCCAATTGTGCTTAGATTGGAAAAATATGAAATGGTATTTACTATTAAAGAACTTATATCTTATTTTGAGATTCAAGCTATACATTGTATGTATGAGTACAGAAACTAAATGATACTATAGGTCCCATCCCAGAGATCATGCAACTCAGAGATTCCCTGCAAAATCCCAGTGACATGATGACTCATTGATTTTTGTGGACATTGTACTTCTTGGCTTCTTCTAGCTATTTTATAGCCCAAAGTTAGAAGAATCTGAGATTTTTGAAAGCTATGAAAATCCATGTGTGGTTCTTAGGTCATTTTCCATATGGTGACAACAAAATATTATTTCTGTTAAAAACGAAAGCAAAGTGTGACAGAGGCCCTTTGGGTTGTTATTCCTTGTGTTGAGTAATATGATTCTAATGAGAAGTAAGGAAAAAAAGGATTCTTTTTTGTGGTGATGCTGTCCACATGGAAGCTATTATTTAATTAAGTAACATGCCTATGACTCAAATAGTTACTGTGTATTTTCTACTTCCTAATTGGTGATATTGATGACCATGTGAAGAATAAAGATTTGATTCCTGGGAAGCCAGTGGGAAAATTATGGTATCCCTAGGGGGATAGGAATAATAGCAGGAAAAATTCCTACATCAGAGGATGGCTACCAACAGGATTATTCATTCAAAGCCTGGACAATTCCAGGAGTTGGCAAATGATTGGACATTGCAACACTGAGATAAAATGTGAATAATCTAATTAGTAGGATTATAAAAGTGTCTGCACATTTGGTTGGTCTAAAAGATTGGCCTACTGAGTGATTTCATCAGTGCCCATAAATGTCATCAAATCCTCATTTAATTGTTGTGTCAATAAATGTTATGATTCTATTTACTTATTACTCCTTTGTGTGTAGGAAAACAACACCTGATTGCATTGGTATTAGGATTCTTACAAGGTGCCAAGTCAGTGGAAGTGATGACATAATGATTCTCTAATTTACATGTACTTAGTACTTACTATAATTCCACAAGATTCACACCTTTAAGAGAGCATATATAAGGAGGACTCTCAGGACCAAAGAGGAGAAGCCCACTAGAGCACAAGCCCACTAGAGGACACAAGCCCACTGGAAGTTTTCAGAGCCTCAGCCAGGATTCAGTCCAGGAGATTCACAAGTCAGAGAAGGCAGCTTAAGTTCTCAGAACCAAGACTACAGAAGGCCTCCAGAAAACTACCAAGCCCAAGTGAAAGAGACAAGCCTTTAAAGGAGACAATAAAGGATTTGGACTTTAACTCCTGGCTGCATCTGAGATGATTATTACACTGAACTGAAAAGAAGGCTATCTCCAGAAGCCCCCCAAGAAACCTGCTCCCAGAGAACATTATATTTTAGAGAAGAACATTACACATTGGTATCTTTTTTCCTACCCGATTTGGGGGCCATCTACTACAACAATAATGACTCTAATTATCATTCCCTCCACTTATATGAGTGATATTTTATTAGTGATTTAAATAATATAAAGCAAGGGGAACTCCCCTTTTTTAAATGGGAGTGGGAGGAGTGAGAGGAGAGGAATTATTACTCTGTGAGATTATCATGGTGATCAGGCTACTCCTCCTTTGGATCAGTCCCCTAAACTTTCATAAAAACCAAAGTTGAATATAGGAAGAGATGAGAAGGAAAATTATAGAGTAAAAAGATAAATATACTATGAATTATTAAATGTGGATTTGAGTTCTTGTTTGATCTCAGCAATAGGAATCTGAGAATTCTGGTAAGTGAACACAGTGGGGTGCATGTTGAAAGTAATGAAGGCACATCACTGTTCAAAATTCCCATTGGTCTGTATTTAGGAACCTTTTTAGGAAATATTGAGATGTATTTTTGTCATTGTCATTCAAAGTGTCAGAAGCTAGCTTCTATAAAGGCAAAAGAGTGATGGAGTGAGACATGGCATGAATGATAGAAAGAATAATAGTATAAAACAGAGTCAAATGTGTGTGTGTGTGTGTGTATGTGTGTGTGTGTGTGTGTGTGTGTGTGTGTGTGTATTAAAACAAAAGAATATATGGAGTTCTAGTGGTGTGTAGATCATTGTGCTTAGGGGTTAAGAGAAACAGGAAAAGTAAAGAAATGAGAAAAGAGTACATTGTAAGCAATTATTCTATCAGATCCAAACCTCACACACCCTTGCTACAACAAATTTAGGAAGCAACCACAAAAAAAACTAACATTTTCATTTTCATGTCACTTATCTGAATTATTCCATTTTTGGACTACCTTTAGCCTTCACAAGTGAAGACTGAGAATACTATATAGCTATACAGCATTCTAGAGCTTGCAGAATGAAATAACATTGTTCTTTTGATGGGGACATTCCTAAAATGTACATTTTTTTGTTTTTAAAAAGGATCAATGACATCACATTTGATGATTTGACTCTCTTGTGAATATCATTTAAATGGAATGGGGTTGCACAAAGTCATCAGTCTCATTCTTTCAGAGTCATGGAAGTATAATGGCAAGACAAAAATCAAGATGACTGCTGATACTGTGGGATGCAATGGATGATATTGGTGTTTTTAATTTTGACCAGAATCTAAACATTTCACAGTGCTTGCTTCTGCTGCCTTCGTTGTTGCTGGTATTATTGTTTTCATCTGCACCGGGAGAATTCTTCACATGCTGGGGGTAAATTGGAGAGCTAAGTGTTATAGTGTAGGGCTTCTCAAGTTTTTTTCCACTCATGATTCCTTTTAACCTGAGAAAGTTTTATGGGACCTGAGTATGTAGGCATATAAATACATATATAAATCAAACATTGTAATAAATATATTATTTAGTAATAATAATAAATAACAATTTTGTGACTTCCATATTTATTTATGAGACACAATATGGGGTTATGAACTATAGTTTAAGAAGCTGGAGATAGTGATAGACTGTCAGAAAAACTCATTTCCCTGAGTAGAATCTGGTCCCAGATTCTTATTAGCTGTGTAACCTTGGATAAGTCACAAACCTGTTTCTTCCCATTTCCCTATCTAGAAAATGATATGAAGAAGAAAATTATTTCATGATTTTTACCAAGAAAACCCCAAGTAGAGTCATGGAGAGTTGAACATAATTGAAAAAAATATATTAGGACTCTTTATAAAAATAAAAGTTGATGTAAAAAAAGCAATAACACAAAGTACTGATGTGCTGAATGAAATCACTTCCCTTCTTTATATTTCTTTTTTCTTCTCTGTAAAATGGGAATAAAATTACTTTTGATACATCTTTTTTACAGTATAATGAATTGAATTCTTAGTAAATTCTTAAGCCTTAGGGAAAACTTTGAAACTCCTTAAATATTGATCTTGAGTATGCTTTGGGATTAATAATGCTCACCTATAAAAGTATGGGCAACTTTGTGTATTTACACAAACACAAAGGAATAAACTTTAGTCCAGGATATGGAATTAAGGAGAAAAAAAAAAACACCTAGATTTTGACTGCAGCCTGGAATCTCTACAATCCATTATACAAAGGATTTCTCCATCTCAGACAAGTTGTATTCGCCAAAGTTAGGCCAAAAGGAGTCAAAGTCATTTAGATCCAATCTCCTTTCCAAAATGAAATGAGCAGGAGTTTTATTAAAAGGGAATGAAGAGGAAATTGAACTTTCATATTTCATTGTGCAATTGTGGTGACAGAAAACAATATTCGTCGACAGAGAGTTTGGAAGATTGTTATTTATGTCATTTTCCCCTTCTTCCTTTTATTCACCTACACTATACTCAGTCATGTCAAAATAGCAGACAAGCATTTTTTTCTCTCATAATGTAGCTGTTGTAACATTATTGCCTTGCTAAGCAAATGTACTTAGTCACCTTGTCTTAATCCTACATTTTTCTGAAAATGGAAATATTTACATTAATTGATTCAGTGTTGTCAAAAGAAATACCATTTGAATTTATTTCTTGTTGTTGCTTTGAAATAGTGGACTGAATGCTCTTATAGGCCAAGGCCAATGTCTAATATTATATTTATATTCTCAATGCCATGTACATTATGGGTGTTTAAAAGATATAGAATAAAGGCCTGCAATAAGAAAGTGAGTCTCCAAATCCTCATTGTTAAGTGGAAATGACTTTGAAGTTCCAAAGTTTATGTCAGGAGAACATGAAGAGTAAAAAATGATCATTCTCCTGTTTCTTTACCAAGGGCCAGTTTAATTAAATTCAGAAGAATACCTCCAAAAATTGGTGTTAGGGTAAAGATTTTTTCATCATAAAAAATACTTGGAGAATGTTTATTAACTATTAAGGTATAGAACATCTATAATTTGTGTCAGTGGACTGAGGATTCATGTTAATGAACTCACAAATACTTCAAATATTGAAGTATAAAAAGAATTCTCATAATAATTTTATAGTTATATCAAGTTTTATGGCTTTAGCATGCCTTTCATGTTTGTTTCTCTAAAGTGCTGTGTGAAAAAAAATGCTAGCTATAAATTATATAATAGAATTAAGAAAATTATCTAAAAGTCATAAAAATGTTTTTAAAAAACCAAATAGGTGGGATGAGCATGTAGGTGGTAGAGTATTGGATCTGGATTCAGGAAATTTGAGCTCAAGTCTTCCCTCAGACACTTATAATCTATGTGACCCACAGCAAGTTATTTAACACTATTTGCCTCAGTTTCCTCATCTGTAAAAAGAACTGGAGAAGGAAATGTTAACCCACTCCAGTATCTTTGCCAAAAAAAACCTAAAATCGGGAGGCAGAGCCAAGATGACAGAATAAAGGCAGGTACCTTTTCCCCAAACTTCTCCAATTTTTTATATAATGATTCTAAACAAATTTTAGAGTATCATAAGACCCAAAAAGAAACAGGAGAATATTTTCCAGCTGAAGGCAACTTAGACATGCAGCAGAAAATATCTGTGACACCAGGATTAGAGTCCAACATGTAGTCCCAATGCAAGCTGAACTAGCTTGGACCCAACCCCAACCCTAACCTAGATCCATCCCCCTCTCTGGCCCCATGTGGTGGCTTCCAGAACTCTCAGCCCAGCCCAGACATTAAAAAGGACTTGGAAGGTCAACAGAAAAGATTTGTGGAACTACAGAAAGGTGGGAGTCCAGGGTGGGGGCCCAGGGTACAATCCCAGATAGTGCCAGTGTAGCCCTAGACCTAAACCCAGTTCCCACCGATCCAACCTAGCCACACAAGGCCCCAGAATTAGGGAGGCATGACCTCAGAATCAGCAGCAATGCTGGAGACGTCTGGACTTCTCAGAAACACTGGGGAAGAATTAGAAGATCAGCTGAGGGAATCTGTCACAGTGGAGTGGAATTTGGGAGTGCAGTTCCAATGCAGAATGCACCAGTATGACCTTAACCCTGATCCTACTCTCAGGCTCAGATCAGCAAAGCACAACTCTGTTGCTTTAACACATTAGATTTTACAACTGCAGTAGGATGAGGACATTCTTAATAATTCCAGAGCAGAAAAGAGTACTTGTGATCAAGTCTGCAAAAAGATCTCTGAAAACAGATACATAAAACTGCTGATACTTGGGACAATGCATCCTCCACTCTGGAAATACTGTCCTACTTTAATAAAGAGTTAAAAGCCAAGTAACAGGATAAGGAAATGAGCAGACAAGAAAAATGTTTCTGATGATAAACTATTACTATGCTGACAAAGAATGTAAATTCACTCAGAAGATGATGAAAAAGTCAATACTCTTGCATCTGGAGCTTCCAGGAAAACAATAAGACTTGAACTCAGGACATGGAAGAGCTCAAAAGGGATTTTGAAAATCAGATAAGAGCTGTGGAGTAAAAATTTGAAAAGAATTGAGAATGGTGCAAAAGAAAATACAAAAAGCTAATGAGGAGAAGAAAGCCTTAAAAATCAAAATTGGTCACTTGAGAAAGAAGGTATACAAGATCACTGAGGAAAATAATTCCTTAAAAAATAGAATTGAGCAAATGGAAGCTAATAACTTTAAAGAAATCAGTATACAATAAAGCAAAACCAAAAAAAGTGATATATTTCATTGAAAAAACAACTGACCTCAAAAATAGATCCAAGAGAGATAATTTAAAAATTATTGGTCTATCTGAAAGTCATAATCAAAAGGAAGAGCCTCGACATCATCTTTCAAAGGATTATCGTGAAAAGTATCCTGATATTCCAGAAACAGTGGGTAAAATAGAAATTGAAGTCATCTACCAATCACCTCCTGCAAGAGATTCCAAAATGAAAATTCTCAGGAATATTATAGTAAAATTCTGGAGGTCCCAGGTATGAGTTGAATATGAAGGGATAATTTTTTTAAATGATTAAATTAAATAGGGAGAGAGGAATGCACTGGGAGAAAGGGAAAGGGAAAAGTGGAATGATTTAAATTAACTACCATAAAAAAGAGAGAAGAAAAAATGTTTATAGTAGAATGGGAGGGGGGAGAAGAGGGAGAGTAAGTGAATTTTACTCTCATTACAATTGGCTCAAAGAAGAAATAACATACACACTCAATATGAGTATAGAAATCTATCTTACTCTGCAGGAAAATAGGGGGAAAATGGAATATGAAATGTGGAACAGTGATAAAAGAGAGAGCATATTGGAGGAGGGAGTAGTCAGTATCAAAATACTTTTGAAGACAGGAAGAAAAGAGATAAGGAATAGACTGAATGGGGGGCATACAGTTAGCAATAGTAATAGTAAAAAGAATTTTAAAGCAAGTTTCTCTGATAAGTCCTTATTTTTCATATAGGGAACTGAATCTAATTTATAAATAAATAAATAAAGCCCATATCCCAATTGATAAAGGATTCAAACATATAACCAGGGATCCTCAAACTTTTTAAATAGGGGGCCAGTTCACTGTCCCTCAGACTGTTGGAGGGCCAGACTATAGTAAAAACAAAAACTTTGTTTTGTCAGCCTTTAAATAAAGAAACTTCATAGCCCTGGGTGAGGGGGATAAACGTCCTCAACTTCGGCATCTGGCCTGTGGGCCATAGTTTGAGAACCCCTGATAACCTATGTTCAAAGGACTAAAGATTCTTGCATGTTCTTTAACCTATCAATCCCGCTATTATACATGAATACCAATAAGGTTTTTAAAAAGAGGGCAAAAATAATTTATATGTTCAAAAATATTTGTAGAAGCTTTCTTCTTAGGGCAAAATTTTGGAAATTGAGTTGTCTTATCAATTAGGGAATGGTTGAATAAAGTGTGATGTATGATTGTCATGGAATAATGTTGTTCTGTGTGAAGAGATGAATAGAATTCTCTTGGAAAAAATAATCTGGAAAGTCCTGTAGATACGCAAAGTAAAATATATTGTATACAAAGTAATAGCAATGTTCTGGGATGACCAGCTATAAACCACTTTGCTATTCTCAGAAGTACAATGATCCATGACTACTTTTAAGTACTTATATTTAAGAATCCTATCCATACGCAGAAAAGAACTTCATTGTGACTAAATATAGACTAAATCATTAAAAAAAATCATGCCATGAGAGTCAGACATAATTGGAAAAGTTGAGCAAGACTAGGTACACTAAAGATTGGTAAAAACTGGTCCCTTCTAATAGGACTAGAAGAGGAATCATGTAAAGCAACTAAGTTGTTGTGTCCAATTAAACACATGAGGATTTATCTTGGCATTGGGGAAGTGATTTTGTATTTACCCTTATTTGATTATTTAATATTTTATGTAGTGTATCCTGATACTCATTTGGTGCATAGGCAAAGAAGTACAATATCCATTTGTCTAGCTCATCCTAAAATCCCACTGAGCCTTATTTTCCTGAGCTCATCTGAATCATTTAATAATTCTAAATGTTCAATTCTCTTAACTAAAGAAATAGAACACGGAACCCACAACTGCATCAAAAATAAATATTTTTTCTTGTCCTTTTTTGCATAATGCTTTTTCTACTGGTTTCTACTCTCTAAATAAGCATTATAACTGGATTAGGAAAACTTAAGTTGGGGTTCTATACTTTGAGTTCCACCATTGGACTAACTCAGACTAGCAAGGGAGACAATGAGTTTCCCCTCATTGGAAGTCTTCATATGGTGAGTGAGCTTCTAAATTGCGGGTACAATGCATAGTAAATTTTTATCCATATACAGATTGGACTAACCACTAATGGTACATTGAACTCTTGGGAGTTTGTGATTTTTAAGACTCTAAACAAAGTACAATATTGAATGGAACCAAAGTGATTGCATTCTTAGTTCATGTGTATATTGATCAAGGTTTGAAGTGAAGATTGTTTTAGAAATTTTAGCACAGGGTGAGAGGAACATGTGATCTAAAATGAAGAACTAATAGTCATGCATCCATTCATTCAATAAGCATTTAGTAGGCACTAATTAATTATAGGATATACAATATAGTTGGAGGCTAAGAAAAACAAACACACAACAAAACACAACAAAACAAAAAAACTTTAGAAAAGGAACAATTCTTATCCTCATGAAATTTCTAGATAGGAAGAAATAAAACATCAACTTATAGCTATAATATACATGAATACTTAAGTTTACTGATGACATGAAACAAAACTCTATGTGAAGAGGTCATTAGGCAAGCAACCAGTATCTTTGGAGAAAATGCTAGTCAAGATGCAAGTTCAAATTCTGCCTTGTAAACTAACTAGATATATGATCCTGGAGAAATTACAACAGTTTTTCTTGGATTCAATTTCTTTATGAAGATAATGACAGCATTTAGTTCATAGGATTATTTGACTTTGAAATGAAATAATATATGTAAAGCACTTTAAAGACCTTAAAACTCAATATAAATGCTAAGATTATTATTATTAGTTATAGGTTTTAGGGAAGGATCTTTGAAACCAGTAATATTATTATTGAACTTAAAAAGGGGGAGGTAGAATATTAAAGACGTCACTTTCAGAGAAAGAGCATAATGACTTAGCTGGAGATAGATCCCATAAAGAGCAAGAACATGAAATTCAATCAATGCAACAATCATGTATTAACTACCTTCCTTGTGTCAGGTGCTAGGGGAAAGAGAATAGAGCTTGAAAGACATGTCAGAATGCTATGATGATAATCATAGAATCAATGGGGATAGAGAGGAGGAGATGCAAATGAGGTTATGAAGTGCATGTGAAAATTGCTAATAAGTTGGTTATGAGAGGTGAGGGAAAGAAAGGAGTTACATATAAGGACAAGGTTTCAATATGAGAGATAATTGGAATGGTGACACCCTGAATATATGTAGTGAAAATAAAAGACAAAAAAAAAGGCTTAACAGGAAAACTAATAACTAATGTATTGGGCAAACTGATTTTACCTGCTGACCCACATTGAATTTTTAAAAAGTTTCAGATAGTAATATGGACACAGATAAAGACTGGGGAAAATAGATTTGGGGATCTTCTGCTTATCCTAAGTAAATGAGGTTGATGTAATTTTTAAAATTGCCGGGGCGGGGAGGGGGGGAAGGGAGGAGAGAGGGAGAGTGAAGTATAGGTCAGGTGCTGTTTATCATGATTAAACTTTAGCTGACAAAACTGGGTCCATATTTTAAAAAAGAAGAAAAGAAACTTTGGAGTAGTGGATGATAGAGGAGACAGTGTTCATGTTAGGGAGAAAACAGAAATTCATCTTATATAAAGAGTTAGAGGACTGGTAATGCTGAGGGAAGAAGCAAGATAATTGCTATCTATAAGCATCTAATTTCTTTTTTACATGGGGAAAAGAGATTAAATTGATTCATTTGGGTTCCCAGAAGTAAAATTGAGCAGATAGAGAAGATTCCCACTCACCTTCAAGGAAAATCTGCTTAATAATCAATGTTGTCTAAAAGTATAGTAGAATAGCTGCCATGGAGAGCAGGAGTTCCTTGTCACTGGAAATATTCATATAACTTCAGTATAATCCTAATTGAGTGTGTTTTAGATGGAATATGTTGTGGAACATGTTGCATTAGATGACCTTTGAGGTGTCTTCCAGTTCTGAAATTATGTGTATGATCCTAACTCACCATTATTTCCCTCGAATTCACGTTTGGATGACTTAGAAAAATTCTTCAGAAACTCTTCTCCAGACTATCTCACTTGGCAACTCTTTTTTGAAAACCCAGCAAACATTAAAAGTTTCAGGCAAAATTAAAATTCAATAAAAGTCAGTTCTCTGGGCTATAAGAGAGGAATCAGAGCATGGGAATTACAAAGTATATTTCCCCAAGCTGACCTATGCCAGCTAAAACTAATCATTTCCAAAATATACTCAAGAAAGTGACCTCTTATGTGAAAGTAATAGAGAAATTGTAAAAAAAATACAAGAGGAAAGGAAAAAGAAAGCAAGCAAAAATAAATGTTAATATTGTAAAATTGTGGAATCATTAAAACATTTTATTGCTGAAATTATTGCTCTACTGATTGACTGTGGTACTTCCATTTCCACTAAAGGAAGGTAGATTTGGTTCAGAATATAGTTAGACAATAGTAAAAGCATTAAGAGTTTAATAGATATTTCAGTAACATATTTTTCCAGAACTAATTTCAAATCCATTCAGAGAAATTGGCATAGTTGGTAAAGATTTGTGCTTGAAAATGTGACTGCATAGCAATGTTGTCAGTATCCTATAACTTGAAGCTAATAAGAACATATCTTCTAGTCCAAGCTATTGGACTATACAAGGAACCTGAAATTTAGAAAGATGGACTTTTTAGAAATCACACATAAGTCATAATTTGAACCCATGTCCTCTAAATGAAAAATGAGTATTCTTGCCGTCACACTACAACTAAGAATATTTGAGATGAATTGCTTTATTCCACTTTCCCTTTCCCGGTAGGAATTGTCTCACCAAAGATTTTCCAGTAAGGTTCAGATTATACATTGACAAACCACTATTTTTTTTAACTCCCTCCCAGAGATAATTTGGATGCTAATTTAAATGGACTAATCTTAAAAATCTTTTCATTGCCCCACCCCTATCAGAAATATCTGATTTTCCCAATATTTCAATCCATAGGTTTTCAGTTTCTTTCCTTATATGGTTATCTCCCTATCCCATATATCTCCATAACAAAATTGCTAGTTTTTGTTCTGAAAGGCAAATCACACGAAGTGTGGACATATATAAATTATTTTCTTAGTTACACACACATACACACATATATATGTGTATACACATGTGTATGTAATAAACATTGATATGAAAACATTTGCATTTATGCAGAAGCATTCCACATTTTGAAATCATGAATATTTAAAATGCTTGTTGATATATGAAAATTCTCATATTCAGACATTCTTCTACACTTTGTTGGTTACATGAAAAGCATATATCTCTGAAAGAGGAGTGACAAGTAAGCTCCATATCCACAGATGACCACAGTGAATTCTGAATTTGTTTACTTACTTAGAAGTGTACTTTTAGCATTTCTGGGTTGTTATATATTTGGTGCTCAAATGGACTATTTGGGTTTCCTTTTAAAATTGTTTCAAGGTCAGTCTTTGTGATTTCATGCTACATAACGCCCCTTTCCAGGCCATTTCACACTGATAAAGGTTTCCTGATAAACATTGATTTTTCCCTTCAATTTGTCTGAGAAATGCATCCCATATTCAAAGTTGTGTGTGTGTGTGTGTGTGTGTGTGTGTGTGTGTGTGTGTGTGTTTTGACATTGGACATTCTCTTCAATTCAAAAAACACATTAAATACCAACTCAATGTTAGGCATTGTGCTGTGTATGAGGCATTCAAAGACCCAAACAAAACTTTTCCTGACCCTTACTCTTTTACATTATACTTGAATCACATGAAAATGGTTAAGATAATTGGATGAATTAAATTTGCATTATTTATCTGCAGTTTCTGATTTACTCCTACCACTTACAGGGGAGTGATATGTTTAGGGAGTGATGGCAAAGGCAATGTAGTCTAATAAAACAAATGAGTCTTATCATAAACACACACACACATACCACACACACACACACACAAACAAACAACAACAACAACAACAACAACAAAAAAAAAAAACCTTGAGTTTTGTCATGTATTGCCAAAACAAAGATATTTGTCTGACATTGATGATCGAGGACATTGTTGAGGGAGAGGAATAAGTTGAAATACTGTCTCTATCACCTATTACTTGTGTGACCTTGCCCAATCTATTCCATGATTGAAGATATAAAAGAGAATGAAGTAAGACAGAGGTTGATATCATATCAGCTAGAGTTTAAGAGTGAATATCTCCATGGATTAAGAGACGGGTTGGATAGAATATGATGAGCTAAATTTTTTTGAGAATGTAAACTTGACAGAAAGAGGAGTTCTAGGGAATGAAATTCTTAGTACAAACACACACACACACATATACACCCATGCACACACATTATAAGGATGAATATGGAAAATTATCCACAGAGACAGATGTGAATACACAAGAAACTCAGTGAACATAGGAGAGTTTTAAAAAACATCTGGGGCAAAGTTAAGCTAATGAAGAATACAAAAACATGGTACATTTCTACAATAATCAAGTCAGGACTCAGAGTGAACTACAAATTGTGAATAAGGCATAAGATAAAAAAAATTATGCTTTTAATTGTTTTTGATAAAAATAACAAAAAAGATAAAATTATTGCTTGTGTCAGATAGCAAAGAAATCCTAAAAAATAAGATAAAATTAACAAATACAAGTAACTTTTATGTTACTTTGTTTTTCATTGCTAATGAGAATGAGTTTTGTCGTAGAAGTGGAAATAAAAAATGTTCAAGGTATCAAAAAGTGATATACTTATAGTTGTCCTCATATGAGTTCCTACAAGTTGTTCACTTGTTGTGTATGCTGTAGGCATACCTAATCTTGTATAGGAAGTTCAAACATAGAATGAGTAAGGATATGAGACAACATCTAACTATACTAAATATATTCCAGTTACTATACTAGGATTACCATGATAGGAGTGATGAGTACAAACTTTGAGGTCTCTATTGGACTTAAAAGATCCAGTAGCAAGGGGAGATTCTGTAAAATAGAAAAAGTAAAATATTGTTTGAGTTTTTGGGGGTGAAAGAAAAGGAGAGAGTCGAGTCCATAAGATGTCAAATAATGAATGTCTTTGATTCTGACAAAAATTTAAAATATGTTAAAGATATGAAAGAGTAAGAAATAAAGACTATGATGAAGTTCAACTTACAGAACTAACCACAATTACTTTTATGAAAGAAACAATTATAATAATATAAGTAAAAGTAATAATCATAATAGTAATATTAATTATTAAAGTAATCCTTTATATAGAGGTTTACGTTTTTTATAATCCTTTAAAAATAATATCTCAGGAATATCTACAAAAAATACAGATTGCCCAAATTAACTTACTTAAATAGTCTCATTTTATAAAAAGAAATAGAACAAGCTATTAATTAACTTCCAAAGAAAAGATCTCCAGGGCCAGATGGATTTATATGTGAATTCTATCAAACATTTAAAGAACAATTAAACTCCAATACTATACAAACTATTTGTAAAAATAGAGAAAGAAGGACTGCTACCAATTTCCTTTTATAACACAGACATGATACTGATACCTGAACCAGGGAGAATGAAAACAGAGAAAGAGAACTATAAACTAATTTCCCTAATGAATGCAAAATCTTATATAAAATATTAGCAAAGAGATTGCAGAAAGTCATCCCTAGGATAATAGACCATGACCAAGTAAGGTTTATGCCAGGAATGCAGGTCTGTTTCAATATTAAAAAAATTATTAGCACAATTCACTATATCAATAATTAAACTAACAAAACCATATCATTATATCAATAGATGCAGAGAAAAAGCATTTGATAATATCCAGCACTCAGTCCTATTAAAAGCTGTAGAGAGTATAGGAATAAATGGACTTTTCCTTAAAATGATCAGTAGCATCTATTTAAAACCATTAGCAAGCATCCTATGTAATGGGGACAAACTAGAACCATTCCCAGTAAGATCAGAGGTGAAACAATGTTGCCCACTATCAACATTATTATTCAATATTGTATTAGAAATGTTAGCTGTGGCAATAAGAGAAGAAAAAGAGATTAAAGGAATTAGAGTAGAAGGAAACCAAATTATTACGCTTTGCAGATGATATAATGGTATACTTAGAGCACCCTAGAGAATCAATTAAAAACTATTAGAAAAAATCCATAAGTTTAGCAAAGTTGCAGGATACAAAATGAATCCACAGAAATCATCAGCATTTTTATATATTACCAACAAAGTCCAGCAAGAAGATATATAAAGAGAAATTCCATTTAAAATAACTGTTGATAATATAAAACATTTGGGGATCTACCTGCCAAGGCAAAGTCAGGAATTATATAAACACTGCTATAAAACACTTTCTACACAAATAAAGCCAGATCTAAACAACTGGAAAAATTTCAAGTGCTCCTGGGTAGGCTGAGAGAATATAATAAAAATTACAATATTACCTAAATTAATCTACTCATGCAATGCTATATCAATCAAACTCCCAAGAAATTAATTTAAAAATCTAGAAAAAAATAATAAGTTCATTTGGAAGAACAAAAAGTCAATAATTTCAAGGGAATTAATGGGAAAAATGCAAATGGAGGTTGTTTAACTGTACTAAACCTAAAACTATATTATAAAACTGTATTATCAAAATCATTTGGTACTGGCTAAGAAAGAGAGTAGTCAATCAGTTGAATAGCTTAGGCTTGCAGGACAAAACAGTCAATGACTAAAGTTATTTAGTGTTTGACAAACCTAAAGACCCCAGATTTTGGGATAAGAACTCACTATTTGACAAAAACTGCTGAGAAAATTGTCAACTAGTGTGACAGAAACTAGGTATTGATGCACATCTAACCCCGTTTACCAAGAAAAGGTCAAAATGGGTTCATGATCTAGACATAAAGCATGATATTATGAACAAATTAGAACATAAGATAGTTTACCTCTCAGATCTGTGGAGGAGGAAGGAATTTAAGACCAAAGAAGAACTGAAGATCATCATTGATCACAAATTAGATAATTTTTATTATATTAAGTTTAAAAGATTTTATACAAACAAAATTAATGCAGACAAAAAAAAGAAGGGAAGCAATAAACTGGGAAAATATGTTTATAGTCAAAGGTTCTGGCAAAGGCCTTATTTCTAAATTATACAGAGAATTGACTCAAATTTATAAGAATTCAAGCCATTATCCAATTGATAAATAATCAAATGATATGATCAATTTTTAGATGAAGAAATTGAAACTATTTCTAGTCATATGAAAAGGTGTTCTAAATCATCATTGATCAGAGAAATGCAAATTAAGACAACTCTTAGATATACTACGTACTTCTCAAATTAGCTAAGAAGACAGGAAAAGATCATGACGAACATTGGATGGGATGTGGGAAAACTGGGATACTAATACCTTGTTGGTCGAATTGTCAATGGATCCAACCATTCTGGAGAGCAATTTGAAACTGTACCCAAAAAGTTATCAAACTATGCATACCTTTTAATCCAACATTGTTTTTACTGGACTTATAACCTAAAGAGATCTTAAGTGAGGGAAAGGGAACCATATATCCAAAAATGTTTGTGGCTACCCTTTTTATAGTCTCAAGAAACTGGAAACTGCCCATCACTTGGAGCATGGTTGTATAAGTTATGATATGTTAATGTTTTGGGATATTGTTTTATAAGAAACAATCAGAAGGATGATTTTAGAGAGACCTGGAGAAACATGAACTAATGCTAAGTGAAATGAGCAGGACCAGGAGATCATTGTACACAGCAACAAGAAGATTTTATGATGAACAATTCTGATGGACATGGCTCATTTCAACAAGGACATGATTTAGACCAGTTCCAAAAATCTTTTAATCAAGTGAACCATCTACATCCAGAAGACAACTGTGGGAACTGAGTGTTATTCACAACATAGCATTTTCACTTCTTTTGTTCTTGCTTGCTTGCATTTTATTTTCTTTCTTATGTTTTTTCAATTTAATTTTTCTTGTGCAGCAAGATAATTGTATAAATATGTATGCATCTATTGGATATAATATATTTCTGCCATTTTAACATATATTGGACTACTTGCTATCTAGGGGAGGGACTGGAGGAAGGGAGGGAAAATTAGAACAAAAAGTTTTACAAGGTTTAATGTTGAAGAATTATCCATGCATATGTTTTGAAAGTAGAAAGCTTTAATTTAAAAAAAAAAAAAACAAATATCTTATTTTATCCTTATAATAATTCTGGGAGATAGATGCTTTCATTAATCCTATTTATAGATAAAGAAACTTTGCCTGAGAGAGGTCTCACACTTATTTGCCTAAGATAAAAAAAAAATCTAGTTAATATCTGAAAGTAGATTAGAACTTGTGTTCTTGACTCGAAGTCTAGTACTCTTTTTGCTAAATAAACATATATTTATTTATCCATATATACAAGTGTGTGTGTATAGAGATACGTATGCACATATACATGTATATTTCCAAAACATATTGGAAGGATTTGATTGACAAGAAGATAAATATAGTTAAGATTCATTCAATGTTACAAAAGAGGAATGATCGAATAGAAACCCAAGGGATCCACCTTTATTCTTTTGCTATATATGTGTGTGTATATATATATATATATATGTATGTATATATATATATATATGTATATATATGCAAATATATATGAATTGCAATATATATGTGAACTATAAATCAATACATCAATTAGTCTATGCATATATATTTATATATTTATTTATATGAAATTTTATGATCTTCTATGATGTTTCCAAAAAATTCCCAATAGTCTTGGCCCAAATTAATAAAATGAATTTTAATAGGGATAAATATAAAGTCCAACCTTTGGGTTCAAAAATTCAACTTCACAAGTACAATACAGCAGTGGTATGAGTACACAGTAAAAAAGAATATGAAAACAGTAAATATCAGTGAGTCAATAACATAATTTTTCAGTCAACAGCTACTATGGCCTTTGGCTACATTAAGAATATCTATTGTCCAAGATGAATGAAATCATGTTGCTCTCTGCCTATGGCAGAACACTGATATCAAAAATATTGTTTTCCAGGGACACTAATATATTGTTGGTTGAATTGGAGAACAATTTGGAACTATGCTCAAAAAGTTATCAAACTGTGCATACCCTTTGACCCAGCAGTGTTACTACTGAGCTTATATCCCAAAGACATCTTAAAGAAGGGAAAGGGACCTGTATGTGCAAGAATGTTTGTGGCAGTCCTCTTTGTAGTGCCCAGAAACTGGAAACTGAGTGGATGCCCATCAATTGGATAATGGCTGAATAAATTGTGGTATATGAATATTATGGAATATTATTGTTCAGTAAGAAATGACCAACAGGATGATTTCAGAAAGGCCTGGAGAGACTTACACGAACTGATGCTGAATGAAACGAGCAGGGCCAGGAGATTATTATATACTTCAACAACAATATGTTGATGATCAATTCTAATGTACCTGGACATCCTCAGCAATGAGATGAACCAAATCAGTTCCAATGGAGCAGTAATGAATTGAACCAGCTACACCCAGCAAAAGAACTCTGGGAGATGACTATGAACCATTACATTGAATTCCCAATCCCTATATTTTTGCCCATGTGCATTTTTTATTTCCTTCACAGGCGTATTGTCCAATATTTCAGAGTCTGATTCTTTTTGTATAGCAAAATAATGGTTTAATCATGTATACTTATTGTGTATCTAATTTATATTTTAATATATTTAACATCTACTGGTCATGCAGCCATCTGAGGGAGGGAGTGGGGGGAAGGAAGGGAAAAATTGGAACAAGAGGTTTGTCAATTATCAATGCTATAAAGTTACCCATACATATAACCTGTAAATAAAAGGATATTAAAAAATAAAACAGAAATATTGTTTTCAACTCTTGTGACTACACTTTTTTTCATATAGACATTGATACATTGATAGACTAAATAACACTCAGACTAAAATGATTAGGATGGCAAAGAATGTCAGAATTTTACCATGTAAGGATGACTTGAAGGACTTGCATAAATTCACCTGGAGAAGAGAAGATTTCAAGAGAAAATAAGAATTTGCTTCAAATATTTGAAGCACTGCCATGAAGAAGATAGATTATACTTGCTCTGCTTAACCCAGAAGGCAGAAGTTGAGGAAATTAGTAGAATTTACACATAAGCTTCGCATAAAAAAAAAAAAAAAAAAAAAAAAAAAAAAAACTGTGAAGTAATAAAACTTGAATTAATTTGCAATGGTTTTGTATCCCTGTTCACTCAAGGCTTTTAAGCAGTTTAGAGGTTCACTTGTTGTTTATGCTGGAGGAGAGATATGGATATCACATTTGCTGTATATGTCAATCCAAAAAAATCTAGTTTGGCCTAGATGGTTTCTTTTGTCCCTTAATAATCTCTACATAGTAACAACTTGCATTTTCTGAATTTATGTAGTTAAAAAAAAAAGAGCAAAATTATCTAGAAACTAGCTTTCTGGTTAATTATCTCCTTCACAATTAGTTGGTATAGTCTATATCTATTGGTCAAATAATATCAACCAGACAGTTTCCAGGTTAGTAGAAACAGTTTAACCTTGATATTAACTGGAATAACTTTTAAGAATTCAGGATCACCAGATCCTGATGAAGTAATGGAACAGGTTGTGAAGTGATGTTGAATTCTATTATTTATTTTCATATTTATTCTTTCTAAGAAAATAGTAATCTCTTTCAAAGTAGGAAACAGCTTTTTTTTTTCCTTTGAAGCTTCTAATAATACCAATAAGACCAGTAAGAAGTGATAGTTCCCCAATCAATATGTTGATTCAGTCAACTGTGTCAGTAAAGGAATAGTATCACACTTTCCTTCAAAACTTAGTTCACTCCATGACTTATTTAATCCATTTGCAATTTAGTTTAACGACATCTCTCCTGTTTAATTTTCCAAACCATTGCTAATGTCTCTGTACAGCTTTATTAAACTATTTGCTACAGATTTAAAATTCCAGTAGAAGAATGAAACACCAAGTCCCTATTTTTTTCATTCCAAATAAATCTGTACTGCTTTATTTATCTGGACACATTTCACTTTTGCCAAGTGGAGAGTTAGCCTGTTCAGTGGTGGTAATTATCAAAGTCCTGAGAAGTCTCACAGATAACCAGGAGAAAATAGTGAGCACAAAACATCCTAACAGATATGGAGGTGAGTTTGGTTCCAACACATGATTGCTTTCATCGAAGTTGAGAGAAGTAGGGCCTAAATAAGGATCACATAGGCAAGAATGGCTAGAGCTAAATGAAATCTGATCACTAGTTTCTTGGTCTACCTTCCTGCCACACTTACTTCATAATGTGCTTGGCCAACTTTCAGCTCCCATTTATAATCATTTATCTTCTTTATAAGTGAAAACATAAGGCAAAACAAGTGAATATCGAGTTAAAATTGCACTCTTATAAAGTTTTTTGGTCCAAGCTAGTAATCAATTCATAAGATGTAGCAGCACAGAAAAAAAAAAAAAAAGATTTGGATACACATATAAAAGTAATATACATGAGTGCACACACACACACACACACATATATATCTCAAAGTTTTGATTATTTATGTACATATATGGGCTGATAGGTGGCATAGTAAATACAGTCCTGGACATGGAGCCAGAAAGAATTATTTTCCTAAGTTTAAATCTAGCCACAGATACTTGCTATATGTGGAAAGTCACGCAACTATGTTTGCCTCAATTTCATCATCTCTAAAATGAACTTGACAAGGACATGATAAACTACTACAGTTTTTTTTTGCCAAGAAAAGCTCAAATGGTGTAATGAAGAGTTGGGCATGACTGAAAAATTCTGAACAATAAAATAAAAATACAAACATACACCAAAAAACAAACAAACAAACAAACCATACACACACATATATCTCAGTTACAATTTTGATATTTCAGAGTCTTTCTGGAATTCATCACTGATCAGTTTTTCTTTTTATTTCCTTTCTAAAAATAGTTCTCTATCTTAAAATATGAGTTACTTACCATACTTCGATATAAGGAAGAACTAGAAAGGAGAATATACTCTGTTATTCAGAACCTACTTTATTTTTTTTTTTATGATCTAGTTTAAGGACTAAGATTAGTTAGAAAACTGTGTATACACTTTAATCTAGCAATATGATTAAGTAGGTCTGTATTGCAAAGGAGAAAAAGTAACAAAGGAAAAGGAAACTATCTGTATAAAAATATTTATAGCAGCTTTTTTGTGGTAGTTAAAAATGGAAATCAAAGGGATTTAACTGGGGAATCACTGAACAAGTTTAAGTATATGTTTTTTTATTACTTTTTAAAATTCTTTATTATTATTTTTAATCCACATTGTTTTATAAATCATGTTGGGAGAGAAAAATCAGAATAAAAGGGAAAAAAACAGTAGAGTGTTTAAAAAAAAAAAAGCCCAGGAATAAATAAGTGAACATCACATATGTTGAATTGCATTCAGTCTCTTTAGTTCTTTTTGTGGATATAGATGACATTTTCCATCAAAAGTCTATTGGTATTGCTTTAGATCACTGATGCACTGAGAAGAACCAAACTTTAATAGTTGATCATCACAAATTCTTGCTGTTACTGTGTGCAATGTATTTCTGGTTCTGTTTATTTCACTCACCATCAGTTCATGTACATTTTTCCAGGACTTTCTAAAATCTTATTCATCATTTTTAAATTTCTACTTTTTTTCTTTTCTTGTTCATTTCTAAAAGCTTGTTTATCCTGAAACCATTCCTAATAAGATCAGGAGTGAAACAAGGTTGCCCACTATCACCATTACTATTCAAAATTGTATTAAAAATGCTAGTTTCAGCAATAAGAGTTAAGAAAAAGATTAAAGGAATTAGAGTAGGTAATGAGGAAACCAAATTATCACTCTTTGCTGATGATATGATGGTATACTTAGAGAACCCCAGAGATCCCACTAAAAAGCTATTAGAAATAATCCACACCTGTAGCAAAGTTTCAGGATACAAAATAAACCCACATAAGTCAGCAGCATTCTTATATATCACTAAAACAATCCAACAGTTAGAGTTACAAAGAGAAATTCCATTTAAAGTAACTACCGATAATATAAAATATTTGGGAATCTATCTGCCAAGGGAGAATCAGGAACTATATGAGCAAAACTACAAAACACTTTCCACACAAATTAAGTCTGATCTAACCAACTGGGAAAAATATTAAATGCTCTTGGATAGGGCAAGCAAATATAATAAAGATGACAATACTACCTAAACTAATCTATCTATTTAGCGCTGTACCAGACTCCCAAAAAACTATTTTAATGGCCTAGAAAAAATAACAACAAAGTTCATATGGAAAAAAAAAATCAAGAATGTCAAGGGAACTAATGAAAAAAAAAATCAAATGAAGGTGGCCTAGCTGTACCAGATTTAAAATTATATTATAAAGCAGTGGTTACCAAAAACATTTGGTATTGGTGAAGAAATAGACTGGTTGGTCAGTGGAATAGATTAGGTTCAAAGAACAAATCAGCCAATAACTTTAATAATCTAGTATTTGACAAACCCAAAGACCCCAGCTTTTGGGATAAGAATTCACTGTTTGACAAAAATTGCTGGGAAAATTGGAAATTAGTATGGCAGAAACTAAGCATTGACCACACTTAACACCGTACACCAAGATAAGGTCAAAATGGGTTCATGATCTAGACATAAAGAATGAGATTATAAATAAATTAGAAGAACATAGGATAGTTTACCTCTCAGACCTGTGGAGGAGGAAGGAATTTATGATCAAAGAAGAATTAGAGATCATTATTGATCACAAAATAGAAAATTTTGATTATATCGAATTGAAAAGTTTTTGGACAGATAAAACTAATGCAGACAAGATTAGAAGGGAAGGAATAAACTGGGAAAATATTTTTACAATCAAAGGTTCTGATAAAGGACTCATTTCCAAAATATATAGAGAATTGACTCTAATTTATAAGAAATCAAGCCATTCTCCAATTGATAAATGGTCAAATGATATGAGCAGACAATTCTCAGATGAAGAAATTGAAACTATTTCTAGCCATATGAAAAGATGCTCCAAGTTATTAATAATCAGGAAATGCAAATTAAGACAACTCTGAGATACTACTACATACCTGTTAGATTGGCTATAATGTTAGGGAAAGATGCCACGGAATGTTGGAGGGAATATGGGAAAACTGGGACACTGATACCTTGTTGGTGGAATTGTGAATACACCCAGCCATTCTGGAGAGCAATTTGGATTATAGTCAAAAAGTTATCAAACTGTGCATACCCTTTGATCCAGCAGCGTGACTACTGGGCTTATATCCCAAAGAGATCTTATAGAAGGGAAAGGGACTTGTATGTGCAAAAATGTTTGTGGCAGCCCTCTTTGTAGTGGCCAGAAACTTGAAACTGAGTGGATGCCCATCAATTGAAGAAAGGTTGAATAAATTGTGGTATATGAATGTTATGGAATATTATTGTTCTGTAAGAAATGACCAGCAGGATGATTTCAGAAAGGCCTAGAGCGATTTATATGAACTGATGCAGAGTGAAATGAGCAGGACTAGGAGATCATTATATATTTCAACATAAATACTATATGACGATCAATTCTGATGGATGTGGCCCTCTTCGATAATGAAATGAACAAATGAGTTGCAATAGAACAGTAATGAATTGAACCAGTTACACTCAGCAAAAGAACTCAGGGAAATGAGTGTGAACCACTACATACAATTCCCGATCCTTCTATTTTTGTCTGCCTGCATTTTTGATTTCCTTCACAACTTAATTGTACACTATTTCAAAGTCTGATTCTTTTTGTGCAGCAAAATAACTGTATGGACATGTATACATATATTGTATTTAACATATACTTTAACATATTTAACATGTATTGGTCTACTTGCCATCTGGGGGGGGAGGGGAGAGCTGGAGGGAATTGGGGGAAAATTGGAACAAAATTGCAACTGTCAATGCTGAAAAATTACCCATGCATATATTTTGCAAATAAAATCTATAACAAAAAGTTTATTAAAAAAGAAAAAAATAAAAGCATGTTTATAATTGTTTATAAAACAACAATATTCCATTACCTTCATACACTACTACTTGTTTAATCATTTCCTAAATGATGGACAACTATTCCTTTTCTAATTCTTTGTTATCACAAAAAGAGCTGCTATATACATTTTTGCACATGTGGGCCCTTTTCTTTTCCTTGTGATTTCTTTGGGTTACACTGCTAGCTCAAAAGGTATGCAGAGTTTTATAACCTTTTGGGCCTAGTTCTAGGTTGCTCTCCAGAATGGTGGGAACATTTCACAACTCAACTAATAATTCATTAGTGTTCCAGTTTTCTCACATTCCTTCCAACATTTATCATTATCTTTTCCTGTCTTTTTAGACAATGTGAGAGGTATGAGGTGGTATCTCAACTGTTTTAATTTGTGTTTTTCTAATCTAGAGTGACTTACAGCATTTTTCATGTGACTATAAATGACTTTACTTTAGTCATCTGAAAATTGTCTGTTCATTACCTTTGACCATTGATCAAATGGTGAATTAATTGTATTTTTAGAAATTTGAAACCTGTCTTTATATATTTTAGAAATGAGACCTTTATCAGAAATACTGGCTGTAAAGATTTTTTCCCACTTTGTACTTCCCTTTTAATCTTGTTTCTGTTGGATTTCTTTGTGCAAAAGCTTTTTAATTTAATGTAATCAAGTTGTTCATTTTGCCTTTCCTAATGTTTTCTAGTTATTCTAAGAATAATAATTCTAGAATTCTAGATCACAAATTCTTCCCTTTTCCAAAGATCTGATAGGTAAATTATCCTTTGTTCTCCTAATTTGTTTATCATATCATCATTTATTCCCAAACCCTTCATCCATTTTGATCTTATTTTGGTATGGGGTGTGAGATGCAGGTCTATAAAGTTTCTAACATATTATTTTCCAATTTCCCCAGCATTTTTTGTCAAATAATGAGTTCTTGCTCCAGAAGCAGGAGTTTGGGGGGTTATCAAATACTAGATCGCTATAAATTTTGATTATTATGTCATGTGTATCTAATCTATTCTACTGATCCACAAATCTCTTTTTTAGTCAGTACCAAATGGTTTTGATGACCGCTATTTTATAATAGTGTTTTTGGTTTGATACTGCTCAGCCACCATCATTTGAATTTTTTTCATGAATTCCCTTAATATTTTTGATCTTTTGTTCTTCTAGATGAGTTTAGTTCTATAAAATAATGTTTTGGTAGTTTGAATGGTATGGCACTGAAAAAGTCGACCAATTTTGGCAGAATTGTCATTTTTTAAATATTAGCTCAGCTGAGCAATGAACAATCATTATTTTCCCAATTGTTTAGATCTGACATTCATTGTGGGAGAATTGTTTTTGCAATTGTGTTCATATAGTTCTTGGGTTTGTTTTGGCAGGTTGACCCCCAAGTATTTTATTGTCTACAGTAATTTAAATGGATTTTCTCTTTCTATCTCTTGCTGATGGATTCTGTCACTAATATAGTGTGGGTTTATTTTATATCCTGCAACATTTTTAAGGCTGTGAATTGTTTCCAGTAGGTTTTTGTTTGTAGTATATGATTGTAATGAGATTCATTTTGCAATGATAAGCAGGTGATTTCAGGAAAAAATTTGGAAAGACTTACATGAACTGATACAAAATAAAATGAGCAGAATTAGCAAAACATTTCACATACTATCAACAATATTGTGTGATGAACTACTGTGAATGACATATGTTCTCAGCAATACAATGTGCTAAGACAATGTCTAAGGACTCATGATGAAAAATGCTATCAGCATCCAGAGAAAGAACTGATATAATCTGAATATAAAACAAATCATCTTTCAATCATTCCTTTCTATTTTGTTTGAGTTTTTGCACAAAATGATATGGAATAACAATAATATAGAAAAGTTTTACATGATTACATACTCATTGCCTATATAAGATTGCTTATTGTCTTAGGGAGGGAGGAAGGTAGAGGTGAGAGGGATGGAATTTGAAACGCAAAACTTTTTTTAAAAAGGAATGTTAAAAATTTGTTTTTACATGTAATTGAGGGGAAATAGATGATTATTTTAAGATAAAATAAACAAATCTAGTTACAACTCAAACCAGTTTTGTCATTTAATAGTGGTGAAAAAAATACTTTTCTTTAATATCAACAATTTATATAATATCAACAATCAAGCATTCATAATGATGGAAGATCAATTGTGGAATATGATTATAATAGAATTTTTGTAACATAAGATCATAAATTTGAATAATTGAGAGAAATTTGAAAAAAACATAAAAACTGATACAGAGGGAATAAACAGGAAAAAAAAAAAACCTCCTATATAATTCCTGCAAGAAGGTAAAGGAAACAATGTAAGCATCAGAAGTCTGATATCTCTGGATTTTGGAGGATTTGATAATTGTCAGATTGTCCATTTGACAATTTCCACCAATGTGTAATGTGGTAGTGTAGGACTATGAGTACCAAATTAGATATTTCTGCCTACTATGTTTATTTGATTTCTTTAACTCTGTGTGTGTGTGTGTGATATGCATCTATATCTATCCATCTATGCAGATCCATACACATACATACATATATGTGTGTATATATCTATCTATATGTATGTATATCTATATATATCTGTATTTAACTACATGATAATTCTGTTGAGAAGTGAAGTAAGGAAGAGGAGTCATTTGGAAGAGATAATGATATTCATTAAGGGAAAAGCAGAAGTGAATTGTGTCTAAGGTCCTTGCAAGCTTTACATTCCGTGTTCTACAGTCTGTCCTAGCTCTACTCTTCTAGTTTATATAAGAAATATAAGCATATTATATAGTAGAAAAATACTTGGCTTCGAGTAGGAAGAATAAGGTCAAAGAATCATGGCTCTTGTTCTACAGTATTTTTGCATTTTTTTAAACCTATGGACAAGCCTATCTTATAACTTATCTTTTCTGAAAAACAAAAGAATTTGATTACATGATTGCTTAGCTCCTTTCTGACTCTAAAGATATCTGTGACATGCCATTCATAGTTAACATTTTCTGTTGAAAAGCATTTCTAGTTTCTTAAAAGTTTTAGATATAATAAATGTGGGCACATGTGGGCCCTATATAGTTTTTATTCCAAACATTGTACTGTAGAGATGAGGAAACTGAGGTTTAAAAAGGTAGACTTGTCATAAAATACACAATTATACAGTAATAGAATTTGAACTCATGACCTCTGAATGACATATAGCTATTCTTTCCTTTATGCTCTAAAAAATAATCTAGATGAATTGCTTTATTCACTTTTCATTTTCCCATGGTAGATGACTTCACAAAGATTTTCTCAAGTATCAGAATAAGATTATAACCTAGAAAGACTGCTAGTTTTTAATATTTCCTCCCAGTGACACTTTGTCCTAACTTTAATGGACTAAAATTCTTCTTTCTTCCTGAACTTTCCTTTCCCATATTTCCTTTGTAGGGTAGAGTTTAAAATCAAATATGCATGAAAGCATTCTCCTTTTGTCTTTCTAAAACCAAGATGAGCATCTCTTTGTCCTGTTCACTGTAAAATCCCTTCTTTGCTCCTATCCCAATAATTTTTTTCATCAGAAATATCTGGTTGTTCTAAAGTCTCCATCCACAGAGTGTCTTTCTCTTTCCCCATGTGGTAGTATAGTAAAGTTCTCTCCATATCCCATCTATCTCAGTACCAATATTGCTTGTTATTAATAGTCTTGGGAGAAAGGCACATGCAAGCTATTGATCATCCACATTCCAATAAATTGTAGGCCAATCAAAGCAAGGCCATCAATCTTGAAATATGTTTCCAGATAGATTTTTTTTAGAACCAGATGTGTGATTGTGGAATTTCCCATCCAGGGATAAAAGTTTTTAAATGGTTCCAACTGACCTCTTGGCTTTTCTTTCAGTGAAAGCTGCTGTTAAGGAAGACAGACATATGGCGTGCTTGGCAGTAAAGCATCATTAACAGAAACTATCCACCACTGCAGAAACTTTAAGTTCTAAAAAATTATGAAACACATGGGTCAGTAGTGATGGATGAATGACGAATTATTCACAGCTGCCAACATTTGGTCCAGAGGGAACAGGGAGCATAGGGTTTTAGAGCTGGAAGGGACTTTAAATAATAGAATAAAGAATGTTACAATTGGAAGGGCCCTTGAGAAATAAAATGTCAGTACATGAAATGTTAGCAATAGAGGTGTTAGAGGTCATTCCTATATTGACATGTGATGAAACCATACAACCTAACAGTGCATCAGTGGTGTAAACAAGAACAGAATCCACAGGCATCCCTCTTCTTACCAGCAGCTTTAAGATCTCCAATTGTTTATGTTGCCACCTGTAATCAGGAGAGAAATGGAATCATGTCCATAGCATACATTTTATATGCCAGTTTATATTTAACAAAGCACTAAATGTAATCTCTATGAGAGTAGTAAGTATTTGAGTTTTGTTTCATTATCCTCGATTTTGAAGGCAATGTTGGGGACATAATAAATATATCTTTTTTATTCACCTAAAATTCAAAGGCTCTTTAATTTTATGGTATTGAATTGACTTGTTAAAAAAAATCCTGATACTTAACTAGTACAATTATTGTTATCCCCATTTTATAGTTAAAGGACTTGAGACAAAGAGATTAGGGGATTTAGTGGCAGAGTTATTTAGTAAACTGTTCCTAGACTCCATACTGTTGATAGAGTGAAAAAAAAAACACTTGATTAAAATGAGAGAACATTGTACAAATCCTGTCTCTGTTAATTAATACTCATGTCTGACCTTGGGGGAGTGAGTCACTTAACCTTTCTAGGTTTCTGATTCCCCATGTGTGCAATTATGGGGTTGGAAGTTAAAATCAATAATTCCTTTCTGCTCTAAATCCATGGTTCAATGATTCTGTTACTCTGTAAATAGAAGGGAGTTGGGAGACATTCAGTTTAACAAATATTTATTAAATGCCAACCACGGCAGAAAAATAGTTGGTAAAACATTTTTCTTTTAAATGTTATTTTCATTGATAATACCATGTTCATTTCTAATATAGTATCATATTAACATGATACCTGTCATTAATGGAGAACATTAATGTTTACAAATTACTATATCTTTATGATTGCTTTTGTATATCACAACAACCTTTATCAGGTAAAAACTACAAGTATTTTTGTTCCCTCTTTTATAGAAAATGAAACTGAGGCTTAGAGAAGATGACTGATTTGCCTATTGTCACACAAATATTAAATGAAAGAGGCAGAATTCTAACCCAAGTTCTCTTGGCTTCAAGTTTAGCACTATTTTCCTTATAGGATAATGGGCTATGATCTCTGAGGTCCTTGATTCTACCTTCCATACAACCAGCTGTGTACAACAGAACTATAGGAGAAATGAAAGTAAAAAGACAAAAGAAGGCAGAAAATAGAAAGAAAAAGAAAGGAGAGAATTACTTTTGGGAGGAGAAGTTATTAAATATTATGGGCCACTAAAATTAATCCCTGGTTGATTCTTGGAAAGCATCATCTACATTGTTTACCTATTTGTGCTTCCCTGTTTTTGCTCAGGGTCTCCTTAATGTTTCAGATAAAGTCCTATCTTCTTCAAGAGGCTTGTTTCAATCTTCCTTAATGCTAATGCCTTTGTGTAGTGCCTGAGGAAACAGAGCCAGCCTATACCCACTTTCCAAGGAGGCTAGAAAAGCCTTGAGAAATGAGTGCATTGGAAATCCCTGCTGCCAAGTACAGGCCAAGCACCAGTTTCCTGGGCAGAAGGATTATCCCCAACAGGGTTGCCAATAGAGACATACCTTCAATGGGCCATTAGTTATTTCTTGAATCAACACAGATGCTATGCCCCAGGAGGCAGGGGATAGACCAAGTGGTGCTGGTCTGGATGCTGCCAGAGTTTGTTTGTTTGTGTTTCTTGAAAGAAAAAAAAAAGACAAAAGAAACAAAAAGAAACCTTGAACTTGAAATCTTAGCCCTAAAGGGATGAAGAAGATTAAGTATTATGTATGCCCACCCAATTTAGACAAGAGCCAACTCAGCAACTCATTTGGGCTAATCACAATTATTTTAACTCCAATTGATGCTATTGTTCTTCTTTCAATATGTTCCCAGCTCTTGTTGCAACCTAGGTTTTCTCTTGAATTGCCTTCATTCTGCTGGGTATATTTATTTCTTCATTCCCATTATTTAAGTCAATACTGATTATGTTCCAAATTCCAATGGAAATCCAGCAAAATGATTAGGGTGGTAACAAGGCAGAAATTGTTTTGGCAATGTTGCCTGACACTCTCTATACCAAGCTCTGCCTGGCAGTATGTCCCCCTCCTTCCTTTCCACATGCCTTGAAGCTTAGTTTAATTGCCATCTCTCTAATGTCGCAAAAGAGTGACACTGGAAAGCCAGTACAATACAGTTGGATGAATATCAGATCTGGTTTAGAAGAGCTGGTTTCTAGTTCTAACTTTTATACTTGCTAGGAGTGTAACATGGGCAAATAAATTCTTTGGGTGTCAGTTTATCATCTGCAAAATGGGAAAACAAACTTAATAGAGTTGATGTGAAGAAAAGCACTTTATCAACTTTAAAGTGTTAGAGAAATGACAGTCATTGTCACTTTGTGTCTCTCATACAAGTCTCTTCTTTTATATTTTTAATTATCATGTATATAGTATATTGCATTGTAAATTCAGAAATGAAAGAGAATAGGTCTTATTTGTCTTAATACTTAGCACAGTGCTCTTTAGAATCCTAGTCCATTCCTAAGCCCATCATAAACACATCCCTTCCTTCCTACTAACTTTCCATATAATTGACTTTTTGGGGATATTTCCATCTGCAGTGTCATACTTGGCCAGTGGAAACATTGCATATCAGATATTAGGACAAAGTTCTATGGAATTGTCCAGTCATTCTTATCTATTTTATGATGATTACTCAAATAAGAATATCTTCATCTATCAAATAAGAATCATCATAACACCTACTCATCAAATGAAATAATATTGTTTTAAAGAGCTCATCATAGTTCCTGGCACATAATAGGTACTGCATAAATGTTTATACCCTTTTATAATAGGTGGGGAAAATGTTTTCAGCAATTTGGTTCTTGAAATCAACTGGATGAAAGAGAATGACTAGAAATATATTTTGTTTCACTAGGGAAGCATGGTGATATGCTATTGGTTAAATAGAAATCAATTCAAAATTCAGACATTCCAGTCTCTTGCAACAGAGTGGGGAAAGCTGCTTTAGATAAATCCCTGAAAATGAAACCTTAGAGAGCAACAAAAGAGAAAAATCCTGGTGTGGGCTTTATTTTCCATACTTTCCCTTTCCCTATTGACTGGAAAAAGACTTCTTGAAGCTTTAGAAGTTTGGAATATTTTAATTTCTTCATTAACATCCAAAAAATGCCATCATAACAATATTTAATAGTCCTGACTAAACCAGTAGCCAAAGAGAATTTGGGCACAATGAAGAAAAGTAGCTTCAAGGCTCTATAAGGAACTTGACCATACAGTGACTAAGGCATCCTTAATTTGTATTCCCCAAAGAGAAGAGTAATGAAGAGCTGTGGATTACCTCTTTAACACATAGCTTTCTAAATCTGAGCCCATAGTGGAAGAGTGCTAAGTATATGTGTATATGTACAAATATGTATGTGAGATCTATATTTATATCTCTTCCTATCTATCCAATTTCTCACACATATATGTGTATATATGTATGTCTGTATAATATGTATGTCTACATACACAAATCATCTATCTACCTATCTAGTTACAGAGATAACAATTGGAGCTATAAGATATACCAACACACATTTCCCATTAGGAGAAAAAGTCCCTCAAAGCAGAGGTGAAACCATGTTAGAAGGGAATTTATATCAGTAAGCAAAAGCTGTGCCAAGAGAAGATGTTTTTCTGAAGCTATGGGAAATGCTTTAATGAAATTATCATAGAACTCTGGAGTTCAGAGGAGAGACTTTAGAGATAATCTAGTTAGTCTAACACATATCTAAGTAGAAATCTACTTTATGAAATTCAGACACTTGGACAAACAATATCAGCACAAGCTATTCAGGGAGGGGTACCCATTAATTCCTAAGGCAAATGTTAAGCTGCGGGTCATGACCTACTGGATGTGAGAATCATGTAATTATGATTTATTATCAGTAAATAATTTATTTCTATACCTATTTTATATACTTATATGCCCAGGAGTATATAAAAATTTCTCAAACAAAAAGAGGTCACAAGGGGAAAATGTTAATGAAGCCCTCTTCTAAGGAAACCTACTTACTTTCTTAGAGCTCTAAAAATCAACATTTTTTTTTATCTTCAATATATAATTTCTAACCATTAATCCTACTAATGCAAATCTTTGTGTGAAAATAAGATGTATCTCTCTTCTAAGAAACATCAGTTATTATGTTTGAAATTAAGTTTTTTTCTTCTATAGACTAAATATCCCTAGTTTCTTTTATTGATCTTTATCTCTAGAGTGTTCCTTCCCATGCTTATCTTCTTTAGGACATGTGCTAGATTGTTCATGTTGGGAAAATGTGTTGTTTTCTATATAATATTTCATGTTAAATGCATGCAGTTGTTCTCAGAATAGTTGCAAAAGTTTGATTCCTCGGTCACTCTATTTTTTGAATCCTTTGACCATGTCTAAGGGCCTGCTTGTATTTAGATTTCTTGTTAATCTTACTAATCCAAAGTATGAAACTTCATGGAAAGACAGAAGTTAATCCTTAACATTTTGATGACTTTTTAAATTCTTTTTTCTTTTTCTTTTTCTTTGTTTCTTTTTTTTTGGTGAGACAGTTGGAGTAAAGTGACTTGCCCAGGGTCACACAGCTAGTAATTGTTAAATGTCTAAGTCCTGATCTGAACACAGCTCCTCTTAAATTTGGGGCTGGTTCTCTATCTACTTTGCCATCTAGCTGCCACTTTGGTAATTTTTCCAACCAAAATTGCAAAAAAAAAAATTATTATTATTATTTGCATACATAGAAGTGTAACGTTAAAAGAGGCCTAAGAACATTAAATGTTATCAGACAGGGCCAAAAATATCAGAGGATGCAGAGCATAAAATGTCAGAATATGGAATAAATGCACATGGAACAGAGAATATTAGAACTGGAGAAAGCACTTTAGAACATAAAAAAGCATAGATCTAAAATCTGCCTACAAAGTTGTTGTCAGTGATTTATCTTTAAAATATTTTGGAAAATGATCTAGGTATAGACAAACTGCAGGAAATGTCAAAGATAAAGTATTTTTCAATTTTTATCTTTCACTTTCTTTAGTGTTCTTAAGTGTTAAGTGTTGGAGGCTGGATTTGAATTCAGGTCCCCCTGCCTTCAGGATGGTATTCTATCCACTGTAACATCTCGTTGTCCCTATTCTCCTCTTTTTAAAGGAAGAGGTTAGCATCTTCAAACTGAATGTATAGAGCTAAATTTCTCTCTCTCAATATGGTTCACTAACTAAATTTGCTCTATTTGGCCCCAGAAGGTGTAATTAAGAGAACGGATATAATTGAAGATAATAGAAAGGGAAAGGGACATATCCCTCCCTTTGAATTAGAACTATGCCAAAGTAAGATTGTCTGTAGTGGTGTTAATCACTCCCAGAGTGATCACTCCTAGAGTAGAGAGCTCTAATGAGTGATCAGATGATTATTTATTAATGATGTGATAGAAGGAATTCTTGAGCAGCTATGTGGCACAATGGATAGAACACTAGGCTTGGAGTCAGAATGTCTTGAGTCCAAATCTGGATTCAGATACTTATGAGCTGGATGAGCAAATTATTTAACTCTGTTGACCTTAGTTTCCTTGTCTTTAAAATGAATTGAAGAAAATGACAAAGCACTCTATTAACATAGCCAAGAAAACCCCCAAATGAGGTCAGAGTCAGTTTGTGTATAACAAAAACAATAAGAGTAATTTCTTAGACAAGTAGGACTGCAAGTAAAGCGGAAAAAATTTTAGTCTTGGTGTCAAGAAGATCTGGATTCAAATCCTAATTCAGACATTAGATGTGTACTTTGGCAAGTCACTTAATCTTTCTCAGTACATTATCTTCTCAGAAAAACAGAGATAATCATCACATTTATCTCACCGGGTCATTATGAGGGTTAAATGAGATAAAATCTATAAAGTGTTCTTAAGCATTAAAACATGATAAAAATGTGAGTTATCATTATGTATAGGCAGTATTACGAGCATTCTTATACTTGCTATTGTTATTACCTGGATAGCATCTAAGTATTTTTTTCCAAATCTTTGATTCTGTATTTTTGGATAACTAGTATTTGGATAACTTAATATTAATACAAGTTTAATGCAACAAGTAATCTTAGCATGCATATTATTAGAGTTAGAAGAAATCTTACAGACCATTTAGCTTGATTCTTTTTTTTGTTGTTGTTGTTGTTGTTGTTTATTATGTTCAGTCTTTTTATATTAATTCTGTTCATATGCATATGTTTTTTCCCCTATTAAGAAGTTCCTTAAGATTGGGGATTGTTTCATCCTTCTTATTTACATTTCCAATGTATGCAAAATGTTTGGCACATAATAGGTGTCAAATGACTTCTGTTTGATTGGGGGAATAATGAAGACAATAAGGAGAAAATAAGTGAAGGGACTTGTCCTAGACATGCAGGTGAATTGCAGCTAAGTTGTGTTGGATTTTGATTAAAAAAAAAAAAGTGATTTGTTAACTCCCTGTCAGTAAGAACAGTATCTTAGATTTAAATATCATATGGCCCCCCAATAGTGCTGTTCTGCCATTTAATGTTACGAGTGGAAAAAAGTACAATTGTAGTTTGTGAAATATAACACCAAATCCCATTGTATCTAATGTGATTTAAAACCAAGCAACATCTTTATAAAATAGTAAAGGACTTGGTATTGTTTTAGTCATCTGTTTGAATTCCCAAAGATAAACTTTTAATTTAGTGCTTTACATCAAAATTTGAAACTTGATTTTGCATTTCCCTCCCAGCACCTGCAAATAAATTTTTAAAAAAAGGCTTCATACATCCTAGCTCAGTTTGTCCCCTTGCCAAATTAATACAGGGCTTTCTTTAGTCATTTCTTTTCATTAGTTCTCTGGGAATTTAGAAATATCTTTCATGTGCAATATAGATAACTAAATGATTGAAGTCTCAGTTGTTACTCTTTGGGAAAAAAATTTAGTTGTATGCAGATGTGCATAAATAAATAAGATATTTATGCCATCCAGTCACCTATCACATCTTCTCTCTCCCTACTCCCACAAAATAGAGAAATTCAGTAGTGTTTTTCTTGGTTTTCTTGGGGCAGCCTTCATTTCAGTAGAGTAATCACCACAAGAATAGCCAGGTGTTAAAGTCCAAGTTTGTCTCCTTGTCTGAGGCTGGGCAGCTTTCTGGAGAGCCTTTCAGACCCACTTTGGTCTCAGTGGGGGAAGTGCAGGAGGTCAGCCACCAAGGTGGTGTAAGAAGAAGTGAATGAATGTCTTTCCTTGTCGCCCAGAGCTTGAGCTCCCGCCGCCAGTCCTCTTGTCTTCTCTGACTCTGGCTGAGTTTGTCCTGGCTTATATGCTGTGTTCTAATTATGTTATCATAGGTGTGAATCTTGTGGAACTATATTAAGTACTAAATACATGTACTGAACTAGAGAACTATTAATCACTATACTAAATTAGAAAACCAATTGACTTATCAATTCCAATGATTTAACACCATCTAAGAATCCTTGTTTTAAGTACAGTTCTGGCCTATAACAAAATTCAGTAGAATTTAGGGATCAAGAGCTAAAAAGAGCCTTAGAGACCATCTACCCAACATTATCAATCTCTCTCTCCCTCCTTCCCCTCTCTTTCTCTCTTTCTCTCTCTCTCTCTCTCTCCATTTCTTCTCTCTGTCTATCTCTGTCTCTCTGTGTCTCTCTTTGTCTCTGTGTTTACTCTCTTTCTTTCTCGTGTGTGTGTGTATGTATGTATACACACATGCACACACACATATATATATATATATATACATATATATGTGGGCGTATATAGTATATATACATACATTCACACCCACACTCATACATATATTTGCCCAAATATGTGCAGTATGCACACATACATAGAGATATCCATTTAACTACTCATAGATATCTATCATTTATTCATATATTTCAGAAACATTAGTTACTGGTCTACAGAAACATAGGTAATAGGTGTCAAAGGTAGAAGATGAACCATATCCTTTGGCATCAGAATTAATACTTTTCACATTATAACATATTTTCTTCCTAAAGTTCCTTAAAATTTTTTGAAACTTTAGAGCTCTTCTGATCCCCACCCAAGATGAAAGTGAAATCAAACCCTAACAATTGTACCCATGCCTATTTTGGCATCTGGAACAGTGATGTTGTGTAATGAGTTTTAGTCTTGGAATTAGGAGACTCCACTTCTAACCACAATCTTCTCATTAATTAAATGTGATACTAAGGTTCTTGGGATCTCAACTACTTCCTCTGTAAATGCAAGTGTTAGGTAAAATAAGCATTAAGGTCACTTCTTGCTCTGACATGATATAAATCATAATACAATACAATAATTATATATTAAGTACCTAATATGTCAGACACTGTGCTAAATACTGAAAATACACATAGGAAAAGGAAAGAGAGACCCTGACTTCAAGGAGCTTACAATCTAATGAGAGAACACAACAAACAAAAGAAAAGGTAGTTGATTTGAGGCTTGTTGACTGTGGGTGGAATGCAAAGAATTCATCTGATGGAAATGGAGAGGTTCATGGGATTCTTTATATATGGAGACTTTGGAAGGAGTCTTTACAATTCATTCTATCTCTTCAAATAAAAAGGCAAAGATGACTGACAGTCCTGTTGAAATTTTGATTACAAAAACTGAAGCAATATTTATGATTATGAGTGTGTTGATGATAAGCTTTTGCTGGAAGGAGTATAATGGTATATTGGAATCCAAAGAATGCAACTGATGGGAGATGAAGAAGATCTAATGATCATTGATTCTGTAATATAAGGCAAAGTGAAAGTTGCATATATCTAAGATTCAGTTACTATTAAGTTTGATTAACTGTAAATGGAGAAGAAATGTTAGGGGAGAGTGAAGGGATAGAATCAAACTTTTTAAAAATGCCTACTGTGCAAAAAATTGTGCTAAGTGCTTTACAGGTTATTATCTCCTTTATTTCTTACATCAATTCTAAGAAGTAGATTATTATAATCCCTATTTTATGGTTGAGGATTCTGAGGCAGATGGAGGTAAAGCAACTTGCTGCATTAGAGAACTATTAAGAATAGGTGACATTTTTGAATTTGGGTATCCTTAAATTAATCCCAGAATTTTACCTACTATCTTACCAGGAAATCTGCTTTGAAAGAAAAAGAATGACCTTTCATTAAATTTGATAGGTTTCATTTGTTGATCCTATGAAAGCTCCTCTCTTCACTTCCTAAGTGATCACCTTCTCCCAAATCTTCCTACTATATTCAGAAACTAAAAGAAATCAGGAAGAATGTATTGTGTGTCCCTACCAGTTAAGAGGGAAGCTGGTGATTCAGTGGATAGAGCACTAGCCTTATAATTAGTAAGATTTGAGCTCAAAATCAGTCTCAGATATATCTCAACTGTGTGAGCCTGGACCAATTATTTAACTTCCATTGCCTCACAAAAATGCATACACTGGATCTGCTGGGAAAGCAAATGGCAGACCATTCCAGGGTCTCTGGCAAGAAAACCTCTAATGGGGCCATGAAGAGACAGACATGATGAAAAGAATTGAATAATAACAACAAACAGTTAAGTTTTCCTTGTGTGACTGCTCAGAAATGGATTGGTCAAAAGGCTAAATAGGAAGATAGAGATCTTAGTACCAGTTTTTGAATTCACAAATAAGGCTTCTGGTTCTAATTCTGGAATTTAGTTAATACTGTAGCATAATTCCTCAATAAAAACAACTCAGTTCTCAAAATCACTCCATGTTATAGGTCAGGTAAATATCTCTTGATTCTGAGTTGATTTCATTTGCAACCAGGAACATTATGAGAGTTAAAAGAAATGTTTTTCCCCTAGGTCTTTCTATTTCCTTTGCTCTTTTGCTAAATATATATAATGCTCAGGATGATTTTTAAGCAACTGAGATCCTATTTCTGCATTGGAATAGGAGACAAAATAAATGTATAGACTACAACTTAAATGTGAATTTAGATCAAGAGACCCCTGAGCTGTAGCCAGAAAGGAGTTAAAAATACAGATATTAAATTGCCTAGGGAGTTCTCTAGAAAGCTGCTTGGGTGTGTCTGAACACAGCTGGCTGAGGTCTGTGTACATCACAAAAGACCTAATAGGATTATGAACTATCCTATGGTGAATTAGCCATAGGATGTTTAAAGATGAACTGGTAGCAGCAGAGAAAAATTATATTTAAGACAGGATGTGTTAGCTGAGGATTTTTTAGCAGACAGCAGAGAGTAACAGTAGCTCAGAATAGATGCCCAGATGAAAGCAAAATGATGCTATCACCAGAGAACATCAGTGGCTCTGGAGCCCAAGTTGTGTGAGTTGCCCTGACTTTATAGATGACCTGAAAATCTGTCTTCCCCAAGTTTGGGTCCTGCCATGTGAATTATCTGTTTATACTTATTTCCTTTATGTAACCTGTTCCCCATGGTAATGTGTTCTGCTGGTGGAGAACATGTGGGAGAAATTGTTTGTGTCACTTATTTTACTATTCTGTTTGATTGAATGCATTTTGCTTTGAATGTATCTGTCCTCTGGTTAGTCTAGTATCATATAAATACAGCATCAGTGAGAGTTCTCAAGGTATGGTTTTGAGTTAGTGCTTTCCCACAAAATGTGTTAAATCTTTTCTGTATACCCTTCTGTGATAGGGTTCTATGACTACAAATCATTATTTCTATTTTACAGAGGTGGAAATTGAGATCCAGAAAGATTATAGGATTTGTACAAGATCACAGAAATAGTCACTGACATAAGCACAATCTTGCATGTCTCCTGAATGCTCCAAAAGTTATCTTTCTATTCTAAAAGAGGACACCAAGCATGTTCCCACATTCCCATACTTTTGGAAAGAGAAGAGACCTTGGGGAACATGTGGTCAGTAGCATAAGAGCCTCTGGTTTAGTCTCACAGTCTATAACAAAGATAGAATCAGAGAAGTAAATTCCTAGCAATGAAGAAAGCTCCTAAGACTTAAATATTTAGCTATACATTGTATTCTCTACTTGTCCACCTGATCCTAGATCAAGAATTCTTAACCTGGGGAATTTGAAAATGTACATTTGTGTTTATATGCATATATATATATATATATATATATAAAATCTCATATATATACATATATACACATGTAAATAGATGTATATATATATAAATATATGCATTATATATAATATATACATCACACATATTTCTATAGTAATATCTCAGTAACTTTTATTTATTACCTTAAAAATCATTCTGAGAAGAAATGCATAGACTTCACCAGGCTGCCAAAAATATCCATGAAGAAATCAAACCAAAGGTTAAGATAATAAATCATATGAAATGTCCTCAATCATAGAATCTCATCATAATACTGACTTGAGAGGCCATCAAGGTGCACTTTTCCCCAGCACAGCGATATCCTCTAGAACTTTCTTGACAGGTGATATCCAGACTCTACCAACTTTATTGTGGGACAAAATATTTGATATATCCTAAGGCATCATATTTTATCATGAGATGACAAGATTTCTTATATAAAGTTCTTCCATATACAAAGATAACATCAACCCATTTGGTTGGCTCTCTTCTCAGCAACTATTCTCAGAAAAGTAAGGGTTAAACCCAAAGTCCCCAAACTATCCCTTCTTCCACAGGGTCTTGCAGTATCCTGGATACATATTACATGAAACATTAATCATTCTTCACTTTGCTAGTCAAGCTTGCTGAAATAATCCTGGAACAAAGAAGGAAAAGGATAAAGGAGATAATCTCTCAGGAAAAATAAACAGCCAAGCCAAAAATTAATATTAATGAAGAGATATTATAGTTTAGTGGAAATAACTCTGTCAGAGGACATAGCTTCAAACCACTTTTTGAACCTCATAAAATCACTTCCACATGTGAATCTCAATTTCTTCAACCTTCAAAAAAGTGTCTTGAACTAGATAATCTCAAATGAACTTTCCAGTTCAAAATACCACAAAAACAACTACCTGGTGTAGGTGTAAAAATTTCACTGTCTTGGTATTTTAGGAGCTCAAAAAGACTACCACACCATTTGTATTTGAAAAACCTTGCAGAAAAGATTCAAATTCCCACTATAATACTTTCCAACCACCTATGTAATTCAAAATGAAACTTAATATTTCTATATTGATTCTTAGAAAGTACAATTTGAATTTTCCAAAATCTTTTTTTATTCTGGCCCTCCAGAATGGCAAAGCCCAAAGAGGATGAAATTAACTTGCATTCTCTATTAACAAAGAATAATCCCAGTGTATATGAGAATAGTGAGAGGTACTTGCCTCTGTTAAAAAAATGACCCACTGTCTATCACTTATTGGATTTGTAACTATGAATAAGTGACATCTTCTATCTTTGATTCCACATCTAAGGCATCCATCAGGACCAGTTTGTCAACCTTATCTGTAACTTTGACAATCTTGAATTTGGTGATGTCATATTTCTAAGGCTCAGTCTTCCAGTTTCTTCAACACATCTCTGTGTGGAGAAAGAGACTTCAAATTACTGGTTTGAAATTGAGAAACAGGGTTTATTAAATTACATAAAGATTAATGCAGGTCACATGTTGACTAAAAAGTTACATATTAACATCATGTACATGTTATTGTATTTTTATTTATTTTGTAAAAGATTTCCAAATTACATTTTAATCTGTTTCCAGATGCATTTGGGTGTTTTTTGAGCTACATTTGGCCCATGGAACATGTGTTTGACATATTCATTTTAAATTTATATTATTATTTCTATAATTAACTTATGTAATATATTGAAGTCAATTCAAATTAAGAAAAAAGTTGTGTGTGACCAATTTCTTGATGGTGATAATTAAGACAACCAGAGATGTTAAGGAAATTAGAATTTAGTGATAAAAAGAATCTTAAACATCTGCTCCATTGCCATTTGTCCAATGACTGTGACAGAGGCAAATGAATGCCAAAAGTGACATAGTAAGTTTTTGGTGGGTGTAGGATTATAAAATGGTTCTTATGAAACCCTGTATGTTATTTTTTGAATTCACTGAAGTGTCTCTCATATACTGATTTAATTTCTGAATTAGATGAATCTCTAATTAGGAACAAGACTCCCTGTGCTCAAGTATACTGGCTCCAAGATTCTCTTTATCTTCTAGTACAGCATACACTCTATATGACTCATAGAAAATATATTCACGATCAAGAAATATTTCCTCAGCAAATAAGACCTGATGAGCATTCTTCGAAGAAACATTAAGTCAAAGAATGAAAGAAAATCATATTGATGTATAACTACTGCAAAACTTCTGGAAGCATTAGAAGTGATGGGGGGTCATGGGAGCGATCTTTTGGATGAGATTTAATATCATTGCTTTTAGGCATCTGAACAGGTAAATTAAATTGCATAAAAAAGTGCTGAGCAACTGATATAGAGGCTGCTTATGCAACTGGCATATGTTGGAAAAATTAGATGAAGATAAAAGCAACAGAAAATTGCATATTTGATATATATGATGGTATAGAATTAAATACCTAAAAACAAGAGAAAAGCAATATCAGAAGATCTAGAGATATTCAGGGAAAGGCACCTTTCAGGCAAATGGATAAAACTGATTTAGAAGGAAGAATTGAAGATAGTCACCTCAAACTTTTCAGTTTTTATCTGTTCAGAATGCACACATATAGTCATGTAACATCAGATATAGAAAGAACTTTAGATCAACACATGTTAAAATATAGAAAAAATGTCAGAAGTAAAAGAAAATTGAATATAGAATGTGAGAGTTGAAAAGATCTTTAGATTAAAGACAAAGAAAGGAGGGACCACATAGCATTAAATGTTAGCAACAACAAAAAACATCCCCAAACCTTATTCCCAGCAAATATTCTCATTCTTTTTCTTAAGAGTATGTGAAGCTTGATCTTCCTCCAAAGCCTAGTGATTCTAATAGATGAAAACTTGGTTATCTTTCTTTGTACTGAAGCAGGGGCCTAAGAAAACAAGGGAATGAAGCCTCTTCATTGCTGCTCAGTTTTTGACACATTCTTAGAGACAAAATATCTCTTCTCCCTTCTCCATTCCTAGACACAAACAATATTCTTATTCTAATCTTGTCTAGTCAGTGGAACAATGGAGATTATAACATTTCTAATCTATGACATCTGAAATCAGATCCTATCTCAGACTCTAATTACTTGTTTGGCTCTGGAAAAATCAGGCTCTGTCTGCCTCAATTTCTTCATTTGTAAAGTGATGATAAAAATTACCTCTGAAGGTTGTGAAAAACAAACCAGATAATATTGTAAAGCACTTTGCAAAACTTGACATGACATATAAATTCTAGCTACTATTATTACTACTACCAAGTCCAGTGAATTTTACTTTTCTTCTATCTATTGAATGTGAACATTCCTCACTTTTTCCACTGCCATGGCCACCATGGCTCTTCAATGGCATCTCTTTAGAATATTATAATAACATTCTAGTAGTTTTTCCCTCTTAGGTTTTACTTGTTCTCCCCTCTAATTATATAATTTTCAGTGTCTTCCTAACTCTGGAGTGTTCTGGCTTTCAAGATTCTTTTCAATCTTGGGTCATTTTGCTTTGCCTCCTGATATTCCCTTTCATAAGCTTTATATTCCAAAGAAACTGAAACTTTCATTGTCTTCAAATACAATCTACATTTCCCTGCCTTTCTTCACTTTTTTATCTATGCCTATTATAATTATATATATATGTATATATATATATATATACATATATATATATGTGTAAGCATATATGTAAATGTGTGTATACACATATAAATACATATATACACATATGTATGAAACAGAGAGAAAGAATGAATGAAATAAAGAAAGAAAGGAAGGAAGGAGATAGAGGGAAGGCAGGAAGGAGGAAGAGAGAGAGAAAGTGAAATGGAAATGGAAATGCTTTCCAAATTTATTTGCATAAAACAGGCTTTTAATAATACTTTGTAAGAAAAAAATAGAGCTCCATGGGATCTTAAAATTGCCTACTTGAATCCCCTCATTTTAGGAGGAAAAAGGATTTTGAGTTTTGAGGAATTTATCTATCTATCTATCTATATATCTCTTTCTCCACATACATATTAAATAAAAGAGAATATCCTAAGCATACACACAAATTTGCTGTTGTTGTTGTTTGATTGATTCAATCAGGAAATATTTATAAGAAAAAAATAAAACATTTTTAAAATATGTACAACAAAAATATGTACACCAAGTGTCTACAACCTTTTTGACTATTGAATAACTAGCTGTAAACTCAAATTCATGTAGCACTCTCAACAGGAATACTTCTGTGATTTCTTCTGCAGAGGAAAGATTCCAAGATCTCTCCTAGAACTTTACTTTACAATTTTAATGGATATTAAATAATATTGTATGATATTTTTCTGTGTTTATTTCTTAATCAAACCCTACTCTGTAGACCCCATTAAATATGAAAATGCTTCCCAAAGCTATTTGCATACAGTTGACATTGAGTTTGCTGAATGAATTGAGAGAAGAATAGAGCTCTATGAGTTCTTAAAAATTGCTGGGTTGAACACCTCATTTTAAGTGGGGGGCTGGTGGAGAAGGACCTTGGCTTTGAAGGATTTAGCTGACTATTCTATATTTAGTGTCAGAGAGGTCCAGAATTTAATTCTATACATCATAGGTCACAGTATTCTTTCTATGACACTGGACTTGTTGTTCTTTTTTATATATTTTTTAAATTTTTAAAATTCCCTTTTGTTCTTTGAGCAGTTGCTTTATGTGCACTAATTTTAAATCTGTTTTCCCCAAAGGTGACAGAGTGGATGAGGGACTCTTATAAGCAATAATGAATATGGAGTTGAACAGTTGCTAAATTCTTTAGCAAGATTTTTCCTACGATAAATATTAGATTAATATAATCCTTCATCACAGTAGTTGGTCAAGTGACATTTTTCCCAGTCCTATGATTAAGGAAACTGAATTACAATGAAGCCTAACATTGTTTTCTTTGAAGCAAATGGAGTAGTTATTGTCCAAAATAATCTCAATTTAAAGAATGGAGTCCGCAATGGTATTATGGAAAGAGATAGCAAACATTTTTAAAAAATAATTTATTAGTTTATTCATTATTTACAAAGCATATGCATGGGTAATTTTTCCAACATTGACCCTTGCAAAACCTTTTGTTCTATATTTCCCCACCTTCCCCTTACTCTCTTCCCTAACTGGCAAGTAGTCCAATACATGTTATATGTGTTAAAATACATGTTAAATCGAATATATGTTTACATATATTGTAAAGATCTCATTTTTAAACATAAAGAATTGTGTCAAATTTATAAATATACAAGTCATTCCCCAATAGATAAATTATAAAGGAGATGAACATACAATTTTCAGATGATGAAATTAAAACCATCTTTAGTTATATTAAAATACTCTAAATCACTATTAATTGGAGAAATGAAAATGAAAATAACTCTGAGATACTACCTCATACCTCTGAGATTGGCTAAGATGATAGGAAAATTTAATAATAAATGTTGGAGTATATGTGGGGAAAACTGGGATGTTAATGCATTATTCATGGAATTGTGAGATGTTCCAACCTTTCTAGAGAGTAATCTGCAACTATGCCCAAAGAGCTAGAAAACTGTCCATACTCTTTTACCCAGCAGTGCCTTTACTGGGTCAATATCCCAAGGAAATCATAAAGGAGGGTAAAGGACCCTCATGTGCAAAAATGTTTGTTGTAGCTCTTTTTGTGATAGTAAATAATTGGAAAATGAATAGACACCCCTCAGTTAAGAAATGGAAAAACAAGTTGTGGAGACTGGGAAGAATTATAATTTCAATTAAAGGTGATATAAAGCAAACGACAGAAATATATATATATATTGTTTAAAATCAAGAGAATGGCAAGCTTCTATGAAATGTCTTCTGCATAGAAAGAACTTTTTTATTCACTAAAAGAGACAATGAATTTAGATAATATACCCCAAAGGAACTTATATGTATTCAATAAAGGAAACAAAACAAATAACATAAAAATGAGTTCATAATATCGTACAATAAGAGTTGGAAGGAATCTTGGGGATGTTCTAGTCAAATCCTTTAATTATGTAGATGATGAAACTGAGATAGAGAGAAGTTAAGTAATTAGACAATACTCACATAGCTAATAAATATCAGGAAAAGAATGTTAACTAAGTCCTTATCTCCAGGTCATTAACCACTGTCCCACAATAAACATATTATTCAACCTCGTATTCTCAATGCATTTAACTAATAATTATTTTTATTAAAATAGAATGGAATACCTTTGATTTTCTTTTTTTCCCCCACCGGTTAATTAACTTATTTATTCAACAAACATTAACTAAGTGAGCACATAAACAGATTCTATGTTATCCATAGGGATGTACAAAGATGAATGACTCAATTTAATTCAACAAATGTTGATTAAAAGCCACCATGAATAGTCCCATTTTCTTTACCCGCAAGGAAGGCAGTCTACAGATTAATTAGTCCTTTGACTCATTTACACAAAACATTTCAAAAAGTCCATTAAATGACCTGTGCTTTCTAGTACTAAAGGCACTAGTAAGATATTCACCCACATATGCAAAAATGTTTGTAGCTACCCTTTTTGTAGTGACAAAGAATTGAAAACTGAGTGGATGTCCATCGGCTGGGCAATGGCTGAATAAATTATTGTATATAAATGTAATGGAACATTATTGTTCTATAAGAAAAGATCAGTGGGATGATTTCAGAAAAATGTGGAGAGATTTACATGAATTAAGTGAAGTAAATAGAATCAAGAGAACATCGGACAAAGCAGCAACAAGATTATGTGATAATCAACTCTGATGGCTGTGGCTCTTTTCAATAGTGAAGGCATTCAGGCCAATTCCAATAGACTTGTGATGGAGAGAGCCATTTGTATAGAATAATTGCACATGTCTAACATATATTGGGTTCCTTGTTGTTTAGGGAATAGGGTGGAGGGAAGGGAGGTTTTGAATGCTGAAAATTATCTTTGCATGTATTTTGAAAATAAAAAGTTATTACTTAACTAAAGATACTTACAACAGTAAGATATTCATAAAAATTAATAGATTTCCCATCTCAACTAGTACAAGCTGAATCTAATATCTTTGTATTTAATAGTAGCTTAAGCAAGGGAAAAAGAAAGTATGGGACCTAAAGAAGCTGTCAATTTTGTTAAAAATATAGAATTACTTATAGAAAACTAGACAAGACCATAATAATTATGAACAATAGAGTTAGTGGAGGGGGAAGCTAATTGAGTTTGGTTGAAAGTTAGAAGACACTTTAAAAATTGAAGACTGTGTCATTTAATTACAGTTCACGATTCAATGTATCAAGGTTTTTGGATGCCATGTTATGGGAGAGAGTGGTATATAGTGATTTGCCTCTCCTAGAAAAAAATGTAGGTGTGCAAAGAGTAGAGAAGTTACTAATTAATTCGTTCATTGGTGGTTTGGTTAAAAGCAGAAATCATCCAGTGTTTGGGAATAGAAAATGAATTGAAAGCTTTTATTAAATGTGTATGATGTGCCAGGGAATGAAAAAGTGCCGGACATGAAATTTAAGAAAGAAATTCAATACATGATTTCAAGTTGCTTACTGTCTAAGAAGGAAAAAAAAACACATAGGAGACTGGTGTTCAGGGAGAAATATTATGATATTGCTTACTTAATTACTTTTCTCACAGTTAGAGTTGGAGAGTTTGAGAAAGGGAACAAACATGACATCCTACTGGCATGAGTCAGAATACTAAGGTGAATCTGGGTCCAAGATACATATAGGTAATGCTCACCAGTCAGAGAAAAGTTGCATTCATTCAAATGGGAAAATAATACAAATAAAGATAAGATCTGATGTTTGGACTTCTTAGCTGGATGTGGATGCCACAGCACAAGAGCATGACAGCAAGAATACTTCCAGGGGAGTTATAAGGTCAGTATAGGAAGAATGTGTTCCATGACATTGGAAAAAATGTGTGGCCATTAGTCAGAGTTAAAATCATATTTTCAGAAAACAGAATAGTAGAGATTGAAAAGAAGCCTTCAGGGATGCATATAGTGTTGGGTTTTGATCTTTTCTTGTGACATCATTGTCAGGAATGGATAATAGAAAGAAATTCATGGATATCTAAATTAGTCCTCATTTTGAACTATCTTCTATAGTATAGGAGATAGCATGTACTAGGATGAAGTACTTGATTTATTATAAAATTTCATAAAGTGATTAAAATATTTATTGTCATTAAAATATTTCAATCAAATTCAAGGACTATAGGATCCCTTCTCAAGGGTAAGTGGATTCTAGGATAGTCTTTTGAAGCAGATAGCATAGTGCCAGTTCTTAACCATAAAGAAGGTATCACTAGAACTCAAAAATTAGAATTAAATAACAGATATTAACAGCATCCTTTAAATATGTGTAAATGTATTAAGATTTTAGAGCATTTACTTAGCATGATTCAGAACTTAAAAGTGTTGATGGTTCTTACCTGAGCCTTGAGTAAGTTCCTTCCTTGTTATGAATATTAAATACAGTGAATATAGCATATATTCAATGTCAGTCCAGTTGCTTGGTCTAGCTTTTATTCCTTAGTGAAAGTTTTTCTTATTCTCTATCATATACACCCTGCCCTTGTCAAGCATCTTGAGCATCAGAAATTATAGGCTCCAAAATGGCAAGCCTAGGAAAGGTTTTATCAGGAATATAAATGTAATATGACATGTGGGAACTACCATGGCTTTTTCAAATTTTCTATTCCATAATCATTAACTTTTACAAATGCTCAATAGCAATTCTTCTCAATGGCTACAGGTAGAGATAGTCTTGGCTTTCCCAAATTTTGATTCAATAAGAATATGACTCAACACAAAAGAGCCTTCAAAAAAAAAGTTATTATCTCTTATATGCAGAGGACTTTACCATTAGCTTTGGATCATTCAGCAAAAGGCCAAAGTGTATCAGCTAATTCAGCAAACTACTTAACAAACATAAATCTATGCCTGCCTAGCTACTTTATGAAAAGATACTAGACCATCATATCCAAAAGAGAAAGTCTTATTTTATTTCAATGCTGTATTTTCCTCAGCCTCCCCAAAAAACTTTTGCCACTAAAAGCAGTAAGTCCATAATATATTTTTTGTTGATTTGACTTCAATCCTATTAAATTTCATTGAGATGGGAATGATTCTTTTTTTAAACTCTGTACTATCAAAAATATTGCCTCAATTCTCCACTTTAGCAAGTATAAAGTATCATACTGTAATTTCTCTGCCATCTAGTTTCGTGTTTGAGCTAACATTTAAATATTTCTCCAAGTATGTGTTAGGCTATGAGACATTGACACATTAAATTAAAATGCAATTAAAAAGATAATAATTCCACAACTGTCAGAAGTGATGTAATGGAAATGATAATATGTGATGTAGTTAAAAAAAAAAATTCTCACGTAAAAGGGAGGTAGGGACTACAGCATCTTTCCCCAGCCATCTGACTGCATTCATCTTCAGTGCATTGTTAAACATTGCTCTTGCCTTCTACTTTAATAGAGGCAAACTCAGGGGCTTGACATGAAATAGGCTATTTCATCTGAGATGGTTTAAGCTGGCCGAAGGAGTGACAAGAGAATATAGCAAGCAGTCAGTGCTAATGACAGCATACCATTTTTATAGACTAAAGGTCGAGCAATGAATTTCAATTATAGAGTGTCAGGACGCCCAAATGTGGGGACCTGATAACAAGCCTGAAGCTACCAGCTCCTGGTGGACTTCTTTCGAATTTCAATAACACTCTCAGACTTTAAGCATGCTTCCCCTCCTCCTCCTTCCACTTCTTTCTGAAACCCCAAGCCAGGAGATGTAATCTTTTCTAAGCAGCTCCATCTTTGCCACTCTTCACCCATCATGTTATAATAGTTAAATGAAGCCTGTCTTCCCAACATCTGTACTTTCGTGCCTTCTGTCTTTCTGCTTGTTCTGTGCTTTGTTGAGGAAATATTCATCTGGACAGTTTCCTTGTGATTAGGGCCTTGTGAAAAGGGCCTCAGCAACTTAGCTATTGCAGGAGATCCATACTATGACCTCATTAGCACATATTTTGATCAATGAGAATAAAGAAATGGGAAATAAGATATTGCAAGAATATTTCATTGAGGGAAAATTTGATTACATTCATGGCCCTGAAAGTTTTTTTTTTTTTTCCTGCTCCTTTGCACATAGCCAAAGCTCAGTTTTAGGTTTTAGTTCTGATGAGCATTAGATCACCTGTGGTTAAGTCATTTGACACTGAATCTGGAAACAGATCTATTACTCCATAAAATGAAGCTAATAATATTTAGGCTATCACTCACTGCTGTGCAAATTATTAATGAAATAAAATGTGCTTTGTAATCACAAAGTATTATATGAATGTAAGCTAATAATAATAATACATATAATAGTATGGATAATTATATGAAAAATACTAATGATGTTACATATTTATAAAATAAATGAATTAATTAATAAAAACTATGAGGGAGAACAAGTTAGATCCCGGCATGCTTCTGAAACATAGGAAGGACATATAGACTATCTCTATTTTTACCATGAGATGAGGGTAGCTGTTAAATGAACATTTTTCTATGTACTTGGAGATCTAGACTATAGCTAGATTGAGCAGTTAGGGCAATGGATTAAGTACTAGTTCTGGAAACAGATCTGACCTTAGACACTTACTAGATGGGTAACCTTGAACACTCAACCCTATTTGCCTCAGTTTCATGATCTGTAAAATGAGCTAGAGAAGGAAAGGCAAATCATTTCAGAATCTTTGCTAAGATAACCCCATTTGGAGTTCTGAATGGTCAGACATAACTGAAAAATGTCTGAGTAAAAATAATTCTGGCTAGTTTGCTGATGTTTTTAAAAGATGAGAGTGACTGAATTGCATTTGTACTTTAAACCTTCTTGTGCTCTGTGATTGCAACAGGTCCTAAAAATTGACCATGTATCAGGGCACAAAAACTTCAAAATCAAATGCAGAAAGGCAGAAATAATACAGGCACTTTTGATCATGATACAATAAAAATCACATGTAATATAAGGCTAAAAATAAATTAGAAATGAAATAATTTCATCCTAAAGAATGACTGGGTAGAACAACAAATCATGAACATAATCAACTTCATCCAAGAGAATGACAATAATGAGACAGGATACTAAAATTTGTGGGATGCAACAAAAGCAGTTATAAGGGGAAATTTTATATCTCCAGATGCTTACTTGCATAAAATAGAGAAAGTGAAGGTCAATGAATAAGGCTTACAACTAAAAAATCTATAAAAGAAAAAAAAAACATTTGATTAAAAACCAAATTTGAAATTCTGAAAATAAAAGGGGAGGTTAATAAAATTGAAAATAACAAAACTATTGAATTAATAAATAAAACTGAGTTGGTTTTATGAAAAACCAACAAAATAGATAAACCTTTAATTAATTTGAGCAGAAAAAGGAAAGAAGAAAATCAAATTGTTACTCTCAAAAGTGAAAAGGGAGAACTTTCCACCAAGAAGAGGGATTTAGAGCAATAATTAGGAGTTATTTTGATTTTGCTCAACTCTATGCCAATAAATTTGATAATCTAAAAGAAATGGAGAAATATCTACAAAAATATAGATTGCCTAGATAAAGAGAAGAGGAAAATAATTAATTTAAATAGTCACATTTTAGAAAAAAGAAATATAACAAGTTAGTAATCAACTCCCTAAGAAAAAATCTCTAGGGCCAGATGAATTTACATGTGAATTCTACCAAACATTTAAAGAAAAATCAATGCCAATAATATAAAAACTATTTGAAAAAATAGGAAAAGGATTTCTAACCCATTCCTTTTATGACACAGATATAGTGATGATAGGTAAACTAAACAGGGTAAAAACAGAGAAAGAAAATTATAGACCAATTATCCTAATGAATATTGATGCAAAAATATTAAATAAAATATTACCAAAGAGATTACAGAAAGTCATCCCCAGGATAATACACCAAGTATTAATTAATACCAAGCAGTATTTACACCAGGGATGTAGGGCTGCTCAGGACACTAGCCTCTTGCTGCCTGTGCTAGTCTGTTCCTGGCCCCTCAGGACAAACCTTTCCTGGTGATCTTCCAGATTGACTTTGGCTGGTAAATTGTAGTGCTTCTAATCTTCATGAATTTAAGCAGTGAAGAGCTGTTTTTGAGGCTGAATTAAATAGTTGGTTATGAGGGGAATGAGAGGAGCTTAGAGAGTCATGTGTGCCTTCTCTGCCAACTTGGCTCCACCCTCAATTCTGATTTTCAATGAAGTATTTTCTTCACTCACTTTTTTATATCTCTTTCTAATTGTCCAATGGAGTTTTTAAATGAGTTGCTTTGTTCTGTGGAATTTTTTTTCCATTTCACCAATTTTATTTTTTAGAAAGATATTTTCTTTTTCCAGTTCACTAATTCTGTTTCTGCACTCTGAGACTCTGAGAGTGTGCTGAGACACTCCAGGTGGCTATGGCCAGGTCCTGAGAGACTCTAGCTTTTTGGGGTTATAGTCTTCCCCCCCCCATGTTTTTAGCTTCTCTGCTTGCCTACTGGCTTGCTGCCAGGGCAAAGTATACTATACTTTATTACTATAAATACTATAGTACTATACTATACTATAGTAATGCTCTCCTTGCAGAGAGGGCTGAGATCACACCCCACTCCCCTCTGGTCTGCTCAGTGTGAACTGCCTGCTGTGCTCTTGCGCAGCTGCTTGCCCTCAGCTTGTGCCCCATCTAACTATCGCCACCCACAAGCAAAAACAAACCTTTTCTGGTGAATTTCAAGGATGTCTTCTGTTGGTAATTATTTGTGTTTTTTTTTTTTTCAGTCAAGCATTAATTAGCAGGCTTATCATGAAAAAATTCTGAGAGAAAATGCAGAGCTTAAGTAGATGTGTGCCACCATCTTGGCCAGAAGTTTGCCTCCTCTTTGCTTTTCCTTGAGCAAGGTATATCTGCTTGGTTCCAGGCATTTTCATTGAATGTCCCCTGTTGCTAAAATTGCCTTTCTCCTCAGTACTTCTGCTTCTCGGCTTTAAAGAGCCAACTAAAACTCTACTACCTAAAGAAAAATTTCCCAGCTTCCCTGATTACCAGTGTCTTCTCTCTGTTGATTATCTCCAATTTATCATACAGGCAAGTATTATAGATAACCAGTACTAGGAAAAGCCAATTGTTAAATTTTCTTTTTCCTTTTTTTAAATAGATAAATAAAGCCAAATCATTCTGGTTTTAGACTTGTGCTTTTATTTAATTTATTTTTTAAAAATGTATTTATTTATTTAATGTTTTTCAACCAGCTACATTCAGAACATTTTTTACATTTGTTTTTAACACTTTCTGTTTTGTTTTAACACTTCTAGTTTCTCTTCCTTATCCCCACCCAGAATTAAGATACCACATGTGAAATTATATAAAACATTTATATAGAAGCAAATTGTGACAGAAAACATAGATTTCCCAACATAATGAAAATAAAAATCCTCAAGAAAATTAAGTTAAAAATAAAGACAGAGAGAGAGAGAGAGAAAGAGAGAGAGAGAGAGAGAGGAGAGAAGAGGAGAGGAGAGGAGAGGAGAGGAGAGGAGAGGAGAGGAGAAGAGAAAAGAGAAGAGAGAGAGAAAGAGAGAGAGAGAGAGACAGAGAGAGAGAGAGAGAGAGAGAGAGAGAGAAGGAGAATGCTTCCATCTGTATTCAGATACAATCAATTCCATCTCTGGATATAGATAGGATTTTCCATTATACATCCTTCAGAGTAGTTGTTGATCATTATATTACTGAGAATATAACAAAGTCATTTACAGCTGGTAAACTCAGAACATTGGTATTACTTTATATATAGTATATTTTGCTTGGAGGACTTTCCAGATTATTTTTCCTGAGAGTATCTTGTTCATAATTTCCTAGAGAACAATAATATTGCATCAGAGAACTTGCTTTGAATTTTTTTATAATTATTATTAATTGTTTTTCCCCCATTTATTCTCTTTCCTTTCACCTTATCCTTTCTCAAAAGTGTTTTGCTACTGACCACTCCTTCCCCCAATGTGCCCTCTTTTATCACTCTCCCCCTGTCCATATCCCATCCTCCTTCTGCTTTCCTATAGGGTAAGATAAATTTCTTTACCCCTATTAGGTATGTATGTTATTTCCTATTTGACCCCAATTGTTAAATTTTCACTGTGAACATTTACACTTTGGAAATTAGCCAATACTTCAAATCAGAAGTTGGTTCATTGTGGTATTAAAAGTCTAGATGATTAGGAAACAACATGCAGTTCACAAGTAATATAATAATGGTGACAGAGTCCATTGAAAGTTTCTCTGATGTTGTATTAGCAAAAGATAGAAAATCTGCTTTGCTCACTAGAAATATGTGATGAGAAAAATTGATTTTTCTTTCATTTGGCAGTAGGGAATTTGTGAGCTTAGAAACAATTTTTATGCAAATATTTCAAAATGTCTTTGAAAAGAGCAGGATTTGTATCTTTTAAGCAGACAGCTAAGGGCTGCTCTCCTACTCAATCCAGACATTCCCAAAGTGTAATTATTCATTCATTCATCCATTCACTCAAAAAAAAAATCTGTTAAGAGCCTACTATGTACAAAGTTCTGTGCTAAGCATTCTGGAAATACAAAGACATCTGAGACATAGCCCTTTCTCTCAAAAATGTAATATCCTTTCTGTATCTTGATATGTATTGTGAAAGTGGAAGAGAATAAAAAAAAAGAAAGGCAACTCAATATATAACTATATATAAGTACTTAGGAGCACAGTGCCTTCATGATCTGGAAAATCCACACAAAATTTTTTGGTCTTCTCTTCTTACCAGACAAGGAGTCTATTTTTTTCTTTTTCTTTTATGGATTATTCACAGTCCCTTATTGTAAAATTTGCATTATTCCTATGAACTTTTGGAATAGCTTCTCTAATTTCGTGCATCTCATTTCTTTTGGCCAAATTCATCTCTGTTTCGCATAACATCTTCTCTGAAGGCTCACCATGCTGGATGGTCCTGCAGCAGTGTCTCCTATGTCATATAATCAGTACTAAAGTTCTTAAGAGATAGTTGAGGGTGATATATATTGCTAAGTGTGCATTAGGCATTAGGCCACATAAGTGTAGCATGTGGCCAGCCCAATGGAGTTGTGCTCTCAGCAATAGAGTTTGAATGCTTGGCAGTTTAGTTTGAGAAAAGACCTCTGTGTATCTTCTCTTCCCAGGTGATCTTCAGAATATTTAAAGTATCCATTTGGGGTTTTCTTGGCAAATATATTGAAATGTTTTGCCATTTCCTTCTCTAGATCATTTTACAAATGGGGAAACTAAGGTAAAAAGAATTAAGTGACTTATCCAAGGTCACACATAAAATAAGTAGTTAGAGACAAGATTTGGTCCCAGGATAACTACTCTATGAACTGTGCTATCCAGCTGTACAGTTATATGACATAGAAAAATGTTCATTTTTATACAATTCTCTTGATGCACAAGAAAATTTAGATCAAAAAGGAAAGAAAATGGATGACAAAGCAAAATGCAAGCAAACATCAACAAAAAGAGTGAGAATGTTATTTTGTGATCCATATTTAGTTCCCACAGACATCTCTCTGAGTGTAGGTGTCTCTCTTCATCATAAGAATCCATCTTTGACCATCCTCTTTGGGTCCCCTGCTTTATTACTCCTCCATTAAGACCAAGGAGTTGGGCTGGTTCTGAGATCTTCCAGAAAACTAGTCTGGATGGCATATTTTGGCAGCCAGTGGGGGGCTCTAGAAAACACACTACATATTGATATAGATATTTGCTAACACTCTTTTCTTTTGGTTCATCTTACACAAATGTAAAATGATTGTTTTTATTGTGGCTAATGTTAGTTGTAACAATGATAATTATGAGAATACCAAAAATATTTCTATATATCAGTGATTTGAAACGTCAATGCTTTGAATATACCCTCCATAGATCCAGATATCCACTCTTCCACCATTTAGTAAATGGTAATTATTAAATATTATGGCCAAAAGATTTATTTGCCAATCTTCTGCCAAAGAGGCCCTCTCCCAAGTTAAATTTATCATTAAATGACAAATACAAAATGGTTCGCTATACCATATTGTAAAATTGTTCAGTTTGGTAGGACCTGCTATCATTCAAGCTGCTTTGGCCATAACCTGAAAAAAATCTAAGGTCACTTTTGCATGATAAATGTTATTGTTATAAGTACAACCAGAACAACTTTAGCAATGCATATTTTACCTACCATATGGAAGCAATCAATCATTAAAAACAAAACAAAACAAGACAACAATAACAACAACAACAAAACTGTTATCAGGTCATACAGTATAGTTGTTGGGCAAAAAGATCGATTATAGGATTAGATCCTATTGTAATATGATCCATTGCCCAGATTGAGCAAAAGGCAAAATTTTGATAAGAATAAATGATGTTTAATTATTTGGTCTAATATGGAATTGCCAATGTTGGAATGGTTGCTTACAGCATTAAGTGGGTCTGTATTTTTATCATTAAGGGTGGGATAAAATATAGCAGTAATATGTGACATGAAATTTAGCATTATTATAATTTCAGTTTAGATAAAGGGAATTGTATTGTCCTTCAGATTTGATTGCCTCAGCTTTTTTTTTTTTATATATCTGACAAATGTAATATTAACTTGTTTCTAGGGTAGCCAAAGAAAATGTTACCACTGAGCAATGAATTTTGCAACTATGGAAATCTGAATGCAGATACAGCAGTGCATTCTCAGACTAAGGCCAGAGGACATTTATATGACAAAATGATATAATACTATTAACAGTTACAAAGACGAACAAAAGACATTCACTCATTGATATACCTGTATTATCCAATGGGGATGTGTAGGTTATTGAAAGCATTATAAAGTTGCTTAAACATTACTAAATAATAATAATATACATAATTACAAAGGAAACTATAAGATAACAGATACAAGGCTTGCAAATAAGTAATATTGAAATAATCACTTATGATTAATAAGAAATAATAATATTTTTATATTGCTTTGAGATTCCCAAAGTGATTACCTCACAATAACCTGGTATGGTAGGTGGTACAAGTATTAGATATTCATCATTATTGGGATGTTCCCATTTGGGGAGATCCCTCCACTAATGCATAATACAATTCCTCTATGACCTCATAAGTAAATCATAGGGCCATTTCTGAATTAAAGAGAGGTTAAAAGATTTCCACAGTATTATATATGTGTGTGTGTGTGTGTGTGTGTGTGTGTGTGTGTGTGTGATATGAGTTTGGAGCTACATCTTCTTAATCCCAAACCCAACTTTCTTTTCATTATGCTTACTCTCATATAAATATATTGTAGATTAGAAAGCTTTTATTTAGGAAGAAACAATATAAAAATAACTGATATTTACAATATATATTGCTAATTCAAGCTTTTTATAAATATTTACCCTCATATTGACCCTGTGAAGTATGGGTTATTACCCTTCCTTTTTAACATGTTAAGAAACTGAACTTGACAAAAGTGACTGAGATAGGATCACATGACTATTAATCTTCATTTCTGGGATTTAAATGCAGTTATTCTTTGACCCAAGACTAGTGTCCTTAACATTACACCAAACTTCCTCTACTATCAGTCTTTGTGCTAACACAGTGCTTTATAGAAGTTTGGAATATTTAATTGACATTTTCCCAGAAAAAGAAACAAAAGGACAAAGAGAGATAAAAGAGAGAGAGAGCAGAAACAGACAAGCAAAACAATAACATTTTCTAACTTCATCACAAAAAGGCAGCAAATGCCAAACCACTAAATCTGACTAAACCAACACCAAAAGTAAGTTGTCAGCAAACTGTAGAAATGGAAGATACCCTAAAGCTCCAATAGTATTTATTCTGAGAATTTTTTTTCCTGGGCCCTCCTATAAGAATTGATTTCTCATTTCTTTGATTTTGTAGCCCATTGCATCTTCTAAGTGTTCCTTTGTTTTATTCTTTCTTTTATTCAAATAACTCTTCAAACTTTCTTTCTACTAAAAATGTAAATTCATCCCCTGCATCGTTTGAATTTGATCATATATATAATCAAAGCTTGTTGAATTGAACAATAAAAATTTATGGATACCATTCAAAGTATGCTCTTAGGAAAAAATGGTTTTGTAAAATATAAATGTAAGCTCATCATAGATTTACCTCCTCTTCTAGACTGGATTCACCCATCTTTGTAGTCCTAATAGATGATAACAGAAACTCTCCATGTGTTGATGCTGAAATGTAGAATCCTAAATCACCTAAATCTAATTCATCATCATTCAATTTACTTACTAAAGTACAAAAGGAAATGCATGCTTTTAGAAAGTTTTTTTTTTTTAACAAAAATTTCAACCAAAAATATTTTTAGTTAACCTTTAATTAAGCAGAATGTTCAGTGAATGAAACAATTTGTTAAGGTTACTATTACTATTACTATACTCCTCCTCCTCCTCCTCATCCTACTACAACTACTACTACTACTAAAGCTTTTGTTTCTTGTACCAAAAATATGTATGGCTCTGTGACTTCTTTATTCGCTTAGAAATTGGCATGTTATTCCTATTGATAATAATATTTGTATTGCTATCTTAGCTAAAACTAATTCTCTTTGGACACCAGATCCTTCTTCACAAAATGAAAGTTAAGGAGTCTATGGCCTCTAAGAAAAACCTTACCTCTAAATATGTGGCCCATGTTATTATAGAAAATAAATTAATCAAATGATCTTATCCCTTGCTTATGATATTCTATATACCAATGTCTGTTACTAATGTCACATTTGATATTCTAAGCACCCTTCAATCTCTAACATTTTCCCTTTCTATATTGATATCAAGGCTAAATCTATTTTAATCAGTTTTGTAACAATGGTTTAGCAAATTAAAAAAAAAAAAGAGGCCACACAATATATGCTTTGCATATAGTAAAAAAAAAAAAAAGTGGAAAGTCAAAGGACTATATATTTGGAAAAGGCATCATACTGTTGAGGTTCAAAATGGAGACCCCAAAAGATTGGAGTCATAGACCAGTATAGCGAGGTATTTCAAAAGAATTTGCAGGGTTGAACCTATCTGCAAGTCAAGGGGCAGTTTATTATAATTGTAACACCATTTGAAGTGGGCTAAGTTCCAAAAGGATTTAGCAAAGAACCAGAAGAAATAAGATATATTCATAGAACAAAGTTAGAGAGAGAATAGAGCTTAATGTTACTTATTTGTTAATTTTATGGCTTACAAGTAGGTTTTAGGAGTAGTCAATTCACTAATGTCTTAGGAACTTGGTTACTACTGATCAAAAGATTATCTATCTGACAGTCAGTAATGTTTGTAGAACTATTCTAAGGACAGAAGACTTTATAATCATTGACAGACAGATTGTTAGAACAATAGCACTCCAAAGTTGGGAGACATCAGGATCACTGATATACTTTCCCAAGAGTCTGTATCCCATCAATTCTATTTCTATTCAGTATAGTGACCCTAGATAAATGAGTTAAACTCTGTAAAGCTTAGGTAGTTATTTTATAAAACATGATATATAGTATAAATTCCCATGGTGTCCACCAGAAAGATATTTTTGCAACAATCAAATAGTTAATAAGCAACTTTGTTCAATTTAGAACACTATGTTAATATCAGTTTCTATTATTATCCTATTATTTTCATCATCATCATCATCATCTTTTGTCCTATAAGGGAAAATGCCTAGAGATAAACCAATATATGTTTATGGAATGATATATACAATTATAGGTTTGATAGCACCTTTGCTTAGAATCCAGAATTGATATGTAACTAGAAGAAATTGATGTACCAATTTTTTTTTTTTACACTTAGCATTTAGTCACCAGGGTGAACTTTGGAGAGATGATCAGATTCTATTCCATCTTCAACTTGGAACTGCTAACTTTATATTGTGCTTAAAAAAATCCTTTACCTAGTAGTCACAGACATTTAGTTCATAAAGTTAATTTTGAAGATTGGCATTCATTTTGAAAGTAATGTCCTACACACCTATTCATTAAGATCTAATAGCAATTGGGGAACTGCCATAGTGTTTAGCATTATAAAAGCAATGTTTTGTAATTCTGGAGAAAAACGTGCCCAGAGCAAGAAATTTCTGTTATTAGATGAATAAATAATGTGGCAACTATACAGAAAATAACAATTTGAGCAATAAACAAGAAACGTTTGGGCATTTGGGTGATGAATTTGTAATGATAACATTTTAAATTAGATACTTTGATATTCATAATTATTATACCAACTCCAGCGGAGCAGTTTAGCTTTTTCTACTTAATATACCACACATTTTCAATGGGAACCAATTTGTCCAATAAAAGTACCCCAAAAAAAAAAATTCTAGCTACTCGACAAAGTGAGTTTCTAGGGCTGTTATTGGTAGCTATTAAGCAATCATTTCATGCTGTTCATCTGGCCCCATGTGCAGTGTATACAGACAAGGCAGTGTAACTCAAAATAGCTTCCAGAATAAAAGTTCAAATGGAAAATCCCCCTTAATTCCTCTTCATCCAATCAGGGAATTCTTCAGGTATGAAACAGAAAACAATAGAAGTGAGTGTCATTTGCATCTTTCCTAATCACATTTATATTCAAGTGTGCAATCAACCCCAACCTGAAGCCAACTTTATTGGCTGCCAGGGTTTATATGGTTTAGCTTCATTTTTTAAATGTACAACAACAATAGTGATATTTCTTCTTCTATTTTCAAATTCCCATTTACAAGAGGGTCAAAAGAGTTATTGTTTGGAGATCTGAAATGGATTTTAATTAATATTTTTCACTAAATGGTAATTTAATAGAGAGAGAAAAAGACTTTTACAGAGAGTCAAGGAGCTTATAAGTCTAGTTTAGGCTGCCACTTAAACTATCACTTGGATCAGAATCCACCTATTGGTAGGTCAGGTGGGACAGTAGATAGCATTCTGGACTTCCAGTCAGGAAAACTTTAGTTCAAAGTCATCCTCTTCTATATAATAGCTGTGTTACACTAAACAAGTTTCTAAAACTCTCAATATCAGTTTCTGCTTTTGTAAAATGACGAAAATAATAACAGGTACCCCTCAGGATTGTTAAAAGAATTGGAAGAAATAATAAATGGAAAATACTTAATGTCAAGTACAAATAGACCAGAGAGGTAGCATCTAGAATTTTTTTTTAAGCCATACAGTTAGCTTTGCAAGTACTATTGTTACTCCTTTGTGGCATTATAGGTATCTTGTTCTTCCCTGTTGAAAGGCAGGACTTGATGCAAGATCACCTCCAACCACATACACACAGATAAAGAAAGAATCAGGAGCAATGAAGAAAATGTAAGCTTTTTATAAGAATAATAATAAAAAAAGTATCTTACTTCACTCATGCATCCTTTCTCATCCAAGAACATTGAGCACCTGCTATATTCAAAGGCTTTTGTTAACTGCTACAGGTGAAAGATTCATGTGATGTCCATTTGTCAATAAACATTTATTCAATGTCTACTATATGCCAGGTATTGTGTTAAGTACCAGATTTTCAAACCTCATGCAACTTATAGAATAGTTATAGAAACCAATTCAACCATCAGACTATTTGAAGGTAGTGATGTGGAAAGCCAGCCATAACTGAAAATAATTGGATTTAGAAGTAGAACTGATAGGGTTCAACTTCTAGGGGAAATGTAGCAATAACCCTAAGGCTATCTGACCTTGGGAGTGATGTAGTTTAAAATGATACATTTTTTCATCTAGCTTCTAGGGAGATTTAGTTATATCCCTAAGGTACCATGACCTTGGGAGTGCTATGTTTCTACAAACTTAACAATCGGATGGTCAGTGATAATAAAATTTCTGAGACAATAATTGAGTACATACCAGACCACTCCTCAATTCCACTTCTAAGCCATAAAAATGAGCATATAAGTAACACAAAGCACATGCTCTCTTTTGCTTTTCCCTATAAATTTATCGTCTTGTTCCTGGATCTTTGCTAAATTCTTTTGAAACTTAGCCCACTTTAATTGGAATTACAATGATAATAAACTTTGTCTCTTGGCTTGGAGATGGATCCAAGCTAGCAAATCCTTTTGAGGCACCTTATTACACTGGTTTGGAACTTCAACCTTTTTGGGGTCTCCTTTGAATTTCAACCAAAGGAAGTTTAGAATTTATTTAAATCCATCTGAGTATTATACATTTAAGAAAGTTGAAACCCAAACAAATGATGTACTTACCTAGACTAACCTAGGTACTAAGATACAGTGAGAGATGCCCACTAAAGTACTGCACTTAACAGCTAGTCATCTCAATAGACCATGTTGGTTCTGGGAAATCGGTATCTATGGAATCATTTTTCTTATTCACAAAACAAACAAAACAGATTATGTTAGAATGGCCAATTTTTTCCTGGATAATGTGACTTGAACTGTTCTGTTTTATATTACCTATGAAAGCAACTGGATTTTTCTCATCTTACACAAAAGTGTAGGTTTTTTTTTTTTCTTTTTTCCCACAATGGAAAACTGTCATGACACATCAGGTAAGATAAACTACTCCAATACAGAATCTTTTTCTACATTAAGTCATTTTGAAAGATAAGGAAAAAATAATAAAAAATACATTCAGAAGAAGAAAAAACAAACAAACATAGAAGCCAAAATAATTTTTTGTTTCAGTCTTAAATTCTGATCTTTATATTTGGTATTTTAAAATAAGATTCTTGAATTTTGCTTGTGACAGACAGGTACCTGTGTAAATAAAACCTCTTATTCCAAGTCAATCACTTGGTATTTTTTAATGTAATTTAAGCTCCATATCACTGAATGTCATACAGACAGGAGGACTTATCATCATAGAATTTTGAAAGAAAGTCTTGATATTTTATCTAGAATATATTCAACACATTCATTAAACAAATATCTAATGAACACCTACTATTTGCAACAACACCAACAATATTGATGTTTTGCTTTCCTCATTAAAAAATTTTTAGAAGATAGAAAAGGGAGAAAATAAGCATTTATTAAATACCATGGTAAGTCAGGCATTGAATTAGCTGTTTTACAAATATTATTTTATTTGAAACTGACAAAATCTCTGGACAGTAGGTAGTCACCCATATTTACACAAATAATTAGTATTAGAATCCAATCTCCTAATTATAGTTAGTTTTTTTTCCCCTGAGATAATTGGAGTTAAATGACTTGCCCAGGGTCACAAGCTAGGAAGTGTCAAGTGTTTAAGAACAGATTTGAACTCAGGTCCTCCTGACTTCAGGGCTAGTGTTCTTTCCACTGCACCAACCTAGCCACCCCTAATCTTTTTAAAATCATTTTAAACTTAAATATAAGTGAATTACGTGTACACAGCAGAGCATATGAAAGAATTCCATATAAAATGTTAAAATGCCATTTCAAGAAAATCTACAAAATAAATACTATGCATTGTTTTTTTAAACTACCCAAATTTTGTTTCCTTCTAGATTTTCTTTAGATCTTTGCTGTGTGTTTTTACTTTATTTTTCTTTCTTGCTCCCCCACCCTAAAGAAAGCTGCAATTGAATATGTGTGTATGTATACATCCACATGTGTGTATGTATATATATATATATCAATATACACATATGCTCATATTTATACATAATACTGTACTATATGTATTTACACTTGAGAGTTTTAAATTTTATACACATGCCAAACAAGTATGTAGATATCTAAATAGATAGATAGATAGACAGATATTCCAGAAAAAGCTCTTAAGAGTATTGAATAATGACAGGACACATGAGAAAATATGGAAAAGAATCATAAGAGTTGGAAAGGTATTGTAGCATGGGGCTATTCTGGTCAAAATAATACATACTCCAATGAAATCATAGATCCATCAAAACAACAAAGTAGTACCATAATTATTAATGAAAATGACTAATATTTCCATAGTGCCACAAGCATTAGCAATCACTGAAATTGTAACAAACTTGTAATGAAATACTATATTATTTTCCTCACTATGACATGACTTGCTTCAGATCACAAAGTTAATTAACTAATTGATATTTATTAAATATGAAGTTTAATAATGTAGTAGGCACTATGTTAAGCACTGTTGATAAAAAAGAAAGGAAAAACATGTTCTGCCCTCAAGGAGCTTAAACTCTAGTGGGAAGATGACATAAGTTACATAAATTCATAGTAAATGTAAGGCATTCATAAATGAGAAGTTTCCAGAACCTAGAGAAATGGGGAAATGTTTACTGTAAAAGGAGGATATGTGGAACAATCTTAAGGGAATCAAGAAAAGCTAGCTAAAGGGTGAACTTGAGAGGACAGAGAATAATAAATTTTGGAATCAAGATTAAAAGCTCAAGTTTTCTCTTGCCAAGTCCACACATACAAGTGTAGCTTGTCATGATAGCAAACATAAAAAGACCACTGTCATCTGGTACATGGGATTTGGCTATACAGAAAAAATCATGGCACAATGACAATAAGGGTGAGATCTAAAAAGAATCTAGCCATCTAGGGGAGGGGGTGGAGGGAGGGAGGGGAAAAATCAGAACAGAAACGAGTGCAAGGGATAATGTTGCAAAAAAAATTACCCTGGCATGGATTCTGTCAATATAAAGTAATTATTAAATAAAATTTTTTTTTAAAAAAGGATATATATATATATATATATATATATATATATATATATATATATATATATATATAAAAGGATCTAATACTAATTCAGTGAATTTTAACATAAAGAAGCTGAGATATAGAAATGAGCTCTGATTTGCTCAGCATCACAAGAATAGTAGCTAATCCCAAAGCCTCCAAATATAGAGCACTGGAAATAAAAAAGATGATAATGAAATTCATAGATACTTATGATATTACCAAGAGAGAGATGACAACCCAGTGCAGAGTCTTGTGATATCTTATTTAGGATAGAAGACCTGAGGAAAGAGAAATGCTTTTTTTCTTTTCTAGGCTAAGCAGGACCAGCAATTGAATGTAAACTCCTTAAAGAGACAATCTGTTTCATTTTTGTTTTCTCTAAATCCTCAGCACTAGAGTGTAAGGCCTGGAATAGGGAATTTTTATAAATATTTGTTGATGTGAATTGAAGTTATTTAAAAATGGAGGCCCAATTAAAGTAAGAAATTCATTCTGATTTTAATTATTTCAACCCATTTAGTAGAAGCTGGTACATTTACCAGTCAGTGATTTGAATCCTATTTCAAAGTGTATTAAATTGAAATGAAATAGTTCTCAGTCACTGTAATGGCATCTAAAGTGCATACCCATTTCAAAAATATTTGGCTACACTGTTAATAGAGACTGTGGCATCTGAATTTCCAGCTCAGTGAAGAATTGACAAAAATTAGAAATAGATTTAGTCAGTATTGGATAGTGAAAAACAACTGCTGAACTTGGCATCAGGAATTCTACTCTCAAAACCTATTCTAACTTTTACTATCTGTGTAATCTCGTGAAGACATTTTTAGCCATAAACAATATGTTTTTATATGTGAAATATGGGAATAATAATAATTATTATAACTACTACATAGGGATGTAGAAAAGAATATTGCTTTATATTTTAGAACATTATAAAGTTTAATTATTATTAATATACAATTATAATTTTACACAGGAAAAGTTAGAATTTCATCAGTCTTCAAGACCTTATCTTCCCTTGATCTTTCTTGTAAATTTTTTCTTGGATGTTTTCATATTTTAATGTTCCTAAACATCCTACTTTTGAGTTCTCCTTTTGCACACTTTTTCTTGGTAAGCTCATCTGTCTCATAGGTTTAAGTATCATTTCTATGTAAATAATTTATAGATGCATTTATCCAGTCTTAGTCTAACCTCTGATCATCAATTTAATGTCACAAATCTCATACTAATCATTACAAGATCATTGTCCCAGTGATATATAAAATACTACATGCCTAAAATCAAACTCATTTTCCCCTCAAAACCCTCATTCTTCCAAACTTGCTTATTTCTTTTGAAAGTACTATCCTTTCAGTGTCCATGTTCTTACATTGTCTTGGGATTTTGCATTCTCCCTCACAGTCATATCCAAATCAGTTTCCAAACCCATTGTTTCTTGTAATGTTGTACACTCCTCTCAATTCAAATAGCTACCAACTTAGTTCAAGCACTTATCCATATCACCTATTCTGCAACAATATCTTAATTGATTTCTTTATCTTAAGTGTCTCCTTATTCCAGTCTATCCTAGGAACTATTAATAAAGTAATTTTCTTTAAATGAAGCTATGACTATGTATCACCTCCTTTCTTTCAATTCTGTTTCTCATGGCTTCTAGGATACAAAATATACTTCTCCCTCCAATTTGTAAAGTCCTAAACCATCTGGCACAGACATTACTCCTCTCACATTCTGTGATTTGAGCCAAACTGATCTTTCCACTACTTCTCCCACTACCCTACTCTATGCATATTCCCTGGATATCTCCTTTTCTCATTCTGCACTATCATTTTTCTTCCCTTTCAGTGTCTTTCCACTGATTTAATTATTGTCCATTTTTGAAGAGGAACAAACTGACATCACTATGCTAAAGTGTCTGGCTGTGGCTGATCAGATCAATATGTGTTCTGAATAATCTACTACAGGTCAGACACAAATAATCTATGTGAACAATTGGAGTGAATTCTTTAAATGTTTGCATTTTGTTTCTGTTAAGCTACTTTAATTTTCTTTACTCAGAGTGCCATACTTTATTTGATTAAGTACTTTGGTAGTGCTGGATTGTCCTTTGCAAGTGTCTTCCATGTCACAATCAATTTCAGAGTTCATCATAGAGACCTTGAGAGTGTTCTTTTCCCCTTTGATCCAGCAGTGTTTCTACTGGGCTTATACCCCAAAGAGATACTAAAGAAGGGAAAGGGATCTGTATGTACCAACATGTTTGTGGCAGCTCTGTTTGTAGTGGCTAGAAGCTGGAAAATGAATGGATGCCCATCAATTGGAGAATGGTTGAATAAATTGTGGTATATGAACGTTATGGAATATTATTGTTCTGTAAGGAATGACCAGCGGGATGAATACAGAGAGGAGTGGCAAGACTTACATGAACTGATGCTAAGTGAAGTGAGCAAAACCAGGAGATCATTCTATACCTCAACAATGATACTCTTTGATGATGTATTCTGATGGAAGTGGATCTCTTCGATAAAAAGATCTAACTCAATTTCAATTTATCAATGATGGACAGGAGCAGCTACATCCAAAGAAAGAACACTGGGAAATGAATATAAACTGCTTGCATTTTTGTTTTTCTTTCTGCCTTATTTATACCTTCTGAATCCAATTCTCCCTGTGCAACAAGAAAACTGTTTGGTTCTGCACACATATATTGTATCTAGGATATACTGTAACCTATTTAACATGTAAAGGACTGTTTGCCATCTGGGGGAGGAGGTGGAGGGAGGGAGGGAAAAAATCGGAACAGAAGTGAGTGCAAGGGATAATGCTGTAAAAAATTACCCTGACATGGGTTCTGTCAATAAAAAGTTATTTTAAAAAAATAAAATAAAAAAATTTTTTTAAAAGAGAGTGTTCTTTTTGTATTTCATTTGACCATCATATGAGAACTTGCCTTGTGTGAATTCTCTATAAAACATTTTTTTAATGCAAGAATACATTTGGCAATAGAACAATATGGCCAGCCCATCAGAATTGTGTTTTGAAGTAGAATGTGAATAATTGGTGGTTTAATTGTAGAAAGAACTTCAGTATCTGGTACCTTATCTGGTCAGATGATCACCAGGATCTTCCTAAAACAGTTAAAATGGAAACAATTCAGTGTCTTGGCATAATATTGATATGCTGTCCAGGTTTCATAGTCATGCAACAATGAGGACAGCATAACAGCTCTGTAGACTTTCAGTTTGTTTATTTTAACTATAGACCCAGGAATGAAGTAAACTAAATGGCACATGATAGAGCATTTAAAAAAAATGATTAATTGATTGAGATATCTATAATTCTGTTGTGCTAGATAAATGGATTCTCTGTGAAACAAACAAACAAACAACAATAACCATTTTTTTAATTCATGTTCTTTATTTGTTTTTTTAGCAAATTTATTTTAGATACTTATGAATCATGCTGAAATAGGAAAACCAGAGCAAAAGGGAAAAAAACCTTTTTGGGGGGAGACCATGGGAGAGACCAAAAACAAACAAACAAACAAACAGAAAAAAGAAGTGAATATATAGCATGTGTTGATTTACATTCAGTCTCCTTACTTCTTTTTTTATGAATGAAGATAGCATTTTCTGTCCCAAGTCTATTGGGATTGCTTTGGATTACTGAGGCGTTGAGAAGAACTAAGTTTTCCATAGTTGATTTTAGCACATTCTTGCTGTTGTGTACATGTATTCCTGGTTCTGATTTTTACGGTCAGCATTAGTTCATGTACATCTTTCCAGGCCTTTCTAAAATTAGTTTGTTCATCATTTTAATAGAACAATATTATCTTCATATGCCACAAGCATCTACTCATTTTCCAATTCTTTGTGTAAAAAAATGCTGAAAAATTGGGTTTCCACAGTGTTGCAAGCTTTGAGATAATGTGGACTGGGATAGTGGGTACCATTGACCAAGAGGTTTTCAGAATGTGAGAGGTTAAGGAACATAAGGATTCACAGAACGATCAAGTGATCAATAGAAGCCTTGAGCAAACAAGAAATTGGGGGGAGGGGGACTAAGAAGGCACAGGTGGATTCAGCCAATCAAAAAGACTATTGTGGTTTTGAGAAAACCACATATTTAAGATAATGGCCCAACCAGGCAAAACTAATTGGCATCAATGACCTGACTTGACCAAATTACTACTGGACCTGCTTAATAGGCTAATTGAATATTAAAAACAAACAAACAAACAAACAAACAAACAAAAAAAAAAAAACTCCCAGAGGAGTTTTCCACCATTTTTGAACATGGGATGTTGGATAGGGGAGGGGGACATATTTATATTAAGGGAAAACATGTAGTGTGCATATCAGAAAGACTATAACTCGGATAAACAATCCAATCCATTCTCTGAAGAGAAAAGCTGCATCACACCAACAAGTATAAAGGTTCCCCCATTTCTGTACTCAGTGCTCCCTCTTCCTGAAAAGGAGTGGAGCCTGCTTCTGGCCAGAAACGTTAAGACAATTCCTTAAGATTCTTCTTTAATATTTTTTCCTTGATATCTGATTTTCATTATTAAGAGTATTATTTTAAACATTTGCTACCACAAAAAGAGCTGTGACAAACATTTTTGCACACATGGGTCTTTTTTTCCCTCCTTTAAGATTTCCTTGGGATACAAATCCAGTAGTGGCACTGCTGAGTCAAAGAGTATGGAGAGTTTTATATCCCTTTGGGCATAGTTCCAAATTACTCGTTAAAATGGTTAGAATATTTCACAATTCCACAAACAATTCATTAGTGTTACAGTTTTTTCCACATCCCCTTCAACATTTATCATGATCTTTTCTTGTCAATTTCACCAATCAGAGAGGTATGAGGTGGTAAATCAGAGTTACTTTAATTTATATTTCTCTACTCAAAAATGATTTAGAGCATTTTAATGTAATTATAAATGTCTTTAATTTCACCATATGAAAATTGTATGTTCATAACCTTTGACTATCAATTGGAAATGACTTACATTCTTAGAAATTTGACATGGTTCTTAATATATTTTACAAATGAGACCTTTATCAGAAAAAATGTCTATAAAGATTTTCCCCCAGCATTGTACTCCTTTTTTAATCTTGTGTCTGTTGGTTTTGTTTGTGCAAAATCTTTTTTTAATGTAATGTAACCCAAGTTGTGCATTTCACCTGTTATAATATTCTCTAATTCTTCTTTGTTCACAAATTCCTCCTTTCTCCAAAAATTTATCCCTTGTCTCCTAATTTGTTTATGATATCATCCTTTATGCCCAAATCATGTACCCATTTTGACCTTATTTTGGTAGGGGGTGTGAGATATAAATCTATGCAGAGATTCTGATACAGATTTTCTAGTTTTACCAGCAATTTTTGTGAAATAGTAAATTCTTATTTCAAAAGCTGGAGTTTGGGGGTTTATCAAAAACTAGATTACTGTAGGTCTTTATTACTTTGTTGTAATTTTAAATGGAATTTCAATTGTTAGCTAAACTAAAATGGGACTGTTTTTGTAATTTATTACTTCTTTTAATTCTGGGCAATTTATATTTTTTGTAAATATTCATCCATTTTGTTTAGATTGTTAGACTGGCTGCCATACAGTTGAGCAAAAGAGCTCGTTATTGCTTTAATCTTTGTCATTGGTGGTATGTTCATCATTTTGCTTTTTGATGATGGTGATTTTTTTTCTTTCTTTTTTCTATAGTCAAATGAATCCAAAGCTTATCAATTTTATCATTTTTCCCATAAAACCAACTCTTAAGTTTTATTTATTAGTTCTACAGTTTTCTTAGTTATTAATTTTATTAATCTCTTTGAGTTTCAGGATATGTAATTTGGTATTTAATTAGGAGTTTTTTATTTGTTCTTTTTCTAGCTTTTTGAGTTGGACATCCAATTTATTGATCTCTTCTGTCACTAGTTCATTAACATAGCTATTTAGAGATATAAAATTCCCCCTAAGAACTGCTTTGGTTGTATACTGTAGGTTTTTGTATGCTGTTTCTTAATTGTTATTCTTTTGGATGTATTTATGGATTGTTTCTGTGATTTCTTGTTTGATCCACTCATTTTTTAAGAATTGTATTATTTCATAATTTCCAGTGGGTATTTAATTGCTCTTTCCCTGGTCCTTTATTGAATTTAATTTTTATAGCATTGAGGTCTGCAAAGGAAACATTATTATTTTGCCTTTCTGCATTTGTTTGTAAAGTTCTTATGTCTAAAACATGGTGATTTTTTTGTGAAGGTTCCATGTACTGCTAAGAAAAAGATTTATTCCTTTTTGTCCTTATTCCATTTTCTCCAGAGAGCTATGAAATCTAGGTTTCTTAGGATTCTATTAACCTCCCTAGCCTTTTTTGTTGTTTATTTTGTGCTTAGATTTGTCTGATTCTGAGAGGGGAAGATTGAGGTCCCCCACTAATATAATCTTGTTATGTATTTCTTCCTGTAACAGCTTAAAACCTTCTTAAGGAATTTAGCTGCTCAGCTGCTTTACACTTGGTGGATATATATTTAGTATTGCTACTACTGGTTATGTTATTTTTTTACCAAGATGTATTTTTTCTCTTTATCTATTTAAATAAGATGCATTTTTACTTTTGCTTTATCTGGAACAAAATTGCTACCCCTGCTTTCTTTTTTTTTTTAACTTCAGCTAAAGCATAATATATTGTTGTAGTCTTTTACCCTTCCTCTGTATGTGTCTTTCTGTGTCAAATGTGTTTTTTGTAAACAACATATTCTAGGATTCTGTTTTTTTTTTTTAATCCATTCTGTTATTCATTGCCATTTTATGAGAGAGAATCGTGGATGTTTTATTTTAAAATTCAATCCAACAAACATTTGTTAAAAAATACCCCTCAGGCTAAATACTGTTTTCAGATCAGCCCTAATAATCATCATCTGGGGAACAAATTACTTTGAAGAAGGGATCAATTATTCCCACCAAATTCCAACTAATTCATCTACAGATTAGGCAAGATAGTCAATGTGAAGCAAGAAACCTGAAGGAGAGACAAGAAATGGAATATGCCACCACCACCACCACCTCTACCTAGACAACATCAGTTGATTTGTTTCTTTTCTGATATTACTGCCATACTGTTATAGCCACTCTTGTTTCTATCCCTCAATCTACTTCAGTAACCTGTGGCTTGGTCTGTCAGCCATGAGTCTCTTCCTATCCCAATTTATTATCAAATTAGTTACCAGAGTGATTTTCCTAAAGTACCATTATGTCACTATCCACTCAATAAACTCTTAGGTCCCTAACATCAACAGGATCTAGTATTGATTTTTTTCTTTGGCATTCAAAACTCTTTATAATATAACCCCACCCCCAAACTCACATATACACCTTTCCATTTTTTTTAACTCTTTATTCCTCCTCTCTCCTCATGAATATTTTTATTCATTCACACAAGCTTCTTTTCTGTTCCCTAGAAAAGACACTTTATCTGAATTTTCTCTGGGTGTACTTAACAGTGTTCTCCATCCTAGGCTTCCTGGTTTCTTTTAAATCTCAACTAAACCCATCTTCTACAAGAAGCCTTTTCCAATTAAGCTTAATTTTAAAATATTCCCTATGTTGATTATTTAATATTTATACTCCATATAGTTTGTTCTATATTTTCTCATGAATTTTAAATGAATCTCTCATTAGATTTTTAGTTCCTCACTAGTATAGGATGTCTTTTGCAAGCCATTATAATCCTTACTGTTTAGCACAATATCATGTTCATAGTAGATAGTGAATAAATGCTTATTCACTATCTGGTTGAATAGGTCATCTTTCTTTGAGCCCCAGGAGAGACATCCTAGGACTTTGAACACAAGAGATTTGGGGATCACAACGCTTTTGTTCTAATATTTTCAATGAGAAGCAATATCCATGGAGAAGCAACTTGGCAGCTTCTCCTTCAAATGATTCAGTCACAATTATATCAAACTGCCACCCAAGTAATGTTCTTACCATCTATGTCCTTCATACTTTCTGGATAGCTCAACATCAGAAATTGTTATGATTTTACCAGCAGAAATTTCATTACAGAATAAGTATTACCATTTGCTATTTAATCCATGGATTTTTTCATCTGAATTGAAGCTGAATCTTTCCAAATGTGTTTTCTGCTTCATTACAATGTGAAAGAACTTTTGAAGTCAGGGAATGGGCTTACTTTTTTGTTTCCTTATTGTTTAGCACAGTGATTTGCATATTGTAAGCACTACTTTTTTCTCATTCATACATGCGCCAATATGTCAAAGGCACTATGCAGAGAACTCTGGGAAAAATAACAACAGCAATAACAATGCTTTACCTCAAATAATATATTGTTTTGAATATGCATATAACTTAACTGTTCCATTACTATTCTTTGTAAATGGCATTCCCTTAACTATTTTTGAAACTACTTATAAACTATGCCCTATACCTAAGAAGTTTTACATTTTCATCTCTACTTCTTCAAATATATAGCTCTATTTTAGCTCATTCTAAATGTTGTTCTCTATATAAGGCCACTCCTGATTATTCCTGATCTTTCCCACATGCTTATCTCTTGATTATAACATCATTGTGTAGGGGCAAAGCCTCCCTGAGGCAATAGGGGTTAAGTGACTTGTCCAGGGTCACACAGCTAGGAAGTGTTATGTCTCTGAGACTAGATTTGAACTCAGGTCTTCCTGACTTCAAGAATGGTGCTCTATCCACTATACCATCTAGCTCCCCCAACTAAACTGGTTTTTGAAACAGAACCCACACAAATTTGAGTTCAACACATTTCCAGAAAAAGTTACCTTGGAAGAACCTCAGAAGAGGTCTATTTCAAATGGGAAGGAGGCCAGTCTGCTGAGCCCAGATCACAGAAAAGTGTGGCTGGAGCAAGGAGCTGGGGCAGGGAGCCAGATCATTTTGCATCCTGCATCAGGGAATCTTCTATAGGCCTCTTAGGCTATTCTATCCTGCAGGTGGTTTGGCAGATTTGCTACCAAAGGCAAATTGTAAACCACTAAATCCTGAAAGGACGCTGGGCCTGGCCACAATTAGCCAACACCAAAAATCAATCAGCAGAAGTGCCTTAGGGCACATTAAAACAGTGGTCACTCTCTTTAGCATTGAGCAGACGTCAACCCTTAAAAAAAAAAAAAAAAAGAAAAAGGACTGTCACCATAGATAGCTTTTATGGAAAGAGAGAAGAACAGATTTCAAATCCTGAGATTCCTAAAGGCAAATCTACTCCAGATGAAAACCCAAAGGGAGATATAAATTAGTTCCCCATTTTGCAAGGCTTTCTTGGAAGATTTCAAAAAAGAAAGAATCTTAAAAGAGAGTTAGAAGAAAAATTGGGCAAAAATGATGTAATGGGCTGAGACTTGAGTTGATGCACTGAGGTCCCAAGCATATGAGGCTAAATAGTAATTGGACCATACTCTATTAATATATATGCTTAGAGAAAGAATGGCCCCTGCCCACTTTTTGTGCAAGTCCTGATGTGTTGTATAGGAAATGACGATTTTGGTGGATGGAGGCAGGGGAGGGAAAGGGAAGTGAAAAGAGAGACTGCTGGCTGGCGTCTTGGCACAGCTGCTCACATTGCTATTGCAACCGCCCATCACCTCTGATCCCCTTTTCACCTCCGATCCCCCTTCACCTCTGCTGGCTGGCTTCCTGTTGCAGCTGCCCATATTGCTATTGCAATCCTTCTCCACCTCTATTGAGAATTTTCTATACTGAGAATAAAGATTGAAGATTTTTCCCTTAAAAAATAAAATAAAATAAAATAACTGCCACACTCTTTCAATGGTGAGCACAATCAGCAACAGAACCACCCAATATTTCTTGAGTCTTCTCCTTCGTTTCAAGGGTCTGTTCCATCTCTCTGCGATGCACAAGTTGGACATGACTCGTTGGCACCCATCTGATTCCTTCTCCACCTGCAGAGATAAAGCAAATCCTCTCCCCAAAGCAGTTAGCCTATCTTGTCCCTTCCATTCACCACTTTCTGGGTCTCTCCACATCACCTGGCGATTATCTAAAGATAATGGAGCTGCTCGCACTGGACACTGCCCTTCCAGTGGATTATAAAACCTGTCTGCCAGAGACAGTGCATCTTTGTCAAAAATCAAGAAGTTAATAGTATAAAGGGTTAGATTTAGAAGTTCTCTAGGGTTACCTGTGGCTCCCCCTTTCTTTTGTTTTTGTAGCAGCATCTTAATGTCTCTGTTTCTCCTCTCTACTATTGCCTGTCCTTGAGGATTAAAGGGTATGCCAGTGGTGTGCAAACAAAAATGTGCAAAATGTTTGGAGGTATATGCAGGACCATTGTCTGTTTTTTATTGCTTGTGGCCCACAACTGTCTTTTCCTCTGAGTTCTAAGAGTAGATGTGTGCTTCCCCCAATAGAGTAGTAACTAAAAGGTTCTCATAGAGTATGTCTTCACCCATAAGTATCTCATTCACAGAGCATTCTGATGTTAGATGTGCTTTCCCAGAGAGTAAGCTTGTAGTAAGTGAAAGGTTCTCAGAAAAAATGTCTCCTCCATCCACAAGTGTCTTTTCCTCAGAATCTTCAGAGATCAGAAGTTCTTCAAGCCAGAATGAAGCTCCAGAAATGGGAATGTTTCCAGAAAGATTATCTCCTATCACAAGTCTTTTCCTCTGAATATTCAGAGATTACAAGTGCTTTGAGAGACAGTGATCCTCCAGGAATGGGAATATTCACAGAAAGATTATCTCCTACCACAAGTGTCTTTTCCTCTGAATAGTCAGAGATTAGAAGTGCTTTAAGCCAGAATGAAGCTCCAGAAATGGGAATGTTCACAGAAAGATTATCTCCTATTACAGGTATCGTTCCCTCCATGTTTAGAGATCAGAGGTGCTTCGAGAGACAGTTATCCTCCAGGAATAGGAATGTTTCCAGAAAGAGTGTCTCCTGCCACAAAGATCTTGCTCCCTGAGTGATGTCAGTCTAGATGTGTTTCCATAGAAAGCAATCCTGAAGTAACTGGTGTAAAATAGAAACTGGAAAGCCTCTCTGGGCAAAGGAACCGACCTTTATTAAGGGAAACAAGGTGAGGTCTCAGACCATACTAGACGGACCATAGAGCCCACCATTGTTTCTCTCAAAGGTTGGTTTCTTTGCCCAGAAGGCCTTCCTAGTCTCTTTCTTACACTAAAATGTTCCCAGATGCTTGAGCTTTGCGTTTACAATTTGGGATAACAAAAGAGGAAACTAGGAGCATAGTAGAAGCCTGTATGCCTTGCCTTCCTTTCCATGCTTCTACACTGCCTCCAGGGAAGAACCCTCATGGTTTGAGACCCAATGAAATCTAGCAAATGGATGTGACCCATTATAAATCTTTTGGTCATCTGTCTTTTATCCACTTTGTAGTAGACACCTTTTCAGGATTCACTTTTGCAATACCAGCAGCAAAAGAGACAGCCCAAGTGGTCACTGAATTCCTCATACAAGCATTTGCCATTATGAGTGTGCCACAAGCAATAAAAACAGACAATGATCCTGCATATACCTCCAAACATTTTGCACATTTTTGTGCACAATATAAGATTTTACACACCACTGGCATACCCTTTAATTCTCAAGGACAGGCAATAGTAGAGAGGAGAAACAGAGACATTAAGATGCTGCTACAAAAACAAAAGAAAGGGGGAGCCACAGGTAACCCTAGAGAACTTCTAAATCTAACCCTTTATACTATTAACTTCTTGATTTTTGACAAAGATGCACTGTCTCTGGCAGACAGGTTTTATAATCCACCGGAAGGGCAATGTCCAGTGCGAGCAGCTCCACTATCTTTATTTTTTATTTATTTATTTATTTTTTTTGTCTCTAAGGAGTATCTTTTTTTTTTTTAGCTTCACTATCTTTAGATAATCACCAGGTGATGTGGAGAGACCCAGAAAGTGGTGAATGGAAGGGACCAGATAGGCTAACTGCTTTGGGGAGAGGGTTTGCTTGTATCTCTACAGGTGGAGAAGAAATCAGATGGGTGCCAACGAGTCCTATCTGTCTTGTCCATTGCAGAGAGACGGAGCAGACCCTTAAAACAAAGGAGAAGACTCAAGAAATATCGGGTGATTCTGTTGCTGATTGTGCTCACCATTGAAAGAGCATGGCAAAATGAGATCTTTGCAAGAGACAAAGAAAAGCAGAAATTTTCTGAAGAAAATTCCCTACAAAATAAATTTAATGGAATGAGAAAACTATATAATTCCTTGCAAAATAGTATGAAAAAGATACCAACTTGTTGAAGAACAAAATTTGCAAAAAAGAAAAATGAATGAAATGAATAAAACAACATTTAAAAATTCAATTGGCCAAATATAAAAGAAACTAAAAAAGTTGACTGAAGAATATAATACAGTAAAAATTGAGAACTGAACAAATGAAAGTGAATGACCCAATAATACTTCAAGAATCATTCAAACAAAACCCACATATATGTATATATATATGAAATACCTCCTAGGAAAAACAACTGACCTGGAAAATAGATCTAGAAGAGACAATTAAAGGATTATTGGACTTTCTAAAAGCCATGCTAAAAAAGAGAACCTAGACATTATTTTACAGGAAGTCATAAAGAAAAAGTTCCCTGATGTCCTAGAATTGAAGGTAAAATAGCCATTGAAAGAATTCACTGATCATTTCCTGAAAGAGATCCCAAAATGGATACACCAAGGAATAATGTGGCTAGATTTCAAAATCATCAGACCAAGAAAAAAATATTGTAAGCAGCCAGAAAGATACAATTTAAATACTGAGCAGCCACAATCAGATTACCCAGGACCTAGAAGCTTTCACCTTAGAGAATTGAATGGCCTGGAATGTGATATTCCTAAAGGCAAAGGAACTTGGATTACAGCCAAGAATAAGCAACTGAGTATTGTCTTTCAGGGAAGAAGATGGACATTCAGTGATACAAGTGAATTCCATCTATTTCTGATGAAAATAGCAGACCTAAACAAAAAATTTGATCTCTAAACAGAGAATTCAAAAGAAGCATAAAAAGATAAAAATGAAAGAATTTTTGAAAATTGTATTTCTGTTATAAACAGAATTATAACCACACAGAGAATGTGCGTATAATTTGATTTTACTATGATAATATGGGAAAAAAAACAAAAAAAACAAAACTAGAGGTGGAAAGGTGATTGTATTGGAAAAAGAGGAAAAAGGAGATAAAATAAGGGCAATTACATATCATAAAGGGGTAAAGAAGAATTATTATAATTGAGGGAAAGAATGGAGAGGGATGAGCATTGTGTGCCTCTTACTCTCATAGATGTGACTCAAAGAGCAAATATCAGATATATTTGGTTTCACAGAGAAATTTGTCTCACCTTATAGAGAAGTGGGAGGGGAAAGGAGTAAAGAAAGGGAAAGCCTAACTGAAGGGAAAACAGAAGTAGTAGAGAAAGGGGGAGGGGCTCTAAAGGAGAAAGGCTGTTTGAAGGAAATGGTGGTCAGAAGCAAAATACCAGGGTGGAGGGAAGGGAAAAAGGAAAGAGCAAAACATAACTTAGTGTAAATAAGATGGCAGTAAATACAGAATTAGTTATTTTAACTGTAAATGTGAATGAGATGAAATCTCCCATGAATGAAAAGTGGATAGGAGACTGGAATAAAAGCCAGAATGCAACAATATGGTGTTTATAAGAAACACATTTAAAGAATACAGAGAGGGGGTAAAGGGCTAGAACAGAATTTATAATGCTTCAGGTGAAGCAAATAAAACAGGGATGGTGATCCTGACTTCAGATTATATAAAAACAAAGATAGATCTAATTAAAAGAGATAAGGAAGGAAACTATAATTTGTCAAAGGGTACCATAGATAATGATGCAATATCAGTACTAAACATATATGCACCAAGTAAAGTATAGCATCTAAGTTTCTAGTGTAGAAGTTAAGAGAGCTGCAAGAAGAAATAGACAGCAAAACTACACAAGTGAGAGATATCAACCTTGCTCTCTCAGAATTAGATAAATCAAAACACAAAATAAATAAGAAAGAAGTTAAGGAGGTAAAAACAATGTCAGAAGAGTTAGGTATGATAGATCTTTGCAGAAAATTGAATGGAGAAGGAAATGAGTTTACTATTTTCATGGTGGTTCATGGAACCTATATAAAAATTGACCATGGCATAAAAACATCAAAATCAAATAGAAAAGGCAGAAATAGCAAATGCATTTTTTTTCAAATCATGATGCAACAAAAATTACATTCAATAAAAGGCTAGGGGAAAATAAACCAAAAAGTAATTGGAAATTAAATAATCTCATCCTAATGAATGAATGGATAAAATAACAGACACAATCAATAACTTCATCCAACAGAATTATAATAATGAGACAACATGCCAAAATTTGTAGGCTGCAAAGTGGTTATTAGAAGAAATTTTATATCTTTACATGTTTGTTGGAATACATGGGAGCTGTTGGAAATACAAGGGAGCCACATGACAGTGGCTGCTGGAGATACAACCCATACCTGCAGAATGGATCTCCTCTTATGAGAGGATGATACAAAAAGACTGAGAGGCAGTTGCTATTCTCTGACTTCTCTGACTGAGAGGCCATTGCATTATCTGACCTTTCTCCTCTTCCTTCTGCCTCCAATTTATCTCATTCCCAGTCCACAACACCTGTGTCAGCAAAGGCTACCCTGCAACTCCTTCAGATGCTATGATCTACAGCTATGGAGGCTCTCAGAGAATTGATTTGTCAATTAACATATGTTTACTTGCATAAAATAGAAATAGAGAATATCAATGAATTGGACTTACAACTAAAAAAGCTTGAAAAAAACAAAATAAATACCCTCAAATGAATACCAAATTTTAAATTAAGAATATAAAAGGTGAGATTAAAAAAAATTTTAAATAAGAAAACTATTAAATTAATAAATAAAACTGGGTTTGTTTTCTGAGAAAACCAACAAAATAAATAAATGTATTTAATTTGATTAGAAAAAAGAAAGAAGAAAATGAAATTGTTAGTCTCAAAAATGAAAAGGGAGAAGTTTCTGCCAATAAAGAGGAAATTAGCACAATAATTGAGAATTATTTTGCCCCACTATATGTCAATAAACTTGATAATGTAAGTGAAATGGAGGAATATCTACAAAAATATAGATTGCCCATGTTAATAGAGGAGCAAATAAATGTAATAATCCAATTTTAGAAAAAAGAAAAAGAACAAGATATTAATCAATTACTGAAGAAAAAATCCATAGGGCCAGATGGATTTACATGTGAATTCTACCAAACATTTAAAGAACAATTAATTCCAATACTATGTAAACTATTTGAAAAAAATAGGGAAAGAAGAACTCCTACCAAATTACTTTTATGATATAGTTATGGTGCTGATAGCTAAACCAGGCAGGGTGAAAACAGAGAAAGAAAATTATAGACCAATTTCCTAATGAATATTAATGCAAAAATCTTGAATAAAATATTAGCAAAGAGGCTGTAGAAAGTTATCCCCAGGACAATACTATGATCAAGTAGAAGTTATACCAGGGATGCAGGGCTTATTCAATATTAGGAAAACTATTAACATTATTGACTATATCAATAAATAAACTAACCAAAATCATCTAATTCTCTCAATAGATGTAGAATAAACATTTGATAAAAGCCAACATCCATTCCTATTAAAAATGGTAAAGAGTATAGGAATAAATGAACTTTTCCTTAAAATAATCAGTAGCATTTATTTAAAGCTATCAGCAAGCATCATATATAATGGGGACAAACTAGAACCATTCCTAATAAGATCAGGAGTAAAACAAGGTTACCCACTATAACCATTACTATTGAATATTGTGCTAGAAATATTAGCTTTGGTAATGAGAAGAAAATGAGATTAAAGGAACTGAAATAAGTAACAAAAGAAAATATCACTCTTTGCAGATGATATAATGATATTCTTAGACAACCCTAGAGAATCAAGTACAAAACTACTAGAAACAACCCACAACTTTAATAAAGTTGCAGGATACATAAGTAAATCCACACAAATCATAAGCATTTTTATATATTATCAACAAAATGCAGCAGCAAGAGATACAAAGTTAAGTTCCATTCAAAATAACTGTCAGTAGTATAAAATATTAGGAATCTATTTGGGGCAGAGACAAGATGGCAGAGAAGGCACACCCCCAACTTTCTAAGCTCTTCTCTTACCCTCATTATCAATATTATATTCAGCTTAAAAAATAGGCTTGACTGCTACAACTCATAAAGATTAGAATTATAACAACTCACCAGCAGAAGATAATTTGGAGTCTTGCCAAAAAAGGTTTGTCTTCAGAACCTGGGAGAAGATCAGCGCAAGAAGGGAGAGGATTGGAGCAGTGGAGCCACCAAACTGGAGGTGAGAGCACAGATCACAGCACAAAATCGAAGCTCCAACCCGCAGTCTGGGGCTTTTTGTTGGGGCAGTTGCGAACCTGCACAGCATGGGAGCAGAGTCCAGGGCAGCCTCTAATCTGCACAGTGCGGGGCTCGGGATGGGGGAAATAGAGCTTTCGCAAGGCGATTTGCTTCCAAGCAGAGACTTCTGGTCTGAGTCAGGCTATCTGCTGGTCAGCTGCTTATACCCACAGCCCCACAAGGGGCTCTGGCCTGGGGCAGTGACACTTTCACCACTTAGTCTCTAGCCTTAGGGCAGTCACTAAACCATACAGCTCAATTGGGCACTTCAATAGCTTGGCCAGTGCTAAATTGCCTCCGGTTGGGGAAGGGGAAACTTTCATTCAGAGCACTCCCATACCTCGGAGCTGGAAGCTGGTTTACATCTCTCCCTGCTCTGCAGAGGAAGCTGATAACCACTTGCCTTGAAGGCATACCCTAAAGCCTTTAAAAAATGAATAAAAAAATGAAAAGGATAATCAACAGCTTTTATACAGAAAAAGAGCAGGTCTGAAACCCCAAAGAGACTAATAGTGAACAGGCACCAGACAATACCCCAAAGGGGAATGTTACCTGTCCCCTTTTACATAACACTCTCATAGAAGAGACCATTAAAAGTTTCAAAAGAGAGAAGAAAAATGGGGAAAGGAAAGAGAAATTTTGCAAGAGAGCAACAACTTTCTGAAATATGAATTGGAAAAGATAAAAAATTCCCAGGAAGTTCAGGGAAACAAAATTTGTGAATTGGAAAAGAGAAAGAACTCACAAGCAAGTAGGATCTGTGAATTGGAAAAAGAAAATAATTCACAAAAAAAAAAAAAAAAAAAATTAGTGAAATGGAAAAAAATTCCATAGAGCAAAACAATTCATTTAAAAACTCGATTGGACATATACAGAAAGAAGTAAAAAAAAAAGGTAATGAAGAAAATAATTCATTAAAAATCAGAACTGAATAAATAGAAACTAATGACTCATTGAGACAGCAAGAATCAGTCAAGCAAAACCAAAAAAATGATAAACTGGGAAAAAAACAAAACTATGAAATATCTACTTGGCAAAATGACAGACCTGGAAAATAGATCTAGGAGAGACAATCTGAGGATTATTGGACTTTCTGAAAATTATGATGAAAAAAAAAGCCTAGATACTATTTTACAAGAAATCTTCAAAGAGAACTGTCCAGAGGTAATAGAATCAGAAGGTAAAATAGACATTGAAAGAATTCATTGAATACCTTCTGAAAAAGACCCTAAAATAAAAACTCCAAGGAGTATTGTGGGCAAATTTCAGAACTATCAGACTAAGGAAAAAAAAAATTACAAGTAGCCAGGAAAAAAACGATTTAAATACTGAGGTGCCACAATAAGGATCACCCAAGATCTGGTTGTCTCCATTTTAAAGGATCAAAGCGCTTGGAATCTGATATTCCAAAAGGCAAAAAAACTTGGAATGCAGCCAAGAATAAACTATCTAGCTAAGCTGAGCATTTTCTTCGAGGGAAGACTCAAAGAGTAATAAGGGAACAGTATAAGAAAGGGGAAGAGATTCAAAGGGAGGGATTCTAAAGAGATAGATAGAAAACTATCAATATAATTGGCCATATTAGTAATCGAATTAACAAAAACCACATAACCCTCTAAAATAGAAAAAGCATTTGATAAAATCCAACATCCATTCCTATTAAAAACACTTGAGAGTATAGGAATAAATGGACTTTTCCTTAAAATACTCAGCAGCATCTATTTAAAACCAGCAGTAAGCATCATATGTAATGGGGAAAAACTGCAACCATTCCCAATAAGATCAGGAGTGAACAAGGTTGCCCTCTATCACCATTACTATTCAATATTGTATTAGAAATGCTAGCTTTGGCAACAAGTATTGAGAAAGAGATTAAAGGAATTAGAGTAGGCAATGAGGAAACCAAATTATCACTCTTTGCTGATGATATGATGGTATACTCAGAGAACCCCAGAGATTCTACTAAAAAGTTATTAGAAATAATCCACAAATTTTAGCAAAGTTACAGGATACAAAATAAACCCACATAAATCATCAGCATTCTTATATATCATTAACAAAATCCAACAGAGTTACAAAGAGAAATTCCATTTAAAGTAACTATTGATAGTATAAAATACTTAGGAATCTCTCTGCCAAGGGAAAATCAGAAACTTTATGAGCAAAACTACAAAACACTTTTCACACAAATTAAGTCTAATCTAACCAATTGGAAAAATATTAAATGCTCTTGGATTGGGCGAGTGAATATAATAAAGATGGTAATACTATCTAAACTAATCTATTTGTTTAGTGCTATACCAATCAGACTCTCAAAAAACTATTTTAATGACCTAGAAAAAATAACAAAATTCATATGAAAAACAAAAGGTCAAGAATTTCAAGGGAATTAATGAAAAAAAAAAATCAAATGAAGGTGGCTTAGCCGTACCAGTTCTAAAATTATGTTATAGAGCAGCAGTTACCAAAACCATTTGGTATTGGCTAAGGAATAGATTAGTTGATCAATGGAATAGGTTAGGTTCAAAGGACGAAATAGTCAATAACTATAGCAACCTAGTATTTGACAAACCCAAAGACCCCAGCTTTTGCGATAAGAACTTACTGTTTGACAAAAATTGGAAACTAGTATGGCAGAAACTAGGCATCGACCCATACTTAACATCATACACCAAGATAAGGTCAAAATGGGTTCATGTCCTAGGCATAAAAAATGAGATTATAAATAAATTAGAGGAACACAGGATAGTTTACCTCTCAGTCTGTGGAAGAGGAAGGAATTTATGACCAAAGAAGAACTAGAGATCAGTACTGATCACAAAATAGAAAATTTTGATTATACCAAACTGAAAAGTTTTTGTACAAACAAAACTAATGCTGACAAGATTAGAAGGGAAGCAATAAACTGGGAACATATTTTTACAGTCAAAGGTTCTGATAAAGGCCTCATTTCCAAAATATATAGAGAATTGACTCTAATTTAGAAGAAATCAAGAAATTCTCCAATTGACAAATGGTCAAAGGATATAAACAGACAATTCTCAGATGAAGAAATTGAAACTATTTCTAGCCATATGAAAAGATACTCCAAGCCATTATTAATCAGAGCAATGCAAATTAAGACAACTCCGAGATACCACTACACACCTGTCAGACTGACTAGAATGACAGGGAAAGACAATGCAGAATGTTGGATGGGATGTGGGAAAACAGGGACACTAATACATTGTTGGTGGAATTGTGAATGCATCCAATCATTCTGGAGAGCAGTTTGGAATCATGCTCAAAAAGTTATCAAAACTGTGCATACCCTTTGATCCAGTAGTGTTACTACTGGGTTTATATCCCAAAGAGATCATAAAGAAGAGAAAGGGATCTGTATGAGCATAAATGTTTGTGGTAGCCCTCTTTGTAGTGGCCAGAAACTGGAACTGAGTGGATGCCCATCAATTGGAGAATGGCTGAATAAATTGTGGTATATGAATATTATGGAATATTATTGTTCTGTAAGAAATGACAAACAGGATGATTTCAGCAAGGTCTGGAGAGACTTACACGAACTGATGCTGAGTGAAGCGAGTAGGGCCAGGAGATCATTATATACTTCAACAACAATACTATATGATGACCAATTCTGATGTACCTGGCCATCCTCAGCAATGAGATGAACCAAATCAGTTCCCATGCAACAGTAATGAACTGAACCAGCTACACCTAGCAAAAGAACTCTAGGAGATGACTAAGAACCATTACATTGAATTCTCAATCCCTGTATTTTTGCCCACTTGCATTTTTGATTTCCTTCACAGGCTAATTGTACAATACTTCAGAGTCCGATTCTTTATGTACAGCAAAATAACGGTTTGGTCATGTATACTTATTGTGCATCTAATTTATATTTTAATATATTTAACATTTACTGGTCATCCTGCCATCTTGGGTAGGGGGTGGAGTGAAGGAGGGGAACAAGTGGAACAAGAGATTTGGCAATTGTCAATGCTGTAAAATTACCCATACATAACTTGTAAATAAAAGGCTATTAAAAAAAAAAGTAATCTATCTGCCAAAGGAATGTGAAGAACTATATGAACACAACTACACAACACTTTCCACCCAAATAAAGTCAGATCTAATCTGTTGGAAAAATAAAACTTATTATTTTACAGATCAAGAAAAAACAATAACAAAGTTCATCTTGATAAAATATCAAAAATTTCAAAGGAATTAATTTTAAAAAATACCAATGAAAGTGGCCTAGCTGCGTGACACCTAAAACTATATTATAAAACAGCAATCATCAAAACCATTTGGCACTGGCTAAGAAATACAGTGGGATGGGTTAGGTTCATAGGACAAAACTGTCAATACTATAACCATCTAGTATTTCAGAAGTCCAAAGACCTTGGCTTTTGGGATAAGGACTCATTATTCAACAACAACAACTGCTGGGAAAATTGGAAACTAGTATGGCAGAAACTAAGCATTGACCCACAGCTAACACCATACATCGAAATAAAATCAGAATGGGTCCATGATTTAGACATAAATAATGATATTATAAGCAAATTAGAAGAACATAGAATAGTTTACCTCTCAGATCTGTGGATAAGAAAGGAATTTGTGACCAATGAAAAACGGGAACTCATAATTGGACACCAAATAGATAAATTTGATTACATAACATTAAAAAGATTTTGTACAAACAAAATTAGTGAAGCCAAGACTAGAAGAGAAGCACTAAATTAGGAAAATATTTATACTTTTAAGGATAATGAAAAAGGTCTCATTTGTAAAATATATAGATAACTGACTCACATTTATAAGAATTCAAGCCATTCTTCAATTGATAAATGGTCAAAGGATATGAACAGACAATTTTCAGATGAAGAAATTAAAACCATTTTTAGTCATATGAAAATGTGGTAAAATCATTACTGATCAGAGAAATGTAAATTAATTCAACTCTCAGATTACTCTACACATCTCTTAGATTGGCTAAGATGATATGAAAAGATAATAATGAATGTTGGAGTGGATGTGGGAAAACTGGGACAATAATACATTGTTAGTGGAACTGAACGGATACAGCCATTGTGAAGAGCGATTTGGAACTATGCTCAGACAAATCAAACTGTGCATATCCTTTGCTCTATCAGGGGCCTATATCCGAAAAAGATCTTAAAGGAGGGAAAGGGACATACATGTGTAAAAATGTTTGTGGCAGCCAATTTCATAGTGGCAAGAAACTAGAAACTGAGTGGATGCCCATCTGTTAGAGAATGGCTGAATAAGTTATAGCATATGAATATTATGGAATATTATTATTGTATAAGAAATGATGAGCAGGATTATTTTAAAGAGGCCTGAAGGGACTTACATGAACTAATGCTAAGTGAAATGGGCAGAACCAGGAGATCATTGCACAAGGCAGATCTGTGGATAAGGAATATAATATCAATTCTGATGGATGTGACTCTTACTGTCAGTGAAATGATTGAGGCCAGTTCCAATGCTCTTGTGATGAAGAGAGTCATCTATTCCCAGAGAGAGGATTGCATTAACATTCTGTTCATCATAACTTGACATTCTTACTCTTTTTTTTTTGTTGTTGTTTGTTTGCATTTTGTTTTCTTATTCATTTTCTTTCCTTTTTGGTCTAGTCTTTCTTGGGTACCAAAATAGTCATACAAATATGTTTACATATATTAGATTTAATGTATATTTTAACATGTAAACTTATATTGGATTACTTGCCATCTAAGGGAGGAGGTGAGGGGAAGGAGGGAAAAATATGGAACACAATGCTATGCAAGGATTAATATTGAAAAAGTATCTGTGCATATGTTTTGAAACTAAAAAGCTTTAAGGAAAAAAAAAAACACAAAGAATCCAAAAAATCATTGTGTATAGATTTTATATATAATTATCTGCATCTTTGAAATAGAATTTATGGTCATCACTGCAGGGAATCTATTTTTTTTTCTTTCTACCACAAGCACTTAGCATAAATGATAAATCAAATGGTAAAACATTGCTGGTTCTGAATAAGTAAAAAGCAAATGGAATACAAAAGTGAAAAAAATTATCATGGCATCTTTTAATTTTTTAAGGGTCATATAATTAACGTGAGGATAAATTGAAGCTTTGGGCATAATACTGTAACCTAACAACCTCAACAGGAAAAACTATGAACTATAGTTCTTTATTGTTCTTTATAGTTCTTATTATAGTTCTTTATTCGAGGACCACTGCAGGTGGGCCAACAAAAATGGAGAATTAACTTGGTTCAGGAGATGTGTCAGCTGAGAAAAATTTGAAATCAATCAGGTAAGGAACAACCCAGGTGGATGATCAATAGATGAGGGAGTAGGGAGAGACTAAAAAGAAGGTAAGATACTATGAATCTTGGGAAAGGCTCATTCACTTGGTAAAATCAGGTAACTCTTCCAAACTTTTCCTCTGCCAAGAACTGATAAAATGCCTGGATGACTGTTGTTGGGATTAGGAGAATTTAGGCCTCCCATTTCCCTTTGATATTAAGAAAATTCTAACAAATTTGAGTACTTAAGGATTCTTTCCATTTTCCTCTAGTAAGATTGGGTGAATCCTCCATTAAGAGGACAAGATACTGAGAATATTGAGAAAGAAATGATCTAGTTGGCTTTCTGTACTGTCCCAGGAAGATAGCTTTTTAGAAAGAATTGGGATGAGGTACCAAAATGTATAGAGATTAAATACTGTTGTTTTTAAGGCAGGTGCTCCTTTCACTTGAAGAAACTGTTTATCCCCTGAGGGATGGGTGTAAATTTAAAGGAGCCTTCAACACCCTGTACCCGGGAGTGGGGGTGGGGGTGTTTCTGCGTGTGTCTGTGTGTGTGTGTGTGCGCGCATGCGTGTTCGTGAGCTCACACACCTGTGTTTTGTCCTCTATATTTCAGTCAGCCAAATTACAAAGGAATGATCTGGCTATTTGGGATTGTTTTATACGTAATTAGATATTGGCAAATAGATTTTACCTGGAGAGAGGAAAGACTAATTTGAGAATTTTAACTGTCACACTGAAAAGAAAAGGAAAAAAAAAAAACTGACCTTTCTGAAGACCTAGAACTTGCCAATTTGGGTCTTTACAGAACTGCTAAAACATCTTGGCAGATTCTGGTTTTTTGAAAATTATGTTTTAAGTTTCTTGGTACTATCTCAGTCAGCTAAGTTGATTTAGTCTATTGTATTTTTAAGTAGGCCTAATTTAAAAGGCTTCTCAGGACAAGAACATGAGGCTTGCAGAAAAACTGCAAAAAGTAAAGGGAAAAAAAAAAAAAAAAAACAAAAAAAAAAAACTACCCTTTCTGTAATTTTCTCTGGAGAGATTTGTGGAATTTAACCTGGCTAGGCTGGTATCCTTGGCTAGTCTACACTCTTCTGAGTTCTACTACCCCAACATCTAAATGTCCCTAGCATTTCTTATATGAAGAGTGGGCTAATCACTGGGCCACAGACCTGCAGCTGGAAACCTGAGTTCAAATTTCTTTGACCCTCTAAAGTGTGTCAATTTCTTACAGCCCTGTAGAACAGATTTGAAAGGGCATTTTTCTGCCATCTTAAATTTTGGGTCTTGTAATGTTCTCTGTTCTGTTTTCTTGGGGTCTCTGGGTTCTTGGGAGCCACCTTCATTTCAATTCAGTAATCACCAAAAGAACAGCCAGATGTTAAAGTACAAACTCTTTATTGTCTCCTTCAAAGTCCTTGGGGCTCAGCTAGTTTTCTGAAGGCCTTCCAGAGTCTTGGTTTCAGTAGAGAAGTGAAGAAGAACCTGCCACCAAGGTGGTGTGAGATGAAGTGAATGAATCTCTCTGAGTCCAAAGGTTTGTGCTTTAACCTCCAGTCTCCACAAAGGTGGATAGGATGAATCTGTCTCAGCCTTTGCTGGCTGTAATATACTCCATTATTATAGGTGTGAATATTATATTAAGGACTAAGTACATGTACTGAACTAGAGAACTATTAAAGTCAATTCCACTGACTTAACATCTTGTAAGAATTTCAGAGTTCTGGCCCATAATAGGGGCTGTGTGTTTAAACTGGAATTCTGATTTCAGAAATTGTATGAGTTGGTTACTATTAGTTAGTATATGTTAAAATTGTGAATTTGTTTAGTCTGGTATAAGATTTTAGAAACATGTATACATTGATATTGGAGTATTGTTACTATAAATTTAAATCTGTATTTAATTTGATTTTAAGTTAAATTTTTTGGTTCTCTGGTAATTTATTTATAGAAGTCACATGTTTCTGTCTCCTAATTAGATGAAATATATTTAAGCTAAATTGCATATTGGGAAATTTGCAAAAAAATTGTATGAGCTGTACTTAAACATTTTTGCCAGCCCAGCTGGATACTTGGTATAAATTTTGTAAAATTTAGCCCAAAATTATTTAGATATTACCCATATTCTGAATATTTAGGTTTATCTTACTTTCTCTCTTTCTCCAAAGCAAGAAAATATGGTGTATTGGGAAATGTGTAACTACAGAAAAAATTATATTTAAAAGGTGTATAACTAAAGATAAATAAGAAGGTGTTGAAGAGTTGTTCCTATAGAGGGAGGGAATATGGCTCCAAAATATTCAGATTAGGTTTTAATGAAATGACACCAATGTGGAAACTGAGATATGAGTGAGAATGGATGGAAGCTCTCCCCTGGGCTCTGCTACTTTAAGGGGGTAGTAAGAGGAAATAACATCGAAACAAATTGGACTTAAGTGTGGATTGGTAGATAATACTGATTCTGATAAGGTAACATATTTTACTTCTAAGCTTTTATAAGAAATGGAGAGGGATGGCAAAGTGAGTAGCAATTCCATACACCTGTGCATCTGTATTCATCAGGAAAAGCAGAAAGAATGAATCCGATTCTTAAGAAATGGATTACTAAATTGATGTTAGAGAAAAAATTGTCTTGGACAAAATGTTTGCTTATTGTTTTGTTAAAGAATTACAACTGTTTCCAGAAGGGATTTGGGACTTTTCTCATATGAGATTGGTTTATTTTCTTTGTGAGGAAAAAAAGGAAAGTCCTTCCATTGAAACAAATGATAAGTTTTAAAGAAATTATATACTGTCCAATTGATAAATGGTCAAAGGATATGAACAGACAATTCTCAGATGAAGAGATTGAAACTATTTATAGACATGAACATACTCTCCAAATCATTATTAATCAGAGAAATGCAAATTAAGACAACTCTGAGATACCATTACACACCTGTCAGATTGGCTAGAATGACAGGGAAAGATAATGCGGAATGTTGGAGGGGATGTGGGAAAACAGGGACACTGATACATTATTGGTGGAATTGTGAACACATCTAGCCATTCTGGAGAGCAATTTAGAACTGTGCTCAAAAAATTATCAAACTGTGCATACCCTTTGATCCAGCAATGTTTCTACTGGGCTTATACCCCAAAGAGATAGTAAAGAAGGGAAAGGGAGCTGTGTGTGCCAAAATGTTTGTGGCAGCCCTGTTTGTAGTAGCTAGAAGCTGGAAAATGAATGGATGCCCATCAATTGGAGAATGGTTGGGTAAATTGTGATATATGAATGTTATGGAATATTATTGTTCTGTAAGGAATGACCAGCAGGATGAATACAGAGAGGACTGGTGAGACTTACATGAACTGATGCTAAGTGAAATGAGCAGAACCAGGAGATCATTATATACCTCAACAATGATACTGTATGAGGATGTATTCTGATGAAAATGGATTCCTTCGACAAAGAGATCTAACTCAGTTTCAATTGATCAAGGATGGATAGAAGCAGCTACACTCAAAGAAAGGACATTGGGAAACGAATATAAACTGCTTGCATTTTTGTTTTTCTTCCTGGGTTATTTATACCTTCTGAATCCAATTCTCCCTGTGCAACAAGACAACTGTTTGGTTCTGCACACACATATTGTATCTAGGATATACTGTTATCTATTTAACATGTATAGGACTGCTTGCCATCTGGGAGAGAGTGTGGAGGGAGGGAGGGGAAAAATTTGAACAGAAGAGAATGCAAGGCATAATGTAAAAAATTGCTCTGGCATGGGTTCTGTCAACAAAAAGTTATTAAAAAAAAAAAGAAATTATATACTGGCAGTATCCTTATTTCTTTTAGTCCTTAGGAAGCAAGGATTGCTGATGCAGACAATACCTTTGCAGTTTGCAGTTCCATGTGAGTGGGTGCCTACTAAGTCCTGGAAGAAGCAGCATGAGAATGACCTTATCAGACATTACAAATGACTGAGATTACAATCTGGAGGTTGAGAACACCAGCTTTAAAAGACCTGTGGAAGCATCTCAAACATGGACTGTTAAGAACAATTCATAGATTCTAATTGACTTTGCAATTGAGGATGTTTTGGTAATAGAGGGGATTAATTTTGCTTAAAGGAATTTTAACAATATTAGGGTTGTACCTGCAATTTATATTTCCTGAAAAGTTTATAAAGATTCCTTGATTTGAGAAAATTGAATTAACATTTTTTTTAGGATGAAGTAATTATTAATGTTAATTCTGATATGGTTCTTCAATTTAAATTAGAACATTACATTCTATATTCTATATGTTTTGATTGGTTGTACTGAGTCATGTTAAATATATTCCCATTGTTTGAGGAGATTCTTTGAACAATGGTCTATGTCTATTGTCTTTTTAAACATGGTTAATAGCTGAACATGTTTTGGTTACTGAGCATCTTAAAGTAAAATGATTTGTGTAATGATGAATTTAATACCTATTTACTTAAATATGAAGATAAGCTGGGACCTTTCTAGGATGAATCTTTTATTGTTATCAATGTAAGATTATAGTCAATACTTATTTAGGATACATGATCTTTTAGAGTTAAATTCAACTGAAGATTTTATTAATAAGATTTGCTATGTGAGATAAAAATCTCTTGAGACTATAACTGGTATTATTTGGCGTTTTGAATTCATGTGTGATTGTCTGATGGATCATCAAGCCATTAATCCACCATCTGAAAGGAATATGCCCCAAGCTACTAAGAGGAATTTGATACAGAATTGTGACAGTGGAGGTTAGTATCTGGGCAAGAGTTGGGAGGACAACTTTGGCCACTGATTAGGGTGGGATTCTTCTGACTCATTTCCCAATGGTGTTCATTTTCCTAAGTCGGGCTATAAGGTGAAATTTTTATTGCATATGATTAGCTAAGGGTGTTTTATCTTGCCATTCATGTGCTCAGATAAAGGGCTGAAGGACAATTTTTCATTTTATCCCTACTTTATCTTCTTTTAAAGGTGATGATGACTTTGGGAATTCAGGTAGCAGAATTTTTTCATCCAAGAATATATGCTGGTATAGCAGTTCTCTAGAGAACATTTAAGAATTTCTTAATAGCCTTTTGCTTCTGGAATGGACTTTTATGTGTAGAGTGTTTGGGAGGGAGGAGCATATTTAATCTTGTTTTTTGCCGTTTGTACTCGGCATTCCTCTACTGACACCTTGTCTATTGGGAGCTGTTCTTTCTCATGAGAATGTAATAGATCTTTTTTGCCTTTTTTTTTTAACCTCTTGTCTTTGTTTTAATTTGGGTAAGGGCCATTTTCCCACACAATAAGGTAACTGATACAAAATATATTTGTAATGGAATAACATTGGAGAACTGAAATGTTTAAAATTCCTACTCATCTTTCATACAAAAGTGTCCATTACATGTGCCTATTACAAACACACACACATACAGGGAGACACACACCCACATACAGGGAGACACACAAAACAAAACAACCAAACAACCTTGTGTAGGCTTTTATTTCAAGGTTCAGAAATATGGTCTATATCTTGATTCTCCCACACCAAAAAGTCAATCTGAAATACTCTACAGTTATTTCAAAGGAGAAAATTTGTTCTGTCTATAAACAACAATATCAACAGCATCAGTAGCAACAAAAAAAATGTTGGGTAGGGTATGTGGAAAATGATACAATACTACAGAAGTGGGTAAATGGTAATGAACGTCTATAACCAAAGGAAACAGGAATAGAAAACTATCTGGGATTAGTCCTTTCCCTACAAAGTTAATTTTGGGAAGAGAACCAATTAGATATTCACATACCTCTGCTCTCAAGAAGACTGACACCACACAGCTTTATAGAAAGAGGGACTATCTGAAATTACACACACACACACACACACACACACACTATAAAACTAGAAAGTAAAAGTGCCAAAATAAGTGGCAAAAAAAGTAAAATAAAAATGGCTGGAAGATGCAGAATAAGTGAAAATAAAATTGAGAATCTCTTCAAAGAAACAGATACAGAAAAAGAGAATAAAAAATTTATAACTTTAAAGGTGTTTTAGAAAATTCTATCAGGAAGGCAGCCCAGATTAGAAGAAAGGAAGAAACCTGGGAAATTTATGGCAAATACCTATGATAAAGGCCTCATTTTGGAAATAAATAGAGATCTGAGTGAAATTTAAAAGAATTCAATAATTTCCCAGTTGATAAAAGCTCAAAGGATGGCATTAAGGAAAAAATGAAAGTTTGTATGGAGGGAGGGAGGTAAGGAAGGATAAACTAAAGAGAAAACTGAAGGAAGAAAGGAGAGAGAAATACTTGGGGGAGGGGGTGTTAACAAAAAAATCCATGGATCTTCCCAGCCAAAAAAGAAGTTCCAGCACTGAGGAACCCCCATCCTATATCTCAATCCCCATTCATAACCTTGTCTCAAACCATTTCTGTAATGGGAGAGGGAGGGGGCCTAAGGTCTTATATTTGAACCATTAACAAAGACATCATATTGTGCGTTAAATAAAAGAAAAATAAATTATGCAATAATATTTATAAAAATATTTCTGCTACTAAAATAATATTGATATAACATGACTATTATAAATAACCTAGCAAACAACAAAGAATATATGAAGAAAGATACTAATTGCATCCAGAAAAAGGACTGATAAATAGATGTATAGAATGATTTTATACACACACACACACACACACACACACACATACATACACACACACACACACACAACTCCCACACATATTTATATTTAACGAAAACTATATGTTGGGTGGGGGAATGAGAAAAAAGGGAAAAAAGAAATGATGTGAAAACATTAGGTATATTTAAAAAGAATAGGAAATTTTACATAATAGAAAATTTTGAATTTGCATATGCAATAGTCTTTTATTTTTATAGAAATGTTAGTTTTATTCCATAGGTTAAAAATAAAATAAATAATTTTGAAGAATATATACAGCAAATATACCTTTTATCATCATAATTTACTTAGTTGACATGCAAATAATAGATACAGATAATGCTAGAACTATATAATATTTCACTGTTGATTCTTAAAATTAGATTAAATTGTCAGAAATATAAGGAATTTAAAACTCAACACTATTCAAAATGTAAAATACCATTTTAAATATTCCTGTATCATCTAAGTGAAAACATTGAATAGTACATATTTCTCAGGATCGCATAACAATGAAAAATAGATCAAAATATATCTCATAAATTTAGGAATTTATGTATATAGATAGCAACAGGGCTCCTCAAACTTTTTAAATAGGGGGTCAGTTCACTGTCCCTCAGACTGTTGGAGGGCTAGATTATAGTAAAAACAAAAACTGTGAACAAATTCCTATGCACGCTGCATATATCTTATTTTGAAGTGAAGAAACAAAATGGGAACAAATACAATATTTAAAATGAAGTAAAGTTAAATCAACAAACTTACCAGTATTTCAATAGGAACTATGGGCCTGCTTTTGGCTAATGAGATAGTCAATGTCTGGTTCCATATTTGTCACTGCTAGTCGTAACAAGTGATGCAAGTGTGCATCCATTAGTCTTGATCTGGTTGGAGATTTCAAATGTTTCATTCTAGAAAAGGTCTGTTCACAGACATAAGTGCTGCCCAAGATGGTTGCCATTTTGAGTGCATGGTTCCTCAGGTGAGGATATGTCTCAGAGGGGAGAGATGCATAGAAATCATGAAGGCTGCTTGACTTGAATGCGTCTTTCAGAGAGTCACAATTCTGCAGTTCAGACAGTTCCATTTGGTAAATTGTATCCACATTTTCAATGTCAATGAAGATGAAGCTCTTTAAATCTAAATTGGAACTCCTTTTGCAATTTTTCCAGTGAATCTACATAGGTTTTGTTTGGGAATGCAATCAGTAGTTTTTTTGCTAACAGATTTTGAGTTGTAGGGAGATGACAGAAGTTTTCCTCCTTCACTTGTTTGATGAGGAGGCCTAATTTTACTTCAAATGCTTTGACATGTGATTGCATATCACAGATGACTTCCGCTTTCCGTGAAGTTGCATATTGAAATTGTTGAGTAGCTCTGTTATATCTGTCAGAAAGGTAAGGTGCCATTTCCATTCTGCATCATTGAGTTCTGGTACTTCTTTGTTTTTTGAAAGCAGAAAAGTTGTAATCTGTGGAAGTCATAGAAACGTTTCAAAACTCTCCCTTGACTCAGCCAATGGACTTCTGTATCATATAGAACATCTTCATATGCAACATTTAGCTCAGACAGAAATTCCTGAAATTGACTGTGATTTAGTGCATTAACGCTAATGAAAATTAACACAAAATACCACAATTTTCATAACAGAGTCCCACTTCAGTGATTTACAACACAGCGCTTGTTGGTGGATGAGGCAGTGTATGGCTATTGGATGAGAATGGTTATGTTTGTCCATCTCTTGGTTAATGTGAGCAATTACTCCTTTCTTAGAGCCCACCATGCTAGGAACACCATCAGTTGTCACGCTGGCTAGTTTAGCCCAGTCCAGCTCCAAACCATTCGCAATTTGGCAAACCTTTTCATAGATATCCTCTCCTGTAATTGTTCCTTTGATGCTTTGCAGTGCAGCAAGCTCTTCTATGACTTCAAAATAATTATTCTTCCCATGAATAAAAATTAAAAGTTGTGCAGAATCATAAACATCATTGCTTTCGTCGAACGCCAAGGAAAAATATGAATTTTTTTTTTATGGAGTTTTGCAAATGCTGATGCAGATTGTCTCCCATTTCTTCAATCCTCCATGTAATTGTAGGTCCTGAAAAGTCTTCACTGTACTAAATAAATCGGCCTTCTCTGGACACATCTCTTTGGCAACAGAAAGAAAGCATTCTTTAACAAATTCTCCCTCCATGAATGATCTGCCAGTGTATGCTATTAGCTTGGCAACTTGAAAACTTGCTCACAGTGATGGAATATTTAGCTGCTTCTGCTTCACAAAAGTATTTTGCTGAGTTGTCAATGTATTTTTCAGTTTTAATATTTTATCTTTTCTCACTTCTCCAACCAAACAATCATATTTATCTTTATGTTGAGTTTCATAGTGTCGACTCAAATTATATTCTTTGAACACAGATACTATATTCTGGCATAACAGACCTACGGCTCTTTCCTTGTACTGCATGAAAAACTAATCATAAGTCCACTGTTCTTTGAATATCCTACACTCCGAGTCAATTTTTCTTTTTCTTGACATCATTATTTCCTAGGGATTCCAAATCACTCTTAGTAAAATACAAATATATATACACAGCACTACAAAAACAATATACCAACAATAATTTTGCCCATACAGAGACATACAGATTGCAATGCCCAACTTCCTCGAAGCTGCCTCTGAGCTGTAATGCCTCCATTTCCCGCACTCTCTCTCCAGCCCTTCGTGCTCCTGCTTTTGACCTTCACTGCTGCAGTGAATTCCCCCTTCAGCAACCATGACATGTGCAGCATGCACCGTATACCCCTCAGCACCTGTCTGTTGTGGTGGCTGCCATTACAGTACAAGGTCATAGGCCACCAGTTCTTTGTCTTCTCCATCTCTCTCCTTTCCCCACACCATACACCCTGGCCTGGGAACTCACCTCACCTCCGTATCGCCTCATACTCTATCTTTACCACCTCAGCCCAGTGCCCGAAGTATGCCTTGCTAACGCGAGTTTAGGTCAAACATCACTTCTAGTCTGATTTTGCCATAACCCGGTGGGCAGCATAAACATCCTCAGCAGGCCTCATCTGGCCCACGGGCCATAGTTTGAGGATCCCTGGATAACAATCTATATTCCATTTGGTGTAATTCTTATTTAAGTTCTCTGAACAATTCTTTATAAGCAATATGTCTTAAATTCTGGTTAGTTTCCTTGCAATCTACTAACAGTCTTAGAATGTTCTATCATTTTTTTTTCTTTTATTACAACTTTCCTATCTTCCCTTTTCACCATACAATTTTTTGATGATATTCTTTACTCCTGTTTCCAGAATGCCTCATTGTATAATATATATATATTATATTATATTATGTATATGTATAATATACATATTATAAATATTATTATGTACATATTATATACATATTATGTATATATGTATTATATATATATATGTATATATATATATGTTGCCTTATATTCAAACACACTTTGCATTTCTCCATTTTCCTTTGGGTGATAATCATCTTTAATTCTTTGGAATAAGTAGTATTCTAGTTTTCACTGACATACAGCAGCCTTAGAAAATAGGTAGTATTGAAAAGATTTTTCTTTGCTATCAAAGGAAACTTGGAGACATTTCCTTTAATTTCCTTTGAACAACACAGACTCTTTTCTCCTTTTCAAATGTGTGCATCTCATTATCCATTAGTATCATCTTTCCTAGATATAAATATTGTTGGGAAATTCTGTAGGATGTTCAGTGAAGTGAAAGTTGAAAGCTGGGCAATGAATATTTTTCATTCACTTTGGTCCTTACTAGATAGATGCACAGTGCACAGATGAAACAACATTGATTATAGATCTCTTTGTGTGGGACAATTTTATCCAAAATTAAATTCTCAGGGATGTCTCAAGTTATAGAACAAAAGCTTTATAAGGACCTCGCGAGAGCCAGGCAGTCATCCAAACTCCAAGCAAAAGGGATGTGTTCAGAGCCAGGAGAGAGCCGCCACCCAGTGCCCACTTGCAGAGTACCCCAAGAAAAACCCAGACCCACCCCCAGTACCCCTCATATACATTCTGATTGGTTATATAGGTTGTGTTCCCTGAATAGGAACTGGAATGTTGACAGGTTATAAATCTTTCTTTCCCCCTTTACCACATGATTTTTAAGAAACCAAAACTTAGGCCTGCAAGCTTGATCTACTTTAGTTATGGTTATGAGAGATCTTCATTTCAGCTACTTGCACTCATCTTTAAAATAAAACAAACAAACAAACAAACAAACAAAAAAAACTCTGCAATGACTTGAAGTTTGATGTGATTTTTATATTATAATGATATTTTTAAAACAGATCATTTGTAAGACCTCATGATTCCCAGGACATTTTCATTCTTCCTCAATGTGGGGAGATAAGTCATTGAAATAAAAAGTAAGAATTGGTTAGTAATAAATCAGATTAAAATAATTATTTTAATTTTAAGCATACATTTAACAAATCTAAATAGACTTGTACAACAAAGAGACTTAAGCAATGAAATGAGCAAGTGCCCAGCTATGGCATTCTACTCTGTTACTACAAAGGTAAAATTATAGTCACCCTTGGAGATAAGTGGACAAGATCTGAGATCAGATATATATTCAACACACAGATTAGCTCTTGGTTTCTTTTGTAATATTTATGCACATATATCCTACATCCATATGCACAAAGACACATATGCATGAGCAAACACACATTAGTTTCAATTGAACATAGTGCCACCTTACAAACTCCTTTATAACAAAGTTTTCACCTCTATACAATATCATTCAGAACTGAGAGCTCAATCCCTTTAAATTCACTTCTCTTTAGCACCATCTACAGTTTAAGAGAAGAAATATTTCAAAAGTATTTGTTCTCTACTGCCCTCTCTAATTTAAGAAGAAGAAACACAATACATTGCTTTGGTTTTGTTGTTGTTAGTATTATTTTTTTGTTTGTGTTTTTTTGTTCCTGTGAAATTTGCTTTGAGAAAGATTTAGGAGACTGGAAGCTAATTGAGGGGAGGGGGGAGTGACAACAACAAAAACAAAGAACAGAATCTTTCTGGTAAATATCTGGCCGAGCATACATTATTGACCAGATAGCTATAAACAACTTTACCATGAAGAGAGGTTTGGCTAGCTGAGGGGTGATTGGACAGTGCAGTGAATTAAAAGCTAGATGGGCAACTTTGTTTCAAATGATCTGAGTTTTATTTCTTTTGGCAATGGTGTTTCACTACAGTAACAAAATAATTTATCTCCTGGGTCCAGGAATTTTTTTTAGCTGTTCCCCTCTTCCTCCTCTACTCACTCTCTTGGCTTTTTTTTTTTTTTTTTTTTTTTTAATTTCAACTGAAATCCCAAGGTCTACAAGAACCTTTCCCTAATCTGTCTCAATTTCATTGCCTTGCCTCTGTTTTTTCCTATTTATACTATATTTTCCAGGAAACCTGAGAGTCTTACCCTCCTTGATTTATCTGTCTATCTGCTTATCTATCTATTATCTATCTTTTTAAAAAACAGTAGATGAAAGAGATCATTCTTTCCCTCAATTCCTACCTAACATTAATCATTGATTAGGTATTGCCTCAGTCAAACTGAGACCTGTTAAACACCTGAGCATAAAAAGTCCAAAGTGTTCTATTATATTCAGGATTATCTCCAGTTGTGCTGATCTGTAGCTGAGCACTGGACCCAGATGTCTCTGGAGGGGAAAGTTACACAGCCCTCCTTCACTTAAATCCAATTCACTTACTTATCATAGCATCACCCCCTTGAAGCCATGATCCTCTTTGAGAGCAGAGAACAGACAACTATATACTATATAGAGAGCTTCCTTTGTATGTATTTGTTAGCATCCTGTCTTCCTCTTTAGACTGTAAACTCCTTTAGGTCATTGAATGTCCTTTTCTTCTTTTTGGCTCATTAGAGCTTAGCATTGCTTTTAGTACATAGTAGTCACATAATACATGTTTATTGAATCGTTGATTGACTAATTAATACTTTCTCAGAACTCAATTTGAAAAATAAAAAAGTGAGTCTAAAGACTTTGACATTGCTTCAATAGCTGTGGATCAGAAAAGGAACTATTTTGCCTAGCATGATATTGTTGAAAACTAGAACAAAATAACTTTGTGTGGTGTAGATTAATTTCAAAGTGGGTAGGGAAAGTTTTGAGTTGGTCTGAGCCCATAAGTTTCCCCATTAATCTGTCTTCCTATTAGATTTCTCTAAGTATGTTTCTCCTGTCATTCACTGAGTGAGTACTTAGTACATCACTGGAACAGTTTTAGTGGGGCTGACCCCAATTTACATGTTGATAGTGATATTTTGCTTATTTCTAGTTCTGATTTTTATTTACTAACTGTTCTTATAATTATTCTTACTTTTCAATAAATAAACTATATTTATGTTAAAAGAAACAAGGTTATAAAATAAGACAATATTTTTATATTATCTTCATTGTCATTATTTCCTAAAGACAAACATAACTATCTAGAACTTATGGAATTTAGCTAACATCAAACTTTATGTGAGGTGATTAACTAGTTAGTAATTTTTCTGAATGAACCTCCAAATTAGCTTTATCTCTATTTACTTAATATTGTATGTCAAATAACTAGCTACATCTCTGGTATTAACGATAAATCAGCAAATTTCATTTTTTAAAAAACTCCAGAGTGTTTACTGACCAGTTTATAATTTTATCTGATAGTAATGAACTGAACCAGCTACACCCAGTGAAAGAAGTCTGGGAGATGACTAAGAACCATTACATTGAATTCCCAATCCCTATATTTTTGCCTGCCTGTATTTTGGATTTCCTTCACAGGCTAATTGTACAATATTTCAGAGTCCGATTCTTTTTGTACAGCAAAATAAGTTTGGTCATGTATGCTTATTGTGTATTTAATTTATATTTTAATATATTTAACATCTACTGGTCATCCTGCCATCTAGGGGAGGGGGTAGGGGGAAGGAAGGGAAAAATTGGAACAAAAAGTTTGGCAATTGTCAATGCTGTAAAATTACCCATGCATATAACTTGTAAATAAAAAGCTATTTAAAAAAAAAAATAATAATTTTGCCTGATACAAATAATCCCCCATTATTTGTTCTTTGATTCTTAGAATTTTAATTTTTCCTTCAATGACCTACAACAGCCATTGTATTTATCTTGTCTTGCAATTAAAACTTAGATAAGATTGCTAAAACTGATAATTCAAGTTCATTGGATTTTTTATGTGTCAATATTCTGATTATGCAACCAAACTGGATTTTCTTCCAGACTTCTACAACTCAATATAAGCTTTTGTTTGTTTGTTTTATTTTTATTGGTAGCAGTATCTAAAATGATGTTTTGAACAACTTTTTGTAGTTATTATGGGAACTTAGTTTCATATAAACAGAAAGCCAGTGGAACATCCAGCATAGATGTGCTTCTTCCCTGTGAATGGGATGAACTCTCCTATAAAATGGAAGTGAAGAGGAAATTGGATTAAAAGCTTGAATCTTTACAATATGTTGTTTACAAAAAATATATTTAAAGCAGAGTGATACATACAGAGTGAAGGTAAAAGGCTGGATCAGAATCTATCATGCTTCAGATTAAGTAAAAACAGGGGTAGTAATCCTGATCTCAGATTAAGTAAAAACAAATTAAAAGAGATAAGGAAGAAAACTATATCTTGTGAAAGGGTACCATAGATAATGAAGTAATATCAATAATAAACATATATGCACCAAGTGATATAGCATCCAGATTCCTAGAGGAGAAGTTAAGAGAAATGCAAAAAGAAATATACAGCAAAACAATACTAGTTGGGGATCTCAACCTTGCTCTCTCAGAATTAGATATATCAAACCACAAAATAAATAAGAAAGATGTTAAGGAGTTTAAAGTTAGGTATGATAGCTTTTTGGAGAAAATTGAATGGAAAAAGAAGGAAGTTTACTTTTTTCTAGACAGTTCATGGAACCTATAAAACAATTTTCCATTTATTAGGGCACAATAACCTAAAAATCAAATGCAGAAATGATGAATTCATTTTTTTCTGATCATGATGCAATAAAAATCAGATGAAATATAGGGCCAGGAGAAAATAGACCAAAAATTAATTGGAAATTAAATAATCTAATCCTAAACAATGAATAGGTGAAACAACAAATCATAGACATAATCAACAACTTCATCCAAGAGCATGACTATAAAGAGACAAAATACCAAAATTTGTGGGATTCAGCCAAAGAGGTTTTAAGGAGAAATTTTATATTTCTAGATGCTCTCTTGTGTAAAATAGAGAAAGAGAAGATTAGTGAATTGAGCTTACAACTAAAAAAGGTAGAAAAAGAACAAATTAAAAACCCTCAATTAAACATCAAATTTGAAATTCTGAAAATAAAAGGGGAGATTAATAAAACTGAACATAAGAAAACTATTGAATTAATAGTTTATTGAATTAATAAATAAATAATTTATTGAATTAATAAATAAAGCTAAGAGCTGGTTTAAAGAAAAAACCCAACAAAATAGAAAAACCTTTATTTAATTTGATTAGAAAAGGGAAAGATCAAATTTTCAGTCTAAAAATGAAAAGGAAGAACTTTCCACCAATGAAGGGGAAATTATAGCAATAATTAAAAGTTATTTTGACCAACTATATGCCAACAAATTTGGTAATCTAAATTAAATGGAGGAATATCTACAAAAAATATAGATTGCTCAGGTTAACAGAAGAGGAAATAAATTATTTAAATAATCCCATTTTAGAAAAAGAAATAGAACAAGCAATTAATCAGCTCCCTATGAAAAAAATCTCCAGGGCCAGACAGATTTATATGTGAATTCTACTAAACACTTAAAAAACAATTAGTTCCAATACTACATAATATTTTTGCAAAAAATAGAGAAAGGAATTCTACCAAATTCCTTTTATGACATAGATATGGTGCTAATAGTTAAACCAGGTAGGGTAAAAACAGAGAAAGAAAATTATAGACCAATTTACCAAATAAATATTGATGTAAAAATCTTAAATAAAATATTACCAAGGAGATTACAGAAAGTCAGCCCCGGGATAATACTCTATGACTAAGTAAGATTTATACCAGGGATGTAGGACTGGTTCAATATTAGGAAAAGCATAAGCATAATTGACTATATCAATAACCAAATTAACAAAAGCCATATGCTTATCTCAAAAGATGCAGAATTAGCATTTGATAAAATTCAACACCCATTCCTATTAAAAACATTAGAGAGTATAGGAATAATGAAGGAATGAATTGGGAAAACATTTTTACATTTAAAGGTTATGATAAAGGCCAAATTTTCAAAATATATAGAGAATTGACTCAAACTTATAAGAATTCAATCCATTCTCCAATTGATAAATGGTCAAAAGATATGAATAGACAATTTTCAGATGAAAAAAAAATTAAAACCATTTCTAACCATACGAAAAAATGCTATAAGTCACTATTGATCAGAAAAATGCAAATTAAGACAACTCTGAAATACCACTATATACCTCTCAGATTGGCTAATATGACAGGAAAAGATAATGATGAATGCTAGAGGGGATGTGGGAAAACTGGAACTCTAATACATTGTTGGTGCAATTGTGAATATATCCAGTCACTCTGAAGAACATTTGGAACTCTGTTCAAAATGTTATCAAACTTTGCATACCCTTTGACTCAGCAGGGTTTCTACAGGACTTATATCTCAAAGAGATCTTAAAGGAAGTAAAGGGACCCACATGTAGAAAAATGTTAGTGGCAGTCCTTTTCACAATGGCAAGAAACTGGAAACTGGGTGGTTGCCCATCAGTTAGAGAACGGCTGAATAAGTTATAGTATATGACTGTTATGGAATATTATTGTTCTATATGAAATGATTTAAAAGAGGATGATTTTAGAGAAGCCTGGAGAGACTTAATGAATAAAATAATGCTAAGTGAAATGAGCAGAGGATATCATTGTACATGGCAACAGTAATATTATACAATGATCAATTCTGAATGAACATAACTCTTTCCAAAAATGATATGACTGATACCAGTTCCAATGATCTTGTAATGAAGAGAGACATCTACACCCAGAGAGAGGACTGTGAGAACTGAATAGGATCACAACATTACATTCTTAATCTTTTTGTTGTTGTTTGCTAGCATTTTGTTTTCTCGTTTATTTTCCTTTTTGATCTGATTTTTCTTGTGCAACAAGAAAATTGCATAAATATGTTTACACATATTGCATTTAACATATATTTTAACATATATTGGATTGCTTGCCATCTAGGATAGGGGGTGGGAAGAAGGAGAGGAAAATCTAAAACACTAAGGCTGTGCAAGACTCAATGCTGAAAAATTATCCATGCATATGTTTTGAAAATAAAAAGCTTAAAAAAAAGAAAAAAGAAAGAAAACAACTTTGCTAAAGCCCCACTAAAATAGGATCAAATGGACTTTTTGGAATTTTACATTTCTCCAAGACTTGTCTATGCTTAGTAGTTGTAGATTCATTGCCATTGCCAATTTAAAATTCAACTTACTTTTAAAAAAATAAATTGTATTGATGTCAAAAAAGAGAAAGGTATTTTTTCCCTTCCCATCCCTATTCCATGCTGTTGTTCAATCACTTTCCAATCCTGCCTGACTCTTTGTGACACTTTTGGGGTTTTCTTAGTAAAGATGTTGGAGTGGTTTGCCATTTCCTTCTATAACTCATTTTATAGATGAGAAACCTGAGGCAAACAGGGCTAAGTGATTTACCCAGGTTTACACTGGTAATATGTGTCTCCATCTAAAAATACATGGGGGAAAAAAAAACTAAAATAATGCAATCCTACATGACATACTTATAGGGGAATAAAAATTTTGATTTCTTTAGCATATTACAAAATAATTTCCTGGAAACTACCTTCCTATAGCACGGTGAAATTAGAAGAATTTTTCTGAGGCAATTGGAGTCACATAGCTAGAAAGCACTAAGTATCTGAGGTTAGATTTGAACTTGTCATCCTGACTTCAGGGTTGGTACTCTCTCCACTATGACACTTAGCTCATTTATTTAGAAGAAATCTTAAACATGACATAACAATATAGAATACTACTGTTGGAAAGCCTCTAAGCTTACACAATAGAAAAGATCTGATTGCTAAGGGTCTTAGTAACCTCATGTTTAAAAGGAGATGATTGGACCAGAAGACCACAGATCATTCTTCCAGATATAAATCTGTGATCTTATGATTCTGACATAAGCCTACAATAGAGTTAGAAACGAACTTATAGGTCAGATCAAATTGACCAAATCCCATTTATACATAAGAAAACTAAGTATGGAAGACCTAGGTCTCTTCTATGATGTTTTTAGAAACAAACAACAGCAACAACAACAAAATACAGTGAAGGGCTCTCTAATTGCTTGGGGGGGAAATGCTGATCAGCTTTTGAATCAAATTCAGTTTGGCTTTAAATCCCAACTTTTTCCATTTATTAGCTATATGACCTAGGTCAATTGATATTTTCTCCTTGGTACTCATTTTCCTGATATGTTAAATTAGAAATTGGGAGTATATATATGATTCCAAAAGTGCACTTCTGGCAGATTTATGCCTATTACTGAATTTTCCCCCAATATTAATATTATTTTTTAAAAAGGAGAATAATTAATTAAGGATTGTTTTCCTTTTTTCCATGGACTTTGAAGTTTGAAAGGATGTAAAGTATGAATTAATCAGGAATCTCTTAAACTTTTGTTTTCTTTTCATAGCTACATTTGAAAGTTTGGTGAAGCCTATAATCCCTTCTCAGAAAAATATTTTGAAATTATTTATTTATATGTGTGTATGTATATATACACACATGTATATTTGCACACACACGTGTGTGTATAATTAAAAAGAAAACCACTGATAGTGAAATGTCTTTTTTCCAGAAGTATATGTGGATGCATATATTTATACATATATTAATATACACATATATACACATGCACATGCATATGTGTACATATGCATGCATATACACACATGCATGCATGTATAATGTCTCTCTGTATGCATATGTATTTCATAGACCTCAGATTAAGAATAACTGACTGAAACCAACCACCAGCAGAATAGAAATACCCTTTCTAGAATCTCAAAAAATAGGTCTGACAAAGAATCCTGAAACAAATATATATGAAAAATAAAGTTTAACAGGTGATATGTAACAGAGGTGTGTGGGAGCCAGATTGAACTAACATTTGAAGACAGATTGTATAAATTTTCAATATAAGCTTTTACCTTGGAAATCATTCAATGTTAAAAAAAAAACGTACTTTATTATTTTTGTATTGTCTAGACTAAATAAAGTAATGAAAAAATGTTAAAAATACAAATTAAAATTAAAATAGTGTCAGATATTTCTTATATTTTCAGAGAGCTGGTTGTTACCTATTTACCAACACATCTTTGTGTGTGAATCTCATAGTCGCAAAGTGATCCATAGAAATAAAAAGCTATTTTTCAACAATGATTCCAGACAATTCCAATATATTTGCAATGGAAAGAGCCATCTGCTTCCAGACAAAGAACAATGGAGACTGAATGATGATCAAAGCACAGTATTTTAACCTTTGTTGTTTGCTTGTGATTTTTTTTCTTTTTCCTGTTTTTTTTTCTTTGATCTATTCTCTTTTTTTGACACAACATAACAAAAATGTAAATATGTTTAAAAGAATAGCACACGTTTAGTCTACGTTGGATTCTTTGCTGTTTTGGGGAGTGAGAAAGGAGTGGTAGAGAGACAAACTTGGAACACAAGATTTTGCAAAAGTGATAGTTGAAAACTATCTTTGCATTATTTAGAAAAATAAAATGTTATAATAATAAAAAAGAAATAAAAGAAGTATTTTCACTAGCTTATATTCTTTTTCAGAGGTACTTAAACCTTTTCCACAGTGATCATAATGTATATATTCTGCTTGTCTCACAACTTTTTAGGGTGTATATTATTTATAATATCACCATTGATGTTGATGAGCACATCTAGTTTTGGGGTCTCCCATTATGAGAAATAAAATGAGATTAGGGTTCTAGTGGTCTGAAAGTTAAATGATAAGGCCTAGTGGCAGGTTCGGGGTTCAGGGAACTAAATGGAAAAGTTTGGCTCCCCTAAATCTCTTGGGATTTGGTGCAAGGATAGGGAATTTTGGGGAACCCCCTTTTGGTGGCGCAGGGATTCTTTGTAAAGGAATTTACAAACCGAAAAACCTAGATTTATAAAAGAGGTTTATTATAGGGATTGGGAAGTAAAATTAGAAATCCTGACAGAGAGGCATAAAGTCTCTTTAGGGAAATAGGTGAGAGTAAAGAGAGAGTGGCACTGGAAAAAAATTTTATTCTGGTGGGCAGAGGCTTCCTTGGCATAGCATGGCATGTTTAGAAACTCTGCAAAGAGAGGATTATAGATTGGCTCTTTTATAATAGGAGTTCTGGCTATAAACTGGATTTCAGCTTGAGTTGAATTTGAATAGAATTGAATGAGTTTCTTTAATTGAATAGGGTTGGAATTTTTTGCTCAGGACTGAACCAATCCCAACTAGATAACTGAATGAAGCTGTTTGTCTTGTTTCTCTCCAGTAGGGTCCCTCACTGAGCAAGAGTTGAAGGGGATTTTTTTTCCTTCAAGTAGTTTTAGAGAGTTTCAGGGTCCTTTCTTCAATGTCACTTAAGTTTCCATTAAATGAGAGTATTACCAATGGCATAAAGCCGATTTTCCAAGCTTTTCCAATATCCAAGAGTAAATATGTGTGTATTTCTCTCTCTCTCTCTATCTACTAAGATAGATATATGTGTATAATTATATATTAGTCATGCATATGTATACCTGCATGGCTTACATATGTATATTTATATATACATAGATATATACATAGATATATGAGTACATATGCATTTGTTCCATTTGCATAAAAAGTGCACTTTTATTTTAATATCTTCTTCATTAATTAGCAGTCTGTGACCCTTTAATTACAAGTTGATCCATCTAGAAATGGGGCATTTCTTTTTTTGAATGACCACATTTTAATCTAAGGCTGTTTAGATTAGCTGAAAGAACCAAAGATGTTTAGTCTGGAGAAGAGATGACTTGGCATAATGGGGAATGGTGGTGTGAAATTTGATGACATTCATAATATTGGAAGGAATATGATGAAGAAGTATTAAGCTTGTTCTGCAGTCTGTAAAGAACAAAAATAGTGTAAATGGGTGGAAACAATGTGATAGATTTCCATTAAAACAATGTAAACTTTACATTGATTATAATTCTCTGTAAGGAGAATAAGTGGTCTTAGTAGTTAATGAATTCCAATTTAGATAGATATTTAAGGGGAGATTTGATGACAGTTTCTTGAGAATATTGTAAATATGCTTTCTTTTTAGGCACAGGTTGGATTAAAGTACCTCTGAGATCACTTTCAACTCTGACAAAGCTCCTTGGAAGCAGAGACTCCCTTTTGCCCCTTTTTATATCCCTAGTTATTACCACAGCATCAGGTTCATAGTAGGTACTTAATAATGCCAATTTACTTCTGGCAATGGTTCCTCAGTTCTGCTAAAAAGAAATCAATTCTCCCATACTGGTAAATTGTTTTCTAGAAATAAGATACAGTGTTTGGGTAGTAACCTCTGAAATTTTCAGTGAAATACTTTGGCTTTAGACATTGTATTGAAAATTGTAATTGAATTTTAAACTGTAGTGTTCTCTAATGAAAGAATTTATGATGCAGATATATTGCATGCAATTAGAACAAGTATTTTACTTGATAAGATCAAAAACATAAAAGACTTATTTGATAAATGCTCTTTCTTATGCATATGTTATCAAGAACATGAAGTTGCTGCAAAAGTTTATGCTAAATGTTTCTTTGGTGGATTTTAGATAATTTAAAAGCATATCATAGTGAAAAGAGAACTGCACTTCAGTTTAAAAGGTCTACTGAACATTGAAATACTTGTTTCAGCATATAATATTTATATGACACTTTTACAATTAATTTCAGCACTCCATGCCTCTTCAGTTTTCTTATCTGTAAAATGGGGATAATAATACTTTCATTAAATATTTTTTAAGGTTGAGTTGGAGATAATTAGCAATTTATTTAGCAGTAGAAGAGATTGAGAAAAGTTGTGAGTAATACATAAAACTATGTAAGTAGCATCTGAACAGCACTGATAAACATAGTGATATAGATGTTGTTTTGTTGTTTGTCCTTTCAAGAAGAGGATCATGACAATAAGATAATGCAATGACATGCAAGTACCTTCTTTACTTTCCCCTCCTGAGCCATCTGAGTCCAGTGGCCAGATATAGATCAGGATAATAAGAGATGGCCTTGGATAAAATGGGAGATCTTGGCCTTTTTAAGCTAAGATTTTCAAATGGTCTCAGTGTGCCTGAGATCACCCCCATTCAGGGATTAAGGGTCGATAACAATTGAGGCAAAGAATCACTTCTTTCAGCTAGTTCAAAAAAATCTAAATAAATAAGTACTGATCTAGAGATAGACATCCTGATGAATGGAATGAAGTCAAATGACTTAGGAAACTTTGCTAACAATAATGCTAGTAGAAGTGACAAAATTACAACTGAACTATTTAAAATCCTAAAAAATGAAAATGCAAGGAAGGTGTACTAGCCATGCCAAATCTAAAACTCTATTATAAATCATTAGTCATCAAAACTATTTGGTACTGGCTAAGTACAATATAGCAAAACTAGGCATAGACCAATATCCTACATTGTATACCAAGATAAGGTTATAGATATACATTTTAGACATAAAGGGAATTACACTATAAGCAAATTAGGAGAACAAAGAATAATTTACCTATTGAATCATGGAAAAGGGAAGAATTTATAACCAACCAGGAGATAGAGGTGATTATGGAAGGCAACATACATAATTTTGATTGCCGAAATTTAAAAAAAAATGTTTTTCCCCCACAAATAATATCAACACAACCAAAATTAGGAGGAAAACAGAAAGTTGGGAAACAATTTTTACTGCCAGTATTTCTGAAAAAGACCTTTATTCTAAAATATATAGATAATCAGATCAAATATAAGAATGCAAATCATTTCCTGATTGATTAATAGTTTAAAAAAATATGAACAAGTAGCTTTCAGATGAAGAAATAAAAGCCATCTATGGTCATATGAAAATATGCTCTTTCTATTGATTAGAGAAATGAAAATTAAAACAATTCTGAGATACCATGCCACATCTATCAGATTGGCTTATGTGACAGAAAGGGAAAATAATAAATGGTGGAAAGGATGTGGAAAAATTCAAACAAGAGTACCTTGTTGGTAGTATTTTGACTTGATCCACTCATTCTGGAAAACATTTTGGAACTATACCCAAAGGGCTATAAAACTGTGCATATCACTTAATCCATCAAAAGACAAAACAAAGCAAAACAAAAACAAACAAACAAATACTATTAGGTCTATTCCCCAAAGAAGTCATAAAAATGGAAAGGACCCACATATGCAAAAATATTTATAGCACCTCTTTTTGTGGTGGCAAAAAAAAAAAATTGGAAATTGAGGGTATTCCCATTAACTGGTGAATGGCCAAACAAATTATGGCATATGAAAATAATGGGATAATATGGTGCTGTAAGGATTGATGAATAGGCAGATGTCAGACAAATGTTCAAGATATATTTGAACTGATGCTGAGTAAAGGAAGCAGAACCAGAAGAACATAGCTTTCTGTACACAGTAACAGCATTATTGTGCAATGACCAACTTTGACAGACTTAGCTCTATTCAGCAATATAATAATCCAAAAAAATTCCAAACGAATCTTAATGGGAAATTCTAACCACATCCAGAAAAAGAACTGTGCAGTCTGCATGCAAATTGAAGCATACTGTTTTCATTTTGCTTTGTTTTTCTTTCTCATAACTATCCCTTGCATTCTGATTCTTCTTTCACAACATGACTAATGTGGAAATACATTTAATATGATTGTACATGCATAACCTATATCATATTGCTTGCTGCCTTGGAGGGGCAAAAAACTTGGAACAAAAAATCTTATGAAAGTGGATGCTGAAAATCATCTTTACATGTAATTGGAAAGAATAAAATACTATTAAGTTTAATAAAAAAAAGTGATGAGTGAAAGAGAAAAATATAAAAGCTGAAAAAGTTTAACACCAAAAAAAAAAAAAAAATTAAGATCATGGCAACTGGTCTTATCACATCATGGAAAATGGAGAAGAAATGGGAAAAGTTTCAGATTTTATATTGCTTAGGCCCAAAAGTTATTGCAGACAGTGATTGAAGTCATGAAATTAAAACATAACCACCAAAAAAATCCTTGCTCCTTGGAAGGAATGCTATGGCAAATCTAGACAGCATGGTAAAGAGAAGAAACACCACTTCACAGACAAAGCTGTGTAGGCAAAGTCAATTAATCATATAGTTGAACCTATGATTTTTTTTCCCCTAGGAGCATTATAGAGGTGTGAGAGATAGAAAGCTGAATATGGCTGAATTAAGACTTTTGAATTGGGTGATAGAGAAGACTTTTGAAAAACCTTTGGATAGTTAGGATATCAGTATCAAAGAATTAAAGAAATTAATTCAGGCTATTTACTGGAAGGTCACACACTAAAGCTAGAGCTTAAACATTTTGGTCACATAATGAGAAGAGAGGACTTATTGGAAAAGAAGATGATATTGGTAAAAATTGAAGAAAAAAGGAGAATGGCTAAACAGAGGGCAAGATTGATAGTGTCATGGTTGCAGCAAACATTCACTTGGGCAAAACTTTGAGAGTTAGTGGAAGTTAGAAAGAAAATAGAAAATGGAAAGTGTCACATAGAGATGGGATAAGAAAGAGTCAGACATGATTGAATAAGAAGGGGAACAATAGAAGTCTGTTGGCTCTGGAATCAGGAACATAAGATAACAAATAATTTAGACATTTTCCAGCTATGTGATTTCATGTTATTGACTTACTCTCTAACTCAATTGAGTCATTTGTGAAATAGAAGTAATGATAGCATCTACCCTCCATTGTTGTTGTGAGGATAAAACAGGATGATTTTTATTAAGTAATCTGCAACTTATAAGGCCTCAGACCAGGCGTGTGAACTATATGTAGGTATGTTATACAGGATGACAGTTGTCCAATGGTATTGGCATATATGTTGATACTGATGAAAGAATTAAGAAGAGGAGAGGAAACAGGAACCACTCTGGTACTTAGAAAGAATGTAGAAAGAAATTACAACCCTAACACCCAACACAGGGAAAAATTTAGATTATTGTTCCCCCCGAGCATAATAAACATTCCTTCTGAATTGGTGATTCTATTCTAGCTTCTCTCTCCTTTCCAGCAGATATGGATCAGGGAGCAAAAATATGGTGTAGATAGAAAGATTGATAAATAAACAGATAGATGATAGATAAATAGATGTCAAATAACATAGATGGATGGGCTGATACATATATGGATAGATAGACAGATGTCAAATAACACACTGTTTGGTCCTTTGAGGTATTTTTACATTCTGGTCCTACTGTTGTTAGCCAGGCTATCCAGTTTATTTTTGGATAATATAATTCCTGCTGTAGTCCCATCCAATGCTGCAATATTTGGATTTCTTGAGACATGAGTATCCTGTCTCTATAAGGATATAGATATCTGCATTTAATAAAGAAGCTTCCCTGGCATCTTGGCTCATTATTTAAATGTTAAAAGTTTTCATTAAATGAGCTAACTTAAGTATTTGGGGGAAATGTATATTTTCCCCATTATTTCATCTTAAATACATCTGAGCACATTGTTTTTCACATAGGATCCAAATACAAACTCACAATATAAACTTTTACCATGTATTTCTCAATTTCAAGTGTAAACTTCCTTATCTCAAAAATGAAACAACTAAGATGTTATATAAATCACTTTCAGTTCAAATAGTTAGGATTATAAAATAATCTGGTAGAAGACTCCTAGATTACAATTTCTAAATGAAATTATTTTGAATGTAACTAAAATCAACATGTTTGGGGATATTCTTTTTCTGGTGGTTTTCTTTTCAGTACATTATATTAGACTTCAAAATTATATGAAGATAAGTGCAATGATGTATCAAAAATCCATTTTTTTTTTTTTTGTTTCTTGTCCATTGTAGAGGGCTAATCATAAACTTAGTAGATAGTCTGAGACTTGCTGAAAAAAAAAATCAGTGCACTGGGACCTAGTTAGGTTGATCTAAAAATAGTACACTGTTTCTTAAGGGGTTCATAATTGAAGTTTTTGAGCTTAGTAGATTATGTCAAAGGTTACAGTCTGCTGGCATTGTCTTTGAGCATCCAGGTTCACCTACCTGGTATAGTGAGAAACTGAAACAGGATTAATTGATGTAGGAGAAATGTTCTAGAAACTTCCCCTGATGCTCTAAACTCCTACAAAAGATATTCAAAACTGTAATTGGAATTTTTCACTGAAAATATATTAATGAACATCCATTAAAGTAAGATTTCTTGTGTGTGCAGCTGTTTCCAATTACATGATTATAGCTTACAAAGTCAACAATCAGAGGCACGTTTTCGAAGTGCATGGAAGAAAACAGCAAACCATGCAACTGTTTAAAAAAAAAAAAGAAGAAGAAGAAGAAGAAGAAGAAGCCCATACTCTGTAATGCTAAGGAAGTCTGAATGAGGCTGCAGACAATAGCCATTAAGGGAATTCATGCAGAACCATGCCCTTTAGCAGGACACTTATTCTAAATGATGGGATTCCTTAGAGGGCTCCTGTTGCCATGTGACTCTTTAAATTAACATTAGGTCAGCTTTATAAGCTCTCCAAAAGGTAGATCACAAAGATGAGAGTTTGATGTTTCTTTTGGTTTTTATTAACCCTTAGTTTTCAGGGGAGAGGAGGAAGAAAGAAAAAATGCCTGAAATTCCTTAACAATTCTGGAAAGAGGGGGTACAAACTCATCATCATTTGTGTTTGTTTTTGCTCTTCCTTTCTTTGTGTCCCTCAGTTTAGGAAGTTAGTGTATCATCCCCTGTAGGGGCAGTGAGATAAAAATAATAATGGTAACTAGCATTTATATCATTCTTTGAAGTTGATAAAGCTTTTTACATACATTATTTCTATCATTATCTATATAGGTAGATTGACAGATAGATAGATAGATAGATAGATAAATAGATAGATAGATAAAGGCTCAGAGAGTGTGACTTGATCAGAGTTCCATAGCTAGAAAGTATCAGAGAATGGATTTGAGTACAGTTTTTCCTGATTTCAGTTTCAGTGTTCTATTCACTGGACAACATTTATGCTCACATAGTAGAGAAATAGCCTCTCAATATGTCCCTTAATTATTCCCTCTACTCTTATTTTACTGGACCTTTATCTAAATTCTTTCCTATACCTGGAATGTCCTTCTTCATTCCCCTTATTGATTACTCATCCTTTAAACCCAAATTCAAAAACCATCTCATCCATGAAACTTCTCCTGATCCCCTCAGGACACTTTTAAAATCCTTCCCTGACCCTTCTCCCAGTCATCAACAGATTTCTGCTTGTACCATATAATACATGTACCATAAATTACTATAGATTGTCTTTGTGTATGTCATATTGAATCAGTTAATAAGCATTAATGAAATTCTTGCTATATGAATAGTACTAAGTATTTTTATTTAAATAAGTATTTACTAAGTATTAGGGATACAAAGAAAGATAAAGTTGATTGTCCTTGCACTCAAGAAGCCTATATTCTAATAAGGAAGATATTATATTAAAATGAGTAATATATGGTAAATAAAAGGAAAGATTGGGACTAAAAAAGGCATTTTGCAAAAGGTAGGATTTAAGCTGATTCTGAAGGAGGACTTCAAAGAGGATGAGGGAAATTCAACAACTTTTAGATAACACATGATATTTACACTTATGTTGTTTAGAGATTAGCAGTATGAAAAAGAAGATACAGATAATCCTAGAGAATATCAAGAATGTATTATAGAAGGGCAGAATAAAATGCTACATAAAGTTGGAGTGAGAAGCTTACAAATAATCTTCATTGAAATCCTATCACATTCTCCTCCTCATCAATGGATCCTTCTTTGTTTCTGTGTCAAGGTATAAAGTAGTGGATTGCATAGATAATGGTCATAAAGTTATTCATCTGACCAAGAATGGTAAAAATTTCTAGGTTCTCTCCTGTAGTATGCATTGATTTTTTTGTCCTATTCTATGATTTCAGATGCCAGGGCATCTCCCAAATCAAGGGGATATTCAAGATGTAACTCTTCAAGTAACTTACTAGACTGAAGGATAGGATTACAGTTCTTAAATTTAACATCATCCAAATACACACTCTACAAGGGTTAGTTACTTAATACATATTTGTTGAATTTAATTCAATATAGCATAGTCTACTCCTGATTGTGCCATATCTTTATCACATTACATGTAGATTCTACTTTCTATTTTCATGATCAATCTGATTAAGCAGAAAAACAATTACTGAAGTAAAATGGCCAAGTGTGAAATATAGAGTCTGAGGATGGTGGGTGATGGTATGGATTGTGACAAAGTCTGGTTCCCCAAAAAGGGTCTTGGACTGGGATTTAGCATTGACCTTGGGCAAGATCTGTCTCAAGTGATCATGGTTTTTATTATCTGTTAAGTGAATATGTTTTGTTTTACCTACCATATGCTTTATTTATACACTGTGCAATAAAAGTCCTCTGTATTGAATGAAGTAAAATGCTCTTAGAATGCTTCCTGACTCCTGATTCCAGGGGGTTAGTGCTCTATTCATTTAGCCATCTAGCTGCCCCTATTACTGTTAGAATTCTTGTAGCCTAGTAGTAGGCAGTTAAGAGGAGATGATCATAAAAGTCCCATTCATCACGAAATTCTATGATAGAATCATTTCTGGGGTACCTCCCCAAATCAATGGTCACAGATTTATAATTTGTATCTCCACAGCACTCACCTAATTGAATAGACACAGCTCAAAGTAAAACTATTTCTTAAGATGGCATAACAAGAATGACTATAAAGTCTCTCTATTTCTACTCTGTGCCATAAAACTGTTGTATACTTTCTAATAAATAGTGAAAGTGTATGTAAGAAGAGAGGCATAGATTTAGATTATACTTGTAATGTAAATGTATATCCAAAACAACTCATGTCTTTAATATTGTGGCATCTTGTGCCAATCTAATCCAATCCAATCATCATTTATTAAGTGCTTATTATATAGGCATTATGTTAAACTCTGGGAATACAATTAATTAAAAAAAAAAGTCTGCCATCTTACAATCTGGGTGGGGAAGAGAGAAAATACAAAAAAAGGAGGAGAAAAATGGATGATGTGTGGGTAGGGGATGCTTGATATAGGGTAACTTGTTCCATGAAGGTGAAACCAGGAAAGAATGAAGTGATAGTCTAGTTTCTGTCTTCTGTAAAGGAACACAATAGAAGGAGTTTGGTACTTCAACCTCATAGGGAAGAAGAAGTTGAGGGAAGGGATGTTTTTTATTTTAATTTTTAAAAATTTTTTATTAAAGCTTTTTATTTATAAAATATACACATGGGTAATTTTTCAACATTGACTCTTGCAAAACCTTCTGTTCCAAATTTTCTCCTCCTTCCTTCCATTCCCTCCCCTAGATGGCAGGTAGTTCAATACATGTTAAATAAGTGAAAAATATGTTAAATCAAATATATGTACACATATTTATACAGTTATCTTGCTGCACAAGAAAAACTGGATCAAGAAGGGGAAAAAAAATAATGTGAGAAAGAAAACAAAATGCAAGCAAACAACAACCAAAAGAATCAGAATGCTATTTTGTGGTCCACACTCAGTTCTCACAGTCCTCTCTCTAGGTGTAGATGGCTCTCTTCATCACTGAACAATGGGAACTGGTTTGAATGGTCTCACTGTTGATATCCATCAGAACTGATCATCATACAGTCTTGTTGTCACCTTGTATAATGATCTCCTGGGTCTGCTCATTTCACATAGCACCAGTTCATGTAAGTCTCCCCAGGCCTCTCTGAAATCATTCTGTTGGTCATTTCTTACAGAACAATAATATTCCATAACATTCATATAGCATAATTTATTTAGCCATTCTCAAATTGATGGGCATCTATTCACTTTCCAGTTTCTTGTCATTGCAAAAAGGGCTGCTACAAACATTTTTGCACTTGTGGTCCCTTTCCCTTCTTTAAGATCTCTTTGCGATATAAGCCCAGTAGTATCAAAGGGTATGCACAGATAACTTTTTGAGCATAGTTCCAAATTGCTCTTCAGAATGGTTGGATCCATTCACAACTCTACCAACAATGTATCAGTGTCCCAGTTTTCCCACATCCCCTCCGACATTTGTCATTATCTTTTTCTGTCATGTTAGCCAAACTAAGAGGTGCGTAGTGGTATTTCAGAGTTGTCTTAATTTGCATTTCTCTGATCAATAGTGATTTGAAGCACCTTTTCATATGACTAGAAATAACTTCAATTTCTTCATTGGAGAATTGTCTGTTCATATCCTTTGACAATTTATCAGTTGGAGAACAGCTTGAATTCTTATAAGTTTGAATCAATTCTCTCTATATTTTAGGAATGAGGCTTTTATCAGAACCTTTGCATGTAAAAATGTTTTTCCCAGCTTATTGCTTTCCTTCTAATTTTGTCTGCATTAGTTTTGTTTGTACAAAAACTTAACTTAATCTATTTTATTATCTATTAAATATTATCTATTTTGTGCTCAATAATGATCTCTTGTTTTTTATTAGTCACAAATTCCTTTCTTCCACAGATCTTAGAGGTAAGCTATCCTATGTTCTTCCAATTTGTTTGTGATATCATTCTTTATGTCTAGATCATGAACTCATTTTTACTTTATCTTGGTATATGGTGTTAGGTATGGGTCAATGCCTAGTTTCTGCCATACTAGTTTCCAATTTTCCTGGCAGTTTTTGTTAAATACTGCATTCTTATCCCAAAAGTTGTGGCCTTTGGATTTGTCAAACACAAGACTGCTATGATCATTGAGTATTTTGTCCTGTGAATCTAACCTATTCCATGGATTGAGTACTCTATTTCTTAGCCAGTGCCAAATGGTTTTGATGAATGCTGCTTTATAATATAGTTTTAGATCTGGTACCACTTGTCCATCTTCTTTCACTTTTTTTTTTCATCAATTAAGGATTGTCTTTTAAGACCTGAATTAGCTGCATAATGATGAGTTTTAAAATGACAATACCTTTTTCATTTCTTATGGTGTCCTCATACTTCTATCTATTAGATACAGTATCTCTGATAGGTGGATCTCTTTGCTGGGCTCCATGGATCTGCCAAACTTTCACTTGCCAAGGTAATTTCTCTCTTATAATGTGGTCAGCTCTCTTCTTTGCTGCCAAATGCCAAATTCCTTGAAATTGCTTGTTTTCCTACATTTTCTTCTCCCTGTAGGATGCAGTGTTTTCTATTGAGCAAGTGGTTCTGCAGCAAGAAAATATGGACAAAAGGTAATGGAGGGAAAAGAAAATAATCTCCTACCTTGGTAATCTTTGCTAGAGGCATATAAGTCCCATGCCATGAAATTACTCCATATTTCAAATGACTTGTTTGAACACAACTCAGGGCTGCCAAGCCTACCTTTTAAATACTTGATCAATCTTTCACTAGTCAATGGTCAGGTGACTTCTAATTCTACCTGGAAAAATTCCTTTATATTTCACAAAGAAAGAGATAAGACCTTGCACTTTATTCATTCATTTTTTAACATATTAGCATCTGGTTAGAACTGCTCTCTGTAGCTTACTTTCTGTAATGACATGACCTGATGTAATTCCATTTAAAATGAAATTAACTGCTATCTATAATTCAGACTGATTATCTGGGAGAGGACATGAAGGTTCAGAGAGACTGTCAGGGGGATGATCATAGTCCTTGTCTTCAAGTACATATAAGAAATATCATGGAAAGAAGAGATTGTTCTTGATTTTCTACTTTCCTGAGTGCAAAACTAGGAACAAAATATGGAATCAGGAAAGATTCAGATTGCTGCATTATAAAAATAAATTAGAAATGGCCCCAAATGGAGAGAACTACCCAAGTACTGGTGGTCACAAGTGGTATAATTGTAGTGAATTATTGATCACTGTTAGATTTTAAATGGGTGTTGCCATAGAGGGTATCTTCATGTAGATACAGCACAAGGATCTGACCAATTTTGAGGTTCTTTGATTCTGGAAATTAAATCAGAAAAAAAATAAGAAAATTTTAAATTGAAACACTGAACTGAGCAGTAGAAAATCAAGGACTTAGTGTAGGCTAATGAATTTGTTGACTGCCTAGAAATTCAGGACAGCAAAGTTGATGAGCTATCCAGCTATACTGTCATATGACTAATTTTTTCTTTATCTGATGTCATTTTTTGGTTCTGCTCTGCCCCAGTAGAGAGAATTATTACAAAAATTTAATCCTGGTTCTATTCAAACATAAACATTATATTTATAGCAATAAATAACTAGTACATTCTTAAAGCAAATACTGAAATAAAAAAAAATGGAAATGGGAGGGAGAATGGAGGTTGAAAAAAGAAGAATTTGTAAATTGAGTGTCATTGTCCTTGAACTGTTTCCCCTTTTTGAATAACAAAATGGCTCATAAAACTTGCATTTAAATGGCTTCTTTATTGGTGTTTCTCAAAAACACAGTGAGACCAATGCTATTATTATTCTCATTTTCCAGATAAGGAAATTGAGGTTGAACACAATAATTGTCTAGAGTCTGGGGCAAAATTTGAACTCTAGTCTTGCTATCTCCATACTAGAGTAGTACTTATTTTTGTACTTATCTATTGTAAAGTGTAGTTGCCTATAACAGGTAATTCCATCCCCTATTGTTGACATAATAATTAAAAACCAGAAAGAAGTTAAGATTATATATAGTCCAGCCACTTCATTTTGTAGCAAGGGCTGTGATATTCAAAGATAGAATAACTTGGTCAAAGTTATTCAAATAGTATGTGTGGCATATGGCGTGTGTGTGTGTGTGTGTGTGTGTGTGTGTGTGTGACACAAGGGAAACATCTCTGACCATACAGTCTGAGTACCTGCATCTATATCTCACAGTTGATTATAAATATCTGTGTGATCTCAGAAAAATTATGATTGTTTTGACTTCCCTTTTCCTAACCTAAAAAAGCAATGGATTGGATTCTCCGATCTCTAAAGTCCCTTTAGATCTAGATCTCTAAAAACGTGTCAAAATTTCCAAGTGTTATGAGTTCCAATGGTTCCCTGAAGACCACCTAATGCCCTTTTAATTCCACCATGCTGTTCCATAAATGTTATCTGACAGCATCCATTCTTTCAAGCTTCTCTTTACTTCTTTTCTATTATTTTTCAATTCTACAAGACTCCTTAGGGCCACAAGCACAAACATATGATGTAATGCAATGGACTTCCCCAGAACTGAGAGCAGGGGAAGATGGTAGTTTAATAACTGCTATTTTCAAGCCCATTGGTCTTCATTTATCCACAGATAATTCTCTTGAGGACTTTTTTTCCATCATGCCCCAGAAAATTCTTCCATTTTGGGAAATCACCTGAAGCCTGGAAAAACATTGCTCTGAAATTCCCTCAGCTCCAGCATCCCCTTAATTCTGGTTGGATGTCCTCATTCAGTACCTGCGTTTAAGGAGGGTGCCTAAGCCTTTTTCTTTTTAGGCATTTGTTCAGATTCCTTCTTTTGCTATTGTGCTACAAATTTTCTCCTGGTCCCATCCAAATTCCACCCAACTTCATTGCAACTTTCTTTTATATATTATCTTCCCTTATTAGAATGTCTGCTCCTTAAGGATAGGAAACTGTTATTTATCACTATTATTTCATACTAATTGTATTTTCCATTCCTTTTCCCTTGAGGCATCAGGAGTTAAATTACTTGTTCAGGGTCACACAACTGACCAATTTTTATGTATCTGAAGACTAATTTGAACTCAGATTCTCCTGATTTGAAAGCCAGTATGTATTCTTCATTCTTAGAACACTTCCTGGCTCTGGGTTAGTGCACTTTATTCCCATAGTAAATGTAAGAGAGATCATCATAGAAGGGAGAACTTGATCTATGAATTCAAAGCTTCTTTGCTGTCTTGTGTTGGAAGCTATTATTCTCTTTCCTCTAACTTTGTGGGGAAAACAGCTGCTTACTTTGTTCATATTTCTTTTAGTATATATCTAATACCTAACATAGTGTGAGGCACCTAGTGTGTGATCAGCAAATGCATCTAGACTAGAATTTAATTAAACTTAATAATAGAAAGAGCACTTGATTCAAAATTAAAAAGAGTTGATTTTAAATCATGATTCTACCACTTAGCTTTGTGAACATGAGTAAATCAGTTCATGTATTTTTTTTAATCTTATCTATAAAATGGAATTGCTAGAAATGCTATCATAGAGTGATTGTAAGGAAGTCACCCCATGTAAATCTAAAATCACCTTATAATTATAAACTTTTAAATTAGTTCCATTTAATGACATTATCATATAGCATTAACTAGTAATTATACTTTAAAAGTTTAGACATTATTTTATAAACATCATCTCCTTTAAGTCTTACAACAACTCTGTGAAGTAACTCACATGGGATTTACCATTTACAATTGATAAATGAGAAAACAGCCTGAGAATGGTCAAGTAAATTTTTTTTTTCTCACAACTAATAAGTACTATAAGGAGACTCTATACCTGTCTTAAATCAAATAAAATGTTCTTCAAATATCCAATGTGCAGGATGATTTTGGAAAAAACAAATTAGCATGACAATAGAAAAATGTGGAGAGATGGTGACTTTTAGGACAACATCACTTGATGATGCACTATAATTTGGTTGTCAATCACCAAGGACTGCTCATACTAATCTATAGTCTTCTCTGTATGACTCATAAATACCTGGCCAGTATTATGTGTGTATTCAATGGTCATGAAAGTGAGGAAAAATGATATGGGCTCAATTATTATCATACCTAAATAATCAGAGATATTATGAAGGGTGGGAAGGAAAGTCTGAGATATGTTCTTTAGCATGTAAAAGATTTATTCACCAGTAAGTTACTCAAAGACAAAATAGATTTAGTGTAGTAAATGCATAAACACTATAAACATTATCTAAAATGGAATTTACTTGGGCTCCATCAACAGAAATCCCTTCTCCTTTCTTTATTACCAGTGGTTAACACACAACTGCCTAAACAGAATTAACATCTTTAATCCAGGGGAATTGATGTGATTTTTGTTATTGTTCTTCCTCATTTAGTATGGTATCTTTCCTCATAATTCCTCATAATAAGCAGCATACTAAATGGGGAAGAAGAATGAAAAAACAAAACAAAACATAAAGAGGAACAGTCACTGACATATATAGTGACTAATGCTAGGTACTTCTAATTTTGTGATTGGGAAATGGCTTTTTTTTTTTTTTTTTGAGATGCCTGTACTTTAGAGAAATGATTTATAAATTGTTCAGTTAGGAAGGCAAAATCTTTTCAAAGTATGGCGACATTAATCAACAAATAAGTAAACATTTTTGAAATGTCTTCTATGTAGCAGGCACTGTGCTAAGTAGTAGGAGCATTAAAAGAAGCCTGCCTCAAAGAGCTTACAATCTAATGAGAAGGACAACATTGAAATAACTATTTAAAATTTAAACTATATAAGAGAAGGCATTGAGATTGAGGTGTTGGGAAAGGCTTCTTGTAGAAAATGAGATTTTAGGTGGGATTTAAAAGAAACCAAGAGCAGAGGAAGAAGAACATTATAGGTATAGAGGACATTCAGAGACATGAGAGAAGGATATCTTTGAAAATCATTTAGATTATCTCACAAATAATTGTCCTTATTAATGCAGCAAACAGCTTTATTAACATCACTAGCTACAATCTAGCACCTTGTCAATATCTTCCTGCAGTACTCTTCTCAGCATTTCATATTCCAATGTGTCTGTAGTAATGGGTTTTAGATTTTAGGATGTTACCATGGCAATGCTATAATATGATATACACATCAGTCAGCAATTTTATAGGCCTCTATAAAATTCATTCAGCATCTTTTAAAATTCTTTAACTATCTAGCCTTTATATAAACTTTAACTCTTAAAAATTATAAAAGCAAATAATCTAGCCCAAAGTTATGACAATTATATGCATACACACATAATAAGATATCTACAGCTCTAATTTCTATTTACAACAGCAACTATCTGAATTTGCATCTATAGTCTGTTTACCTATATTTACCTCTGTCCATCTCCATATCTAAATGTCTATCTTCTTGTATATTTATATGTAATTCATATTTTTAGATAGATGGTAGGTTTTCTATTTCTATTTTGCAGATAACAAAAAGGGGGCTCAGAAAAGAAAGTTTTTTCAAGGATTCATAGAAGTTAAGTGAGAGAACTAGGACACAAATCCATGGGATGAAGTAATCATTAGGTTTAGAACTAGGAGGATCCATAGGAATGATCTTGTCCAACCCTCTCATTTTATACACAAAGAAATAAGTCTTAGTGAACCAATTGAATCATCCCAGGATACAGTGGCTAAGCTAGAATATGGGTGTCCTGACTTCAAATACATAATTCTTCATACCCAATATTCTTTTTCCTTACAGACCTTAATATACCAAAGGGATTCTACAATTAATTGCTGATTGACCAATCTATATACCAGGAATTTCCTATGTTTCCAAGAAATGACTTGGCAGCTACATTTATGAGCAATAATTTAAGATTAAGACATGATCAGTTTACCAAACTTCTTCCAACCCAAGTATACAGTAAGCAAACCTTACTAATTATAATATCATTTTGGTCAGTAAGGGAAATAGCAGTCCAGAAAATCTGCTAAATGAGTTCTACTTCTCAATCAGTTCCTGGGAATCTGCACAGCAACAATAATCATCTGGATTCTTGAAAGGAATACAAAGTTCATTATGTTCCTGAGCCACTATTGTCATTGTCAAATGCTCACATGAGTAAAAGGTTAGAAGGCACTGTATTTGCTGCTTATGAGTAATTAACTTCCAGATTCATGAACTTTTGAGCACTTATATTTCTTTTTGGTAGTACTTCTTTATTGATATACTCACAATAAGGTACACTTATAGGTTAGGAGACCTGTAAGACTTATGACAATTAAATTAAAAAAAAAAAAAGACTTCAGATGTAATTTGTCCAAAAAAACATTTTTTAAAGATAAAATGTCAGGGGTCACTAGATGGCATAATGAATAAAACACAAGTCCTGAAGTCAAGAGGGCCTGAATTCAAATCCGACCTCAGTCACTTACTAGCTGTGTGACCTTAGGTAATTCACTTAACCCCATTACTTCCTTCCTCACCTCCACAAAAAAGTAAAATGTCACTGCTACTTCCATACTAGCCATAGCCAATCACATATAATATTAAAACACTAACATCTTCAAAAGCATCTGTTCAAATGAAAATACAATAATTGCATCTCATTATTATTTCTCATAAAATATCTCTGATCTGTAAAGATTATAACTATTATGCTGATTATTTCAAAAGAGGAATGCACTGGTTGGGGAGAATACTGTCAGCCATATGAGTATAAGCATTAGGGCTCAGAGTCAGGTTTTCTTATTGTAAATCTAATAATATTCTTTCTGCAACATCACACTGGCAAGTCACAATTGATGGTCACTGACAGGAGTCTAATGCCACTATTACCTACTCGTTAAGTACAGCTTCAATAAAATCACCAATTAAAACTGGACCATTGTGTTCATTAGGGCTATATTAAACAATTTATTTCTATAATCAGCTAAACATAATTTTTCTATTTTTTTCTTCCTAATTCATATAGAATTCAGATTAAAAGTCTTATCCAAGGACAAGATGTCAGTGGTGGAAAGAGGGAGGATTGCAATCTATATCTAAATTATGAGCTATTTAAAGATTCAATTGATACTGCTTGCATTTATTTTTCATCCATCTTTTCTCTGAAGATATCAAAGGTCTTTTTTTATGTTAGTAGTATTACTTTAAAATGCCCTGCCCATCTACAAGAATAGCAGTGCAGTTAAGGCCCTGGAGTTGGACCATCAATATTATCAAAGGACTTAGGAAGTAATTGGGCAATTTTCTTACCTTCCCCTGGGTAGCTTGATGAATGAACATTATATTTATTCTATGTGCATAATTTTAATGAGTCACAGATAGAGTTCATGTTTGGTTATTTGTGCCTAAAATCAAACATGCCATAACTGAATTGCTTTGAAATAGGTATGTAAAGGAATGGAGCAAAGCATTTACAAATGCTGTGGTATCAGACTCAGTCCCCTATTTAGAAAACTTATGGATTATGAGGGGTTTTTGCATGGTAAAAAAAAATATTGCCCTCAAAGAGGGACTACCTAATAACAGCAGTATTTGTGGTGTCAGTATTTTGTCTGATTAAATGCATGACAGGCATGACAAGAGCTGTGATTTAACAAATGAGCTTGCTTAATAAAGTCATCCAAGCATCAGTTAAAAAAAATAGTTTGAGGCAAACATTACTAATATGTTTGCATATAAATGAAGAAATAAGTTTCCTCCTTGACTTTGGAGCTCCATATGGAAAGGTCACAGATGTAGTAGTAGTTCTGAAGCATTTGAAGACTTGGAATTCACTGTTGAGTAAACTTGAATTTGGAGGAAAAGCTTATAGGTGACTTGAATTAGAGTGAAAATATTTGATTTTAGAAATTTTCCAGTTTACATTAAATCATTTATTCACTTATTCATTCTAAAAACAAGTTATTAAGTATTTATTGTATATATAAGACATTTTTGAGCACTAAAGATATTAACTTGATATAATTAACCCCTGAGTGCCAGTAGTTTACAGTCAGAGGAAGAGAAAGCAGATAACTGTGACATGTGATAAATGATATATAATAAGCCTATTAAATATTTCTATCAAATAAGCTGAATGAGAGGTCACCAATAATCCCAGATCCCTCTTGGTAATTTAAAATTACTAGAATTGCACCAAATAAACCAAAACACCTTCAAGAGAAGAAAGGAATAGAAAGTCCACACACACACACATACACACACACACACAAGAGGTGTGACATGTCATAGCAACTAGAGATTTGGCTCTGAAATCAGAAAGGCCTATCCCTGTATTCAGTCTTGACAGGTATTGGCTATGTGATCCTAATTAAATCACTTGATGTCATAGTATACATAGTTATAGTTATACTAAATGCAAACAAAATTCAGAGCCACTAAATCATACTTAATCCCCTAAAGTTTGAGTAATGACTTAGAAAATCACATATTGATAGTATCTATATTGTGTTTTATTTATTTATTTTGTTAAATATTTTCCAATTATATTTTTATCTAAAAAAAATAGTTTTCAATATTCACCTTGGAAAATCTCATTTTCCAAATTTTTCTCCTCCTTTTCTCCCTCTCTACTCCTCAAGACAACAGTGATTCAATATAGATTAAAGTTATACAATTCTTCTAAATATATTTCCATATTTGTCATGCTGCACAAGAAAAAATCAGAACAGAAAAGGAAAAAACATGAGAAAGAAAAAAAAAAAACACAAACAATAAACAAAGAGTGAAAATAAAATGTTTTGATCCACATTCAGTCTCCAGAGTTCTCTGGATGTAGATGGCATTTTCCATAATAAGTTTACTAGAATTCAGTTGAATAATGTCATTGCTGAAAAAAGCCAAGTCCATCACAGTTGATTATCACATAATTTTGTTACTGTGTACAATGTTCTCTTGATTCTGCTCACTTTGCTTAACATCAGTGGCAATCAAGTTTTATTTAAGTGATGTACAGAATTTTCTTTTAGAAATAAGTGTTTACTTTGAAAATATAACAAGGACAAACATCCAAATATTTAAGCTTTTTTTGTTTTTGTGAAGCAATTTGTGAGGTTATTTGGGGAGCCACACAGCAGGTTCAAGTGTCTGAGGTCAAATTTGAATTCAGGTCCTCCTGATTCTTTTCTGACAGCATCTAACTGCTTCACGAATATTTAATCTTAACATTTGCCCTTATTCTACCTAATCTCTGGGAAGAGTGGGCTCAAACTTTCAATGTTTCTACAAAATCATTGGTCCTGTCAACTTTATGTCCAGAAGAAGCATGAGTACTGAATGTGTCTTTGCCTCAATTATCCTTGGATTGGACCTAGAATGTCACTATTTCATAAATAGTAAGCTTGTCATGGATTGTAACTCCTAGACTTCTTGAGTCCTGGAAAGTACATCTTTTGACCATTCAAAACTCACAAGGTCAATTAGCTAGATTAATCTCCTTCATTTAATGAAAGAACAAATGGTTATACAGCCAAAAGATTATGACATATTTAAGGAGAGAGAAGGCCCCAGGATTTTGCTTTTTACAGTCATTATTTCTCACAGGACACTGTAACTGAAGGTCTCAAATAATCAGAAAACCACCAAAAGTTAGCAAACAAAGAGAATGGCACATGTCAACGAAGGTGTTTCTAAGATAAATAAAGTTGTACAAAGTTGTATATAAGTAAGTATACTCATATAACTATCTCATTTGATTCATGCTAGTTTTGTGAAGTTATCATTTTTTCTATTTAAGAAATTAGGAAACATATTCAGAGAAGCTAAGGAGTTTTCCTAGAATCACATTGTTAGTAATTCTAAGACATAGGATTCAAACCTAGGACTTTCAGACTCACAAATGTGTGGTTTCTTCATTATGCCATGTTACCATTCAAAAACCAACAAACAAAGGAGAAACACTTATTTTGCTTCTGAACATGAGGAGGAGGGAGGGACAACAAAACAGAAAAATGAATAACCTAGATTCTACATGCACTCCTTCACCCTCTTCCCTCCCCACCACTAATAGCAACTTCACCTCTAAGCTAGGGTTGCTGAATCTTTTAAGGCAAGAGGATTCTTTCCTCCTGTGTTCATCTCTCTAATAATAAAATAAGGCATTGTTTTTATTGTTCTGATGAGGTAAAGGGGTGGAACAGGTTAAAAAGGGAATCAACAAGAATAATAGTAAAAGGAATTGTATTTAGGAGTTTATAATTATATTAAGTTTGTAAATGGCCAAATAAGTGCTTGTGTACCAATGTGTTCAATCAAGTGTCTCTAATGATATTTCACGCTGCAGGGAAAGTGATGTATTCTTCCCTTTGTGGGCAAGCTTAATGTTCATTAAAATTAATGAGAGTAATGTGTTCATAAAGATGGGGAAATACTTTGAGTAAGCATGTTGAAGACTTACATTGACCTGAGTGGAATGATAAAAGCAGTGTCTCCTGGGTCAATAATTCACTAATAAAGAGATCTCTGAGCAACTACCTACCAACTATCCACTGTGACTATCAAGCAGTTATTCCATCGACAAATCCCTAAATTATAAATTAGTGAAATTGGGATTAACTAGCTTGCCAGTTTCCACAATTCTAAAGATCTCCCTCATTAACTCTTACTTGAACTGTTTAATTTCCTCATTTCCCTCTTCCAGCAAAGTAATTAATTACCTACTATGTGCATGAACTTATTATATTTCTTCCAAAATATTTCTTTTTCCTATTTCAGCTTTTTCCATGAATATATATATATATATTTTTTTTTTCCTTCTCAAATCTGAAATGTGTATGTGTGAATAACAGTCAACAAGCACTTATTGAACACTGACTACATTATAGCTACTGTGTTAAGATCTGTGGATGCAAGGAAAGGGGAAAAAAAAAAAACCAAGAAGAGAAACAAATGAAAGAAAAACAAATAAACAACAGCCATCACAACAAAAAAATGCATGTTCTTATAATTCTTCCAAAGACAGGTTCCCCAGCCTTTGCCACATCAAGGAGAAGATTACAGATTATTTGACTAAGTCCCAGACCCTTATTAAATATACTTATAGAAAATAGCTAGAATATAATAAAGCAAGTTAAGTAGGTAAGGCTAAATAATTAACTTGCCAGGAAAGATTTCATATAGAGAGTTATGTATAACACAATATTTTAAATTATTTTGCTGTTTTTGTTTGCATTTTGTTTTCTTTTTCCTTTTTTTCCTTTTTGGTCTGATTTTTCTTGTGCAGCATCATAATTGTTGAAATACGTATACAAGCATTGCATATATTTAACATATATTGAATTACTGGTGTCTAGGGGAGGGAGTAAGAGAAAGGAGAGGAAAAAAATTTGGAAGGCAAGGATTTGCTAAGGTGAATGCTGAAAAGTATCCATATGTTCTGAAGGTAACAAGCTTTAAAGTAAAAATGAAAGTGGTGTATAAACTATGGATTCTATAATGCAAAGATAAAGATGGAGTCTATTCTAAGCATAGAATTGATCAATGCAATACCAGAGAAGTGGAAAATGGAGTATGATATATGAAAATCCAGGAGATGGCAATTGTACAACAAACTTTGGGAAAAGGGTGTAATAAGCTGAAAAGAAAAAAAGGAGGCAAGTTTTGAAGGACTTTAAAAGCCAAACAGAGGATTTTACTTAATTAGAAATTTGGCTATTTAATGACAATATAGACAAAGTCCCTCCTTTAAAACCTGAACCTCATTATGGCAAATAGTAAGTAATTAATGTATTTTTGAAGATTCATTAATTCATTCTACCATTCATTGAGAAAATCCTGGAATTCCAAGGCTATGCCAATATAGAATAAATGTAGGAAAAAAAAGGTTTTCCACATCGATTAAGTTGGGCAGCTATGTGTTAGACCCAGAATCAGGCAAACTCATGTTCCTGACTTCAAATTTGGCTTCAGATACTTATTAGCTATGTGACTCCAAGCAAGTTACTTAACCCTGTTTGCCAAGGTTTCCTCAGTTGCAGAGGGAAATGGCAATCTACTTCAGTATCTTTGCCAAAAAAATCCGAAATGAGGTTATAAAAGAGTCAGAAACAATCGCAAATGACTGAATAACATATATTAAGTAACCAACTTTGTCTGTGGTTGTTGTCTGATAATCAAACCAGCTATGCAAGGAAAAGTCCATTATCAGATTGTCTCTAGAACTTATTTTTCAGCCAATTCAATTTCTTATTTTTTCCAGCCTAATTTTTCTCTAATAGAGTTTCATTGCCTTAGTCACACTCAGTCCCTTTTCTGGAAAATATTGGGAAGCTTCTGTGATACTCTAATGCTTATTCTCTATAAATAATTTCTTATTTATTTTCTATATAGCTTGCTTTGTATATATTTGCTAGCATGTTTATGTTGCCATTGGAATGTAAGCTCCTTAATGTCAGGAACTGTTTTTTGCTTTTTTTTTTCTGTATTCCCTAGCACTAAGCACAGTAGTCACTTAATGAAGTTTATTGATTGATAGAATGATTGCTAGAAATTTTCATTCATATATAACATCATGGATTAACAATTCCTTGCCCATGATCTTAAAGATAGGAATCAAATAAAACCCACATAATGAAGATTCCCATCTTCCCTTCCCAAAAAGCTAAATTTCTTCAGCATCACTACACTGAAGAATGGAGATGTAGAAAGAATTTGTTACAATGATAAACTCTGTCCTAGAAGTGGACTCTCTCAGAAGGTCTTTGTTTTCCATCATCCTTTCTTGGCACTTCTAAATTACATTTGATGCTTGTCCCACTAGAGATTGTCTTCAGACTATTTTCCAGATTCTGGTTATACACTTTGTCCCCTGTGTCCTTTCTCTTTTCTTTTCCTTTTGTTTTTTTGAAGCATATGATCCTCCCTGGAGGAGTTAGTGTAGTGATAGACACTGGAGTTATAATTTCATTGGTTCAGAGAGCTCCCAAATCACTTTTGCTATTGCAAGTTATTTTATTCGCTGGGAACTTCAAGATGGCACAGAAGATGGAGCCCTAGAGTCAAGAGGAACCTGAATAAATCTAGCCACAGTCATCTACTAGCTGTCCAACTTTGAGCAAGTCACTTAACCTCTGCTTATCTCAGTTTCCTCAATTGTAAAACAGAGATAACAATAACTTTACTCAGGGTTATGGTGAAGATCAAATGAGAAAATACTTATGAAGCACAGGTATGATGCATAGTAGGTAGTATATAAATATGAGCTGTAGTTATTATATGTCACAGGCAAGAATTTGCAGGTCTGTTAGGCTTTGAAGTAAACATTTTATAAACTACAACATGTTATCTTATGAATTAAACACAACAAATAAAACATATCTTACTTTCAGAATTAAAAGCTTTAAATCCTTTTGTGTTAGTATGGGTTTATACAAAAGGATTTAAAGCTTTTAATGTTATTTTAACCCATATTAACTCTTTGCAAAGAATATTACAATTCTTGCATTGGAATATTTGAAATCCATTAAGAAAGAAATACATTATGTGTTGAGGATGCTCATTCTACTTCTTAATAAATCTAATTATATGGAGGGTTTATTATGTTTGTTCTTCTTACACAAATCTAAAATTTTTCTTTTAAAAACAATTTTTTTCACCCACTTACCTCAGATCTGCCTTCCAGGAATAAACAAAAGAGTTTAACATCTTTTCTAAATACTTAGTCATCATGCATAAAAGTGCAAAAGTTTTAGCCACGTCAGCAGCATTGTACTCCAACTGCTAATGCTATTCCCATTATAACACACCTAACATCATTCTGCAAGTTCTTTTTGGATATTGCTAATAGAAGGAAACTCCTTCATTTCCTCAAGTAGACAATTCCACTTCTGAATAGATCTAAAAATTAGGAAGGTTTCTTTGTTTTGTTTTATTTTTGTGATTTGAGATCTCTAAAACTTCTTTTCACTACTCTGGAGACAAATAAAAGAAATAAAATTTCTCATTCACAACATAGGTGTTCAATTGATATTATGCCTACCCACACTTTTAGCTCTTCTCCAGGTTCAACACTCACCTACCTCCAGTCCAGTTTCTTCTATTGATTCTCATATGACTTAGAGTTAGGGATTTTGGCCACCCTAATTGTCCTTTTCTGTATGTTTTTTTTTTTTCCCAGATTCTATATATTTTTCTCTAACTGTGTCATATAAAAATCAAAATAGGCCAGATACAGTCTGTGAAGGGAAGAATGCTGAGGGACTGTCATTTTCTTAATTCTTAATTGATATTATTTTAATGGATTCCAAAGTTATATTTGTTTTCATTGTTGTTGTTTGTTGGTTGGTTGGCTTGATTTTATTGGGTTACTCTTCCACCCCTCCCTGATTTCCATGTCACATTGCAAACCCATATTGAATTTTCAATCCAATGAAACCTCCCATATCTTTTTTATTTTATTTTAAAGAAATGATACTTATCCATATCCCTACATTCTTGCATTTGTGAAGTCATTTAAACCTAATTAAAGGTATAAATCTATCTTTATTAAAATTTATATTATTACTTTCAGCCCAATTGTCTGGGGTGTCAATCTCATTTGGATCCTAATTACATCATTCTCTATATGTTACTCATTACATCTTATATCACATACAAGATTTATAATCATATTACCCATTCCTTTATCCAACCAGTGTTCAAAATGTTTGTGCAGAGTAATGCAGAGATTTCTAGGATGCTCCTTTAGAAAGTTACTGTCAAACTAACATGGAAGCAGCAATGACTATTCTTTGAGTCTGATTATTTAGTGAGTTCCAATGGTCATGACCCTACCCTATAGCTTCTCTTCTTCAGGCTAAATATCGCATCCTCGTTTCACTTCATACAGCTTATACATCATATGAACTCAAGACCACTATCAACATAGTTTCTCTGTTTTATACACGCCACAGCTTCCTTGGTATAGAAATATTAGGATCATTTCCCTTGTACTAATCAACTTACTGGGTGACATCGGGGAATTGGAATTACTCCTTCATACTCATTGCCACTTAAAGCATTTTTTTTGTAGTGCCTTCATTAAGCAAACCAAATTTATCACCCAATCTAGATCCTGCTGGCTATGATCTATAGATCATTAGCAAGTTCTCTGTCCTTCTTCAATGAGTTTAGTTCTTAACATATATATTTCTCATTTTCCCATTTCTTGTCCTCATACTAGGAGATTACACATGTATAATATGTTCCTTCAACTACTTTTGTTTCTTAATTCCTCTACTTACTTCTAACGAATCATTCCTCCATAGCAAATTAGCTTCAAAGACAGTAACATCTTTAATCATGCAATCACTTTCAAATATTATGCTACCTTGTACAAGATTTTTGTTAAATTTGATTACTTCTCTCCTTTTATTTCCTCTATGTCTTCTGATCTCTAACCTTGCTTATTGTCTAGTCTATTACTGCTTTCCTTTGACATTGTGAAGTTTTATCTGTTTCCACAGACCATTATCAAATATAATTATCTATCTATCAGAACCTCTTATAAATCAATGCAACTCTACATTATTCTCTACTTTGAAATCTCTTATGTCCTTATCCTGTCACTAAAATATAGGTGATAGGAAGGCCATATCTTCCTAAAATCCAATATTGTAATACGTTAACCATTTAACTTCTTTGTCATATTCATTTCCTACTGAACAGGACAGGAGGAACTATAAAACTGTTTCCATGGTAATCAAGAATTGGTGATATGTCCCAACTGGGTCCTTATTATGTCGAGGGAAAAACAATTCTGTTCTTCTCTAACTGCTTTGCCATCTCATTCTATATAGCAGCCATTTTGACCATTTTTTCTCCCTTCTTTTGCCTTCCAGTCACACACCCTCCACATTCCCAGACAAAGATTGCAAATTATGCTTCAAATAACAAACAATAAAAAATGTTACTATTTTCAGAGTTCCCCTGTCTTTTCTCTTCATATTCAGATAACTCCTCCTACTCTCCCAACTATCTACAGTCTCATGTGTCTTATATGAAGAAAAGACATTTCATTTGCAAATGATTACCCCTTCTCTTAAAACTTTTTTTTCTTCACTTAAAACAATGTCTTGACTTCCCCAGAATATTATTCCACTATCATCCCCACTGCTCAAGCTATTCCAGAAGATCCTGACTACTAATAATATGTACTATTTGAAAGTTAAGATTCTTCATATAACATGTCTTTTCCAACCTTTCTAATCTTCAATTTCACTTCCATTCATGTACTTTATAATTCAGCATTGCAAAGCTATTTGTAATTCCTCAGATTATTCCTCAGACTATCTCCCCACTCCCTGATTTTGCACTGGTTATTCCAAATGCTTGGAATGTTCTGAACTCATCAACTCCATGTTTTTATTTCCCTAATTACATCAAGGCTTAGCTCCAATTAGACTTTTTTTGTTTTGCAGAAAACCTCTTCTCTTACCTCTCCTATCTCCCAGCTCCAGTTTTTTTTTTTCCCCTTTCAGATTCCTTTTCATAGACTTTACATATTTGTCAAATTATAGATTATAAAGCTCCTTGCGTGCAGGAACTATTTTGCCTTTCTTCATATCTTCAGACTTCACAAAGTGTCTGACGTGTATTAATAAATGCTTATTTTTTTATTAATATTAGAGACACCGTACTGTATAATTGTTAAGATTTTTACAAGATGCTAAGTCAGTTATCTAATTTAGCATGGTACTTAACAGTTCTCTAGTTCACTAATGTACTTAGTACTTCTTAGAGTTCTATAAGATTCACACCTTTAAGAGAGCATATATAAGCTAGGAGCCTCAACCAGGATTCAGTCCGGGACATTCAGAAGTCATTCCTTCTATCTTTGTGCTGGCTAGAGACATTTGGAGGGAGCTAGAGACAGAAGCTGGCAGAGGCAAAGGATTAGTGGCAAGAGCTCTTGGAACAAAGGAGAGAGATAGGCCTCTAAAAAAAGCTAACTGGGCCCAAGGAAGAAGACAATTCTTGAAAGAGAAAATAAAGGATTTGGACTTTAATTCATGGCTGCATTTGGGGTGATTACTCTGAACTGAAACTAAGGCTGCCTCCAAAAGCCCTCCCAAGAAACCTGCTCCCAGAGGACATTATATTTTAGAAAAGAATATTACATATAATGACTGTCTTGGAGACAATAAGGCCAAGTTTCAGGTTCTTCATTTGAATAATATTATCTGCACAACCTTGGACAATTGACTTCATCTCTCCAAGCTTCGGGCAAGGCTTACAGAAATTTGAATTGTTGAAGAAAGTCAAGACTAGACTAGGGTTATTTATAGGAAAGTCACATTTCCTCCCATCCATTATCTGGGTCACACAAAAGTGGAATTTTCCTTCCATAAAATACAAGCATTTGTGACTGGTCAGATGAAGCTAAGATAGTAAAAATAAAATAAAAGTGTGGAAACACCCCAGGGCAATATGTCAACCAACTTCAGTGTGCAGTTAAGGCTCACTAGGCAGCCCCAAGTCCCACAATAGATTCTAAGCATCTAAATATCTTAATGTCACCAGAGGAATACTATATCTATTACATGGAATTTCTCCATATGAGAAGTCATATCGCACCTTCATGGACAGGTTTTGTGTTAATATGGATTTAACAATTCTGTGTCTGAAAATGAACTAAATTAAAAGAGGGAAACAATGATAATCCAAAATTAGGGGTTTCATGATTAACAATAACTACAAATAAAAGTGTAGGGCATTTTAGGAAGACAAATAACTCATGTTCTGATTAAAATTCATCCTCCCATAGATGTTTAATGATAGGGTTTTAAATGAGTACATCCAGGGACTAAGTATTTTTGTTCTATTTTTGTTTGATTTTTGCTTGTTTTCAAATGGAGCCATACATGCTGTTTTATTTTTCTATTAGGTGCTTGTCTTTGGCAATTTAATTTTAAAAAGTATTATCAAAGAATACAAACAGATAAAGCAATCTTGAATTTCATTTAATTTATGCAAGCCTTATTTTAAGGAAAGACTCTAGCTGGCAAGGTCTCCTTCAATTCTAGCATTTTAAATTCTGTGCACCAAAATTCTTCAATTCCTTCCAATGTTAATAGCCTCAAGAGCCTAGGAATTCTTCGTATTCATCCTGAAAATATGATTATCAAGACTTCCCTTAAAGTTATTTAGTGATGTGGTCCATTCTACATCAAGAAAATATGTTCTAGGAAGTATCATCTAGTCCAACCTCTCCATTTTATAAATGAAGATGACTGAAATGGCTAAAAGGAATAAAACAATTTTATCATGATCACATGACTGACTGCAATGTGCTAATCCATACTACTTGTTCCAGCATATCAATGTTTACTTATAACTATAAAAGGTATTTAGAATTAAATATTAGCTAGAAAGACAACCTCTGTGCATTTTGATTTGGAGTTTTCCATTTCTATGTAAGATAAAATGTATTTCTATCAGAGAAGTCAGATTTGAGAGAGCAATTTTGATTTTCATTTCCCATACTCAGAGGAAGAATAGATTAATATAATATTGAATTTTATGATTGACAGAGAACATGATTTATAAAAATATAGAATGTAGACTATCAAAAATTGAAGAAACCTAAATAAATATAATATTAGAGATAGAGAAAACATTACAATGTAGACTTTAGAACTGAGAAGGACCTTGGAAATCATCTTGCCCCAAAAAACTATTTGATAGTTTGAGAAAAAAAGGCTCTGAAAGCTGAAGAGATTTGCCTAAGTTCAGTGAATTAGTAGTAGCCCCCCAAAAAAATTCACCTTGAATCTGCTACAAAAGTTGCAGAATCCATTTTTTTTCTGCAAAAGCTGGGTTAAGATCCATGTGTGTAAGTCATTGTTAAACGACCATTCAACCAATCAATCAACCAAGAAGTATTTATCAAAAATCTAATATGGGAAACTGTAAAGAGCAAAGGCATATTCAAATTTTATTCTATTCAATTCAATAAACATTTAAAATCATCTAATTATGTGCCAAGCACTCTACCAAACATTGAAGATAAAATTTAAATAAATGTATACCCTCAAGTACCTTAAAGTCCCATGAGGGGAAGGCAACACACAAAAGGAAGCCAGAAAGGAAAGGAGTGCCAGGAGAATGGTTACCAGCATCTGATTACTTATTCTATAAAGTTAAAACTCAAGCAGAGCTTAATATACAAAATAGAATGAGCTATGAAGTCTAGGTTCTGCCTGTGAAATGGAAAAGGTGAGAATCCTAAAATCTTAAAATGTCCATAATTCTAGATTTGCAATTCTATCTCATTATAAGATAGAACTTTCACTCAATGGATCTATTCAACTACAAATTTGATTTTCCATTATTGGAATTTTTCATGTTCTATAGTGGATTCATCCAATTGGCATGGAAGTATGAGTAGATGACAGCATTTAATTTTAAAATTCTATAATTGTTATTTGTTTCAACCAAAAGCAACAGGTTCATATTTTGAAGGAAAAAATAACACTGTTATATATCTGTATCTATAAGCAGCTCTCAAAGAATTAAAGTATACTACCTTCCTAGTCTAGGAATGAATATAAGCCACTATAGGTTTTCAGAAATAAATGAAACCTAAACAGTTTAGGAAGTTCTGTGCTTGACACATGTAGAGTTATCCTGCCTAAGTCATAATTTTGTTAGAATAATTTGATGCAGAGGCTTTTAGTTAGAGTAATCACAACTGAGAACAACTCTATATAATCACAGATGCTCAAGAGTAGGAAGGGGCCACATAAGATAATTAATCCAACCCATATGTGATAAAAAAAAGAATTATCTTTACATTTCTGAAATATAGTCATCTGAATATTGCTAGTTCATGGGAGCTCATTGCTTCTCAATATGATCCACAATATTTTTAATTATCTCTTATTGTTTCAGATTGTATTTCCCCCCTAATGTCAAATTAAAATATGACTTAGTGTACACACAAAAGCTCTCTTCATTATTCCTATTTTTAAATTATCTGCATCATCATCATTATTATTATGATACTGCATAGAATTCCTGATTCTACCATATCCCATAAATTGTCTCTACAACCTTGATCCTGTACATATCTGTCACCTTCTAAGAATAAATTGTTTAATGGAAACAACATAACACATCAATGAATCCTAAACAAGGCTTAAAAATTGTGTTTTCTGAGAATGATTGCCCAAAAGAGACTTTGTGCCTCCAATCAAAACAAATAACCTGATTTAAGATCATCCATTTAGATCCAGGAGGACACAGTTTCTTTGATGCTATTTAGCTTATCAAAAGTTACATGAGTAGTTAATTAAAGGATCAGAATTTGAATGGAGGGCCTTTGACTCCAAAGTTCTTTCTGCTATGCCTACTACAAAGAAAATATGAATAAGTCATGTAGAACACAATTTTCTGGCCTTAAAAAAGAAATTGATTTAAAATCAGAGAAGTTGAGTTCAAATCACAACTCTGTCACTTCGTACTTGTACATTCTTGGGTAATTCAATTAACCTCTCCAAATTTCATTTCCTTTGTCTGTAAAAATATAGAGCCAAGACTAAATTATCTCTAGGTTTATTTTTATTTCTAAATAACATAATATCAAAAAACTCAAATTACAAAATGCCCCTTGGTCCCTCCCATAGTTGGTTTGGGATAAGAGGGTTCAGGACAGTTCTTATAAGTTCTTTTTCTTTCTGATTATATTATCACTGATTACATTCTATTTGCTGTTGAGATGGGAAAACAAGACAAAACAAAATGAAAACAAAGATAGGACATTTTGAATTGAAAAATCAATGTTTATTTCCTATCTCTTTATTATTTGGGGGAGTAGGGGCAGGCTGCAGAAAATTTTCAGTCAATAGTCAGAAAAAAAAAAAAAGAGATTAAGCACCATTCAGCCTAAATCTAAACTCTTTTGAGGTTTATGTTGTGTTTGTAAGAAATCAGGTCCCTCTGGAGGATAATCTTTCATATCCTACTTTGAGTATAGACACTTAGATTAGTATGGAAAAGAAATGCCGATGGAAACAAGGATATACCTTTAAATTGCCTCTTCATTTCTCTTCCCATGCCCTATTCCTGCTGCACTGCATGAGTAAACTAGACAAATACTCTGTAAATGGTGAGCACTCACTAAATGTTTTTGGCTGATTTAATAGAAAGGATGGTTTAGATAATCCAATTTTTAAAAGTGCACTCTCTAGATGATCTTAAATAGTTTCAAGGATATTAAAATAAGTCTTTGAAATAATACTAACTGATGCAGTATGATGACCTGTATTTTAAAATGCTATTTGTTAAGATGGGTGGGTGAGAATTTCTTCATTTTTAAAAATAATTTTATTCCATTCTTGTCACTTAGTGCCAGTTGGATATAATTTATAATTACCATTTCTCTATTATTGGATTACAAAGCTGGTGCATTTCTTGGTATTTTTTTATGTCAGAGATTTCTCTTAAAATAAACAAATACAAACACAGAGCTCAGAATCATAGAAGGCAACATCTGGATGATGGTCTTTGGAGACATTTCTCATGGTTTCCCATATTGGCTGCAAGCTCTATTGAGCACAGGAGGAAGGATTGTGCAGTGGGAAAATCATTGAATTTAGAATTGAGAAAACCTGAGTTCAATTCCTGACTCAGCTGTTTTCTGGCTCTGTGGTGGGAAAGGAAACCGCTTAATTGCATTGTATCTTAACTTTGTTTCTTAAGTAAAATGGGAAAGGAAGGTGTTGGATTTAATGAAAAAGCAACTTTTCTATTTAAAATGGATATCACCTGCCTTTTAGAAAATGAGATAGAAAAATTGACATTATAACAGCAATAATAAAATGTTTAGCTTAAATAAATTTTAATTGCTCTTAAGGAAAACCAAAATATCTTGAAAATTAAGAGGTAACCAAATTAAACTATCTTATATATCAATTGATATATATGGAGCACATCAAATTAGAAAGCTTCCCCAAATGACCTCTCCAAAACAAAACAAAGTATCTCTGCCTATTATGAAATCTTTCTTTAAGGATAATAAAGTATTACTTATATTCAAAAACTATTAAATTGTAATGAACACAAAGAAAAGAAAGAAATTGAAAGTGTCAAGTATGAATCTATAGATCTTATTAAATTAAAAGATGAAGGCAATGCTTACAAATATCATTATTTCTCCATAAGAAGCAGGAAGAAAAAGTTCTAAGAGAGCAGTGTGTTAAGGCATACATAAAACACAGTCTCTAGGTCATACTGCAATAGTCCTGAGAACATCCAGAGCCAGAATACAATCTAATTGAAATTTTTAAAAAGTTTTAAAAATTATTTAGTATTTTATTTCCCACAGTTACATATAAAAACAATTTTAAACATTTGTCTTTAAAACAGAATTCCCAATTATCTTCTTTCCTCCCTCCATACCCCACCCTCATTGAGAAGGTAAGCAATCAATAGATGTATATTCATGCAAATATTTCCATATTAGTCATTTTATTTTAAAAAATCATGGGGCCAAAAATAAACCCTCAAGAAAAATAAAGTTTAAAAAAAAAAGTATGTTTTCATCTGTATTCAGATATTATCAGTTCTTTCTTTGAGGATAGAAAGAATTTTTCATTATAAGTTCTTCAGGGTGGTCTGAGATCTTTGTATTGTTGAGAATAACTAAGTCATTTACAACTTGTCATTTTACAGTATTGCTGTTACTTTGACATAGTATATTTCACTTTGCTCAGTTTATGAAAGAATTTCTAAATTTTTCTGAGATCATTCTGCTCATCATTTCTTATAGCACAATAATATTTTATTAAAATCATATGCCACAATTTGGTCAGCCATTCCCCAATTAATGGCCATCTCCTCAATTTCTTTTGTTGCTTTAAAATACAAAAAAAGACTTTAAAAGCTGCTATAAATATTTTTTGCATACATAAGTACTTTTCCATTTTTCTTTTTATCTCTTTTGTAATGCAGACCTGTCATCATGGTGTTGGGGCAAAAGTCATATGTAATTTTATAGTCCTTTGAACATGGTTCCAAATTGCTCGACAGGATGGTTGAATCAGTTCACAACTCTATCTATAATGCATTAATATTGATTTTCCCCACATTCCCTCCAATATTTGACATTTTCTTTTACTGTCCTATTGCTCAATCTAATGGGTGTGAGGTAGTGTCTCAAAATTGTTTAATTTGTGTTTTTCCAATCAATAATGAGTTAGAATATTTTTTCACATAGCAATAGCTATCTTTAATTATTTCATCTGAAAACAGTTCAAATCTTCTCATCCTTTATCAGTTAGGGAATAGCTTTTGTTTTTTATGAATTTGATTCAATTCTATATGTTTTGAAAATAAGGATTTTTATGGAGAAAACCTGTTTCATTTTTTTTTCACAATTACTACTGCTAATTGTAATTCCCTCCATCCCAAGTCCTGCCTCCTTTATTCCATTTTATCTCTTCTTTCACCTTGTCCTTCTTGAAAAGTGTCTTTCCTCTGACTACCCCCTGCCCTAATATTACTTCCCTTCCTTCTGTCATCCACCTTTTTCTCTTATCCTGTCTCTTTCTACTTTCCTATAAGATAAATTCCCATACACATTTGAATGTATTTATGTTATTTTCTCTTTGAGCCAATTCTGATGAAAGTAAGTTTTTCTTACTCCTTCTTAACTTCCTCCTCTTCCCCAAGCTTTTGCTTGTCTCTTTTTATGTGAGAGAATTAACTCTATTTTAACTCCATTTATGTGAGAGAATTAACTCTCTCTCCTTCTATTATGCCTTATATATACTCAAATTTTCTATTCAGTTCTTTATTTTTTCTTCAGGAATATTTGAAAATCCTCTATTTTACTGAATATCTATTTTTCTTCTGAATTATTATACATAGTTTTGTTGGGTAGATGAATCTTGTTTTAAAATGCAATTTTTTTTAACAAAATAAATACATGAGGCTTGGGGAGTGGAGCCAAAATGGCAGAGAAGGCACACATGACTCTCTAAGCTCCTCTCATTTCCCTTATAACCAACTATTTAATCCAGCCTCAAAAATAGCTCTTCACTGCTTAAATTCATGAAGATTAGAAGCACTACAATTTACCAGCCGAATTCAATCTGGGCGCTCTCCAGGAAAGGTTTGTCCTGAAGGGCCAGGAACAGACTAGCACAGGCAGCGAGAGGCTAGCATCCTGAGCAGACCTGGGGCGGAGGTGATCTCTGTGGCTACAGAAGTTATAAAGACGACTCTGCTATAGGCTAACTGCTCTGCCTTGACTACAAAGCAGTAAACTGGCAGAGAGATTAAAACCTAAAACAGAGGGAACTCTAAAAAATGCCAGAACCTAACGAGATCTGACTATAATACCTCAAACTTGGAAGTGACTCAGGCAGACTGTAAAGCAGCCCTGCAGCCACATCCTGGAGTACTGGGCTTTTGTGGGAGCAGTTACAAATCTGCACAGCAAGGGGGCACAGCCTGGGCAGCCTCTAATTGGCAGAGTGGGGGGCTCAGCCTGGGACAATAGAACTTCCCCAGCAGACTTTGCTTTCCAGGCAGACATATCTGGGTCCTTGCAAATCCACTCACTGCTCAACTGCTAACACCCACAGCCCCAGGGCAGGCTTTGGCTTGGGGAAATGAAACACTCACCACCCAACATCTAGCCCCAGGGGAGTCGTTATTTCACACATCAGGGTTCTTTGCAGGGCACTTTCCTAGCTCCACCCTGCAGGCCTGAGTTACTCCAGGGTGGGGAACTCTTTCCCAGAGCACTTCAATACTTCGCTGCCTTTTTGTAGCCAGCTAGCAGGACAGCTACCGGTCCATACAACTTTTACTGCTCTGCAGAGGAAGCTGGTAACCTCCTGTCTCTGAATGAAGACCTTACAGACTTTAACAAAATGAGTAAAAAAATCAAAAGAACTTTTGATAGTTTCTATACAAAGAGAGAACAGCTTTTCAACCCTGAAGAAACTAGTAGCAGATAGTCTCCAGACAATTGTTGGTCCCCAATACAAAAGGCTCTCCTAGAAGATACTATTAAAACCTTAAAAGAGAAGTAGAAGAAAAATGGGGAAAGGAAAGAGAAGCTATGCAAGAGAGTACAGAAAAGGCATATAACTCATTAAAAGAAAAATTTGATGAAGTGGAAAAAGAAAACAACTTCCTGAAATGTGAATTAGAAAAGGTAAAAAAAAAACTCCCAAGACATGCAGGGAAACAGAACTTATGAACTGGAAAAAGAAAATAACTCACTAAAAAAAAAAAAAAAAATTAGTGAAATGGAAAAAAATTCTATAGAGCAAACAACTTTTTTTTAAAAAAAACTCAATTGGACATATACAAAAAGAAGTAAAAAAAAAGCTAATGAAGAAAATAACTCACTAAAAACCAGAACTGAACAAATAGAAATGACTGATTCATTGAGACATCAAGAATCAGTCAAGCAAAACCAAAAAAAATGAAAGATTGGGAAAAAATGTCAACTATTTACTTGGAAAAACAACAGACCTGGAAAATAGATCTAGGAGAGATAACCTGAGGATTATTGGACTACCTGAAAATTATGGTGAAAAAAAGAACCTAGATACTATTTTACAGGAAATCATCTGTGATGACTGCATATTTAAAGTCAGCCAGATTCATGAGAAGGATTGGAGTTGAAGGATGGTTGCAATAGCAATGCGAGCAGCTGTGTCAAGACGCCAGGCAGCTGTCTCTCTTTCTGCTTCTCTTTCCTCCACCTTCCCCTGCCTCCACCCACCAAAATCATCATTTCCTATACAACACATCAGGACTTGCACAAAGAGTGGGCAGGGGCCATTCTTTCTCCAAGCATATATATTAATAGAGTATGGTCCAATTACTATTTAGCCTCATGTGCTTGGGACCTCAGCACATCAACTTGAGCCTCAGCCCATTACAATCATCAAAGAGAACTGCCTAGAAGTAATAGAACCGGAAGGTAAAATAGGTGTTGAAAGAATTCATCGAACACCTTCTGAAAATGACCCTAAAATAAAGACTCCGAGGAATATTGTGGCCAAACTTCAGAATTTTCAGACTAAAGACAAAATTTTACAAGCAGCCAAGAAAAAAACAGTTCAAATACTGAGGTGCCACAGTAAGGATCACGCAAGATCTGGCTGCCTAAACATTAAAGGATCGAAGGGCCTGGAATCAGATATTCCAAAAGGCAAAAGAACTTGGAATGCGGCCAAGATTAAACTACCCAGCTAAGCTGAGTGTTTTTTTTTTCCCCCATGGAAGAAGATGGACATTTAATGAAATAGAGGAATTCCATTTGTTTCTAAGGAAAAAACCAGACTTAAACAAAAAATTTTATCTCCAACAACAGGATTCAAGAGAAGTAGAAACAGGTAAAAGGAACTCTTGAGAACTATATTTTTGTTGTGAATATACATAAAAACCATATGTATAATTTGATTTTACTGATATATAAAAAAAGGAAAGTAGAAATCGAAAGGGCATAGTGTCAGAAAAAGGGTAAAAGGGAGAAAAAAGAGGGAAACTACATGGGACGATGAGGCAAAGGAAACCTATCATATCTGAAGGAACTTAGAGAGGGGAAGGAACATTGTGTGAATCCTACTCTCATCAGAGTTGGCTCAAAGAGGAAATAATTGATATATTTGTTTTATGGAGAATCTTCTCTCACTTCATTAAAAAGTGGGAGAGGAAAAGGGAAAAGGGAAAAGAGTAATAAGGGAAGGGTACAAGAAAGGGAAAGGGAATCAAAGGAAGAAGGGAGGGATACTAAGGAGGGAGAGCTGTGTGACACAAGTGGGACCAATAAGTTTAATACTAGGGAAGGAGGGAAGGAGGACAAGAAAAAGAAAAGTATAATCTGGGTATATTGGGATGGCAGAAAATACAGAATTAGTAATTTTGACCGTAAATGTGAATGGGATGAACTCTCCCATAAAGAGGAGGTGGATAGCAGACTGGATCAAAAGTCAGAACCCTACAATATGTTGTTCACAGGAAACACATTTAAAACAAGGAGATACATACAGAGTAAAGGTAAAAGGCTGGAGCAGAATCTATTATGCTTCAGGTGAAGTAAAAAAAGCAGGGGTAGCCATCCTTATCTCAGATCAAGCAAAAGCAAAAATTGATCTAACTAAAAGAGATAAGGAAGGAAACTTTATCTTGCTAAAGGGTAGCATGGATAATGAAGCAATATCAATATTAAACATATATTCGACAAGTGGTGTAGCATCTAATTTCTTAAAAGAGAAATTAAGAGAGCTGCAAGAAGAAATAGACAGCAAAACTATAATAGTGGGAGATCTCAACCTTGCACTCTCAGAATTAGATAAATCAAATCACAAAACAAATACTAAAGAAATTAAAGAGGTAAATAGAATATTAGAAAAATTATGGATGATAGATCTCTGGAGAAAACTGAATGGTGACAGAAAAGAGTATAATTTCTTTTCAGTAGTTCATGGAACCTATACAAAAATTGACCATATATTAGAACATAAAGACCTCAAAATTAAATGCAAGAAGGCAGAAATAGTGAGTGCTTTCTTTTCTGATCACAATGCAATAAAAACTACATTCAACAAAAAGTTAGGTGTAAATAGACCAAAAAGTAATTGGAAACTAAATAATGCCATCTTAAGAATGATTGGATGAAACAGCAAATTACAGACACAATTAATAATTTCACTCAAGATAAAGACAATGGTGAGACAGTATACCAAAATTTATGGGATGCAGCCAAAGCGGTAATAAGGGGAAAATTTATATCCTTAGAGGCTTATTTAAATAAAATAGAGAAAGAGAAGATCAATGAATTAGGTTTGCAACTTAAAAAGGTAGAAAAATTAACCCCCACCCCATCAAATACTAAACTTGAAATTCTAAAATTAAAAGAATAAATTAATAATATTGAAAGTAAATATATATATGTATATATATATATATATGCATATATATATATATACATATATATATTGAACTAATAAATAAAACTAAGGGTTGGTTTTATGACAAAAATAATAAAATAGATAAATCTTTGGTAAATGTGATTAGAAAAAGAAGAGAGGAAAATCCAATAATGGATTGGAATGGATTGTAGTCTTAAAAATGAAAAGGGAGAACTTTCCACCAATGAAGAGGAAATTAGAGAAGTAATAAGGAGTTACTTTGCCCAACTTTATGCCAATCAATTTGATAACCTAAGTGAAATGGATGACTATCTCCAAAAATATAGGCTTCCCAGAATAACAGAGGAAGAAATACATTTCTTGAATAGTCCCATTTCAGAAAAAGAAATAGAACAAGTTATTAATCAACTCCCTAAGAAAAATTCCCCAGGACCTGATGGATTTCCATGTGAATTCTACCAAATATTTCAAGAATAATTAGCCCCAATGCTTTATAAACTATTTGAAAAAATAGGAAATGAAGGAGTCCTATCAAATTCCTTTTATGACACAGACATGGTACTGATACCTAAACCAGGTAGGTTGAAAACAGAGAAAGAAAATTATAGACCAATCTCCCTAATGAATATTGATGCTAAAATCTTAAATAAGATATTAGCAAAAAGATTATAGAAAATCGTCCTTAGGATAATACACCACGATCAAGTAGGATTTATACCAGGAATGCAGGGCTGGTTCAATATTAGGAAAACTATCAGTATAATTGGCCATATTAACAATCAAATTAACAAAAACATATGATCATCTCAATAGATGCAGAAAAAGCATTTGATAAAATCCAACATCCATTCCTATTAAAAACTCTTGAGAGTATAGGAATAAATGGACTTTTCCTTAAAATCATCAGTAGCATCTATTTAAAACCAAGAGTCAGCATCATATGTAACGGGGACAAACTGCAATTATTCCCAATAAGATCAGGAGTGAAACAAGGTTGCCCACTATCACCGTAACTATTTAGTATTGTATTAGAAATGCTAGCTTTGGCAATAAGAGTTGAGAAAGAGATTAAAGGAATAAGAATAGGCAATGAGGAAACCAAATTATCACTCTTTGTTGATGATATGATGGTATACTTAGAGAACCTCAGAGATTCTACTAAAAAGTTATTAGAAACAATCCACATCTTTAGCAAAGTTGCAGGATACAAAATAAATCCACATAAGTCATCAGCATTCTTATACATCATTAACAAAACCCAACAGTTATAGTTACAAAGGGAAATTGCATTTTAAAGTAACTACTGATTGTATAAAATATTTAGGAATCCATCTGCCAAGGGAAAATCAGAAACTTTAAGAGCAAAATCACAAAAAACTTTTCACACAAATTAAGTCTTATCTAACCAATTGGAAAAATATTAAATGCTCTTGGATTAGGCGAGCAAATATAATAAAGATGACAATACTACCTAAACTTATCTATTTATTTAGTGCTATACCAATCAGACTCCCAAAAAACTATTTTGATGACCTAGAAAAAATAACAACAAAGTTCATATGGAAAAACAAAAGTCAAGAATTTCAAGGGAGTTAATGAAAAAAAATCAAATGAAGGTGACTCATAGTGATCCTTATATAGTTAGTATGTTTTTCCTTTTTGAGTTAGGCAGCACTGGATTAAAGTATTCTAAAATGCAAAATGAATGTAAAGAAAACATGTATAGCAATTAAACAATATATAATTCCAGCCTCAATAGAACATTTAATGGAAAGTAAAATTGACATTTTATTGACTTTTGCTCTCCTAAGTTTTCCTCTTTCTACAAGCAGAGGGTCATAGATGCCATTCCATAACCTGTTAACAGATTATCTCCTGAATTGGCCTTTACCTTCCTGATATGATCTTCCTTCCCTTCCTGATGAAGTTCAGAAAAAGTCCTTGATCTTTCAAGCTGGTCTATTTCTGTCTACAATGAATTGGAGAGATACTACTTCCATTTTGAGCCAATCTCCTAGAATGGCTTCTTTCTTCTTGATGAGAATGCTTTTAGGGAACAAAGAGATGCTATTATTTCCTGATCTCTTTGTCTTTCTTGCTTGATCTGATTAAGGGATAGGAATAAAACATCATCCTATCAACTCTTGCACTGCCACACTCTTTAGTTATTCCTTACACTCTGGGAGAACTTCACTCTAAGAATGTTAATAACCCATGTGCATTCAATCCCAGGTGCCCATACTTTCTTCTTCTCAGGAATTTGCACCCCCAGCTTGTCATTCTACCTTTCTCACTGCCTTAGTACCACTCTCTTATTTACAGTTGCCCAACCTATCATTGTTCTCTCTGAAATGCCTGTTCCATAGGCAAGAAACTGGACTTTATCTCTAGCCTATTATTTTCCCACTCTCTACACTTCCTGGCACTCACTGAGACCTAGATTCCTCCTGATAAATCTTCCTTCTAACCTTTTTTTTTTCTTTCACTAGTTGAACTTTTGTTTTTGTTGTTGTTGTTGTTGTTTGTTTGTTTCAATTTAATTGTTATGGTTGAAACGTTTGAATTTTTCTGGTTTACCATTGCCACTTGTAATCTCAGCCCTCATACCATCATTCAGTAAGCACTTCTTTGGGATTTACTCATTATATATCTACTACACATTCAAAATTCTGACAACTATAACCTACCAAAACCCCCAGGACACTTTTTCCTCAATGAACTGAGAATCTGATTCATTCTTTGTTCTCTGCCCATCTTCTTCCCTCATACTTGGGTTGATTGTCTATCTTTCTATCTGTCTGTCTGTCTGTCTATCTATCATTTATCTTTCCATTTATCTATATATGTATATATGTAAATGCTCCCTCAGACACATCTACCAGATTTTCAACCTAACAATTTCATAGCCTAATCAACTCCTCTACGTCTAGTACTCACAGATCAAATGCCTTTAGTCTTGCAGCCACCCACAAATGTACCATTCACAGATTTATAAATGGTTAATTTGATTATCTGGTCACAAACTTTTTGCTATCCCACCTTTCCATTTGCCTTGAAACATCAAACAATGTTCTTTTTAATTTCCTTTCTTAGATTTTTATCCAGATCATGCCCACTAACTATGAGTGTCTCATAGGTTGCTGTTCCAGGCTAGCTTCACTTTTTTTCTCTTTAAGAAACAGTCACTGATGCAGAAGATAGTATGGTAGGACTACAGTCAGGAAAACCTGAATTCAATTCTTGTCCTATATATTTATTAGCTGTACAATTTTGGCAAATCACTTTATTTTTCTTAGCCTCAGTTTCTTCAACTATAATACATGAATAATAATAATACCTATGTTGCAGAATATTTTTAAGGATCAATGAGATATTTTTAAGTGCTTACCACATTGTCTAGCACAGTAGATGTTCATGCTTCTCTCCTTAAATGTATATTATTTTACATAAAGATAAAACTGTCTCTCAAAAATTCAATTGTTAACTCTATGTTGATGATTCTCTACTACATTTACCTAAACTTAATCATCCCATCTCTAACCGCCTCAAATTGGATATTTAGTAGCCATTAAAAAACCCATACATTCAAAACTAATTATTCCCCTTAGCTTATTTTCCCACAACTTCCCCATTATTTCCAAAATTACTTTTATCCTTTCTTCACTCATGTTCAATGATGCACATGTCATCCTCAATTCTTTCTTTATTTCACCCACCACATACAATCTGTTGCAAGATCCCTTTGAGTTTCTTTTCTTAAATATCTCTTGTATATTGGCCTTCTCTCTATTGCCATGATCAGCTTGATGATGTGATCATCTCAATGAATGTGATAAGATCACCTCAATGAATAATTATTGCTATAGGCTAATGGTATGTCTCCCTGTCTTAAGCTTCACCCCATCCCAATATATTATTTATTCACTTGTGAAATTGATCTTCCTAAGGCTCAGGTCCTATCACATCACCAACCTCAAATATAAATTTTTCTTTGGTGTTTAAAATCTTTAATAAACTTCTCCGTCAGTGTTCCCAGTCTTCTTGCACATTTCTTTCTTGTGCATCCTGTGCAATTTACTGACAGGGGCCTTCTTGTTAAATAAAATAATCCCTCCCAATTTCAAGTATTTTAACTGCATATAACCCTTATCTGAAATTTTCTCCCTGATCATTTCTTCCTTTCCAATTCTCTGCCATCCTTCAAATTTTAGCTGAAAGAAAAGCTTTTTCTCATTGCTCTACATGTATCCATAAACACATACTATATATATATATATATATATATATATATATATATGTATGGGTGTATGTATATGTACTCTATCTTGTAAGTACAGGCATATCATATGTATACAAATATACACATGTGTACCAACACATAGATATATAAATAGAGAAATAGATATTAGAAAGCTATACACGTTATTTGTCCCCATTAGATTTTGAACTCCTTGAAAGCTAGAGTTATTTGTCTTTATTTTTATAGCTTTAGCATTTAGTTAGCACAATGTGGGACATATAATAGGTATTTAATAAATGTGCATTGATTATTAACTAACTAAATTTTCAGAATTATAGCGAACACAAACAGTAAATGTAGAGATCTGCAGATAGTGGGGGAACTCTGGTTAAGGTATAAGAGCCTTTAGTCCAGAGGAAACTTGCTAACAATATCTGATTTGGCTCCCTATTTCCCTTGGTGTTCACACCTTTTTCTGAGAAGTCAAGCAGGGTAATAACCACCTGTGTTCTCCTTGAAACAAGGATTCTTACAACTGCGTGTTTTTTCAATGTGATTGATGAGATAATGGTTCTCTAGTTCACATATACTTAGTGTGATATGATGATGTAATGGTTCTACACTTGGCACATGCTCAGTGTGCTGTAGTGATGTAATCTTACTAAGGTATATAAAGGCTGAGAGGATTGGAGAGGAGTGTGTGTGTGTGTTTAAGCTGATCTAAGACTCAGAGACTCATTCACAGATGAAAATCTGGACTCCATTTTTGAACATCCTTGTGGGGGATCTCCTGCCTTTATCACTTCTCCACTAAGACCAAGGTCTGCTCAGAGATCCTCTAGAAAGCTAGTCCAGACACTATATTTTGTCATCCAAATGTGGGGTCCTGGATGTGAGGCTCTGGAGGTAAGGACCTACACTCAACAGCTTGACTGACATGATCATAAACTCAGTGGAGAAGTCCCTGTGACCTGGAAATAGGTGAGTACAAAAATAGACAAGTAGGACACTTCAGTAGGGGCTAAACTTGTCATTTTCGTTTTTCAGCTGAAATGGGGCAATTGCTAAGAAAAAAAGCCTTTCCCACCCCAGGGGAATGCATAGCATGTATAGTTAGGTTAATAGAGAAGCAAGGTTTGTTAGTAACTTGGAAGCAGATCACTGGACTCTTAAATATATTAGAGTGAATGTCTCCTTGGCTCTCTAAGTAAGAAAAATTATGTGGAAAATAGTGGAAGAGCAACTAATTGAATATTATGAAGCTATGGTTCCTGATTCAATTCCTGAGGAAACATTCCTTATGTACATTATGAGACAATTGGGTTTAAAGGAATCCACAAATTCTTAAAAAAAAAAAAAAAAAAGGAAAAAAATTAATGTGGACAGTCAGACAAGGAAGTGTAAGAGAAAAAGCAGGAGGCAAATAATACTGACAAAGCAGGTACAAAGCAGAGTTGGAAAAGAAAGGTGTTAAGTACCTTAAGGACAGAGCCTATGAGCTTAAAGAGTGTTGTGCTTCTCACTTTCACAGCTCAGTTTCACTTCTGCCTATACCTGAGCAGGCACTCTTAGGGCATTCCCCTTCTCCTGCTCCTCCCCTCGATTTTGTCTTCCTGGGTAAAGGGAAAAGAAGGAGTGGGAGGGGTAGTAACACCATCAGCACCACCTATGAAGCAGTTTTGTCCACTCCCTATGATACAATTACAAAGAACACTAATTAAAGCTAAAAATGAAGGACAAGATACATCTGATTTAAAAATAAAAACATACCCTGTGATTGAAGAGTTTGACTCTCGAGGTCAAGAAAGAAGAATATACACTACTTTTAATTTGGGAATTCTCAAAGATCTGAAAAAAGGCTTGCACTCTTTATGGGTCTACATCATCTAATGTTAAGATGTTATTAGAGAATTTGGCTTTTGAAGTTTTAATGATTCCTAATGATTGGAAATTTATAGTAAAGACATGTATAGAACCTGAACAAAAGTTGTTGTGGCTTTCTGAGTATAGTGAACTCTACAGAATACAAGCCCAATGAAATAGGCCACCTGGAGTTAACATACCAGTCACCTCTGAGCAACTAGCAGTCAACTCTGATCAACAGATTTAGATCTTTATGCGGACACTTTAGCACAGATTAATTACCCTATTGCAGTTTATGAGCAAATTGCTGCTGTTGCTATCAAAGCATGGGGCACCCTCCCAGGAAGACAAGATAGAGGGGAGCCCTCACTAAAATAGCACAAGCTCCAAATGAAACCTTTGCTGATTTTGTGGGACATCTGCAGACAACTGTCATATGAACTATTGGTGAATATGTAGCAACAGAAACTATGATAACACAACTTGCTAAGGAAACTGCTAATGAGGTTTGTAGAAGAATTATACTAGGACTACATAAGGATGCTCCTTTAGATGAGATTATAAGATGCTGTGCCACAATGGGCACAAATACCATTTATGCCATATTTTGATGAAAATGGGAAGACAGGGTCTCTTTTGGCAAGAAACTTCCACAGAGACTCTTTAAATGTGCTAAAATAGGGCATCTGAAAACTCAATGTTGGCAGAGAAAACAGGGTGGGAGAACAGGACCCAAAAACCTATGTCTAAAATGCATATAAATGACATACCTTAGAAGGGTTGGTAGATACAGGTACAGATTGTACAACCATTAGAGGTGCCAACTGGACCAGTCACTGGCCAAAGATTAAGTCAGACATGCATATGTCTGTCACAGGAGGATCAATAGCAGCTGAAGTTGGTGCTAGCCCTTTGAGATGAAAATTTGAAGATGAAACAGGAGTTTTTACTCCTTTTGAAGTTGAAAAAATCTACCTCAATCTGTGGGGAGAGAGCGACATCTTACAATAGTTAGGATTACAAATGAAGAGTTTTTAAGCAGGGATGCTATTGAAGTCCTGCCTTCATTCTCACCTGTTCCCCTTAAATTGAAAACTGATACATCAGTGTGGGTAGAACAGTAACCCTTAACAAGTGAAAAAATTCAGGCCTTATTAGATATACTACATGAGTAACTTGACTAAGGACACTTATAACCTTCTCTAAGTCCTTGGAACTCCCCTGTATTTGTTTTAAGAAAGAAATCTGGAAAATGTAGGATGTTGACTGACTTGAGAAAAGTAATTGTCAGATGGAAATTATGGGAACTCTTCAGCCTGGACTTCCATCTCCTACTCAGTTGCCTAGAGAATGGCCTCTTTGGGTTATAGACATTAAGGATTGTTTCTATTCTATCCCTCTAGATAAGGAAGATATGAAAAGATTTGCCTTTTCAGTGCCCAGTGTTAACTTAGCTGGGCCTTATAAAAGATATGAATGGACAGCTTTCCCACAGGGAATGAAAAATAGCCCTACTATTTGTCAAATGTATGTTGATGCTGCTCTTACTTCAGTAAGAAAAGCATTTCCAAAATTTATGTTGTTACATTACATGGATGATATATTGAGATGTGTACTTGAGGAGCAATGTTAGAACCATAAAAGACCATAGAAACACTAAGGAACTACAAACTGCATATAGCTCCAGAAAAAATTCAAAGACTGTTAAGTTGGGGCTAGCTCCCTGGAGGCCTTAGGATCAGTCATAGTCAGGATAAATAAAAGTCCTGGATCTTTAGGGGGAGAAATGAAGGAGATAAACAAACTGCCACAAGGCTTGCCAATGATGTATCTTGGATTCCCGAGTCCAAAGTCATCAACTTCTCTGTTCCTTGTCCTGCCCCAAAGTGACTCTGGCCTGTTTCACCCCATCCTCTAATCCTTGCCTACAATTATCTTAACATCAAACATTGAGTAAGCACCAAATAGTGAGAAAAGTCATTTATCCAAAATATATGCTAATAGAGTCATTGTCTCACAGTGAATAGGTAATTAGCCTTAAGTGCTCTGTTGTCTGATTTAAGTACAACTTTTCATAGTGTCATCCCTTTACAAAAGACATGCTCCTTTTCCATATTTAGTATATGAAGTATATCCTAAGGTGCTTACAGTACAAAAAGTTTCCTTAAGAACAGAGAAGTTGAATACCTTAAAAGACTTTAAGAAACTGATAGGAGATATCCAATTGATGTGTCCAGTATTAGCCTTAACTACTTATCAATTACAACCATTACATGACATTTTAAAGGGAGACAATGCTTTAAACTCACCATGTCAGCTTACAAAAGAAGCTCAAAAAGCTTTGAGAGAAGTTGAACTGGCTTTATCCAATGTGGTTGAAAGAGTTACTTAAAAACCCTTGGAAATATCAGGTTTTGCTACAAAAGAGGCACCCACAGGAGTCCTTCATCAAGGAGACAGTGTGATAGAGTAGGTGAACCTCCCAGCACAACAAACCAAAGCCTTACTCTTTACCTAGTGCTTGTGGCTAGAATTTTATTAAAGGCCATTAAGCAAGTAGTATTATTATCTGGGATAATACCTGACAAGATATACACCTTTTGTACCAATGCACAAATTAATGTATGCTGTGAAACCATCCCAGAGTGGCAAAGGATCTAACTCAGTTTCAATTGATCAATGATGGACAGAAGCAACTACACCCAAAGAAAGAACACTTGGAAATGAATGTAAACTGTTTGCATTTTTGTTTTTCTTCCCAGATTATTTTTTTATCTTCTGAATCCAATTCTTCTTGTGCAACAAGAGAACTGTTTGGTTCTGCATACATATGTTGTATCTAGGATATACTGTGACATATTTAACATGTAATAGGACTGCTTGCCATCCGGAGGAGGGGGTAGAGGAGGGAGGGGAAAAGTCAGAACAGAAGTGAATGCAAGGGATAATGTTGTAAAAAAAAAAAAATACCCAGGCATGGGTTCTGTCAATAAAAAGTTATAATTATTTAAAAAAAAAAAAAAAAAAAAAAAAAAGGAATTCATCTCCCAGCTGCTGCTGTCAAATCATATGATCTTTTTCTTCTCCAAATAATTTATAGTAAATCTTAACATTCAAGCTTTATTTCTATTTTGAATTTATTATGGAACATGGTTTAAAATGTTAGTCCAATTCTAACTTTTTTCAGATTGCTTTCTAATTGTCCCAGAAGTTATTAGAAATAGTGAGTTCTTTCCCAACTAATTTAGTTTTTTGTGTTTATTCAAACATTGAGTAATTAAGTTTCATTATATCTAATTATTTCTTGTATAATTTGTTCCATAGAGTTATTTTCTATTTTTAAATTAATAACAAAATGTTGCCATTATTTCTGTTACTTCATATAAATATGGTATGTATAAGCATAATGTTGTATAGCATTATATATATGTATATATATATGTATTTTATACTTCATATTGGTAACTATAAATACTTTCTATTTTTTATTTATATCTTAGATCTATTGCTTTTCCAAATAAATTTTGTATTTATGTTACTTAGCTCTATTAAATATGCCTTTAGTAATTTGATTGCTAAAGAACTAAATTTATATATCATTTTTCTAAGATAAGCAGGTTATTACAATGACATGGCCCAATTATGAGCAGTGACTATTAAACTATTACTTTGTTAATGAACAATGTGTTATTGGTTCCATGTAGATATTGAGTGTGCTTTGGTGTTTTGACTCCCAAATGTTTTTTGTATTTTGTAGTTATTATGAATGATAATGATATTTTTGTATAGAAAGGCTATAGATTTTTTTTGTAGTCTGCAAATTTCCTTAAGCTATTAAATATATCATTTGTTTTCTTTGCTATTTCCCTATAATTTGCTAAGTAAACTGTGATGTCATCTGAAAATAGAGACAGTTTTGAATGCTTTTACTGATCTTTATGCTTTTAATTTCTTTCCTTGTCCTCGCTGTTGATGACATTTCTAGAATATAAAATAATGGGGAAAGCATCCTAGCTTTACTACAATATTTATTGAGTAATCTTCTAGTGTTTTCACATTGCATATAATCTTTGATTTTGATTTTAAGTTATTACATTAAAAACAAACAAAAAAACCCAAAATAATCTGACATGCCTATATTTTGTAGCTTTTAACAGATTATTTTACATATGTATAAACTTTTTTTCTGTAGCTATTGTCACACAAATAAACTTTAAAAAAATCCAATTACAAATTTAAAAGTCTATAGAAAAAGGCATATAAAGGAGAATCTACCAGAAAACAAAGAGGTTGTATAAGATCTCCCACAGGAAGGAACAAAGGAAGAAAGAAAGGAAGGAAAGAAGGAACAAAAGAAAAACTCAGTAAGCATTTATATTAATTATGGCCCATATGTTGTACTAAGCATTTGGAATATAAATACAAGTAAAAAGACAAACAGTTCCTCACCTCAAGAAACTTATATTCTCAATAGTCAAAAAGATACTATAAAAGTGGTAGTTATAGAGAGGAAGATTTTACATATATTCAGAAAGTCAGGTACAGGACTTATTTTTGACATCTGGAAAGTTAAGAAAGTCAGACATAAAAGAGAATGAAGGTAGGCCATTTCACAAAAAGAAGATTCCAGTAGAAAATCACAAATGGGAGATTTACATAGAAGAAAATGTCAAGGTTAGTGAATGCATGAGTAATTCTTCCAGATCAAGAAGGCCCCCAGCAGTGAAAAATGTTTCCAGACAGTCTGAGAATGAGTTATTTCAAATTAGGAGAGGGTGTGGAGGTAAGACAATGGGAGACAGACAGAAAGATAGACACAGACTGACAGGAGAAATAGCTCTCACCCCAAGGGGAACTTCTCTGAAGTCTACCTTAAGTCTACTTGAGATAGGGACAAGATCAGGGGGCTAAGTTCTTCTACACATCAAATTCTTCTAGGTATTACCATTTCCCTTCACAACCACTTTTTGAAGAGAATTTGGTATCTTGTATCTTTGGTGTCAAAGGTATAGCAAAAATTCCAATATATCTCTTTTTTCAACCTCAAGATATCTTTACCCTTTCTGCATAGATTTTTCTTTTTTCTTTTTTTTATCAATGAGGAGAACTAAATACAAAGGGGCTTTAAACCATAGTTTACAGAATCAAGGAAGGTAGTAATTTAGAGATCTGGATATGTAAACGGATCTAAGTCCTCAGTTTTGATAGCAGGAATATGAATGTCCAAAAGTGAATTTTGTCTTTCTTGCCAAATTCCTCTATCTTCCATGATATCCTTTTTCTAAAAAAAAAAAAAAAAAAAAAAAAAAAAAGAAAGATCACCATCTTCCACTCACTTAGATTTTTAAGCCTTAGCAGTTTCCTCAATTTTTCATTATCCCCACTATTTAATAATTTCTAAACTTTGATGTTCTAGATTATTATAATTTTTTTTTAAAAAATCTGACCTCCTGTCATCCCTTATGCAACTACACATTAGGTAATTCCATCTTTACCTCTTGCCTAGAATATTACAGTCTCCTAATTCTCCTACCAATTCAGTTCATGTTAGTACTGCTTGCTCCTCAAGTAATATTCATTAAGATCTGATTATGTGACACTGCTACTCGATCAACTCCAATAGCTTCCTGTTACGTAACTTATTTATATGTTATAATTTATCCTCAGCAAATCAGTCCTGTTTCACTGGACATTATTCTTACATTCTATGATTCATTCAAACTGGCCTTTGGTCTTCCCTGTTCTTCCATTACCTTCAATATGATCTTCTTTATCCAATTGGCTATTCACCATAACTAGAATGTTCTTCCTCCTTATCCCTACCTGAGACAGTTACACTATCATTAAGCTTCAGCTCAAGCCGCTCTTCTGAATGATACCTTTCTCAATTCTTAAAATTACTAGTGCCTTTCTTCTAAAAAAATCTTATATTGATTAATACACACACACACACACACACACACACACACACACACTCCACTCTCACAGAGAAATGATAGATAGATAGAGAGATAGACAGATAGATTGAGGTAAAGAGATATTTACATGATTATATTTATTTCCTATTTGTATTCATAGTTTAATTATCTCACCATTTAGAAAATAAGCTGCTATTTGAGAATGGATTGTTACATTTTTTAATTCTCTATAATGCTAAGGCCTTCTCTCCGACTACCCTCAATTTATATTGTACATATATTGTTTGCACTTGTTATTTTCTGTGGTGTTCTCTTCTTTTGTATAATATATGATCATTCTCTCTGGGCAGGTTTCTTGGGGAGGTTTTCTGGAGGCAGCCTTAGTTTCGGTTCAAAGTAATAATCACCCCAAATACAGCCAGGAGTCAAAATCCAGTCCTTTATTGTGTCCTTCAAAGTCCTGAGCTTCAGCTCCTAGCTCCCTCCGAATGTCTTCAGCCAGTACAAAGGTGGAATATGGAATGAATCTGTCTCCGCCTCTGAGAGTGGGCTTCTGTCTCTGTCCCTGGGAACTTTTTGCTTATATGATGTACACTGAATACACACCAATCATTATATCACTGGAAAACCATTATTTGTTGTAGGATTAAATCAATTTTAAACTAGATTTAAACATTGTCTCCTCAATTCCACTTAGTACCTTGTTTCAAGTTCTGGCCCATAACATCTCCTTGTAGGATCAGCTCAATCATACTGAACCATGCTAAATTAGATAATTATTGTCTCTATCAATTCTAATGACTTAACAGTTTGTAAGGAATTCAATAATTTTTATGTGAACTTATTAAACTCCCTTATTAAACTGTGAGCTCCTTTTGAGCAGACTTGCTTTTCTTTTCTTTTCTTCCCTCCTTCCCTCCCTCCTACCTTCCCTCTCTTCCTTTTTTCTTTTTTTCCTTCCTTCCTTCTTTCCTTCCTTCCTTTTTTCCTTCCTTCATTCCTTCCTTTCTCCAGCTATCTAGGAACTGACACTCTAATGGAGAGCACAACATTAAAACATTATATGAGAGATACACATTATAAATTTATAGTCATTAAAGATGAAACCTTAGCAATAAGGAACAGGAAAGTCTTCTTTAAGAAGATAAGAAATTGTTTGAAAATTAAGGGAAGTCAGAGACCTAGGAAGCAGGGAGAAGGAGAGCATTTGGGACATGAGGTGCATAGAATGAGATTTCCTGGACTTTGGAGATGGAATATCATTTCTCAGAGACAGAATGTTATTGTCACTAATAGAGTATGTGGGAGGCATAAGATTTAGAGTCAAGAGATGAGAAAGTGCCAGTCTATGAAGAGTTTTATAAGCAAAAAAAGAAAAAAAAGGAAAACACATTTATATTTCACCCTGAAGGTAATGAAAGAATGCTATAGATAGGGGATTAAGAAGGGGGGATGCAAAGTAATATTATCACACATGTGATTTAGAAAATCAACTTAATAAATGACTGGTGGCTAGAGCGGAGAGGAAGTAAATTGAACAATCAACAAGGCATTGCAACACTGTAGGCATGAGGCAATGATGACTTTTATCAAGCTGTTTGCAATGTCAGAGGAGTGAAGGGGATATTTATGAAAGGAGTTATTAAGGAAGAAATAACTTAACAGCTGACAGGGTACAAGTTATAAAAGAGAAAGTAAAAAGAATGGCATCCAAATTGAGAGTCGGAGTGATTTAAAGCCAGGTAGAATCCTTAACAATGACAGAGAATTTGGTAAGACAAGAAGGCTTAGGGGAAATTTTCATTTTTGTCATGTTGAGGTTAAAATGTCTACAAAACATTTAGTTTGAGCTGTCAAATAAACTATTGGAAGCGAGAGATTGGAAGTTTAGAAAGAAATGATTGCTGAATAAATATCTTTAAGAATTATCAGCATATCTCACTTCTAAAATATATAGAGAACGGATTCAAATTTACAGGAATTCAAACCATTTTCCAGTTGATAAATGGTCAAATAATATGAACATATACTTTTCAGATAAAAAATTTAAACAACTTCTAGTCACATGAAAAAGTGCTTTAAATCATCATTGATCACAGAAATACAAATTAAGACAACTCTGAGGCTGTCTACACTGTACACTCCTAAACTACACATCTCTCAGATTGGCTAAGATGACAGAAAAAAGATAACGATGAATTTGAAGAGGATTGGGGAAAACTGGAACACTAATACATTGTTGGTGGAGTTGTGAACTGATTCAACTATTCTGCAGAGCAATTTGGAGCTACGTCCAAAGGGCTATCACAATGTTCATACCCTTTATCCAGCAGTATTTCTACTAGGCTTGTATTCCAAAGAGATTATAAAGGGAGGAAAGGGATCCACATATGCAAAAATTTTTGTGACAGCCTTTTTTGTAGTGGCAAGAAATTGGAAACTAAGTGGATCCCATCAGTTGGAGAATGGCTGAACTAGTTATGGTATAGGAATTTTATGGAATATTATTGTTCTATAAGAAGTGATCAGCAGGATGATTTCAGAGAGGCCTGGAGTGACTTACATGTACACAGTAACAGCAAGATAATGTGATGATCAGTTCTGATGGAAGTGGCTCTTTGCAATAATGAGATGATTTAGGCCATTTCCAATGGTCTTGTGTTGAAGAGAGCCATTTGCAGAGGCTATGGGAACTGAGTGTGAAGCATAACATAGTATTTTCACTCTGTTTGTTATTGTTTGTTTGCATTTGTTTTTTTCTCATTTTTTCCTTTTTAATCTGATTTTTCTTGTGAAGCATGATAATTGTGGAAATATGTAGAGAAGAATTGCATGTGTTTAACATATATTGTATTCCTTGTCCTCTAGGGGAGAGGGTGGAAGAGAGGGAGGGAAAAAATTTGGAACACAAGGTTTTGCAAGGGTAAATGTTAATAATTACCCATATATATGTTTTGGAAATAAAAAAAAAATTAATACAAAAAAAAGAATTATCAATATAAAAATCATAATGGAATTCACGGGAGCTGATAAGACTTCTGAATATAATAATAGATTAGTTAAAGAGAGAGACGGCTAGGACAAAGCCTTGGAGGACCTCCTCAGTTAGAGGACAGGGCCCAAAAAAAGACCCAGTAAGGATATTGAGGTCATTCAGGTAGGAAGAGAACCAAGAAGAAAAAAAGGGAGGAGAAATAGGTGAGAACATTATTAGAAAAAAGCAAGGGCAAAAATGAATATCAAGGAAAAGAGAGTGATCTGTGATCAATAGTGTCCAAGTTTGAAGATCTGTTAAATAGGATGAAGATTTTGAAAAAAGCCATTGATTTTGGCATTTGAGAGATCATTGGTAACCTTAGCAGGAAAAGTATCAGTTGAATGATGAGACTGGAATAAAAAATATAAATAATTAAAAGAATGAATGGAAAGAAAGGGGTGATACCAGTTGTAGAAAGTTTTCTCAATTAATTTGGCCAACAAAGGGATGGGAGATATGGAATGGTTTTTTTTCCTTTTTCTTCCTTCTTTCTTTCTTATTTATTTGTCAATGGAAAATACATAGAAATGCTTGTAGGTAGTAGCGAAACAGTTAGTGAGTAGAGACTGATTAAAGGCTAGTGAGAGAGTAGAGTTGATAGGAAAATCTGCTGGAGAAGAGATTACAGAGTTATGATGTTAGAGAGAGCCTGGAAGTGGCAGTGGGGAACAAAGAATAACCCAATTGCCTTACCATGAATAGTTAATGGAATATGAGTAGAAGTGCAACTAGTTCTGAAATGAGTAATCATATTATCTGTCCCCTCAGGAGGAACCCAGAATTCAGTGAGTGTCAGAATTTGAGAGAAGGGAAAAAGAAAAAGGTGGAAAAGATAAAATTCAGATTTTAGATATTTAACAGCCATTCCAAAGAGGACAAAGGGAGAGTTAAGTAGTTTTAGAGAAGTTTTCAGATTTTAATTTAAGGGGAAATGGGAATAAATGAATGGTCAATCGAGGGAAAGAGGGTAGCTGATAGAGAATATGTTTGTATAATGTCATTCAGTGATTCAGAAACACTAGGATGGATGGGGTATAATGAGATAGAAGTATGTTAATCAGGGAGCAATGAGTAAATATAGATTATGGGGGTTCATAGTGCTATGTTATCTGCTGTAGCTGTCTCAAGGTACCAGGCAACCACATGTAATAAAAAATAGGTATCAGGGAGAAGACATGGAGAGTGCTTAGGTAGAGATAAGGTAATTTCTGTGGAACTATAGATGACCTGAGACATCTGCCTGCTTAGAGCCAAAAAAAGGGTACAGAAAAGGTCAAGTCTCTTAATCTGAAAAGAAATTGTGAGACAGGTAAAATCCTTCAAAAAAAACCCAACAAAAATCTCAGTATATTCATCATAGTAGCAAGACTCTAAGAATATTGATATAGAAAAATAGGATGATTGTAACAAAAGAAGACTGCACCAGCTTGGAGTTCAGGACCCCTGGCAACAAGGGCTATACCTCCACCTACTTTGATATGAGAAGGCCTAATAGAAGAAATAACCAGGGATAGAGAAAGTGGGCAAATATTTGTCATCTAGAGAAAGCCAGATTTCAGAGGTTTGTCCCCAGGATATTAGGACATATTGCAATAAAATTAAAATGCTGACTTTAAAGCATTGGTCAATGTTAAATATCATTATATTTATATTTTTGCCAGATCTTGAATTTCTTCAGCAGTGTAAAGAACTGAATATAGCACCTATTTTGCTTGAATAAATGATTACTATTGGAAGTTACTAGATGGCATGTTTTTCTTTTTCCTTATGTTATAGTAAACCTCCTTCTTTGTGTAGTCCTTCTTCATACTAGGCAGTGACATCCCCATTAGTATTAAACTCATATTTCATGGTCTCGATGAAAGTTTTCTGAGTTCTTCACCACAAACCTATTGTTGAGATCGCCTCACTGAGGGAAATATTCTAGAATCTTTTCTAATATCAGAACAATGGTTCAGTTTATCTGATCCTACTTAAGTGAATTTATTTTAGTTACTTCTTTATTTTTCTCTTTCCATATAATGGGTTATAAAATTGACTTGAATATACATTTTGTCACAGGAGATTTTTCTTCTGATTGCCCTAATGATGACATTATTCTGGTGGCAAATGTCCCACTATGACAGAGGCCACTAATATGAGTCAAAATGGTATTGAAATAATTTCTTTACTATTATGCTATAGCACAATGTTGTGGTGGGTGGGGGCCCAGATGGGCTGAATTGAAAATGGCATTTGGTCAGGTTATCTAGTGGAAAAAAAGTTTCTGTTTTTTGCATGGATTTGACATTTAGTCCACTATTCATTTCTAGGACACTGGTGTTTGTAGAAAAGGTCATTGCATCACTACATTTTGAGACATGTGAATGGTAATGTAATGTCTACTATAAGTATTAAAAAGCACCGAGTATTAGTTGATTGGTTTATGGCAATAGTTCTAGTCTAGTGAAGAAATAGAATAGTTGTCATTTCTACAGAAAATTATCAAGAAGGCCTTGTGGGGAGGAGACTTCTGGTCCCAATTACTAAGGAGGATGGAGGCTGAGGCTCCCATTCTTCTGAGCCATATAGTGGTAGAAGGTTGAATAGACATTGGCATCCTAAATTCAAAGGGATGCCTGGATTTTCAAACTTGTCTGGAACCAGAGCGATGATGGGGGATAGGAACAGAGGGAGCAAGTATTTATTAAATATCTCTTCTGTGCCAATTGTGCTAAGCACTTTATAGATATTATCTTACTTGGTCCTCATAACTCTGAAATAAGTGTTATTACCGATTTTTTTATAGTTAGGAAAACTACAGCATATTAGAAGTGATTTGCTCAGGATCACACAGAATTTTGTTGTTATTGTTGAGTTATTTCAGTTAGTTATGACTGTGAATTCATTTGGTCTAAAGTCATATTTAAACTTGGGTCTTCCATTCCAGGTGTTATCCACTGGTCCACCTAGCTGCTGATGAAGTAATAAGGAAAAATTGATTGCTATAAGCTAATGGCAGACAAATCATAGTAACTGAGAGTAGAAAAATAACTATTTCCCCAGATGTCAACTAAGAAGTCTGCATGGCAAAGATATTTGGAATAGACTTTAGAAAAACAGAATGTGGAATCTGTAAGGGAACTCAGAAAGCATCTAATTTAGATAGCTTATTTCTCTGAAATCACAGAGAGCAAGCAATTTACCGCAATCAATTAGTAGCAGAGCTGTAACTTGAGCCTATGCCTTTTAATTCCCAAGCCAGTAATCTTTCTTTTACACTTGGGACACTTTTAGGAAGAACTTGATCTTTTTCTATATTTCTACCAAATGAGTTGCCAAAAACAACTGTTTAAGTAAAAGCTGTCTATTGTCAATGCTAACATTCTTATAAAAAGGGAATCAATAAAAATTGGGTCTAGTTTGCAGGAGGAGGGAAATCAATTTCTGCAGTTTCTTCTGAAAGCCAGCGAGTTGTACTTTATTGAGTTTGGCTTTTATTCAACATTGTGTTCTGTGAATTTCTAGGTTTTCACCTAATATCTAACTATCCTTCCAGCTACTGTTAACTTGTAACTAATCACATCATCTACATATAATTCATATACATATATGTATATATAGCACAAATAAGCATTTCATTTCTCAAGGACACATCTTTTTTCTTATAATGTGAATATTGTATACTAATATATTCAATGTTACTGATTACTTGGGTTGTGAGAAGAAGCAGATTATACTGAATACTCAAAAATAAAGACTACCTGGATATAGTAGATGGAAAGCCAGCATTAAGACCAGTAAGACACACATGGAAACTTCACCAATTTTCTAGATTTCTATTTTAGATATGTTGCTTATCCTTATTGGCAGAGGATGAGTCCAAGATGATAATTCTCTTCATAGATAAAAATATAGGACTAGATTACAGAAACATACTAATACCAACAAAAATCCCCAAACATTTAGATCTTAAAGATGCTTGAAAAATACTTTCTATTATTAATAAGTGGCATATATCCTTGGAGTTATTCTAAGAACTTGAAAATTCCTCTCATAGATATATGCCCTAGGGCATCCAAAAAGATAAACCAGTATATCTGTAGGCATATTGGACATTTGAGTATACATTTTATACTTTTTTCAGGGCTTGAATGAAAAATATTGGTTGTCACAGAAAGTAGAAATTCTAGAGAGAAAAAAAATCACATTAAAAGAATGTAGAAAAGGAACATAGGATTTGTAACTGAAATATAAATTTTGTGGTCATCAAATTCAATCAAAAACACTGAAGCACAGAAAGAAGAAACAACTAGGTCAATGTAGCAAGTAATAAATAGAAGTTTAAATTAGTCTCTAGATCTAGTTCTTTTCTTTTTTCCCCTCCAAGGATTATCTTTTGCTAGGCTAAACTACACATTTCCTTTCTGCCTATTGTGGCCAGCAAATCAAACCAGGAGGATCTACCATCCATTTCTATGTGCTAAGAAACCACCAACATAAGACAATCAAAAATCATGTAGCAAGTGCTTACTGGGGTGTACAGGTTTCCATGAAAGACAAGAACTTATGATGAGGAATTCTTAGGTATTTGAGAACTGAGACTTTTATGTCTACCTGTCATGTAACTTTCACCTGTGGTTTCAGAAAGCTGTAGCTTGCACAGTGACTACATTTCATTAAACTGTTTAGCAGATGGGCTAAACTAGATTGAGAGTTCCAAATAGGATTCAAATCTGAAGGTGTTAGGAGGATGTCTACACAAAACATGTGAAGACTTCCCCTTGAAAAATTAGTAGATATGAACAATTTGATCCAACTATGAATAAAAGTCATGGAAACAGGCACTGTAGAATAATTACATCTTGGTTAGACATCAAACACACTGAGCCATCACCAGTTATCTTGAATTTTATCTTGCCAGTGCTCTCCAATTGGAAGAGAAATTGACACTGACAACGTCATGAAATTATGCCTCACTTAAGTCCAATTTATCTACAAGTCAAAGACATCATTCATACCATTTCATCATTTTTATTTAGCTCAAAGTTTTGTGGTAACAGCAACAAATGTGGTAATACTGGAATTGTAGTCATGACCCTGCACATAGGTATCATAACTCATATGGTTATCTTCTCACTGGATTGAAGCAGCCCCTTGGGTAGCTAAACAAACTTTTAAAGGATTATACTACTTACCTTCTTGTATGAAGAAAGCACTAAAAAGATGCCCTAAAATTGTTTAACCAAAACTAACCCTGACCTGCTTACCAATGTCAGCAGGCATTGAACACTTTATCAAAAAAAAAAAACATACAAAATATTTTACAAATATTATTCCACTCAGCATTGCATCACATGCACATTGACACATGGAATTTGCACATGCTTAATGACAACAAGAAATTTATTACACCTAATAAATGGACAGCTCTTATTGAGAAGAAAAATCACCAATTATCCCACCCAGATAATAGCCCTGAATAAAATAAGGTTGATATATGATGGCAGGATTAGAGAATTCAGACCACAATACATGACTTTCTGGAGTGACTGCAATGATGGGGAGTGCTGTGAGGCTATCGTGGTTTCTGCAATCAAGATTAATCTAGTTAAAAAGGAAGCAAGGAAGGAAGGAAGAGAGGGAGGGAAGGAGGGAGAATGGGAGGAATGAAGGAAGGAAGGAAGAAAAAAAAGAAAGAAAGGGTGGGAGAGAGGAAGGGAGAAAGGAAGGAAGGAAGAAAGAAAGAAAGGGAGGGAAGAAGAAAGGAAGGAAAAAAGGAAGGAAGGAAAAAGGGAAGGAAGGAAGGAAGGAAGTTAGTTTGTGATTAATTCTGTATGACTTTAAAGCCAAAATAAGCACACACTATCCACATAGCAGGGAGTCTTTGGGAGGAATGAACTCAGAAACAGCAATAAGGATCACTTATTGTGAAGACTTGTATATGTCATCACCAACACTTTCTTCTGTTTACCTAAATGCAGTAAAACTTCCTGGATACACTGTCACAAATATTGGCATTTAATAAAGTATGGCATTCTAAGAGACAAGATGTGAAAATAGTTAATGTGCAATGTAGAGTGCTGGACAAATCACAGACCTATCTTTTTGAAGCTAAACTGTATTACAGAAAAGAGGTAGCCTTAAGGCTAGATGATTACTAGAAAACAATGTCAACAGATTAGAAGACTTTGAACAATTTGCTAATCTGAAGGGAAAGCTGAAACAACAGATGAAGAGCAGAAAAAGAGTGTACAGCTTTGAGGATTGCTGTACAGTATAGTGTTTACTTATCTGGGCCAGAAAACTCTCAAATATATAAACTGGTTTGATGAAAATGATGTGGAAATTCAGAGAACTCCACAGTTTACCAATAGTATGGTTCATTCACCTCTAAGAAGACAGTGTTTAACTCCATCTATAGTAACAAACAAAGTTTAAAGAGAGATAATTCTTGACTTAGTAAGAAGACAGTTGAAATTTAGGCTTATGCTAAAAGTAAGAAGGCAAAAATGCTTTTATGGTGTCCTGAAAGCTAATTATGTGCCAAAGACTGATGGCGCATAGTCATACATAGTACTAATGCTAGTATATGGTACATAGGACTACTCAGTACTGTTGGGAGTCATATTGATGAATGATAAGAACATGATGGGTTAACAAATGGATTTAACACACAATGTTCTTAGCATCAATCAGTACAGAAACCATTAAATTTTTACTTCCAAAACTTAATTCCAACTTAAAAAAGATCTTAAGGGTCTTTCATGTGGCAAAGTGACTAGCACTCATTCTATTCCAGCTGAGATTTACAAAGCAAAAGGTCCCCTACTCATACAAAAGTTAACTGAAATCTTTTAGATTATATTCCAAAAGGAGGGTATCATTCCAAAATTTGTGGATGCTTCCACTGTCCATCTCTATAAAGGTAGAGGAGGAAGGTTGCCCTGTGACAATCACAGGACTTTCTCTTAGTTATTGATGGCAAAATTATTTCCAAACTCGTCTTTAATATTTTGATGCTTCACCTGGAAGGTGGGCATTTAATTATGAGGCAATGTAGCTTCAGAAAGGGATGAAGAATGGTCAGCAAGATATTTGTAGCTTGACAACTGCAGGAGAAATTCCAATAGCAGAACAGAGGTATGTATACAACATTCATTGATTAGAACAAGGCTTTTAAGTTTTGAGTTCCTGTAAAATATCATGACAAAATTTGATTATCTGGAGAAGTTAATCAGTATTGGATGTCAATTTCGTGATGATGTACTTGCATGTGTTTTGGTTAACTAATGATGATCTAACCCTTTCCTAGTCATTAATGAGGTGAAGCAAGGCTATATGCTTGCTTCCATGTTTTTTAGAATAATGTTTTCAGTAATGTTGTAAGACATTATGATGATGAATTTCAATGATGATGAAAATGGCATCAAGGTCATGTATTTTACTCATAGCAAAATTATTTAACTTGAAAAAGCTACTAGCCAAGACTAAAGTGGAGAGAAATTTGGTTGTGATTTTTTGTTTACAGATGATTGTGCACTCAATGCAATCTCTGAGGGGCAAAAAACATAGATAGATTCTTTACTTTGTCCTAATTTTGACCTAATCACTAAAACCAAGAAAACAGAGGTTCTCCACCATCCAGCACCACATCATCCATATTTGAAGGTATCTGTCAGAATCTGTGGACAAGTTCACTTATCTTGACAGCATATTTTCCAGAGATGCCCATGTAGAGCATGAGGTTACACATATGTTTTCAGAGTTAGCAGAATAAGAGGATCTGAAGGAAAATATGTAAGAGAAGAGATAGCATTAAGCTGTCTACCAAACTGAGGCATAAAGAGCCTTTGTGGTGAATTCATTTTTACAAGTCTGTGAAACCTGATTAACAAACCAACACAATTTCAGGAAACTGAATAACTTCTATTCAATTCTCTTCTATTCTATTCTCTTCAAAAGATTCTGAAGATGACCTCCAAGATATAATACCAGTCAGTGGGGTTCTTTCTAAAACAGAATTATCAAATTTTTAAGCTGTAATGTAGAGAATGCAACTACAATAATTTAGGCATATTGTTTCCACATGGGCTTGCCTAAAAGAGTATTTTACAGAAAACTCACAAAAAGCAAGTCTTCATTTGGACTTCAGAATGACCTCAAATACAAAGACACCCTCAAGGTCAGTCTGAAGAACTTTGTAATTTATTGAGAGATATGAAAATCACTGCAGCAGGACCACCCAACATGGTATGTTAATGTCAAAAAAAGTTGCAATGCTCTATAAACAAATCAGAATTGAAGGACCTCAAAATAAACATTGAATGTGCACATTCCTAGAAACATCTCCACTCCAAATGTTTAAATATATTTTTTGTTCCTAATCTATAGTAGAATCTTTCAACTTCATGTTTTCTCACGAGGCACAGTTAGACATACAGTTTCTTGATCTTGATCTCAGCATGTTGATGTCATTTGTGTCTTCTACAAGCACAAAGGACAACAACCATTAAGTGCTTTCAAGTTTCCAGGCACTTTGCTAAGTGCCTGAAATAATACAATACACATTCAAAGAGAAGAACAATCCTTGCCTTCAACTAGCTTACATTTTACAAGGCTATATAATACACAAAAAAAGAAACTTAAAATTGAGATGTGGATGAGATGTCAAAGAAGCTTCTGGGACATGAAGAAGTAGAATGTAGAATGTAGAAGTAGAATGTAGGTTCTACATCAATGATGACCAAAACACAAGTGTATATTCTATGTTTTATAAATATTCCATTCTTGCTTTTATTATTAATATTAAATCATATACTTTCTGTGAGCAACAACTTTAGATGGAAGTAGCATGGTGTATAATATGTGAAGGCAGAAACTTGGAGTCAGATGATTTCACTTCTGACACACATGAGCTATCTTGAAATTAACGAGTCTCTCAGAGCCCAATGAAATTTTAAAAAGAGAGTTCCTCAAGTTAGTGAAATTTAAGGTCTGGAACAAAACCATAAACATTTTTAAAAGCTCCATACCCATTTATTATAAAGGATATTTTGGAAAATTAACTATATATGGAAATACTTTGCATATTTTTATGTTTTAGCATATTTTAGCATGAAATGTTTTAGCATATTTTGGATTAGTTGATATGTTATAGATTCAGGTTATAAGAATTCTTTTTGAACTTCAAGAACCAAGATGGCAGAGTAAAGAAGAAATCATCTGATTCCCTCCCAAATTATCTCCCAAAGAGCTAGAAAACTGCATCATTGATCTATGAACAGGGAAACAGAAAACCAGTCTTCTCAAGAAAATTCTATCTCAAGGTGCAAGAAAAACAACAGCAGTTAGTGTCATGGTAGATGGACTATAAAGACTCTAAGCCTCGGGCAATATACCAGCAAGGTCAAAGCCCTCTGAAAACCAGTGCACATTTGATCAACTGAGAAATTAAAAAAAAAAAATCAAGAGATACCATTCCCACCTATCAAAAATACTGTTACCAAAAAAAAAAAAAAAAGGAAAGGAAAATGTTGGATGATGGAGTGAGAGTAGGGAAATGTGGGAAAATTAGAACACTAGTTTTGGAATGTAATTATGAACTGATTTAACATTTTGAAGAGTAATTTCGAACTATAATCAAAGTACAGTAAAATTGTGCATATACTTTGATCTAATAGTAATACTTCTATTAAGCTATATCCCAAAGACATAAAAAAAAAAAAGGAAAAGGATCCATTTGTATGTGTGTATGCATATATGGATATATGTACATAAATCTATTCATTCTTACATATGCAATATTCTTTCATATATGTATATATACACATACATATACATTATATATACATGTACATGATATATACATACTATTTATACGTATTATGTGCATACATATGTGTTTGTATATATCTATCTATAGCTATATATCTATATCTATTCTCTATATCTATATCTATATCTATATGATGGACATCCCTTTGATTTCAATTTCTTAGCCATCACAAAAAAAGCTGATATAGAGAGCTCTTTTGTAATGGCTAAAAAATTAAAATCAAAATGATAGTCATCAATTGGAAAATGGCTAAACAAGTTGTGGTATAAAATAGAGATAGGATTTTATTATTCTATAAGAAATGACAAACAGGAGGATTTCCAAAAAAACTGGAAAAACTTACATGAATTGATGTATAGTGAGATGAATAGAAACTTCTTTCAGTAACAGCAATATTGTTCGATGAACTACTGTGCTAAGCAATGCAATGATCCAAAATTATACAAATGTACTAATGATGAAGCATAATATCTGCCTCCAGAGAAAAAACAAATATTGATTGAAAAAAGGTGCTATTTTCCACTTATTTAATTTTTTTATTCAAAACTTCTTTTCCAAAATGACTAATATAAAAATATTTTACATACACATGTATAATGATTTCTTAACATCTCAGGGAGGGTTCAGGTAAGGAAGGGAAGTATGGGAAGAATTTGGAACTCAAATCTTTAAATTATATATATATATATATATATGAATATGAATTCCTCTTTAAATTATGATACAAAGATATTGAATTATGGTTATTAAATATTGACTTTCCAGAAAGAATTTGCCTAGCTATATTCACACAATGTATGCATGTTTCTAGAATAATTAAGCGTTTTCGTCTTGATATCTGGATAAAGATGCCACTCATTTTGCATGTTAAGCTAAAGAACAAATGATTACATTTTGAGAACTAGTTTATCACTTGCATTTAAATTTTATTAGTGTCATTATTTCTGAATTCCATTTTATTATAGTTATATATATATGTATTCTCAGTAGTGTTTCTAAAATGTTCTATACTCAAAAATTATATATAGAAAGATATATATGTATGTATATATACATACATATATACACACATACATATGTCTGTGTCCATGGATATACATATATGGATATATGTGTACAAATCTACTCATGGTTACATATATACACACACACACACACACACATACACACACACATACACACACACATACACATACACTTTCTTCACATTCACCCCCATATATGTGTATGTATACATGTATCCATATGTGTGTATACATATATACATATGTATGTGTGTTTTGTTATTGGGTCATTTCAGTCATATTTGAATCTCCATTACTGCCATTTGAGGTTTATTTGCAAAGCTATTGGAATAGTTTTCTTTTTTCTTTTCCAAATCATTTTATCAATAAGGACCTGCAGCAAACTAGGTTAAGTGATTTGCCAAGGATCACACAGGTAGCAAATATATGAGGCCAGATATGAGCCAGGTCCTCCCAATTCCAGGGGCTTCTCTCCATCCACTGCTATAAAGATGCATAAACCTACATTTGTGTGTGTGTATACACTCAGAGACACATACATATATACACATATATGTGTAGGTATGTGTGTATGTTTATATTGCTTCAGTTTATATTGCTCAAAATCCTTGAAATACAAAGAAAAACATAAATAGTCCCTATCAAGTAATGTAGACTGAGAGGAGAGAACATTTTTATGTACAAGTATCTATAAGAGAAATCAAAATTATAGTAGTTAAACATGAAAAAGAAAAGCAATTGGATCCAGAATTACTGGGAAAGATTCTCCTAAGGTGATGCTAGGAATTCTAAGGAAACTAGAAATTCCAAGAATGATCAATGTAGAGGTGATGACGTTTGGGAGGGGTACACCTTTTCTATCAAGTCTAATGTCAAATAGTAGATGACAGTTATTTCATGGGAGATGGAAGATGTTATGCATAACAGTAGATGTTATGCATAAAAAATAATTTTTTTTTCATGGCAAATTTTTGGCAACGTGCTCAACTTTGTATTGGAGGAGGGTACTATATAAAAGGTTTGAATAGAAAAGAAAAAAAATTAAATAGTCACTAAGTAGGAATAGAAAATCAGTAAGAGATAGGTAAAGAGATTATCTGACTGTGATAAAGAACCATTTGAGATTGGACAACATATATTTAATGACTCTAATCAGTATAGTTACAACTTTTTTTTTTTTTAACATCTACTCAGTATCTCCTGGATAGTAGAAAAGGGGGTATATGGAAGGAATATTCCAGGGTTGAGGTTTGACAAAGCAGGCATGGTAATAGAACTTGGAGAGAAGGAATTCAAAAGTAGAGATCAGTGTTCAATTGATTTACCAACCAATGTAGGGCAAAGGAATAAAGGAAAGTGTATTCAGAGACATTCATTGGCATGGTTCCCTCATTTCTAAAATGGAAATAACAAAACATATAGTCCTACCAAATGGAGTTTTTGAAAATCATATATAAGATAGTGCTAGGGACTGAACCTGGAATTTCAATTTTAAATAGAGCTCCCTCAGTAAGAAAATTCCTCCAAAAATGTAGGTCACTATCTTCTCTAAAACGTATGTTCCAAAATTCATGATTAAAAACGTTTAAGTATCTTTCAAAGAAAAAATAATGAAGAAAAGGAGCAAGGCTATGTAATGTCTTATTCTTATAAAAAAAGATAGGGATTTGGCTCTGAGTCTTCCTGGCTGTGAGGCAAATTTTTTATCCTTTTTGACATACTGCTTTTTCCTAAGAAGTAGTAATATGAAGTAGTTCTAGACCTTAAATATTGTTTTAAATCCACTTGGTTTTGCCATTCATCCATTCATTTAATGCTCTAAGCTAGATAAAAGAGGCATACATTCAGAGAAATGAAAACTTTTCCTGAACCTTTTTAGGTAGCAAGTTCAGCACTACTATCCTTATTTTATTAATGAATAAATTGAGGGTCAGAAATTTTATGAAACTTACCTAAAAAGGAGAGTAGGAGAAGAATAATAAGCATCTTTTCTGGGATTTTCATCCATGATTTCTATAAACAAAGTGTATCAATTGAGCCTACCTAAGGCACTGAGACTGACTAGCTACATAAGTGATGATTACATAGAGATGGAGGAAATGGCAGATTTTGTACTCTATCGCTCACTTGTCATCAGAGCCATAGCTGCTTCTCAAACTATAGCCTTACTTATTTTCCCTTTCTCCCACATTGCGCCCACCATCTCATTAATGATGGTGACTGTGAGCATTCACATCAGACTTGTTATGGTCAGCATTAAGACCTTCAGACCACATTTATTGACATGTTCCATTCCATTGGTACCACAGGGAGAGCTGTGCTTTCTTGATTGCTCTATAAATTTGGATGCTTGAAGAAGTTTATGACTGTCCAGAGACAAGTTCGAGATGGAATGGATTGTGTTGCTGCAACAGTTTGGATCTAGTCTCAATCACTGGGGGAGTGAATCAGGGTTATGTAATGTGTCTATTCTTATGCAGTGTGTGTTACAGAATTGTGTCTGGGGATGCCATTATGGACTTGGGAATCTGTACTTTAGGCTTATCAGGAAAATCACAATAGAATGGTAGGAGGCAGAGTAAGACAGAAAAGTGCTCTCAAAAGAAGCTTAGTGCCTTGGACTAGAAAAGGGACAGATTCATTGTATAGATTACAACTACAGTAATGTATTTAGTTCTGAGTTCAGTTTTAGTATAAGGAGGGATAATTGTAAACTCTTAGAGGACAACTGGAATTGTAAAGGATCTCAAAATCAGACAATAGAAAGAAAGATAAAAGGAAAACAGGATTATTTATCCTGGAGAAGAGAAAACTTATAGTGAATTAGACCACTGTCTTTAATCATTTGGTGGCTTTCACATGAAGGAAGATTTAATTTTTCTTTCTCCTGATCTGAGATGACAGCAATTGGAACAAATTGGAACAAAAGGTAGAAGGATCAAAGAGAAAAATATATCATCGATGCAAAGAAAAGAAATAAAAATAAGCTTTTAAAAAGGGGATGGCCTAGAAGGTACCAGGATCCTTCACATGCGGGTTATTCAATCAAAGATAGATGACTAATGTTTTTAATTTTATCGATGAAAATCTTGGTAAGTTGTTAATTAGATTAGAAGGTTTCTAAGCTCTCTTCCTTGCTCTAGGTACAGAGTTCTATCACCTTAGCTTATATCACCTAGTTGCCAATAGGGAATCACTTAATAGTGCGGTTTGTTACAAAACTTCAAAATAAGAAAGAACCTCAGTGATCGTGTAGTTTTATTTGATCCAGAGACAGAAGATCTTAATGAGTTCTTACATAATAAATCCTTATGTATACAATATACTCTATAAGTTGTTATTACTTATCTATCTCCATGAAAGAAAACTCAGTATCTCCTAAGGCAGCACATCATATAATTTTAAAATTAGCTCTAACTGTATTTGTTTTTTTGTTTTTTTCCATAAATGAAGTCTAAATGTGTCTCTGAATCTCTTATTTATTTTCTCTAGATCTTCCTTCTAAGTCAAGGAAGAACACAATTAATCTCTTTTCCATATAACAATTCTGCATCAAGTTTTGTACATAAAGCTTATATTAAGCTAAAGTCTATTATTATCTCTCTACCTTATGTTTTTCACATCTTCATAAAGACTTGATGTTGAGACTTTTTACCAAGCTGTATATCTTGCTTTAAATACTATACATTTTGTTACTATACAGCCTCCAGAATTGAAAATAATGCTTCAGATATACACTAAAGAGAACAAAGCCCTGCAAGAACATTATCTATTGTAATATCCAGAATAGCTTTCTAAAGAACCTTGGGACCAGCCCAAGTCCTTGGACTTAGTGGAGTAGTGATGAAGGCAGGAGGCTCATGAGGAAGAAGGTCAAAGATGGAGAACTCTCTGTGTTTGTGGCTGTGTGAATAACACACACAATCCTCTAAGCCCTTAAATACCTCAGTATGAATATATCACTACAGCAATTGAGGATGTGCCACCTATAGAGCATTACATCACCATATCACACTAAGTTTGTGCCAACTAGAGTGATTATATCATTATATCATATTAAGTATATATTTAATTAGAGAACCATTATCTCATCAATCATACTGAGTAGGTGCTTAACTATAAGCACCATGCTGTTCTTGATTCAAGTATACATTTCCAGAGTTCCAGCTCTCTTCAATATATATTCATGTATATGTTACAGTTCTCTTAATTCAATCAGGAATATGGTGTTTTGATTTTCTGATAGCATTAGAACTGCTGTAGAACTCTGTCCAGTTTCAAATCTCCATTTTGGTTTTGTGAAGGTATTCTTCTTACCTAAATGTAAACCTTTACAATAATACCTAATCAAATATATTTTATTGTATTTTCTACAAGTGAACATATGCAGCCAAAAATAAAGATGATATATTGAATTTGTATTTAAAATTATTTCTCTTGAATCTTACCAAATGGACAGGATTGTTCAATGAAAAGACAATCAGTTCTACATATCTCAATAACCCAACCACACATAATAATGAATAATAGCAGGTTTCATAATGATAAATTCTCAGGTTCATAGGTCTTATAGATAGAAAAGATAATAGGAAACATCTAATATAGTCCTTTCATTTTGTAGATTTAAAAAACTGCCTAAAATGTCATATGATTTGGTTACAGTCACACACAGTTCCAGTAAGTTAGAGTCAAGATTTCAACTTGAATGTTCACATTTCCAAAGCCAGGCCTTGAAACTTGGCAAAAGTTTTCCCTCATTTGAGAACATCCTGAGCTATTCCCTCAGTGATGAAAACAGTAAATGTAATCTACCTTCATTACTCATTGTTATCTCTCTAATTTCTAGTGCCATCATTTTGTGACATAATTAATACATCCCAGGATCACAATATATACATTTTTGTTTTTACAAATCATTCACAGTAGTCTGATTTAAAGTACATTTGCATCCAAGCTTTAGAAAAAGTACCTTGATAGTGAAATCCATGGGATATTGTAAAGTTCAATGAAAAAAATTGTGAAATCCTTCATGAAAGTTCTCTAAAAATAGTAAGAATTTTCATATATCTAGAAGAGAATAATAATAAAAAAACAGCATAATAGATGAAAAACCAGAATGTCTTCTAGCTCAAGGAATTTTTAGTAAAAAATTAACTAGATAATTCTCCTTCAGTTAATTTTATTTAATATACTATATAGATATAAGTCATGCAGTAGCATAGAAAACAGAGTTTCCTAAGTGATTTGTAAATTCTAATAAACGCAAGAGTAAATTTTCATATTTGAATTTCATATGAAGCTTCAAACCAGCTAGTCATGGGTCTGTATTGTACTTACCTGAATCATTACTCTACCCAGAAAATCCATATAGAAGAATTAAAAATGAAAAACATACTGTGAATATTGTGCTTCTCTTAAGACAGGTCAATATTTTATTAGCCTTTGAGAGAATTCCGAAAAGATGGTTGTCTAAGTCAGAAAATTCTGAACTCTCCAGATCTCCCCCACCAAAAAGATAAAATAACACCTTAGGTAGAATGTAGAGCTATATAACCAAACAAGAGTTGTGGTAGAATAGTGGTCCTCTTAGACAACCCGAGAAAATCTAAAGGAATAAATCATAATGGAGATTAGACCATTCAGAAGTGTAAGCAACTATAGATAGTTCCACAGAAATAGCTAGAAGTGAGGTTTGAAACGAGCTGGGTTGGGAGGTAGTCCAAGTCCCAGATACACAGATTTTAATCTCCCGGACAGTGTAAGTAGTCTGGGGAACAATATGGGGATTCAAAATCTGAATTGGGGAAGACTGAGGGAACCTCTTCTAATAAGAGAAACTGGTCTCAGCTGTGCTAGCAAATTATGACCCTGGGCAAACAAACAAACAAACAAACAACAACAACAACAACAACAAAACAGCATATATCCTGTACATGCAGAGGCAGTGAGACAGGTATACTGCTGGCTATGCACACTTATAGAAGAGTATAATTCTTGGTGTCAGGTCCAAAGTATGAGGAAAAATTGAAGGGGAGGAAACCAAAGGTACTCTCATCCGTAGTCTAAAACTAGAAGTAATTACACTAAAAGTCAATACATCCACCCCCCCATAAACATAATCACAATAAACAAAAACAAAAAAATAAGATTATGAAAAGGAAGTGAACCAACTAGAAATATAGGTCTAGAATTATAAGGAGGGAAATTACTCCTTGAAAACTAGAAATGGGCAAGGGAAAGCCAATAAACTTATGAGACTAAGATATAATAAAACAAAATATGAAGAAAAAAACTAGAAGAGGATGTGAAATAGCTCATAAGAAAAACAACAGATGTGGAAAATAGATCAAGAAAAAAAAAATAAGGATAGTTAGACTGCCTGTAAACTACATTCAAAGAAGAAAAATAAAATGAAGAAAAGGGGTAGGAAGAAGAATCTTAATATAAGGATATAAGAAACCACTAAAAAAAGTTCTTGGGGGGTGAAACCAAGATGACAGAATAAAGTTAGAAAGCTCCTCAAGATCACCCAATTTCCCTCAAAACCTACATAAAATCTAACCTATGAACAAAGTCTGACAGAATTAAACCATTCTCTATTTCTAAATAAATTGGAAAAGTTTCAAGAAAAAGTTAGCTTACTGGGATAAAAAAGGGTGTTCAGCCCAGCTCTGACAGACTCTAGGAAAGCTGGTAAGAGGAATTTACTCACAACAAACAAGTAACTTAAACCCTCAGTCTTGGCTCAGTAATGAAGCAGATCAGTGCGGCAGCCTCCAATTCCAGCTCAAAAGACAAATTCTGGGAAAATAAGTTGTTTCCTGAAAAGAGGAGTCAAAGCTACCCCTTGCAAACACAAGTGACCCCTGTGCTCAAAGCCAAGAGTCAGAGCTGCACAGAAAGCTTGGGACAGAGACTCCTTTATCTGGGGAGCAAAGTTTGACAATAAAATTTTAAAAAAGAGGAAACATCAAAAGAAAAGGAGAAAATGAGCAAGAAACAGAAAGAACCTTGAGGATAAAAAATTAATATGGTGACAGGGAAAACCAAAACAACTCAGATGAAGACAAAATGTCTACAGAGGAAATCTTAAAAAGTGATATGAATTGTCCACAAGCCTGAAGAGTCTTCTTGGAAGTGCTCATAAAAGACTAAAAGACTTTAAAAGGAAAATAAGATAAGTAGAAAAAATGAGAAAAGAAATGACAGATATGCAAGACAGAATCAATAACTTGAAAAAGGAAAGAAAAAATGTACTGAAGAAAAAAAAAAACTTAAAAAATACAACTAGCCAAATGCAAAGAAAAAAATCCAGTGAAGAAAACAATACCTTCAAGGTAGAATTAACCAAATGGAAAAAAAGAGATGCAAAAGCTAACTGAAGAAAATCATACATTAAAAACTAGAACATGGCAAATGAAAGATAATGCTTCTATGAAACAACAAGATCATTCAAATAAAGTCAAAATCATGAAAAAAATGGAAGAAAATGTGAAACATTTCATTAGAAAAACAGACAGGGGTAGAGTCAAGATCGTAGAGAGGAGACACATCTTTAATTAAGCTCTCCCTAATCTCTCTCAGATCAACACCAAATCAAACCTCTGAACTGGTTTCAGAGTGATAGAACCAACAAATATTTGGAATGTAACAAATTTCCAGCAGAAGATATTTTGGAAGAACTTCAGAAAATGTCTATTTCAATTGGGGATGGAGGGAAGCAGCAGTTTGAAAGCCAGTAGGTCAACAGATTAGCTGAAAGACACCCAACACAAATACAAAAGGCAAATAGCCTCTGAATCAAAAAATAACTTGAGACCTGGCCACATCCACAACCACACTGAAAGTTACTCAGTACCAACACAGCACAGAAATTGCTGCATATAGAGGAAGCTTGGACAATCTCCCCTTAACTCTAAAAGAAGATCTCATGTTTTTTTTTTTTAAAATTGAGCAAAAAAAGCGAAAAGATTTCTAGCATTAGATATTTTTATGGGGATATTAAAGAACAGATCTCAAACACTGAGGACAAAAAAATTCAGATCATCTCCAAATGAAGCCCCAATAAGTGATGTGAATTGTTCTCCATCTTACAAGGCTCTCCTGGAAGAATTCAAAAAGGATCTTTTTTATTATAGCTTTTTATTTACAACACATGCAGGGATAATTTTTCAGCACTTACCCTTGAAAACCTTATGTTCTAAATTTTCCCTTCCTTCCTCCCACCTACTCCCCTAGATGGCAGGTAGTCTAATACATGTTAAAATATATGCTAAATTATATATATATATATCCATATATTTATCTTGCTGCACAAGAAAAATCAAATCTAGAAAGAAAAAAAAAAACTGAGAAGGAAAACAAAAATACAAGCAACCAACAACAGAAAGAGTGAAAATGCTATGTTTTGGTCCATATTCAGTTTCCACAGTTCTCTATTTGGGTGTAGATGGCTCTCTTTATTACTGAACAATTGGAACTGGTCTGAATCAAGTCATTGTTGAAGAGAGTCACATCCATCAGAATTGATCATTGAATAGTCTTGTTGTTGCCATGTACGATGATCTCCTTGTTCTCATTTCACTTAGCATCAGTTCATATAAGTCTCTCCAGGTCTCTGTGAAATCATGCTGTTGGTCATTTCTTACAGAATAATAATATTACATAACATTTATATACCATAGTTTATTCAACCATTCAACAATTGATGGACATCCATTCAGTTTCCAGTTTTTAGTCACTATGAAAAGGACTACCACAAACACTTTTGCACATGTGGGTCCCTTTCCCTCCTTTAAGATCTCTTTGAGATATAAACCCAATAGCAACACTGCTGGATCAAAGGGTATGCATAGTTTGATAATTTCAAAATCAATCTTAAAAGAGAGTTAGAAAAATTAGGGAAAGGAAATGAAAACTTTGCAAGAGGGTTTAGAAAAGGAAACACAAAAATTATCTGAAGAAAACTCCTTAAAAATAGAGTTAGTGAAATGGAAAAAAGTAAATAACTCCTTACAAAATGGACTGGATAAAATGGAAAAAGAAAACAACTTCTTGAAAAACAGAATTTGTGAGATGGAAAAAATCCATTGAACAAAACAACTCATTTAAAAATTCAATTGGCCAAATTCAAAAGGAGATAAAAAGGTAACTGAAGGAAATAATTAATTAAAAATTCCAAACAAATGGAAATAAATGACTCAATGAAACATGAAGAATCATTCAAGCAAATCCTCCTCCCCAAATTAAACAAAATAGAATAAATCATTAAATACTTCACTGGGAAAAAATGCCTGAGAAAATAGATCTAGGAGAGCTAATCTAAGGATTATTTGACTTCCTGAAAATATGATGAAAAAGAGCTTAGCCATGACCCTTCAGGAAATCATGAAGGAAAACTGTCCTGATAACCTAGGACCAGAAGGTAAAATAACCATTGAAAGAATTCACCAATCACCTCCTGAAAGACACCAAAGAATGAAAATTCCAAGGAATATCATAGCTAAATTTCAGAATTATTGACCAAGGAAAAAATATTGTAAGCAGCCAGAAAGAAACAATTCAAACATTAAAGAGCCACAATCAAGATTACCCAGGACTTAGAAGCTTCCACCCTAAAGGATAGAAATCCCTGGAATTTGATATTCCAAAAGGCAAAGGAACTTGAATTGCAGCCAAGAATCAACTATCAAGTAAAACTGAGCATTATCTTTCAGAAAAGAAAATGGTAATTCAATGATACAGGTGAAATTCATTTATTTCTGATGAAAAGACAAGAGGTTAACATAAAATTTGGTCTCCAGATATAGAATTCAAGAGATGCAAAAAAAAAAAAAAAAAAAAAAAAAAAAAAGAACTCTTGAGAACTATATCTCTGTTATGGGCATACTTGAAGAATCCAAGTAAATCTGATTTTATTGTGATAATATAAAAAAGAAACTAGAGTTGGAATGGGGATTATACTGGAAAAAGAGGAAAATGGAGGTAAAATGAGGGAGATCACATCTCATGAAGAGGCAAAAAAAACCTATTATAATTGAGGGGGAAAAAAGGAGAGATGTGAAGAATCTTACTCTCATCAGATTTAGCTCAAAAAGAGAATATAAGAGGCATTTGGTTTCACAGAGAAATTTTTCTCACCCTATAGGAAAGTGGGAGAGCAAAGGAAAGGGGGAGGCCAATAGAAGGGAAAACAGAAATAGTAGGGGAAAGATTTAAGGAAGGGATAGGAGTTGTAAAGAAGGAAGACTCTTGAGGGAAGTGGTGGTCAGAAGCAAAATACTGGGGAGGAGGGAAAGGGAGAAAGGAAAGAGAAAAGCATAACTTGGGGTAAATAAGATGGCAGGAAATATAGAATGAGTCTTTTATTTTTATTTTTATTTTTGTTTTTTTTTTAAATACAGCTTATGGAATTTACTTTATTAGACTATGTCAATATGTTTTGAGTCATTTTTAAAATTTGCTTAAAAGGGGGAGATTAATTCGAATTGTTTCTTTTTTTATTATTATTATAGCTTTTTATTTACAAGTTATATGCATGGATAATTTTATAGCATTGACAATTGCCAAACCTTTTGTTCCAATTTTTCTCCACCTTCCCTCCACTCCCTCCCCCAGATGGCAGGTTGACCAACACATGTTAAATATGTTAAAGTAAAAATTAAATACAATATTAATATGCATGTTCAAACAGTTATTTTGCAGTACATAAAGAAGCGGATTTTGAAATAGTGTACAATTAGACTGTGAAGGAAATCAAAAATGCAGGGAGACAAAAATAGAGGGATTGGGAATTCTATGTAGTGGTTCATAGTCATCTCCCAGAATTCTTTCGCTGGGTGTAGCTGGTTCAATTCATTACTGCTCTATTGGAACTGATTTGGTTCATCTCATTGTTGAAGATAGCCAAGTCCATCAGAATTGATCAGAATATAGTATTGTTGTTGAAGTATATAATGATTTCCTGGTCCTGCTCATTTCACTCAGTAGCAGTTCATGCAAATCTCTCCAGGCCTTTCTGAAATAATCCTGTTGATCATTTCTTATATAAAAATAACATTCCATAATATTCATATACCACAATTTATTCATCCATTCTCCAATTGATGGGCATCCACTTAGTCTCCAGTTTCTGGCCACTACAAAGAGGGTTGCCATAAAATTCTTGCACATGCAGGTTTCTTTCCCTTCTTTAAAATCTCTTTGGGATATAAGCTCAGTAGTAACACTGCTGGATCAAAGGGTATGCACAGTTTGATAACTTTTTGAGCATAGTTCCAAATTATCCTCCAGAATGGCTGGATGTATTCACAATTCCACCACCAATGTATTAGTGTCTCTGTTTTCCCACATCCTCTCCAACATTGCATATTATCTTGCCATGTCATTCTAGCCAATCTGAGAGGTGTGTAGTGGTATCTCAGTGTTGTCTTAATTTGCATTTCACTGATTAATAATGACTTGTAGCATCTTATTCATATGACTAGAAATAGTTTCACTTTCTTCATCTGAGAATTATCTGTTCATATTTCTTTAGAGTCAATTCTCTATATACTTTGGAAATGAGGCCTTTATCAGAACCTTTGATTGTAAACATATTTTTCCAGTTTATTGCTTCCCTTCTAATCTTGTCTGCATCAGTTTTGTTTGTACAAAAACTTTTCAATTTAATATAATCAAAATTTTCTATTTTGTGATCAATAATGATCTCTAGTTCTTCTTTGGTCATAAATTCCTTCCTCTTCCACAGGTCTGTGAGGTAAACTATACTACGTTCCTCTAATTTTTTTTTATGATCTCATTCTTTATGCCTAGGTCATTATCTTGGTATATGGTGTTAAGTGTGGGTCAATGCCTAGTTTCTGCCATACTAATTTTCAATTTTCCCAACAATTTTTGCCAAACATTGAGTTCTTATTCTAAAAGCTGGGGTCTTTCAGATTGTCAAACACTAGAATATTAAACTTATTAACTGTTTTGTCCTTTGAACCTAACCTATTCCACTGATCAACTAGTCTATTTCTTAGCCAATATCAAATGGTTTTTGTAACTGCTGCTTTATAATATAATTTTAGATCTGGTACCTAGGCCACCTTCATTTGATTTTTTTCATTAATTCCCTTGAAATTCTTGACCTTTTGTTTTTCCATATGAACTTTGTTGTTATTTTTTCTCGGTCATCAAAATAGTTTTTTGGGAGTCTGAATGGTATAGCACTAAATAAATAGATTAGTTTAGATAGTATTGTCATCTTTATTATATTTGCTCATCCTATCTGTTAGAATTCTAGTGTTAACTCAACTTCAAACAAGGTGATAATTCAAGGGAGATGTTAGAATCCTAGTGTTAACTCAATGGAATTGATAAAATGCTTGTGTTCACACCTTTAGAGAGCTCATATAAGCAAGAAGTATTTAAGTACTCATTGGAGTTCACAAGTATGGGAGATATATTTTAAAGAAGAGAAAACCACAGTATCCAAGAGCATTTAATATTTTTTCCAATTGGTTAGATCAGACTTAATTTGTGTGGAAATTGTTTTGTAGTTTTGCTCATAAAGTTTCTGATTTTCTAAAAGCATTCTCCAATTGATAAATGGTCAAAGGATATGAACAGACAATTTTCAGATGATGAAATTGAAATTATTTCCACTCTTATGAAAGAGTGTTCCAAATCACTATTGATCATAGAAATGCAAATTAAGACAACTCTGAGATACCACTATATATCTGTCAGATTGGCTAAGATGACAGGAAAAAATAATGATGAATGTTGGAGGGGATGTGGGAAAACTAGGACATTGATGTGTTGTTGGTGGAGTTATGAACGAATCACCCATTCTGGAGAGTAATCTGGAATTATGCTCCAAAAGTAATCAAAATGTGCATACCCTTTGATCGAGCAGTGCTACTACTGGGCTTATACCCCAAAGAGATACTAAAGAAGGGAAAGGGACCTGTATGTGCCAAAATGTTTATGGCAGCCCTGTTTGTAGTGGCTAGAAACTGGAAGATGAATGGATGCCCATCAATTAGAGAATAATTGGGTAAATTGTGGTATGTGAATGTTATGGAATATTGTTGTTCTGTAAGAAAAGACCAGTAGAATGAATACAGAGAGGCTTGGAGAAACTTACATGAACTGATGCTAAGTGAAAAGAGTAGAACCAGGAGATCATTATCTACATTAACAATGATAATGTATGAGGATGTGTTCTCATGGAAGTCGTTTTCTTTGACAAAGAGAACATATAACTCAGTTTCAATTGATCAAAGACGGACAGAAGCAGCTACACACAAAGCAAGAACACTGGGAGATGAATGTAAACTCTTTGCATTTTTGTTTTTCTTCCCGGGTTATTTTTATTTTTACCTTATAAATCCAATTCTTGCAGTGCAACAAGAGAACTGTTCAGTTCTGCACACATATATTGTATTTAGGATATACTGTGACAATTTAACATGTATAGGACTGCTTGCCATGGAGGGAGGGAAGGGAAAAGTCAGAACAGAAGTGAGTGCAAGCGATAATGTTGTAAAAAATTACCCAGGCATGGGTTCTGTCAATAAAAAAATTATAATAAAAAAAGTTTCTGATTTTCCCTTGGCAGATAAATTCCTAAGTATTTTATACTGGAATTAGTTACTTTAATTGGAATTTCTCTTTGTAACTCTCACTGTTGGATTTTGTTAGTGATATATAAGAATCCTGATGACTTATGTGGGTTTATTTTGTATCCTGCAACTTTACTAAAGGTGTAAATTATTTCTAATAGCTTTTTAGTAGAATCTCTGGGGTTCTCTAAGTATACCATCATATCTTCTGTAAAGAGTGATAACTTGCTTTCCTCATTACCTACTCTAATTCCTTTAATCTCTTTCTTAACTCTTATTGCCATAGCTAGCACTTTTAATAAAATATTGAATAGTAATGGTGATAGTGGGCAACCTTGTTTCACTTCTGATCTTACTGGGAATGGTTGCAATTTATTCCCATTACATATTATGCTTACTGGTTGTTTTAAATAAATGCTACTGATTATTTTAAGGAAAAGTCAATTCATTCCTATATTCTCAAGTGTTTTTAATAGGAATGGATGTTGGATTTTATCAAATGCTTTTTCTGCATCTATTGAGAGATCATATGGTTTTTGTTAATTTGACTATTAACATGGCCAATTATACTGATAGTTTTCCTAATATTGAATCAGCCCTGCATTCCTGGTATAAATCCTACTTGATCATGGTGTATTATCCTGGGGATGATTTTCTGTAGTCTTTTTGTTAATATCTTATTTAAGATTTTAGCATCAATATTTATTGAGGAGATTGGTCTATAATTTTCTTTCTCTGTTTCCCATCTACTTGGTTTAGGTATCCTCCCATATCTGTGTCATAAAAGGAATTTGGTATGACTTTTCCATTCCCTATTTTTTCAAATAGTTTATATAGCATTGGGACTAATTGTTCTTTAAATGTTTGGTAGAATTCACATGCAAATCCATCTGGTCCTGGGAATGTTTTCTTAGGGAGTTGATTAGTGGCTTGTCCTAATTCTTTTTCTGAAATGGGACTATTTAAGCATTTACTTCCTCCTCTGTTAATCTGGGAAGCCTATATTTTTGGAGGTAGTCATCCATTTCACTTAGGTTATCAAATTGATTGGCATAAAGTTGGGCAAAGTAACTCCTTATTATTTCTCTAATTTCCTCTTCATTGGTGGAAAGTTCTCCCTTTTCATTTTTAAGACTACTTATTGGATTTTCCTCTCTCTTTTTTCTAATCAGATTTACCAAAGGTTTATCATTTTGTTTTTTTCATAAAACCAACTCTTAGTTTTATTTATTAGTTCAATAGTTTTTTCTTTTACTTTCAATATTATTAATTTCTCCTTTAAATTTTAGAATTTCAAGTTTAGTATTTGATTGGGGGGGGGTAATTTTCCTAGCTTTTTAAGTTGCAAGCCCAATTCATTGATCTTCTTTTTCTCTGTTTTATTCAAATAAGCATATAAGGATATAAAATTTCCCCTTATTACTGCTTTGGCTGTTTCCCACAAATTTGGGTATGGTGTCTCATCATTGTCATTATCTTGAATGAAATTATTGATTGTGTCTATAATTTACTGTTTCACCCAATCATTCTTTAAGATGAGATTATTTAGTGTCCAATTACTTTATGGTCTATTTATCCCAAACTTTTTTTTGAATGTAGTTTTTATTGCATCATGATCAGAAAAGAAAGCATTCACTATTTCTGCCTTCTTGCATTTAATTTTGAGGTCTTTATGTTCTAATATATGGTCAATTTTTGTATAGGTTCCATGAACTACTGAAAAGAAATTATACTCTTTTCTGTCACTATTCAGTTTTCTCCAGAGATCTATCATCCATAATTTTTCTAATATTCTATTTACCTCTTTAACTTCCTTAGTATTTGTTTTGTGATTTGATTTATCTAATTCTGAGAGTGCAAGGTTGAGATCTCCCACTATTATAGTTTTGCTGTCTATTTCTTCTTGCAGCTCTCTTAATTTCTCTTTTAAGAAATTAGATGCTACACCACTTGGCGCATATATGTTTAATATTGATATTGCTTCATTATCCATGCTACCCTTTAGCAAGATATAGTGCCCTTTCTTATCTCTTTTAAATAGATCAATTTTTGCTTTTGCTTGATCTGAGATAAGGATGGCTACCCCTGCTTTTTTTTACTTCATTTGAAGCATAATAGATTCTGCTCCACCCTTTTATCTTTTCTCTGTATTTATCTCCCTGCTTTAAATGTTTGCTGTAAACAGCATAGTGTAGGTTTCTGACTTTTGATCTAGTCTGCTATTTGCCTCTGCTTAATGGGAGAGTTCATCCCATTTACATTTAGAGTTAAAATTATTAATTCTGTATTTCCTGCCATCTTATTATCCCCATATTATACTTTTCTTTTTCTTGCTCCCCCCAACCCTCTTTCCCAATATTAAACTTATGGGCCCCACTTGTGTCACGCTGCTCACCCTCTTCAGGATCCTTTCCCCTCACTTTGATTCTCTTCCCCTTTCTTGTGCCCTTCCCTTATTACTCTTTTTCTTTTACCTTTTCCTGTCCCCCTTTTTAATGAGGTGAGAGAAAATTCTCTGTAAAACAAATATGTCAATTATTTTCTCTTTGAGCCAACTTTGATGAGAATAAGATTTATACAATTTTCCTCTCACTCTCTAAATTCCCTCAGATATGATAGGTTTCCTTTGCCTCTTGATGGGATGTAGTTTCCATCTTTTTATCCCCTCTTTCCCTTTTTTCTGACACTATCCCTTTTCCATTTCTACTTCCCTTTTTATGTTATATCAGTAAAATCAAATTACACACATAGTATGTATGTATAGCCACAACAGAAATACAGTTCTCAAGAGTTCCGTTTACCTTTTTCTGCTTCTCTTGAGTCCTATGGCTAGAGATCACTTTTTTTTTTTTTTTTTTGTTTAGATCTGTTTTTTTTTTTTTTTTTCTTAGAAACAATTGTTTCTTGTAAGGAATTGTAAGGAATTCATCTGTTTCATTAAATGTCCATCTTCTTCCATGGAGAAAATGCTCAGCTTAGCTGGATGGTTTATTCCTGGCTGCATTCCAACTTTTCTTTTTCCCTTTCACAATATCAGATTCCAAGCCCTTCAATCCTTTAATGTAGAAGCAACCAGATCTTGAGTCATCCTTATTGTGGCACCTCGGTATTTGAATTGTTTTTTTTTTTTTTTTTTCTGGCTGCTTGTAATATTTTTTCCTTAGTCTGATAGTTTTGGAATGTGGCCACAATATTCCTTGGAGTTTTTATTTTAAGGTCTTTTTCAGAAAAGGTGTTCCATGAATTCTTTCAATGCCTATTTTGCCTTCTGATTCTATTACATTTGGGCAGTTCTCTTTGATGATTTCCTATAAAATTGTAACTAGGCTTTTTTTTCATCATAATTTTTGCAATATCTAGTAATCCTCAGATTCTCTCTCCTAGATCTATTTTCCAGGTTTGTCATTTTTCCAAATAGATATTTAACGTTTTTCCTAATTTTCCTTTGGTTTTACTTTACTGATTCTTGCTGTCTCAATGAATCATTCATTTCTATTTGTTCAGTGCTGATTTTTAATAAGTTATTTTCTTCATTAGCTTTTTAACTTATTTTTGTATATATCCAATTGAGTTTTTAAATGAGTTGTTTTGTTCTATGGAGTTTTTTTTCCATTTCACTATTTTTTTTTAGTGAGTTATTTTCTTTTTCCACTTCACAAATCCTACTTTCCTGGGATTTTTTTACCTTTTCTAATTGACAAATTCTATTTTCCTGCACTTCCTGGGAATTCTTTACCTTTTGCAATTTGAATTTCAAGAAGTTATTACTCTCTTGCATAGCTCCACTTTCCTTTTCCCATTTTTCTTCTAACTATCTTTTAAGATTTTTAATAGTCTCTTCTAGGAGAAAGTTATGTGATAGTGGCCAGGTAACATTCCCTTTTGGGGTATTTTCTGGAGACTGTTTGCTATTAGTCTCCTTGGGGTTGCAAACCTTTTCTCTTTCTGTATAGAAGCCATCAATCATCTTTTCTATATTTTTTACTTATTTTTTAAAGACTTTAGGGTCTGTCTTCAGGGCAAGGAGGTTACCAGCTTCCTCTGCAAAGCAAGGATAAGTATATGGACACTAGCTGTCTTGTAAATGGGCTGCAAAGAGCGGTGAGGTATGGGAATGCTCTGGGAAAAACTCCTCCCCCCAACCGGAAGTGATTCAGCTCGAGCCAAGCTACAGAAGTACCCAGTGAAGAACCCTGCTGAGTGGATTAGCAACTTCCCTGAGGGTAGAGGCTGAGCAGTGAAAGTGTAACTATGCCAGGCTAAAGCCCACCATGGGGTTGTGGACTAGTAGCTGACTAGGGAATAGCCTCGCACGGACCAGAAATGTCTACCCAGGGAAGCACAGTTGTACTGGGGAAGTTTTATTGCCCCTCACTGTGCAGATTAGAGGCTGCCCCGGGTCGTCCTGCCTCCTGTGCAGATTTGTAACTGCTCCAAGAAAAAGCCATGCTGCAGAATGGGGCTGCACAGGTGTGATATGATCTGTGCTGAGTCACTTCTGGTTTGGGTAGGTATAGCCAGATCATGTTAGGTTCTGGTGTTTTTTAGAGTACTGTCTGCCTTTGGCTTTAATTTCCCTACTGGCCTGCTGTTTTGCAACCAAGACAGAGCAATCAACCTATGCCAGAATCATCTCTGTAATTTTTCTAACCACAGAGGCCACCCCCTCCCCAAGTCCTCTCCATCTGCTAGCCTCTCCTATTTCCCTGTTTGCCCTGATTTGCTCTGGCCTCTCAGGATAAACCTTTTCTGATCAACTTCCAGGTTATCTTTGGCTAGTAAATTGGTGTACTCCTAATCTTTATGGGTTTTACCATTTAAATGCTATTTTTGAGGCTTAATTTAATAATTGATAGTGAGGGTATAAGAGGAGCTTAGAAAGTCGAGTGTGCCTTCTCTTCCATTTTGGCTTTACCTCTCTAAAGACCTCATTTCTAAAATATATAGACAATTGACTCAAATTTATAAGAATACAAGCCATTCTCTAATTCATAAATAGTCAAAGGATATGAAGAGGCAATTTTCAGATGAAAGAAAATCATTTCTAGTCATATAAAAAGACTCTCTAAATCATTATTGATCAAAGAAATGCAAATTAAGGAAACTTTGAATCACCACTACACAACTCTCAGATTGTCTAAAATGACAAAAAAAAAAATATAATGATATTGAAGGGGATTTGGGAAATCTGGGACACTAATACATTTTTGGTGGAGTTGTGAAATGCTTCAAGCATTCTGGAGGGCAATTTGGAACTATTCCTAAAGGGCTATCCAGATGTGCATCTTCTTTGATTCAGCAATATTTCTATTGGGTTTGTATCCCAAAGAGATCATAAAGGGACACACATATGTAAAAATATTTGTGGCAGCCTTTTTTGTAGTGACAAGAAACTAGAAATTGAATGGATGCTCAGTAGGTGGAGATTGGTTGAACAAGTTATATTACATGAATGTTATGGAGTATTATTGTTCTATAAGAAATGATCAGCAGGATAGTTTCAGAGAGGCCTGGACAAACTTACGTCAACTGATGCTGAATGAAATGAGCAGAACCAGGAGATCATTATACATGGCAACAACAACACTATATGAAGGTCAATTCTGAAGAATGTGGCTCTTTTCAACAATGAGATGATATCATCAGTTCCAATTGTTCAGTAATGAAGAGAGTCATCTACACTCAGAGAGAAGACTATGGGAAATGAGTGTGAACCACAACATAGTATTTTTACTCTTTCTGTTATTGTTTGCTTGCATTTTTGTTTTCCTTCTCAGGTTTTTTTCTTTCTTTTTAGATCTCATCTTGTGCAGCAAGGTAATTGTATAAATATGTACACATATATTAGATTTAACATATATTTTAACATATTTAACATTTATTGGACTACCTGCTATCTAGGGGAGTGAATGGGGGGAAGGAGGGGAAAATTTGGAAAAGAAGGTTTCCCAAGAGTCAATGGTGAAATATTATCCATGCGTATGTTTTATTAATAAAAAGTTATAATGATAAAACAAAACAAAAAAATAAAAAGAGATATTATAAGAAAAACACCAGTGAATATTGTTGCAAAACTCCAGAACTACAATCTCAAGGAAAGATACTGAATTATTCCAGACAAAAGCAATGAAAATATCAAGGAATAACAATCAGGATTATCTAGGATCTGGCAGCTTCTACAATAAAGGATCAGAGAGCCAAGAATTTTATATCCCAAAAGGCAAAAGACTAGGATTACATCCAAGAATGACCTACCCAGTGAGACTTGGCATCAGCTTTCAAGGTTTGTGGTGGATCTTCTGTGAAGTAAGAAACTTTCATACTTTCTACTGAAAAACAAAACAAACAAACAAACAAACAAAAAACAACTAAACATAACATTTAATCTTCAAACACAGGACTCAAGAGAAGCATAGAAAGATAAACAGTGGAAAATATGTATTATTCGTTAAAATGTTTATGTACTAGATAGGAAAATGATATCTGTTACTCTTGAGATCTGTATCTGTTATAGGGGTTGACAGAGGGGATTATAACATGGACAGAAGGTGTGGTTGTGAATGGATTTTGGTGTGATGACATTATAGAAAAAGACATTGAGTTGTCAGGGAGTATCATGAGACAAGTTAGATCATATGAAGAGGCAAAAGATATGACAATCCAGGGAAAAAAGGCTAGGGGTGAACATTGTTTGTTGTGTAATCCAACATACAATTTTATAAATACTAGTCTGGCCAGTGTTGATGAGTGTATTGATGAACAAGTGAATAAAAGGGATAGGATATGTACCGTGTTCTAAGCATTAAAAAGGCACAGTATGTCAGTTGGTTGCATATGATTGAAGAATAGAGGATAATGCCAAGAATTCGCATTTCAGATACTAGATGGATTGTCCTGCATTTAACAAAAATAGGGAAATATAGTAGAGGATAATGTTATGTCAGAAAGATAAATGAACTTCAGTTTTAGATGTGTTGAGTATGAAATTCTCTGGAACTTCTAATTTGAAATTTTCATAGGCAATTGGTGGTATATGACTAAAGATGTTTCATTCCTCAAATACTTCATTAGAGAATTTCTTCCAGAGTGATATCAATCCACTAGCTCCACTTCCTGAATCCTTATATACATTATCATCATTATCATACAACTCATATTTCTTCATTCTCCCCCAGGAAATTTTGAGGTTTTTTTTATCATCTGCATTCTTGAAATGCAATTAATTATATGTATAGCATTTAGCTAGTCTGCTGGAATGCTAACTTTGCCAACAAGGGAAGTAAAACTAGGATGCTGTGGCTAGTTTATGAGGAATCCATGTTAGCTCTCAATAATTATCTCTTTCCTACCTTTTTAAATGATCAGTATTTCTGATCAGAATTTCATGAAAACCAAGCACATGCACACAGATACACAAATATACACAAAACAAAAACAAAACACATAGGCTGAGAGGAATTAATTAACATTAAAATTCTACCTGTTAAATATATTTTTCCCCAAACATCATGTTCCAGGTGGTGGTATACAAGTGAAACCCTGTGATACACACACACACACACACACACACACACACACACACATATATTTCAGTAATAGAACTCATATAGGGATGTGATAGGAAAATAATTTATTTGTTCTATAATCCCTCATTAAAGCCCATTTATGATGTCTCATCAAAGTATGGAAATGATTCAGGATTGTATTATTAAAATATATCTTATGTCCCCAATTACATGTTAAAACTTTTTTTGATGTTTAAACAAAAATATTTTTGCTGTTGTTTTAGTTTTGAGTTCCAAAATCAATGCCTCTCTCCCTCCTCTTGTGTCCTCTCCCTGAAATGGTGAACAGTTAGATATCAGTTAGAAATGAGCATTAATCATTTTGTACAAGAAGATTTGAAATAAAAGAAAAAAAAGGAAAGAAAGTGAATAATAAAATACTTCAGTCTGTATTCAATCAATATCAGTCATTTCTCTAGAAGCAGATAGTATGGATTATCTTGGATTTCTGAGAATAGCTGAGTCATTCATAATTCTTCATTTCATTATAAATATATATTCACACACATATATACACACACATACAAATAGGTCTTTCTTTCTTTTTTATGTCTTTGGCATATAGATCTGGCAGTAGTATTGCTAGATCAAAGAATATACATCATTTTTATAGCCCTTTGGACATAGTTCCAATTTGTTCTTCAAAATAGTTGGATCAGTTCACAATTCCACCAACAGAGCACTAGCATTCCAATTTTCTCTTAACCCTTCTCAAAACCATTATATTCTCTCATTTTGTGGTCTTATTAATTAATCTGACAAGTATGAGGTATCACTTCCAAGATGTTTTAATTTGCATTTTTTAATAGCAATTTAGAACACTGTTTTCATATAAGATGACTTTGATGTCTGTCTGAAATTGCCTGCTCATATTTTTACCATGTATCAATTGGGGAATGACTTGTAATTTTATAAATGTAATTCAAGTCTCAATTTATTTGAGAATTGAGGCCTTTATTACTGATACCTGCTGCAATTATCCCTGTTTTCTTCTTTGCTTTTAATTTTGGTTACACTGTTTTTTCCACCAAAAAATTGTTTTTTTTAATTCAATATAATCAAAATGTTCTGTTTTATATTTTATAATACTTTCTATGTTTTCTTTGGGATTCATTCTTTTTTTTAAATAACTTTTTATTGACAGAACCCATGCCAGGGTAATTTTTTACAACATTATCCCTTGAACTCACTTCTGTTCTGATTTTTCCCCTCCCTTCCTCCCTCCTCCCCCAAGATGGCAAGCAGTCCTATACATGTTAACTATGCCACGGTATATCCTAGATATAGAAGGTAGAAATAACCCGGGAAGAAAAACAAAAATGCAAGCAGTTTACATTCATTTCCCAGTGTTCTCTCTTTGGGTGTAGCTGCTTCTGTCCATTCTTGATCAATTGAAACTGAGTTAGATCTCTTTGTCGAAGAAATCCACTTCCATCAGAATACATCCTCATCTAGTATTGTTGTTGAGGTATATTATGATCTCCTGGTTCTGCTCATTTCATTTAGCATCAGTTCATGTAAGTCTCTCCAAGCCTCTCTGTATTCATCCTGTTGGTCATTTCTTACATAACAATAATATTCCATAACATTCATATACCACAATTTACCCAACCATTCTCCAATTGATGGGCATCCATTTATTTTCTAGTTTCTAGCCACTACAAACAGGGCTGCCACAAACATTTTGGCACATACATATCCCTTTCCCTTCTTTAGTATCTCTTTGAGGGTATAAGCCCAGTAGTAGCACTGCTGGATCAAAGAGTATGCACAATTTGATAAATTTTGGGGTATAATTCTAGATTGCTCTCCAGAATGGTTGGATTCATTCATAACTCCACCAACAATGCATCAGTGTCCCAGTTTAGGGATTCCATTCTTTTCTCATCCTTAGATATGACAGATAGAATATTCAATATTCTCCTCATTTGCTTAAATATAATCTTTTATCTGTAAACTAGATACTCATTTTGACTTCATTGTGGCATATGGTATAAGAAGTTGTGCTAAACCTAGTTTTTTTTCCTATACTGTTTTCCAGTTTTCCCAGAAGCATTTTGTCTAATAATGACTTTTTTCCCCAAAAGCTTGGCTTTTGATGATTTAGAGTTCTTGAAGGCTTTTTTAAAAGTAGGACAATAATTTAGTTCATTATTAAGAAATTGGAAGGGATTTCAGTGTGTATCAGGTAAATAACTGGGTATCCATAATCTAAATATCATCAACCAAAGTGCAAAAAAATTTGAATCTCAGAAAGTTGTCCAATAGGTGATGATGCTTTTCAATCACAGATAACCATCTGCTTATACATGCACAAATGTCAAATTTGCTGCCTGTAGGGCCCTGGCAAAACTCCAAAATACCATCCAAACTAGATTAAATGTAATTGAGAAATGTTTAATAGCACAAATAAAGATATAATATAACATAAATAATGTAAATTTGTGGTTTTCTAAGTCAATATGAGCCTCCAGGGATGCTTCTATTTGTACCTAATACCACTGAGTAGAGGAATTAGGATCTGCATGTGAGGAATTATATCAAATTATTATATGTCCCTGAAGTATTGAAGTAGCATCCACTAAACTCAGTGCTTTGCATAGGGATAATTACACTAAAAAAAGAAGCAATTAAAATGTGCATGATTAGAGTGTTGCTTTGTTGTTTGTTTGTTTGTTTTTGATAGTGGTGGATTGTTTTTAATATAACCTGTTATTACATTTAATAATTGAATACTTTCTAAAATCTTTTCAACTATTTCCTCAGAATTCTATAATCAATTTTGTCTTGTTTCTGAGATGTTGCTTTAAAAAATTTAGGAGTGAAACCAACTCTGTATCATATAATGGGATATTAGCTGTAATTAAGAAAAGTGATCTTTGTCCATTGCAAATTTTCATCATAAGAAGTCTTAACAAGAAGGTCAAACATACTGCCCATCAGCCCATATATGATCTACAATATTTATAGATTAAAATATAATTGAGATCTTATACAAAATAAGTAATATTCAATAAAAATTTGGACTATGACACCTTAAAACTGTCAATATACAGCCCACAGGAATTCTTATGTATTGGTCTCATGCATGTTTTAAATTAACATCAATGCTTTATTGTCCTTAATTATTCCTATAGTAGTTAGAATATATGTTCTCTAAAAGTCCCCCCTCAAATTTTAAGCTTCTATCCCTCTCTGATACTATAGTTATGAATATGTCCTCTGTAACATTTTATGCCACACTGCATATAAACAGCATGGAAAAATAGAAAGTGCCCCAGATTTGGGTACAGCTCCAGGCTCTATCAATTTTAAGAGGAGCTGCTTTAAGTTAGAGGAGTCACACTCTAAACCTAAGACTAATCATAACATTCAAGAATTCAACTAGAACCAGATCAAAATATAATTGGTAAATATTTAAGAAACAGAAATGTAATAAAGCATAGATAATGACAATACTTCTAAGTCACTATACTTAACACGGAACTACTCCATAGAAGTTCCTACATAAATGCTTGTTGATTTATTCTCATTTTTTTTCAAAGTTAGATAGTTATTGGTTATAAATGATAGCCTTCATTAGAACATTATTTTTGGGAAAAACATGTAATTCACATAATTTCAATTTAGAGGATTGGATCCCAGAATACAGCATAATGAAAGTGCTAGAAATGCTTAGAAATGGGAACATAGAATTCACACTTTATTTTATATTACAGGAAAGTTTGTATGATACCAAGTAATGGATAAAAATCTAAATTTGTTGTTTCAAGTAAAGTGCCTAACTTAATTAAATAAGTCACCATATGGAGTTTCAGACAAGTCATAGTTTTGGAATACATGTTAGTATGTGTTTGAAATGCTTTGTAAACCTATTGACCTTTATTAGTAAATATACTTACTATTCTGGGGAAGTAATAAGTACAGTACTAGTTCAGAGGATGCTTGCAGTCAATTAAGAGAAACTTAAGGTATCATTTTTTTTCTTGCCACCCATCAAATGCCACGTTAGCACGTAAGTGATCCCATGTAGCATGGGATAACCATATGGTATAAATTTACTGTCATTCTACTCTGAAGGCTTGCTTGGGACAATTTTTCCCTCTGATCAATCTTATATCCACTAATTACAGTTATTATCATTCTTCTCTATGCATCATAACTAATTTTTTTTTGCATTATCTGTGATGCTGTTCAATGAGTACCATTCTACATCTCTATAGTTGTGGATTTTAAGTGGTTGCCCTTTATCAATAGGATCTTTTACTTCTTTTTCTCTGCTCACTGATTAAATCAAATTTAATGTAAATTTGATCCTTCTAAAAAAGTAGTTTACCATTGTCTTTCAATGTTAATGCTTACTTTCAAAGATTATCTCCACAATATTGTATATATTTTGTTTGTACATAGTTACCTATATACTGTCTCTACCATTAGAAGGTTTTCTCTTTGAAGTTAAGAATTACTTTTGCTTTCCTTTGTATTTCCCAGTGTCTACTGTATAGTCTATAATCACTCCTTAATAATATTGGTTTGACTTGAAATGTGGTTCAGCTTTTGTTTTAATGTTTGTTTTTGTTTGTTTGTTTTTGAGGGATGTAATACATCAACTAGCCTGGTCCTTGTGGTTTAGGCAAGCTCCAAATTGAATCTTAACAATAAAAAAAATCATGAGAATTCTAAACAGCAGTATTCTCACTCTTTGCAATAAAGCAACATTTAACTGTCTAATCTACTGTCCCTGATCACTCAGATTTGGAGAGAATTCAAGAATAATATTTCTAATTTTTTTTAATAGTGATCTATAATAAGAATTAAGAATTATACAAGGAAAAAAAAAGATGAAAAGTAGAACTGTTGTTTTATAAGGCCTGGAAAACTATAATTTCATTTAGCTGGTTAGTCAGTTTTAAGGTACATAGGTTATTGAAAATGGGGAAGAATAAAACTCAGCGGTGGCGGTGTTAAGTTTCTCCCCTATTTCATGCATGACCTCATCTGCCTCCCTTTTCCTCTGATTCTGATATGTCCTTTCTTTCAGGATATCACATACAACTAAACAAATGGGTCTCTTCAGAGTCACTTAGTAAAACTAATCAGTGTTCCAACCTGGTTTACAAATTAAGGGTCAGAAATTTCATCCCATGGTGAGGAAGGACAATTACTTTCTTTTCCTCTAAGAATATTTAGCTCACCCACAACCTGACTGGCAAGAAATGGTGTCCCTAGAACAGTAAAATCTCATTCCTCCAATATTTAGACTCATTCATCTTCTTAAGGGAGCATTTTCCTTTTGAACTTTCTCCTAACTCGGTTTAAAAAGTCTCTAGGCTCGTGTACATGATGAAAGCCAGATAAAATGATGGCATCAAAGGGGTTGAAAGAAATCTGAAATTAGAAGACCAAATATTGGCTTGACATCCAGAGCTGCAACTTAATGTGCATGTGTGTGTGTGTGTGTGTGTGTGTGTGTGTGTGTGATGTCTTCTTCAAAATCTAGGTCAAATGTCTTGTTTTGCTTCTGTGATAGAAGTAACATGTTCTTACACAGTCTACAGTCAGTATACTAGAGTGAAAAGAGGGTTGAACTGGAAGACTTTCTACTTTATCACTGAGCAGATGGGTGACTTCAATGAAATCTGTTAACTATCCAAGACTTTGGTGTCTACATCTGTCAAAAGAAAACACTGGATCAGATGAACTAAAAGATCCTTTTCTTGACTAGATCTATTATCCAAAGTAATTTTACCTTTTAAGTGTCTTTCCTCCATAAGTGAGGAAAATCACACAAGATAAATATTTCTTAGTGAGATGTGGTAAGGAAAGCATTGTAGAAACTATAATGGAATGAGGTGATAAAAAAACATCAGTTTAGAATAAAAATAGAAATAAAATTCTAACTGTCCCATTTTCTGATTATGTAATCTTTTATAAATTATTTTCCATTTCTAGGATTTAGTGTTAAGAGATTAGAGCAATTAAGAGATTAGAGCAATGCCTAGAATCATGAATATTTGAATACAAATCTCAGACATTATCAGCTGTTTGATTCAAGTCAAATTATTTCAAACCTATCTGCCTCTGTTTTTTAAGTTGAAAAAGGAGGATAATAATAGCATCCGCTATGGCTATTGTGAACATCAAATGAGATAGTATTTATAAAGCATAATATCTGTCCCATGGTAAGTGCCTAATAAATGATTGATCCTTTCCTGCCTTTATCTGAAAAGTTAGTGTTTCATTAAGTGAGCCAAATGATCTCTTACAGCACTTCAACCTAAAAAGTCACCAATATTCTATAATAATAGCTAATAGTTATATAAATGTGAATCACGTCTATTCCTACTACTACTATTATCACTAATACTACTACTACAACTGCTGTTGCTCCTACTTCTTCTCCTCTTCTTCTATTACTGCCATCATAGCCATTTTTATTATTAGAAGTCCTACAACTAATATCCTACTACCATACAAATTTGACTATTACTTATTAATATCTTTAATGTCGCAATTACTATTATTACCACTACTACTGTTGCTGCTTTTATCATTATTACTATTATTACAATTACTACCATTATTACCACCTACTACCACCACTGCCACTATCACCAATACTACTACTACTATTAATATTGCCATTAATGTTATTACCATTATCATTATAATTATTTCAACTACTATTATTATTATTTCTACTACGGCTTTTATTGCTACTGCTATTCCAATGACTACAATTGTTCTCACCTGTATTGCTATTACTACTTTGTTGCTATTATTTTTACTATTTAATAATTACTACAATAACGTCTGTTGTTACAATAAAGATTTTGCTACTATTATCATTACTTCTATAATTCTTAGTTTAATATTGTTGCTATTATTTATTATTTATTACTAGTACTATCATTAATACTATTACTCTGTAACTATTGACATAATTACTAATATTATTGCTACTTTTATCCTACTGTTGTTGTTTATCCTTCCTTTTCACTCTTTCTTCCAGAGTCATCAAACTCTAGTGACAGGACAACAGTCATTTTTTAAAATAACTTTTTATTGACAGAACAGGTCAGGGTAATTTTTTACAACATTATCCCTTGAACTCACTTCTGTTCCGATTTTTCCCTTCCCTCCCTCTACCCCCTCTCCCAGATGGCAAGCAGTCCTATACATGTTAAATATATCACAGTATATCCTAGATACAATATATGTGTGCAGAACCGAACAGTTTTCTTGTTGCACAGGTAGAATTGGATTCAGAAGGTAGAAATAATCCGGGAAGAAAAACAAACATGCAATCAGTTTATATTCATTTCCCAGTATTCTTTCTTTGGGTGTAGCTGCTTCTGTCCATCTTTGATCAATTGAAACTGAGTTAAATCTCTGTCAAAGAAATTCACTTCCATCAGAATACATCCTCATATAGTATCATTGTTGAAGTATATTATGATCTCCTGGTTCTGCTCATTTCATTTAGCATCAGTTCATGTAAGTCTCTCCAAACCTCTCTGTATTTATCCTGCTGATCATTTCTTACAGAGCAATAATATTCCATAACATTCATATACCACAATTTACCCAACCATTCTCCAATTGATAGAAATCCATTCATTTTCCTGTTTCTAGCCACTACAAACAGGGCTGCCACAAACATTTTGGCATATACATATCCCTTTCCCTTCTTTAGTATCTCTTTGGGTATAAACCCAGTAGTAGCACTTCTGGGTCAAAGGGTATGCACAGTTTGATAACTTTTGGGGCATAATTCCAGATTGCTCTCCAGAATGATTGGATTCAACAACAATCAAATTGATGGGCAATGGCCCAGGATGAATTGAATGACCTTGGCATCTTTGATGTCTATCCAACCTCTAAGTACTTCAGAGCACCTGCTTCACTAGTCTTCATGGTCATGGGAGCAAATCTTCCTTATTGCATCAGGGGCAGGGCTTGGGATAAACATATTAATTCACTGATTAGTGTGACATCTGTCAATTGCCCTCAGTCTGGTTTAGCATGTCTGCCCAGTTGATTTTATTGAAGTTTGGCCACTGTGTATGCTACAGTTTCTTGGAGTCAAAAGTGAGTGATTGGTGACTACTTAGACACAAAAGCTGGATAAGCATCCTTAAAATGATTTGGACAAGCCTGAACACAAGATTTGTCAGTCCACCTTTAACACTTTCCCATTACTACTGACAACTATGACTATCACTTACTCTTATTATCATTCCTACATTATCAGTTGTAAAGGGCTGAAACTCTTAAAAGGTGGGCTTGAATCAGACAACCAAGCACTTAAGGCTAATTACCTATTGTACAATAATTCTATTAGCATATTTTTGGAATTTTTCTTGTCTCAGTTAATGCTGGCTCAATGCTTGAGGTTAAGAGAATTGTAGGTAAGGATTAGGGGGTGGAGTGAGAGAGACCAGAGAACTTCACTTGGCCTCAGGACAGGGAGGAGAAAAGTGTGGAGATTCTGGTCTCTAGAATCAAGGAGGGATTCTTGGCAAAACTCCTGGCAGTTTTTTTGCCATCTCCTTCACTCTTCCCGCTAAAAACCAAGGACTTTTGCTTACCCTGACTCTGGTTGACCCTGAGGCCTCCAGGGAGCTAGTCTGGACTTCACAATTAGTAGTACTACTGTTATAAATACTGCTATCATTACTATTACACAGACTACTATTACTACTTTTATTATTATTTGTAGTAGTATTATAATTGCAGCTAAAATTATTATCACCACCATCATTTCTGCTATTACCATTAATACTATTATAACTACCATTCATTTTTCCATTATCATTAATTATTATTTTATTACTAATATTACCACTAAGGTTACAATTATCCTCATAATTCTTGTTATTATAACTATTACTATAACTGTTTTTAATATCACTACTACTATCATCACTACTATTGCTATTGTCCTTACCATTATTATTATTACTATGACTATAGTTATTTTTCTACTACTATTACACCTATTACTACTTCTATTACTATTACTATTAAATTACTAAAATATTTTTCTTTGTTTCTATCACTACTGTGACTACCACTATTATTACTGCTTCTACTGCTATTATTGTGAACAATACATTTATTATTATTATTGCTACTAATGTTACTTTTGTTATTACTAATAGTAGTTGATATTATTCCTATTAGTACCATTATTAGTGATTATTAGTACTACTAATATTATTGTTATTGCTATTATTATTTGCTCTTTTATTACAACTCTTGATATTGTTACTATAGTTTCAACTGTTACTATTATTACTACTATTTTAGACACCTCTAAAATACCAATTATTTGGGGAAAATGCCAAGAAATCAATCTAGAAACATGAATTTTAATAAGCATTCATTCCATAAACTTATTTCATTGTAATCAGTGGAAAGGTGAAGTTACTTTACAGGTATATGCTCAATTCTCAGTAATTAGTGATCATAAAATTTTAATGATAATTCAATTCTGGACAACAAATACATGTGCTAAGGAAAGATTTAGGGGGAATTTCCCTAATGGTTAAAGATATTACTGATTGATGATGATATTAAGTAATTTATGCTGTATTTAACAGTTAAAATATCTTTATATACATACTGTTATTTAAAAAATGATTTCTTTGTATTTGAATATGTAAGTATTCTGATCTCATTTTCATAGATAAGGATTGAACAAGGATGGAGAGAAGCAGCTACACCCAAAGAAAGAACACTGGAAATGAATGTAAACCATTTGCATTTTTGTTTTTCTTCCTGGGTTATTTCTACCTTCTGTATCTAGGATATACTGTGGCATATTTAACATGTATAGAACTGCTTGCCATCTGGAGAAGGGGGTGGAGGGAAGGAGGGGAAAAATCGGAACAGAAGTGAGTGCAAGGGATAATATTGCAAAAAATTACCCTGGCGTGGGTTCTGTCAATAAAAAGTTATTTTAAAAAAAAAGAAATTGAAAGAAAGAAAAAGAAAGAAAGACAAAGAAATAAATAAAGAAAGAAAGAAAGAAAAAAGGAGAAATAAAGAAAGAGAGAAGGACGGAAAGAAGGAAGGAAGGAAGGAAGAAAGGAAGGGAGGTAGCGAGGGAGAGAAGGAGGGAGGGAGGGAGGAAGGAAGGAAGGAAGGAAGGGAAGAAAGAAAGAAGGAGGGAAGGGAGGAACGAAGGAAGGAATGAAGGAAGTAAGAAAGCAAGGAGGGAGGGAGGAAGGAAAGAAGAGCAGAGAGATGACTCAAATGGATAATGGCCTTAGTCAGGAGGACTAAGGCATCTTTGCCAAGATAAACTCTCAGGCAGTATTTGTATCCTGTGGTTCCCGGTATCATGAAGATTCAGACATAACTGAATAACTGGAAAATAATAACAATAATTATATAGTCTATACGGTTCCTGAGGACAGGAATTTTATTTCAGGGTAACAAAACATAGCCTGAAACCATTTTAACTACTTTTTTTTTCTAATTCTTTGCAGAATTGGAAGAAATCTGTACAGGATAAGGGTACATGTTATAATTTTCATTATTTCATGGGTTGCCATCATCAGAGAACTCCTCCTGAAATGCCAACTTTAGTGGTAATGAATGTGGAATACTAATGCTTGAAATCCCAGGAAACAGATATGGGTCTTTACTAGGGATGTACACAAATTATTTCTAGAAGGAAAGAAACTTTCAGAGCTTGTTCTTTGTTGAAATATATTTTAACAGTCCTCAAGTCTGTCCATATCATGATGAGACATCCAAATAAGACTTTGGGTAGAACCAGTATGACTAATATGTGATATCCTTATGCATTAACTTCAGAATTAACAATTATTTACTGTGACATTCAGCTTTTCAAGTGTCCTGTCGAGAATATGAGAACATAGTTGATCAGTCTTTATTTTTGACATACTGAATTGAGTGATGCCATTTCTAGATTGGTAAAAAAAAATAAGGTCCAATTAGTAATAATGTAATCACCTCTTATGATTTTTCTAAAGGCCTTTTTGGTAAGGAGGGGAAAATGTTTCATGTAGACATTCTTTTTTAAGATTTTCAATGAATCTGGCAATGAAGTTATCAATGATAAGGATTCTTTTAAGTAAAAGATAATAGTGAATGAAGACAGAAATTTGCATCATGAAGTCAGAAAAACAGTTTCCAAGAGCAAAGAAGTGTCTTAATATTGTAAAATACCTCTGAGGTCATCAAATGTTATCCACACTAACACCTGAAATACATTCAACACAGAACTCAGCAAAAAATTATTTTATTCAGATATTTCATGGGCAAATTTGCTAAATTCATTGTTCCATGAAGGTATATTTATCTTAGTGGTTATATTAAGTTTCAACATTAGTTTAGTAGTGATAATAATGCGGCAAAAGATGCTATGGAGCTACATGGTGCAGTATAGAGAATACAGAATGTAGTGAAGGGAATGCTAGCCTTGAAGTCAGAAAAATCTAATTTCAAATCTCACCTTAGACATTTAATAACTTTTTGATCCTAGACAAGTCAGTTAGCCTATCAATTTCATAATCTTTAAAATGAGAGTGATGAACTTGATGCTCTCCACAGTCTCTTGGAGCTATAATTATTCCTATTTAATAGGTTTGTTATGGGAATCAAATGAAAGGCTTGCATCATATAAATGATTATGTTTGCTACTGTTTCTTCTCTCCCTCATATTAATATCATCATTATTATCATTATTATTCTCATCATTTTCCTTATTGCTATTGTCATCATTATCATATCAGGGCATCAAGGTAGTACAATGGATACATTGTCAGATCTGGAATCAGAAAGACCTGACTTCAAATGCAGTAATTATGTTCAAATCTATTCACTTGCGATGGGTCCCTGGCTGAGTCATGTAACCTTTGTCTACTTTAGTTTATTAATTGGTAGAATGGACATAATCATAACATTAGTATTCAGACTTTTTGTTAACATCAAGTAAGACATTATTTGTAAAAGCTGCATAAATATTTTATTTTTATTATTATTATTTTATAGGGCTATAGATGTGCTTTAGCTTTCATCTACAATCTCTCTTTTGACTAAAAACTCTTAAAAGAACCTAAAAACATGTAGAGAAGCTAGTCTTGTAATCATGATTGTATTTAACTACACGAGATTTAACTACACAAGATTCTGAAGACTTTCCCTTTATTTGAGATTGGAGGCCTTCATTCTTTGTGGGCTAAGTTATTTCCCTTTCAATAAGAAACATTATGCATGTTCTGTGTTATCTTGTATACATTCTCCAATGTATGGTTTCTCTTATTTATGTTTTGGTGTTGGTTGCAATTTTTTCTTTATTTTCAAAATATATGCAAAGGTAGTTTTCAACATTTACCCTTGCAAAACTTTGTGTTTCAAACTTTTTTCTCTCCTTTCTTTGCACTACCCTCCCTTAGACAGCAAATAATCAAATATATATTGAATATGTTCAATTTTTCTATACACATTTCCACATTTATCATGATGCACAAGAAAAATCAGATCTAAAAAAAAATGAGGAAGAACAAAAGAAAGTGAACAATAACCGTTGTTATTGGTTTTTTTCTTTAGATAAATGGATTTATTTGCTATTTTCTCTATATGTTCCTTGTGGAACTGGAATTTGTTGGGAAAAAAAGTTAGAGTCACAGACTGGGGCAATCCTTCATTAAGGGATAGAAACAAGGAGTATAGCTTGAAATTAAAGATTATTACCCCAATCAAATAATATTTAAGTGAGTATGTCAATATAGGTCTAGCTCTGTGCATCTTCTCTTTAAAGAGAACAGAATAGTAAGTATATGATCCTCAACTTTTGTTTCCTTTCTCAGAAGGAATCAAACTCCTCTAGAAAAGGAAGATGGGAGGAGAACATGTATATATGTGTTTATGCACATATTATAAGCATCTATGGATAGTATATGTACATGTGCATGTGTATTAAGTGTGCAGTCATGTTTGTGTATTATGTAATCTTGTCTCTTTGAGAGCCATGGACAAAACAACAGACAGAACTGCTCCCCAATAAAGAAAACCTAGTATAACTATCTGATTTTATCTAACTTAAGTTTAGGATTTCACTAGGAAGCAATAATTGGACCATGTGATCAGTCGCTAAATATTCTACATAGTGAGAAAATATTGGTAAAAATTAAGAAAAAAACAGTTCTAGAATTCAAGAATTTGAAATGATAATCGGGAGTCACAAGGTAGCAGAACTTAGAAGGTTTCTAGTACAAAGAATGTCTATCAGATTGAAACTCAATTTAGTATAAAGAAAAATTTCCCAAATTTAGGAATCAGGATCTTGAGTTAGATTACACTTTTAGACTTCCTTAGTCTTGTAGCCTTCAACAAGATATATCTTCTCCGTGGTTCTCTGTTGACTGATGTATAAAATGGGAGTAGTTATTTGTACTAGGGCAGCTAGGTGGTGCTGAGGATTGAGCATTGGCCTTAGAATCAGAAAGATTCATCTTCATGAGTTAAAATCCCACCTCTGACACTTCTTAATTGTGTAATCATGGGCAAGTCACTTAACCTTGTTTCCTTCAGTTTCCTCATCTATAAAATTAGCTGGAGAAGAAATTATCCAACTTCTCCAGTATCTTTGCAAAGAAAACTGCAAGTGGAATCACAAAGAATTGAACACAACTGAAACCACTCACTATCAACAATATTTTAAAATGTTATGTTAATGTGAAATATTATTACTAATATTATTATTAAAATTTTTAATTGGGAGGAATAGATAATAAAATCATTGATTTTTTCCTAGTCAATTTATCTATTTTCTTTATTGAAGCTTTTTATTTTTTATTTTCCAAAACACATGTGTGGACAATCCTTCAACATTAACCCTTGCAAAACCCTGTGTTCCACTTTTCCCTCCCTTCCTACATGCCCTCACCTATATGACAAGTTGTACAATACATGTTAAACATAGTAGAAATATATGTAAATGCAATATATGCATACATATTTATGCAATTACCTTGCTGCACAAGAAAAATGATATAAAGAAGCAAAATAAAATGGAAGCACACAACAACAAAAAAGAGTTTAAATGCTATGTTGTGAATGCCTCTCAGGTCCCACAGTGCTCTCTCTGAGTGTAGATGGCTCTCTTCATCACTGAACAATTGGTACTAGTTTGAATCATTTCATTGTTGAGGAGAGCCACATCCATCAGAATTGATCATTGTATAATCTTCTTGTTGCCATTGTATAATAATCTCCTGGTTCTGTTCATTTCACTTAGCATCAGTTCATGTAAATTTCTCCCTGCTAGTCATTTCTTAACAGAACAATAATATTCCATAACATTCATATGCCATCATCTATTCAGCCATTCTCCACCTGATGGGCATCCATTCATTTTCCAGCTTCTTGCCACTACAAAGAAGGCTGCCACAAACATTTTTTGCACATGTGGGTCCCTTTCCCTCCCTTTTTTTTATTTTAATAGTCTTTTATTTACAGGTTATATGTATGGGTAACATTACAGCATTGAGAATTGCCAAACCTCTTGTTCCAATTTTTCCCCTCCTTCCCCCCACCTCCTCCCCCAGATGGAAGGATGACCAGTAGATGTAAATATATTAAAATATAAATTAGATATACAATAAATATATATGACCAAACTGTTATTTTGCTGTACAAAAAGAATCGGACTCTGATATATTGTACAATTATCCTGTGACGGAAATCAAAAGTGCAGGTGTGCAAAAATATAGGGATTGGGAATTCAATGTAATGGTTCTTAGTCATCTCCCAGAGTTCTTTCACTGGGCGTTCCTGGTTCAGTTCATTACTGCTCCATTGGAACTGATTTGGTTCATCTCATTGCTGAGGATGGTCAGGTCCATCAGAATTGGTCATCATATTGTATTGTTGTTGTAGCATATAATGATCTCCTGGCTCTGCTTGTTTCACTCAGCATCAGTTCATGTAAGTCTCTCCAGGCCTTTCTGAAATCATCCTGTTCGTCATTTCTTATTGAACAATAATATTCCATAATATTCATATACCACAATTTATTCAGCCATTCTCCAATTGATGGGGGATAAGGATTCACTATTTGACAAAGACTGCTGAGAAAATTGTCAACTCTTATGGCATACTTTTACTAGGCATAGACCCACACTTAACAACAAACACAAAGATACGGTCAAAATTGGTTCATGATCTAGACCTGGGGTCCTCAAACTACAGCCTGCGGGCCAGATGTGGCCTGCTGAGGATGTTTATGCAGCCTGCCGGGTTATGGCAAAATCAGACAGGAAGTGATGTTCGACCTAAACTCAAGTTAGCAATGCACACTTCCCACACTGGGCTGAGGCGGTGGAGACATTGTGAGGTGAGGTGAGTTCCCAGGCCAGGGTGTGTGGTGTGGGGAGGGAGAGAGATGCAGAAGGAGACTGACAGCCCGCGGCCTTGTACAGTAACTGCAGCCACCACAACAGACAAGCGTGGAGGATGGACAGTGCATGCTGCACATGTCATGGCCACTGCAGGGGGAATTCACTGCAGCAGTGAAAGTCACAATCCGGAGCACAAAGAGCGGGAAAGAGAGTGTGGGAAACGGAGGCATCATAGCACAGAGGCAGCTTGGAGGAAGTTGGGCATCGCAGTCTGTATGTCTCTGTGTGGACAAAGTTATCGTTGGTATATTACATGGAGGATTGAAGAAATGGGAGGCAATCTGCATCAGCATTTGCAAAACTCCATTAAAAAATTCATATTTTTCCTTGGCACTCGATGAAAGCAATGATGTTTGTGATTCTACACAACTTATAATTTTTTATTTGTGGGATGAATGATTATTTTGAAGTCATAGAAGAGCTTGCTGCACTTCAAAGCATCAAAGCAATAACTACAGGAGAGGATATCTATGAAGAGGTTTGCCAAGCTATGAATGGTTTGGAGCTGGACTGGGCTAAACTAGCCAGCGTGACAACTGATGGTGCTCCTAGCATGGTGGGCTCTAAGAAAGGAGTAATTGCTCTCATTAACCAAGAGATGGACAAACATAACCATTCTCAGCCAATAGCCATACACTGCCTCATCCACCAACAAGTGCTGTGTAGTAAATTACTGAAGTGGGACTCTGTTATGCAAATTGTGGTATTTTGTGTTAACTTTCATTAGCGCTAATGCACTAAATCACAGTCAATTTCAGGAATTTCTGTCTGAGCTAAATGTTGCATATGAAGATGTTCTATGTGACACAGAAGTCCATTGGCTGAGTCGAGGGAGAGTTTTGAAATGTTTCTATGACTTACTTCCACAGATTACAACTTTTCTGCTTTCAAAAAACAAAGAAGTTCCAGAACTCAATGATGCAGAATGGAAATGGCACCTTTTTTTTTTTAATTTAATTTAATTTTTTTTTAATTTTTATTTAATAATTACTTTATATTGACACTCGTTTTTGTTCCAATTTTTTTCCCTCCCTCCCTCCACCCCCTCCCCTAGATGGCAAGCAGTCCTTTATATGTTGGATATGTTGCAGTATATCCTAGATACAATATATGTTTGCAGAACCGAACAGTTCTCTTGTTGCACAGGGAGAATTGGATTCAGAAGGTATAAATAACCCGGGAAGAAAAACAAAAATGCAGATAGTTCACATTCGTTTCCCAGTGTTCTTTCTTTGGGTGTAGCTGCTTTTGTCCGTCATTTATCAATTGAAACTCAGGTCTCTTTGTCAAAGAAATACCCTTCCATCAAAATATGTCCTCATACAATATCGTTGTCGAAGTGTATAATGATCTCCTGGTTCTGCTCATTTCACTTAGCATCAGTTCATGTAAGTCTCGCCAGTCCTCTCTGTATTCATCCTGCTGGTCATTTCTTACAGAACAATAATATTCCATAACATTCATATACCATAATTTACCCAGCCGTTCTCCAATTGATGGGCATCCATTCATTTTCCAGTTTCTAGCCACTACAAACAGGGCTGCTACAAACATGGAAATGGCACCTTACCTTTCTGACAGATGTAACAGAGCTACTCAACAATTTCAATTTGCAAGGAAAGCAGAAGTCATCTGTGATATGCAATCACATGTCAAAACATTTGAAGTAAAATTAGGCCTCCTCATCAAACAAGTGAAGGAGGAAAACTTCTGCCATCTCCCCACAACTCAAAGTCTGTTAGTGAAAAAACCACTGATTGCATTCTCAAACGAAACATGTGTAGATTCACTGGAAAATTGCCAAAGGAGTTCCAATTTAGATTTAAAGAGCTTCATCTCCATGAACAGGACATACAGCTTTTCTGTACCCCATTTTTTATTGACATTGAAAATGTGGATACAATTTACCAAATGGAACTGGCTGAACTGCAGAATTGTGATTCATTCAGTCAAGCAGCCTTCATAATTTCTATGCATCTCTCCCCTCTGAGACATATCCTAATCTCAGGAACCATGCACTCAAAATGGTAACCATCTTTGGCAGCACTTATGTCTGTGAACAGACTTTTTCTAGAATGAAACAAATGAAATCTCCAACCAGATCAAGACTAATGGATGCCCACTTGCATCACTTGTTATGACTAGCAGTGACAAATATTGAACCAGATATTGACCATCTCATTAGCCAAAAGCAGGCCCATAGTTCCCATTGAAATACTGATAAGTTTGTTGATTTAACTTTATTTCATTTTAAATATTGTATTTGTTCCTGTTTTGTTTCTTTAGTTCAAAATAAGATATATGCAGAGTGCATAGGAATTTGTCCATAGTTTTTTTTTTTTTTTTTTTTTTACTATAGTCCAGCCCTCCAATAGTCTGAGGGACAGTGAACTGACCCTCTATTTAAAAAGTTTGAGGACCCCTGATCTAGACATAAAGAATGATATTTTAAATAAATTAGAAGAACATAGGTAAGTTTACCTCTCAGACTTGTGAAGGAGGTAGGAATTTGTGGCCAAAGAAGAACTAGAGATCATTATTGATCACAAAATATTTAATTTTGATTATATTAAGTTTAAAAATTTTTGTACAAACAAAACTAATGCAGACAAGATTAGAAGGGAAATAATAAACTGGGAAAACTTTTTTTTACATTCAAATTTCTAATAAAGGACTCATTTCCAAAATAAAAAGAAAATTGACTCAAATTTATAAAAATTCTTGCCATTCTCCAAATGATAAATGGTCAAAGGATATGAACAAACAATTTTTAGATGAAGAAATTGAAACTATTTGTAGCCACATGAAAAGGTGCTTCAAATCACTATTGATCAGAGAAATGCAAATTAAGACAACTCTGAGATACCATTACACACCTCTCAGATTGGCTAAGATGACAAGAAAATATAATTATGAATGTTGGAGGGGATATGGGAAAAGTGAGACATACATTGTTGGTGGAATTGTGAACAAAACCAACTATTCTAGAGAGCAATTTGGAACTATGCTCAATTAGTTATTTGATTCAGCAGTGTTACTACTAGGCTTATGTCCCAAAGAGATCTTAAAGGAGGGAAAGGGACCCACATGTGCAAAAATATTTGTGGCATCCCTTTTTGTAGTGGCTAGAAAGTGGAAACTGAATGGATATTCATAAATTTGAGAATGGCTTAATAAGAATATTCATATATATTCATATATTTGGGTATATTAATGTTATGGAATATTGTTGTTCTGTAAGACATGACCAACAGGATGACTTCACAAGGGCCTGGACAAACTTACATGAATTAATCCTAAATGAAATGAGCAGAACCAGGAGATCATTATACATGGCAACAACAAGACTACATGAAGATCAATTCTGAAAGACGTGGCTTTCTTCAATAATGAGATGATTCAAATTAGTTCCAATTGTTCAGTAAAGAAGAGAATCAGCTACACCCAGAGAGAGAACTGTGGGAAATAAGCGTAGACTACAACATAGAATTTTCACTCTTTCTTATTGTTTGCTTGCATTTTTTTTTTCTTTTCAGTTTTTTTCTTTCTTTCTAGATCTGATTTTCCCTGTGTTGTAAGTTAACTGTATAAATATGTATACATATTTTGGATTTAACATATAGTTTAACATATTTAACATGTATTGGACTACCTGCCATTTAGGGGAGAGGGTAGGGTGAAGGAGGGAAAAATTTGGAACAGAAGGTTTTGCAAGGGTCAGTGTTGAAAAATTATCCATGCATATGTTTTGTATATAATAAAAAAAGAAAATATCTGGTCCTAATATCTTTTTTTTTCTCAGAGAGAATAGAACAATGCAAAGATATCAAGTCCCTAAAAGGTGAGTAACTGAGGCAAATTTTACACTGCTAGGGTTCCCATGGGTTATTGTGTCTTAAAGGCCCAATGACCCCATATACTTAAGTTTGATCCTTATTTTTGTCAAATAAATGAGATTAATTGTAATTAAGCACCCTCTCTCTAGTTTAGATATATTTCACAGTTCATTGGACTTTAGAAAGCTTTCTCTTTCAGAATTTTCTACTGAATTTCTGAAGGACAAGCAAATTCTTTCAAGGACATCATAATAAAGAACATATAGGTGAAACATCTTGCAGAAGAAAACAAATAACAAAAATTATGCTATAAATTTGTCAGTCATTTCATTTTTATGTATGGATACTGTTCTCTTAATCATCCTAAAGCTTTATACTTAATCTTTTGTGTGGCATCTGCTAGACAATGGGACCAATTTGTGTCTTTTCTTAGAACTTAAAAAAGGCAACTAAACAGATGATACAATGAAAGAATCCTGGGAGAGGGCAATTCTGAGTAAGTAGGGTCATTTATTTTTGTGTTTATATATTTGTTTTAACAGGAAGAAATACATGAGCCACTAAGGGGGCTCTCAAGAGAGGACACTTAACAGCAAAAAAGGACAATTTGTTTTTGTGTCTTGCCAACAAGGCTTTGAGCCAAAGCAACAGCAGATTAGAGGTGGATATATGTTGTATTAGCCAAGGTCAGTAAGTTTTGTGATTAATGTCATATAGTCTTAGAATCATTTAAAACAATAGACTCAAAGACATTTAGAACTAGAAATAATTCTATATATAACATCAAACTAGTCATCACAGGCCTGGTTCTTTATGCTTTATGACATTAATTCCATCATTCCACTGGTAGAAATAAATAGTATCTTAGCCCTTTCATAGTTGGAGCCCTCTTTGCTCCGAATCATTTTGCCTTTTTTTGGAAGTTGTACCTACTCTGAAATATTACCGAGTCAGAAAATTAAAGCTTTGGAAAAAGAGTTGGGCATGCAATAAAAAAGAAACTATATAGCTCCAGAAATCTAAAAATCTATCTAACCATAGGCAAATTATTTAACCCAATCTTTATCAACTATATCATATGTATAATGATAGCACTTACTTTCTAGGGTTATTGTGACTCTGAATGAAGATAATATTGTAAAGCATCTAGGACAGTGCCTGAGACGTAGCAGGTGAATGAGAAATATTTGTTTACTTGTCAATACAGGAAAGCTACTCTTCCCTAAGTCAACATTCTGAGAATATACCATCCACAATAATTACTAATCGGATGCAAGGGTGATCTGGCTTTGACATCTGTCACCCCATTGATCACCAGGGTTGTATTTGGCTGATCTGGCTGACTAGGCAGATGTCCCCTAACTCCCTCACTACTCCATGTGCATCCCTCCCAAAACTGAATGTTTAGTTGAAGAGGACAACCTTCCTTGATAGAGGCATACCATTCTTTAGTCAAGGGTATACAAGTAGCTCTGCTCCCCTGTTAGAACAAGCTGCCATGGTCAAAATAATCACTATCAAATCTCTAACTTAGAATTTTTCCATAATTTCAGACACTGGTATTAATCATGAATATGCAAAACAAGTCAAAGGAAATGACTTAAGAGTATAAATTCAGTAGTATACCTCTGGAGACAATCTCTGTGTATTTTATATTTTCATCACCCAGTCTCTTTGATTCTTCCAGCCATTATTCCCAGGTGTTTGGAAACAGAACAAGTTGGCATCTCCTGATAACAAAGGACCGTAAGGAAAATGGGGGGGGAGGGGGGGACAAAGGCAGTGATAGTCAATTGCTTCTCCATCTGTTCTTTGACTTGCAAAATATCATTTTCCCTTATATCTGAAAATCAGAACTGCCAAAATCTGATCTGAAAATCTCTTTTCAAAAAAAATATATTAACTTAGCTCTATCACACTCTTTCTTTATGCTCCTTTGCATTGTTATTCCATTATCAGAGGGATAATCTACATTGTATTTTAACAAACTCCCTTTGAATTTATGTGAATTTTATTCACTCCTTTCTTTGTAGAGTTGAGAATTATACATGTAGAACACTGCATGTAGTGTCAGAATTGACTCAAGTGTTGGTTAGTCTTGCAGAAACCATTTCTCCTCCCTTCTCTTTTGAAGGGATTTTCGTTGTTATAAGGAATGTATGTTTCAGAGAAATGGAGAAATGAGGATGACACAGAGACAAAAAATTGTAAAATATTGTTTTTGGAGAAACAAGAACTATAATTTAATTTTACAATTCATACCCCACACCATTTCCCTTTCATTCTAGAAGAATTTTCAATCTTTCAACTCTTTTGTTATTCCCAAAATGTGGTTCACACTGGAAGACATCACATTCCTTGCTATCCTCTCCTGCTCCTGCTCTCCTCCCACTCTCCTCACCATTCTAGGATCAGGCATGTTCTTCTCATCACTGCTAATTCTAGATCCTCCTTTTGCTGCCATCATTCAATAATGATAAACGGAGGATAATCCTCCGTGTTTAGGTTGAATTCATCTTTCCATATCATCTAACTCATATTCTTGTTGTAGTCATCTACCAAACATCAAGTTAATATCATTCCTTCCATAGAGTCAAGTACCTGATGATCTTTGCCCCCAGGAACCTCTGGTCTCAAATGTATGAACATCAGTATATACCGTGATGACTTCTAAAACTTGCTAGCTTTCCAGTTCATTACCCTTCTCAATTCTACTTATTTAAACCTTTGCTCCAATCACAATGGAGTTTTTACTTTTGATCTTATCAATGATCTTCCATGATTTTGAACTGATGTAATCTATCTCAGATTATGTCTTTCAATTTTTTCATTTCTCCCTCTATCTGCCTTTTATCTTTGGTAGGACTTAAAATCACTTTACCCTCACTTTTATAGTAACCCATCACTTTTTTCTGACAAATTGCAATAAGCTCTTTATTGGTTTTTCTATAACTAGTTGTTCACTCAACAAACAATCCTTCACACAGTTTCCAAAATATTCTTCCTAATGCACATCTGACAATATCATTCTCCCTCTGAAAAATATAAAATGTTTCCCTATTATCTTCAGGATTAAACACACATTCCTTACCCTGTCATTTAAAGCTCCCTAACTTAGATTCCTACTTTACTATTTAGACACTTTACTTTATTCCATTCAATACCATTCACACTCCAGGCAATTTGATCTTCTAGCATTTTCTCTATCTTGGCATTCCATTTCTCATTATTGTATGTTCATTCCTTCATGGATGGAATTAATTAATTTCCTTCTTTCTTCTTGTAATACTATTAAACTCCTTTCAAGTGTCAAATAAAATGCCAGTTCTGTCTAAAACCTTTACAGATTCCATGGGGCTATTAGTGTGCCCTCTCTTTCTCTCTGTCTCTTTGTCTGTCTCCTTTTCTCTGACACTCTTCTCTTTCTCTGTCTCTGTCTTTCTGTTTCTCTGTCTCTCTGTCTCTGTCTCTCTCTCTGCCCCATCTACCCTTTGATAACCTTGCAATTGCCGACAAGATACCAGTTCTGTGGTAGGGGAAAATAAATGAAAGATAATTAGAAGTTTTGTTGGCAGATATGCATAATAAAGAAAAAAAATGTGGCCCGGGTGCTTCACCTGGGCTTTTATTTTGCCCCAAATTCATCTGCATTCCAAGAATAGCTCACTTTTATAACACTTTAAGGTTTGAAAAGTATTTTGCATAAATTATGTCAGTTTGATGCCAATCAAAGAAAAATTTGGTAGATGTGTAGGTGTCGTCATTCCAATATCCATGTGTTTCCTGTTGTTGCTGTTCTTACTGTGGCCATTTGCTCAGTGGAGAGAGTTCCCAAGATAGCTTTTGGGGATGCAATTTCTCAAACTGGGGTTAAATATGAATTATAAAAAAATTATATCTGTGCTCCAGCGATTGCCTTGTAAATATGGTTTTCAATGAAGACTAAATTAAATGAAATTAAATTAATAGAAAAGGCTTCATCTGAGCACATTTTTTCTTATATTTGTTTATTTTCTAGGGATGTATAGTAGCTCATTCTTAATCCCTTTGAGAGTTTCAGCCTGTCATTTTCAGGAAGAGGCTTTCTAACCACAGCACCTTATTGTCTGGAACAGAAATGTTAGGGAATTGCTTTAAGATGTTAATAAAACTTAGAAAATGCTAAGAGAAAACAAATCGACAAACTTGGCACCAAAAGAGATACCGTGTTTAACAAAGACACATGGGTTCCTTACATATGCTCTGTTCATATGTATCTTTAGCTATGTGAATTACTGACTTCGTTGACTTCTGAAAGTGCTCCTTGACTTGATGTGTATTTTTCACATATTTTCCCTGACTAAATATATTCTCTGAATATTTCACTTTCCTCATTGCTGTAACCCATGGGGAAGATTATCCCATATGTTCATAGGTTGATCTTTTCTTGTAATTTTATTTGTGATATTACTGGAAGAAATATATTTTATTTTCAATGGTGTCATAAATATGATTAATAATAAATATGTTAATAAGATCTCATGAGCTATGAGTTGAAAAGACAATGAATTATAGAATGCCTACAACCTAGAGTACCTTTGCTCTTGTTGTTGCTAAGTATAGGTTTGTGAAGCTAACCCTTTGGGTTTTTAGACCCAAGATGGGAAATAATAAAATGCCCTAACTCTACCATAATCATCTTGAAACAATCATTAAAGTAGCACCTCAGAATAAATCTTGGAACAGTAGGACCAGGAGAAAGAGTGACTTAAACAGTCCATTATTAGCCTTTTAAAAAACCCCGACAGATCAGAAAGAAATGTCTGTCTCACTAAGAAGCTCAGTCCAAGACTGGAAACTAGCAGGAATTCCCACCACAGCAAACTAAGATGAGTTCCTGAGGCCTATTGTGATGGAGCAGGCAAATGTCAATATCGGGACCTTCCATGGGTTTTAGCATAGCTAGGTAACTGGCAGACTCCAGCTCTGAGAATGACTGTGTTTCAGCATAGTCCCAAGCAAACAGGCAAACTCCATGGTTTAAACTTTCATATTCTTTAGCAATTCCCTCCACCAGAGACCAGATCACCTCATGCTTCAGTTTAGTCCTAGGGAAAGGCAAAAACACCCCCCTGGATTTAGAACAAGACAAATAATAGAACTGGGACTCTGACTCAGAACCAAGTAAACTTCTAGACTCTTATGGCATGCAGAAGCACCAGCCATCCCCCATCCCACCCTGTGACCACAGTACCAGATAAGGGGTCTCTTATGGGTTTTAGGACAAAATCACTTATCAGGAAATCAGTTAGTACCTATAGCCCCTAGTACAACATATCTGAGACAGTGCCCCTTTTACTTTGGGAAAAGAGCTCAAATTTAAAACAAAGAAAAAAGCCAAAAAAGATGAGCAAATAACAATGAATACTCTGACCATAGAAAAAATGTGATTATGGTGACAAAAAAAATTAAGACACAAACTCAAAAAATAACAATAACACCATAGATATTTACCTAAGGACAAAGTTGAAAAATTGGAAGTGATTTCAAGTCCAATATGATTCCATGGGAAAGCTTTAAAAAAAAGGAAATTAAATCAAACATTAGAGAAGTAGAAGAAAAAAATGGGGTTGGAAATGAGAATGATGCTTGAGAATTATGGGGGAGGGGAATCAACAACTTGGGAAAAAGAAAACAACTGCTTGAAAAGTTGAATTGACCATATGGAAAAGGTTATACAAAAATCCATTGAGAAAAAAAAAGAATTCTTTTTTTTTAAATGGCTAAATGGAAAATGAAGTGCAAAAGCTGAAGAAAATAACTGTTTAAAATTTAGAATCGAGTAAGTGGAAGCTAATAACTATATAATAAATCAAGAATCAAACAAACAAATTTGAAAGAAAGAAAATAATAGAAAAAATTGTAAAATTTTATGGGGGAAAAAAAAAAAAACAAACAAATGACCTGGAAAATAGATCCAGGAAAGATAATATCAGAACCACTGGTCTATCTGAAAGTCATAATCAAAAAAAAAAGGACCTGGGAAGGATCTTTCAAAAAATTATCAAGGAAAAGTGCTCTGATAGCCTGGAACCACAGAGCATAATAGGCATTGGAACAATTTATCAATCCCCTAAGGAAAGAGATTACAAAATAAAAATTTCAAGGAACATTATAGCAAAATTTCATAGAATTAAGGTCAAGGAAAAAATCCTGAAAATGGACAAAATAACAAAGGAAAGCAAAACAAGAAAAGACAATTCAAATGTCAGGAAGTCACACTCAGGATCACACAGCTTCAACATTAAAGAATCAGAGATCATGTAACATATTACACAAGACAAAGGAAGTTGAACCACAACCAAGAATCACCTAGTCAGCAAAATTAAGTATAATACTTCAAGGGGAAAAATGTTCATTTAATAAAATAGATGGATTTTAAGCTTTCATAATAATACCAGAATTAAACCAAAAAATGTAATCTCTTATATTAAAACTCAAGAGAAGCCTATAATAGTTAAAAAGGGAAAAGGAAGCACAAGGAATTTAATGGAACTCTACCATTTACTTCATACATGGTAAGATGATACTTGTAAATTATTATATTTTTAAAGTACCTGAGGCTGCTAAATCACAGAGTATAGCATTGGTCCTTGAAAAGAGGACTTCAGTTCAAATCCAGATTCTGACACTTGACAACTATTAGCTCTATGACCCTGGGCAAGAATTAAAATACTGCACACATAAAACAAATTGCTAATAGTACATACATACAGGAAGGATATACATAGCAGAGAATATGGATATAAGGTATAAGGTGAATTTGGGGGAATGACATAAAAATAAATGAAGAGATAAGAAAGAGGAGTACATTGGATGCAAAAAAGGATGAGGCATAATGGAATAAATTATTTCATAAGAAGAGATATGAAAAATCTATTATAATGGATAGAAAGATGGAATGTTGGGCAATTGGTGTTGCTGAAATCATATTTTGATCAGTATTGGTTCAAAGAGGAAACCATATGCACAATCTGTTGAATATAAAAATCTATTTTACCTGAACGAAAAATAAGAATAGGGGAGATCAAAGGGGAGAGGAACTGATAGAAAGGAGGACAGACTAGGAGAGGTAGAAGACAGGCAAAATATTTTCAGTAAGAAAAAGGGTGAAAAGGGTGAGAAAGGAAAAATAAGAGGAAAGGTACTTTAAATCACTATGGTCAGAGAAATGCAAATTAAGACAATTCTGAGGTACCACTGCACACCTTTCAGTTTGGCTAAGATGACAGGAAGAGATAATAATGAATGTTGGAGGGGATGTGGGAAAACTGGGACACTCATGTATTGTTGGTGCAGTTGTGAAGTGATCCAACCATTCTGAAGAGCAATTTGAAACTATGCCCAAAGGGTTGTCAAAATGTACACACCCTTTGATCCAGCAGTGTTTCTATTGAATTTATATCCCAAACAGATCTTAAAGGAGGGAAAGGGACCTACATGGGCAAACGTATTTGTGAAAGACCTTTTTATAGAAGAAACTGGAAACTCAGTGGATTCCCATCAGTTGGAGAATGGCTGAATATTTTATGGTATGCGAATGTTGCGGAATATTATTGTTCTGTAAGAAATGATCAGCAGGATAATTTCAGAAAGGTCTGAAGAGACTTACATGAAGTGATGCTAAGTGAAATAAGAAGAACTGGGAATCAATTTACATGGTATTATTACAAGATAATATGATGATCAATTCTGATGGACATATCTCTTTTCAGCAATGATATGATTCAGGCCAGTTCCAATGATCTTGTAAAGAAAAGAGCCATCTACACTCTGAAAGAGGATTGTGGCAACTGAGTGCAAACCACAATTGAGCATTTTCACTCTTTTTGTTGTTGCTTGCTTGCATTTTATTTTGTTTCTCTTTTTTTTTTCCTTTTTAATTAGATTTTTCTTATACAGCAAGATAATTGTTTGATGCATATATTGCATTTAACATAAATTTTACTATTTTAACATATGTTGTTTTACTTGCCATCTAGGGGACGGTGGGGGAGAAATGAGGGAAAATTGGAACACAAGGTTTTGCAAAGGTTCATGTTGAACAATTATTCATGCATCATATGTTTTGAAAATAATAAACTTTAGCAAAAGTTATTGGAAATATAGTTGTAAAGGAATTATCCCCCCAAAAAAGAAAAGAAATTATCAAGAAAACTGTCCTGAAAGACTAGAACCAGTGTATAAAATAGAAATTAAAAGAATCCAGAAATCACCTCCTGAAAGAATTCCCAAAATAAAAACTCCCTGGAATATTATAGCTAAATTCAAGATCTTCAAAGTCAAGAAGAAAATATTCTAAACAGCCTGAAAGAAACAATTGAAATATAATGGAGAAACAGTCAGGATAATACAAGATTTAGCAGTTTCTATATTAAAGGATCAAAGGATTTATAATATGATATCAAAGGTAATATGATTACCACAAAAAATAATATCCCAGAAAAGCTGAGTATTATCCTCCAGGGGAAAAAATAGATATTTAATGAAATAGAAAACTTTGAAGAAATGACCAGCACTGAACAGAAAATTTAACTTTCAAATACAAGAGTCAAGAGAAGACTAAATAGGTGAAAAGAAAAGGGAAATCACAAGGGATTTAATAATAGAAAATTCTATATTCCCACATGGAAAGATGAAATACATAAGCCATTGTAATGTCCAGGTTAACTTTCTTTCTTTCTATTTATTCATTTATTTATCCATTTATTTATTTAGTGTTTTTTTTTAATAATAATAACTTTTTATTGACAGAACCCATGCCAGGGTAATTTTTTACAACATTATCCCTTGCACTCATTTCTGTTCCAATTTTTCCTCTTCCTCCCTCCAACTCCTCCCCCAGATGGCAAGCAGTCCTATATATGTTAAATATGTTGCAGTATCTCCTAGATACAATATATGTATGCAGAACTGAATGGTTCTCTTATTGCACAGGAAGAATTGGATTCAGAAGGTATAAATAACCTGGGAAGAAAACAAAAATGCAAATAGTTTACATTCATTTCCCAGTGTTCTTTCTTTGGGCATGGCTACTTTTGTCCATCATTGATCAATTGAAACTGAGTTAGGTCTCTTTGTCAAAGAAATCCACTTCCATCAGAATACATCTTCATACAGTATCGTTGTTGAAGTATATAATGATCTCCTGGTCCTGCTTATTTCACTTAGCATCAGTTCATGTAAGTCTCTCCAAGCTTCTCTATTCATCCTGCTGGTCATTTCTTACAGAACAATAATATTCCATAACATTCATATACCACAATTTACCCAACCATTCTCCATTTGATGGGTATCCATTTAATTTCCAGTTTCTAGCCACTAGAAACAGGGCTGCCACAAACATTTTGGCACATACAGGTCCCTTTCCCTTCTTTAGTATTTCTTTGGGATATAAGCCCAGAAGTAACACTGCTGGATCAAAGGGTATGTACTGTTTGATAACTTTTTGGGCATAATTCCAGATTGTTCTCCAGAATGGTTGGATTCGTTCACAACTCCACCAACAATGCATCAGTGTCCCAGTTTTCCCGCATCCCCTCCAACATTCATCATTATTTTTTCCTGTCATCTTAGCCAATCTGACAGGTGTGTAGTGGTATCTCAGAGTTGTCTTAATTTGCATTTCTCTGATCAATAGTGATTTGGAACACTCTTTCATATGAGTGGTAATAGTTTCAATTTCATCACCTGGAAATTGTCTGTTCATATCCTTTGACCATTTATCAATTGGAGAATGGCTTGAATTCTTATAAATTTGAGCCAATTTTCTATATATTTTGGAAATGAGTCCTTTATCGGAACCTTTAACTGTGAAGATGTTTTCCCAGTTTGTTGCTTCCCTTCTAATCTTGTTTGCATTAGTTTTGTTTGTACAAAGGCTTTTTAATTTGATATAATCAAAATTTTCTATTTTGTGATCAGTAATGGTCTCTAGTTCATCTTTGGTCACAAATTTCTTTCTCCTCCACAAGTCTGAGAAACTATCCTATGTTCCTCTAATTTATTTATCATTTCGTTCTTTATGCCTAAATCATGGACCCATTTTGATCTTATCTTGGTATATGGTGTTAAGTGTGTGTCCATGCCTAATTTCTGCCATACTAATTTCCACTTATCTCAGCAGTTTTTATCAAATAATGAATTCTTTTCCCAAAAGTTAGGATCTTTGGATTTGTCAAACACTAGATTATTATAGTTGACTATTCTGTCTTGTGAACCTAACCTATTCCAGTGATCAACTAGTCTGTTTCTTAGCCAATACCAAATGGTTTTGGTGACTGCTGCTTTATAATATAGTTTGAGATCAGGTACAGCTAGGCCACCTTCATTTGATTTTTTTTTTCATTAATTCCCTTGAGATTCTCAATCTTTTATTGTTCCATATGAATTTTGCTGTTATTTCTTCTAGATCATTAAAATATTTTCTTGGAAGTCTGATTGGTATAGCACTAAATAAATGGATTAGTTTAGGAAGTATTGTCATCTTTATTATATTCACTCTGCCTATCCAAGAGCACTTAATATTTTTCCAATTATTTAAGTCTGACTTTATTTATGTGGAAAGTTTTTTTTTATAATTTTGCTCATATAATTCCTGACTTTCCTTTGGTAGATATATTCCCAAATATTTTATGCTGTTGACAGTTATTTTGAATGGAATCTCTCTTTGGATCTCTTGCTGTTGGATTTTGTTGGTGATGTATAAGAATGCTGAGGATTTATGGGGATTTATTTTGTATCCTGTTATTTTGCTGAAGTTATGAATTATTTCTAATAACTTTTTAGTGGAATCTCTGTGGTTCTCTAGGTATACCATCATATCATCTGCAAAGAGTGATAGTTTGGTTTTCTCATTCAGGCTAACTTTCTGACATTGTAATGTCCAGACAGCCCTTTGTTCTCAGATAGATAATCACCACGAGGATGGTCAGGAATGAAGTCTAAAAACTTCATTGTCTCCTTCACAGCCTGTTCACTCTGACTAACTAACTGTGTCCCCAATTCTCTCAGCCCTTAAATACCCTATTACAATTACATCATTACAGCATACTAAATATATGTGAACTAGAGAACCATTATCTCACCATGCTAAGTACTAAGTATATGAAAACTAGAGAACCATCATCTCATCAATTCCACTGAGTTAACACCTTGTTGTAAGTATCCTTGTTTCAAGTATACTTCTCCAGAGTTCCGGCCCTCTACAAGTCATAAAATGTTTCTCATTATTAAAGCAGTCAGAAGTATATGTAGACAATTATATATACATCACAATTGTGAGTTATATGTAAGGAGATAATATCTAAAAATAAAATTAAAAGCTGAGAGAAGAATATAGTGGAAGAGGAAAAAAAGAGATAGAATGGACTAAAATATCTTACATAAAAACCCAAAATGAGATTTTCTAACAGAGGTGAAGGGAAGGGAATTAGGGGGAATGAATGGACCTTATTCTCATCAGAATCAGTTCAAAGAGGGAATAATATACATGCTCAGTTGGGTATAGAAATCTATCTTACCTTATAGGAAATAACAGGACACAGGAAAAAAAAAATAGCAGCTTTTTTTTCTGAGGGCAAAAAATTGAAATAGAGGGAATATCTTCCATCAATTGGGGAAATGTTGAACAAATTATGGTATATGATTGTAATAAAAAAACTGATGTATTATAAGAAATAATGAGCAGGATGCTCTCAAAAAAAAATGGAAAGACTTCCATTAGTGATACAAAGTGAAAATGACTGTGTACAGATAGCAGCAATATCATAAGATGACCAGTTGTGAAGGGCTTTGCTATTTTAAGTAATACAATGATCCAACAAAATTCTGAAGGATTTATGATGAAAAACACTATCCATATCTAGAGAAAGAACTGATGGCTTCTGAATATAGAGTGAAGCACATTTAAAAAACTATTTTTCTTGAGTTATTTTTGTCTATGTTACACTATGTTAAAATGTGTTTTTATATGTAACTGGAAAAATAAACTACTAAAAGATGAAAATAATAGAACATACTGGTTGACCATTGAATAGAGCACAAGAATGAGTTATCCTTTATTCTCATCATAAGAATGATCCAATGTCTTTCTTTGGTCATCCATCTCTCTATATCTGTTATGTCATTTCTATCATAGATGTTTTGGGGACTGGTGGTGGTGGTGATATTTTGCCTATTCTTAACCATTGTATGTCCCTCTATTACCATTTGAGTAACTCTCAACTGTGATTTTTGAGAAACTGAGGCATTCTCTGACTGATAGTGCATTTCCAGAATTTAAGAAAATGCTTTAAACATAGTTGATGTGATCTTATTGTAATAATCTCTTTGAAATTTTGAAGAAGAAAGAAAAATGTTAGCATTCTTTTTTAATTGCATAGTAGGTATGTATTGGCTGAATTAAAAAGAAAAGAGCAGAATGGAAATGTCTGGGGATCAAATCTTGATTTCTCATTCCATTTTTCTTTCTTCTTCAAAATTTATGTCATATATATATATATATATATATGTGTGTGTGTGTGTGTGTGTGTGTGTGTGTGTATATATATATATGAAATAAAGAAACACTATTGGATTTGAAATTAGATGTGTACTTATATCTAAGTTCCAGTATTTCTCATAGTACTTCTTTCCCTCCCTATATCTATAGATCAACATATTGAGGTTCAGAGAAGGCATGTTATTAATCCAAATCTCATACATTAATAATTAATATGTCTTTAAGTTCTCATATTCTAATGTGTTATAAAGTTTCTTTCATTTCTAACATTTGCTTTATAAGGTTCATCAGGACTAACATCCAAAATTTTAAAGTTTCTTCTGATTTAATGTTTTTTAATAATTATTTTATTTTATTTTATTACCTTTTTTTCTGAGGCAATTAGGGTTAAGTGACTTGCCCAGTGTCACACAGTTAGAAAGTGTTCTGAGGCCAGATTATGGATTTCTCATCTGCTAGAATGTTGATCAGCTTTTGCAAATGATAGTTGCTGATCCAGCTATTATTATTATTTTTGTTTCCACATTTCCTTTGTTACTGCTATCTCCTTATAAGAAGATAATAGCAATAATAACAAAACAATAAATAACATTTATATAATACTCTGATGTTTGCAAGCTGATTTAGAACATTATTTTTATTCTTTCAGTAACTACTATTATATACACTTTATAGATTAAAAATTGAGAAAAAGGTTATGTGATTTGCCTAGAATCACACTACTATTAAGTGTTTAAAGCTGGATTTGAACTCAGGTCTTATCTTCACTAATTTTAGTATTCTATCCATTGCTACATCTAGTTGCCTCATATACTGTGAATTTGGATAGGCAGTACCAAGAAAGAGTGCACCAACGTTGTAGCTGTTTGTCTTTCATTTTCAAAGGGGACAAAAATGATATCATGATGTTGGGATAAAATTGTGAATGAGAGGTAATGACTTGACTAACATATGAATTGCAGTTAATTAAGGCAAAGTTTTTCAAAGTCATCATTCACTCTCTCTTTCAGGCTTACCAGAGTCCAGAGGTAAGACAAAAGTAACTATCAATGGCTGGGGATACATTCAATGAGGTTGGCATCTTCTATCTGAACAAGTTTTTAGCACTTCTCCTGGCTTGCTTCAGTTGCCTTCATAACCACTGGAACAAATTGTTCTTATTCATCCATTCTATCAAGGAAAGTCTTCACATCCTTGAAGTAGACATCTCCCTAACTCACCTGCATGCTATAACTTCTTAGAACTAGAAGAGAGAGTTCATTGACACTTTGGAGAGACACTGAATATGAATGGATAATGAAACAAAAACAGATCTAAAAAGGATGAAGAGAACGACTTGCCTTAGGAAAATGGGACAATACTTTTAACTAACTGTATATTGAAATCAGAAACAAACATATATGTATCTTTTTAATATGACTATCATTTTTACCTATGATATATGGTTGTGAACCATAAATCTCCACAATTTATGAGGAATCATAATAGTGAGTCACTAAGAGGAGAGACAAACAGTAGGAATAATTAAGTTTCAGCATATTACTGACAATGAATCAGCAAAAATGCCATATAAAATAGCCCATCCAAGAAATTCATGCTTGAAAAGGAAGATGGGCAGGTCATGCAGCAAAGTCAAGGATAACTTATAGACAGATCACATGCTACATGCTTCTAAGTCAAATTTAAAACTGTTTCATTTCGTCTACTACTTGATTGTAACATAAGTCCTTATGATTGATTGGTCATTGATATCACAGAGCCATTAAAATATTGATTTATAAGACTTGAACCTATATCTCACTAAGCTTAGCGCATTTCTAATTCATCATGCTACCTCTCTCTTTCAGTATTTTAAGAGCTCTGTCATTTTCAGTGTGAATCTTTCCTCTGTTGTCATGGACTATAATGCCTCCATATCTTTAAATATTGTTTTTATGATTTACATACCCTTCATAATATAGCTCCCTCCTACATTTCCAGTTTGCTTATACATTACTCTTTACCACATACTCTTGAATTTAGAAACAGTGAGCTTCTGGTTGTTTCATGTACAAAATACTAAATCTCTTGGCTCTGGATATTTTATCTGACTGTCCTCCAACTCTGGAATTCTCTCTCTTTTTGTTCTTTGAATAGTAACCTCCCTATATTCCTTTCTTCTTGTTGTTCTCTTGTTTCATTCATATCAAACTCTTTGTAGTCCTATTTGTGGTCTTCATGGCAAAGATATTGGAGTGATTTGCTATTCCCTTCTTCAACATTATTTTGTAGATTAAGAATTTAAACAAACAGGATAATCTTGTAAGTGTTAGAGTCAAGATCTGAACCCATAAAATAAATCTTCTTGAATTTAGACTTGGCATTTTACCCATTGTGTGCCCTTCTATTCCTTTAAATCCTAATAAAAATTCAGTCGAAGTTTTTGACAATTTTGTAGTTCTACTGCTTTTCCCCAGTCAATTATTTGCTATTGATCCTATAGTTACCTTAATTTGCACATATTTGTTTGCATTTTGTCTGCCCCCTAGATTATAAAGATAAGGATTTTAAAAAAATATTTTTATGTATGCAGTGGTAAATACTGTGTCTGGAAGAAAATAAATGTTTAAAAAATGTTTATTTATTAATTGATTGATTATCAATGACTAACTTTTTGGCAATATCCTGTGTTAGGTTGACTTCTTCATTCAGTTTAGACTTGAAACTGTTCGAAATTGAAGTAGTCATTTTAATTTGTCCTTTATTGGCATTTAAGAATCAATGGCCACTTCCACACTAAGGTGTTATATTAGAGAACTTTAGAGGAGATTCTATACTTAATAGTTAATGTTTTCAATAGTCTCTCCAGATTTTTCCTAATGAATTGCTGAATATGCTAATTTCTTCCACTTTTATTCAATGATTGTATTATTTTATGCTTCTACTGATGCCTTCCTAAATAGCATAGCATTTAGCCTAGAAAACCACTCTTGGCTGTTTTCACATCCTGCCTTTATTAAATACTTTTTTAGTTGTTTTATTTTGGGGCAAGTTGCAGTAAAATCACTTTACCTCTCAGGAGACTAAGCCCTTGTAGAAGCAGAAAGAGTATCTTCATCCTAGAGGTCCTTTATGAATGAGAACATAGTCCTTATCCTTGTGTATATGAAATAAATGCTATTCTAGCCACTTTAGATGCATTATTTCTTTAATAGGTTTGGAATCACTATAGCACTTTTAAAAATTTTGTTGAACTTTAGGAATAGCTGTTATCAGCAGAGTACAGTGATTTCAAATCCATGCCAACATGATTTGAATTGACTGACAATTATGCTTTTACTGTCAATCTCCAATCCTTTCCTTCTCCTGAAACAAGACAGCAATGCAACAACGTGACTATAAAATGGTGCCTCAAGAAGTTGATCTCTAGATAAGTATATCCTCCAAAAAAACCTTATTTCTCTTTTGCTATAGGCAGATTATTTAGACAAGTAGAAGGGTGTGATAGAATGCTTACAGGAAAATCACATTTTTCTTATTGAAGAGCTGTGTTAAAGTAACCAAAAAATTCTTTACTCAAGGGTCTTTTCGGGAAAGTTGACACTTAACATTTATGGAACAGAGCCTGGTTCTCCACTTGTGTGATTTGGGAACAGCAAACAGCACTATTTTTAAAAGCTGTCATCAATTGAACGGTTGTAATAAGCTAATAATTCACTGCAACAGGTGTGAAACATCTGGAGTTTTGTTAGATGTTAACTGTAGCAAAATAGATACTGCTGATCTAGGAACTGCATTAATCGAAATAAAATTAAAGAGTTATAATGCTTTTTCAGAGCAGACAAGAGAGGTCATTTAGCATAATCCCTTCATTGTATGTCTGGCTATATTGAAATCAAGGAATTTGAATGCTTAGCTTAAGGTCAATTCCAGCTAACCAAGAAGCCTCAATTTTCTATATCAAGGGTTAAATTATATTAAAAAAATGATATTTAACCAAAATGCTAACTTGAGTTTCTTAAGTATTCTATTCTTCCTATTAGTGAGTACATTTAGCATCTGTTTAATCTTTATTCTAAAACAAACTTCAATTTTAAGCTAAGGCACTTTTTCTAATAATTAACATAAGGTTGTAAGAGGTCTATCCATAACTGTTGGAATTCACAGGAATTGTTGAAATACACAAGAGCCACCTTAAGGTGGAGATCCAACCCAGACTTGCAGAATGCATCTCCTCTTGTGAGAGGATGATACAAGGAGACTGAGAGGCAGTTGCTGTTCTGCCCTCTCTCACTGAGAGGCCATTGCTTTGTCTGACCTCTCTCCTCTTCCCTTTGCCTTCAATTTATCTTATTCTCAGCCCACAATACCTATGTCAACAAAGGTTGCCTTGTAACGTCTTCAGATATTATGATCCACGGCTGTGGATGCTCTCAGAGAATTGACCTGTCCCTTAACAATTCCCTGTTTTATTGTTGTTGTTTTTGGTATTATTTTCCCCTCCTAGCATGGTCCACTAAGGATTGCAAGCAACATTTTCACCTGGATGGTTGTAGCAGGCGTTGATCTCATGGAGGCAAACTTTCCAACAGAGAAGAGGACTGGAGTCAGAATAGGCATTTAAGTCTCTCAGTCTCCTAGCTTGGCCCTTTGATGTGTTGGCCCATTTAATTATTCTGACTAAAAAAGTTTTACCAGGGCTCTTCTTTCTTTCCTTCCCCACAGGTTACCGAAGTAACTTTGGAAGGATCCTTCTCATGAACAATTTTGGCTAATTACAAAATAATCTCAAACATGGGGACAGTCGTACCATTGAGTTCCCTCTCAACTCTTGAACATAACGCTAACGGTTCATCTTATCATTCTTACGCTTTTTATCACCCTCATTCAGGTGCTACATGGAATACACAGGAGCTGTTGGAATACACAGTAGCCATCTGACAGTAGCTGCTGCAGATCTAATCCAGACCTGCAGAATGGATCTCCTCTTGTGAGAGAATGATACAAGGAGAATGAGAGGTAACTACTGTTCTCTGACCTCTCTGACTAACAGGCCTTTCCATTATCTGACCTCTCTCCTCTTCCCTCTGCTTCCAATTTATCTTGTTCCCAGTCTGCAACATCTGTGTCAGCAAAGGCTACCCTGCAACTCCTTCAGATATTATGGTCCACAGCTGTGGAGGCTCTTGGAGAATTGACCTATCCCTTAACACATAACTTACAAAAAGAATATTTCACTTGTGCATTTTATTCATTGACACATAATTTTGTTGTGAGAACAATCAACTGAACAAAAAAAATTATCTACTTCTGTTATCTCCCAAAATTTTAGGAAGAACTTGAGTGGCAAGGGCCCAATAAGTAATATCTTGGACTTCAACAATTCATGAAAACAGCATAATATGGCATAGAAAAATTACAAGTTATATAGGTAAGAGTACACACACACATATCTATGTAGATGTAGATATAGTTAAACAAATAAAATCTTAGGTCCTTAGTGCATGCACTGGGATTAAGAAACAGTTCTGAATCATAAGAAATGACTGCTCTTCCAATAACTATACATCTAATCAATCTTGAACATTAACAAAACATTGAAAATAATTTGGTGAGTTCATTGTCTCTACATCCTTTTCAATCCAGTTATAGAGTAGTAAGCCTATCAAACCTTCATTTGGAGATAGTTCCCAGCCAAGTCCTCCAAGGGTACCATAGGAAGGTAGGAAGGGGGAGGAAGGAGGAGGAATCCTTTATCAGAATGCTATATTTTGGCTTTAAGATTTCACCAAAAATCTTCCTTAGCCATAAGCAGAAATTAAAATATTTTAATAAGTCAATTTTACCACTTTCTCCATAATTTGCTTCTTAGGACTTGCACTAGAAAATAAAAAAAAAAATTCCTAGTGCTCCATACAAAAAATATTTCCTAAATAAATAAACAAATAAATAAATAGATGGGTAAATGAATGAATTAATGAATAGCTAAATAAATAAAGGTAAATGGAAAAAAAGATATATCCATTAGATTACAAATGCCCATAAGTATCCTTCCCCTACCATTTTTTGTGATAATATTAATTTCTCAGAATCAGGCACCCAAAACTACTCACTCTGTATACACCAACAAAAAACCAAAGAAAACAGAAACTCTCAGCTAGAAGGGATTTCTGAGTCCACATGGTTCAACCCATTTTGAAAATCTCTTCCACAATTTCACCATTTTACCCAAGACTTTAGGATTAGAATAATGCCACTATTTTTCAGAGGTAGGCTATTCTATATTTGAATTACGTTGATTATTAGTTGTTTTTCCATACTTTCTAGGTAAAATCTTTTTCTCCAAAAGTTCCAATGGACTACAATATTTGCTTCAGTGAAGAATAAAGCTAACCCATATTCCCCATATTAGTTATTAAAATACTTCAAGGGAACTATTAATTATCTAACCATTCCACTACTCCATCATTTCCTTTTGTGCCTTCTATAGCATCAATTTCTTCATCATACCCTTTTATCTTTCAAGGCATTCAAATCCTGATCACTCTGCTCCAGATGCTTTCCAATTTATTAGCACCCTTCATCTAATGTCTTACTAAGAACTGAACCTGACGCTCAAGATATGTGCTGACCACAATCCAGATCTCAGTACTATTACTTTCTTTTTTCTAGACACTGAAGCCTCCTCAGATAACTTAGTTATTTCATACTGAAAACACTTTAATTTTACAGTTAAAAAAAACTGTTTAGAGGTTTTTTCAAATAACTGTTTTGTCATTCACCTATGATTGTGCAATTTGAAGTTGATTTTATTTTAATCCAACTGAAGGAATCTACATTTGTCCTGATTAAATGATATCAGTTTTAAAAGAGAATCATCATCTGTGAAGGCCATGGACATCTTTAAAAATGAAGGACAAAACAATAATACAGTTTAGTTCAATGTTGTTTTTTATCATGATTCTTTAAGGAATCTGATTCAGTCATCTAATGTGTGACTTATGGAAAATAGTGAATGCAACTTTGATGAACATGAAATCTCTACTTGCATCTAAGTCATCAGTTAAGAAATAAAACAACAACAAATGTTTATACTGTAGTATCAAAGATGGTACCCTTGGGCAATCCACTAGATTCTTTCCTGCAAATTGGCATTAGCTCATTAAGACTATAATTTGGATGAGGAATTTATCCTCATTTGAATTATACTGTTCTGACAACAGCCAACTGTGATAAAACTCAGACCCTGACTTTGACTTCAAGAGCCTTGATGCAGGGAAACCTTTTGGTCCCGTAATGTAAAAGGGCTGCAAACTGGTCCAAAAACTTCAATCAATTTCAAAAGGATATAGACAATGCTCTGGTGTGATACTATGTGTCAACACATTGGTAGTAGTAGAGATGTTGGTATTGAACATTTCCATTCCCATTACACCACCTGAATCTTTCAGTAGTGTGGAAAAAAGAAAGAAAAGAAGGAAGGAAGGAAGGAAAGAAGGAAGGAAGGAAGGAAGGAAGGAAGGAAGGAAGGAAGGAAGGAAGGAAGGAAGGAAGGAAGGAAGGAAGGAAGGAAGGAAGGAAGGAAGGAAGGAAGGAGCAGCAGGGAGGAAGGGAAGGAGGGAAGAAGGGGGGGAAAGATAAAGCAAGAGAAAGAGGCAGAGAAAGAGAGAGAGAGGGAGGGAGGGAGAGAGAGAAAGAGAGATAAAGACTTTGACTTAAATTTTCTCTCAGCTGTAGCCCTTTGGGAAAGGAGATTATAACAACAATTTGCAGTTTTAGTAATTTGGTGAACTTCTGAGACCCTGGGGACTTGCTTTTCAGCTGCTTTTAATTTCCTTGCAGGTGGGCTTTTACTTGTTTTTACTTTCCTGTATTTGCTTTTAACTTCTTAGAGGATTTCTTTTATCTAGGGTATTTATATAAATACCCCAAGCAATATTCATTTTTCAAAAACTTTATTGAAAAGATTGATATACCTATCTATTAATGATGACACAATTAATTTGATTGTGGTTCTTGGTTTGATAATTGGAGAGAGAATAAGATAGTTTTCAAGGAGATATTTGAAGTGGTGGACAAGAGAGGATAGAGTAATGGGAGGATTCCTGGGATTTCTAGAAAACAGTAACAGCAACAAAGATTTGAGAGAGTAGGACCCTAGGATGACAATTGCTTTACGCCATGGACTCTGATGCAAATAGGTTGTAGAATAAGCAACCTGATAAAGAGGGATTGGGGAAATTATAGGATTCAAAGGAATTCCACATATTATTCAATCTAAATCATACTTTGAAATACTGATAACTGGAATTTTTTTCATTGTTCTTTAGTCATTTCAGTGGTATAACTCTTCATAACTTTATATTATTCTACTATCTTTATCAGGAAAACCCCATAACTTTATATGGGGTTTTCCTGATAAAGATAGTAGAATAATTTGAAATTTCCTTCTCCAACTCATTTTACAGATATGGAAACTGAGGCAAATAAATTTAAGGGAACTGCCTAGAATCATATAACTAGTAAGTGTCTGAGGACAGAATTAAACTTAGAAAGATGAGTCTTCCTGAGTCAAAGTCTGACACTTTATACACTGAACTACATAGCTGCCCAAGAATATTTTTAGTGCTATATTCATAAAATGTTTAAACAGTTTATCTCATTTTAGTTTCACAACATCGCTGGTGGTAAGTTCTATTGTTATTCATATTTTATAAATAAGGAAATGAGAAAAACAGGTTGACTTGCCTAGCTAGTTTGAGGCAGGATTTGAATTAAGGTGTCCCTCACTTTAGTTCCAAAGACCAAACTACTATGTCACTTAGATGCTCATAGAAACTCTCTAGAATTCTTTAATATTTGCCAAAGAAAAGAGAAGATGACTTAGCAATATGAACCAGCACATGCATGTCACAAATTTAAATCCTTATTGTCAAAACATACTTAAATACCATAAATGATATTGTTAGCAGCAGTGAAGCAGAGGGAGGAGCAGAATCAGATACAAGATGAACCCTAGAAATACTGAATAAAGAAGAAAAGTGAGGCCTAATTAGTGATTCATGTACTTTTTCATAGAATTTTTGTCCCAAGAATTATTGCTGATAATTTGTTTCCAAATTTGATTGCATATTCCAACAAATATTTGGTAAAATTTGGGGCAAAAAATAAATAAATGACTGGAAAGAATGACTTTTATATTAGATATCTGAAAGAAATAATACATGTTCATTAAACTCATGATTACCTTATCCATTTCTGTTGGAAGGCTAATTCTTCTGGCAACATAGAAATGGTCTTAATTATTGTAATGATGCATAAATTATTTTCCTGATGACTATATTTAAATAAGTATCTCAGTGTATTATTGGAAAGGTACATATAAAGTTTTCTTTTTTAAGACACAGGAGATTAAGACCAATAAGGATAAGAAATACTAATGGGGAATTAATTATAATAATGATGATTATGATAATAATAATAATAATAATAACTAGAATTTATATCTCTTACTATATACCCTGCACTGTGCTAAGTATTTTACAATAATTATCTTATTTGATTCTCATAACAAATCTGGGAGATGGGGACTATTATTATCTCCATTTTACAGATGAGGAAATTAAGGTTAAGTTATTTAAGTCCAAGATCATCACACAACTAGTAAAAATCTGAGGTTGGTGTTGAATTCAAGTCTTCCTGGGTTCTGGCTTACCTCTATTTTACTATATCATTTGAATAATTTTCTTAAGGTACAAAATATGGGTAAGAAGGGAAGGGTAGACCACCCATTTTAGTAACTGGAATTGAGAAGGATTTGTAATGTTTTCTAAATGGCATGATGATTCATAGTCAGATCATGCAACCTCCCAACTCTTTCAGAAAAAAACATGATAGGCTGTCATTGCACTGAAAGATTCTTGAATGTTTGGATTATTGCAGTAATTGGAAGGCCTCTAACAATAAGCCCTTCATCCAATTTTATATCTACTGAGTTGCAATAACCTCATCTTTCAGCATTTCTTTTATTCATACCACACTGGTACCTATTAGCAGTTGCCTCTTAAACTAGTCCATCCCTTTCATTAAGTCCAGCTTATTTGCCAATGTGCTTCTTCCTGAGATTATAACTCAACATGATTATGGTTCTTGGTTTTATAACTGGAAAGAGAAAAAAAAGTAGTCATCAAGGAGACAATTTAACTGGTGGGAAAAGGAGGTAGAGTAGAAGTCTAAGTAGCTGGAGCCTTATTTTTTCTTGCAGAATTTCTTTCCCAGACTACAGAAGAGATTCAGACCACACTTTTTCTTAATCCATCAATTATTTGTTGTAACCTGAGATCAGTCTTGGAAAGAAAGTAACTTGTAAACTAAATAATGATAAATAAATAAATTTGTAATCCTTCTTGGGCCTTGGATTTGAGATAATTGTGCTTCTGCTCTAAATATATTCATTGCTGACTTAGTCTCTGAATAGCTCAACATACTCCTTAGCAGATGTGTTTATCATGTGAAACAGTGGCTGAGATAAACAAGAGTGATATGAAGCATTTTTCCAAGTTACAATAACAATGTTTAGGAAAACCAAAAGGAAGAGAATCAAAGGTTCAGAAAGATGAAGAGGAAAATATGACTTTCAATCAGTTATTTGATATATTTTAAGATATAAGAAATTCTAAAAGACTAATATTCCTTGCTATATTGAATATAAAAATATAGGCTATTTTTAATAGCTTTTTATTTACAAGTTATATGCATGGGTAATTTTACAGCATTGATAATTGCCAACTTTTTGTTCCAATTTTTCCCCTCCTTTCCCCCCACCCCCTCCCCTACATGGCAGGATGACCAATACATGTTAAATATATTAAAGTATAAATTAAATACAAAATATGTATACATGTCCAAACTGTTATTTTGCTGTTCAAAAAGAATCAGACTCTGAAATATTGTACAATTATAGGATATTTTTAATTGAAAAAAAAAGTAATATCATAAAATTTCATAGTTGAAAGGAACACCTTTCAACAAAGGTCACCTAACCTAACCTTATACCTTATAGAATAAGATATTCTTAACAAGTATTTGCCCAGCATTTGCTTGAATAGCTTCAGTAAGAGGGATCTTACTACTGCATAATGAAGTACGTTTGAGGATTGTAAATTGCTATTGGGAAGACCTTCCTTACATTGAGTTGAAATCTAGCATATTCTAGGAGATATGCCTTCAGAGAAGCCCACTTGCTTTCAATCCTACATGGACATCCTCGCTTGAAATAACAAGGAGACAGACACAGAACTGACTGATAATGGATTTCTCCTCCATGAATTCTAGGGGGTTGGATGGGGTGAGGTGCCCTAGTGATGTTGGGATGAATTTCACAAAAATGAAAAGCCTTCATTAATTTTCAACTTTTCAATCTAAAGGATGTGGGGTGAGACTGAATTCAAGTTTATTCTTTTAATTGAATGTTCTATAGATAGAAAACTATAAAGAACACAAAGCAGATTAAAAAGAAAGGAAAAAACCCAAGAACATATGAAACTAAAAAGTAAAGGTATTTCACAGTTTTCTTCCATTCCTATTCAACATCATTTCACAATTTATTTTTTTCTAGTCTATCTCTTTCATTTTTCTTTCTGTGACTATCTCTCTCTGCCTCAACTGTTCTCTCTTTGTGTGTTCTGTCTCTCTCTGTTCTTTGCTGTTTTCTTCATGTTTGTGACACTGTGTCTCAATCATTTTTTGACACAGAGAGGGAGACAGAGAGAGAGAGAGAAGAAGAAGAAGAAGAAGAAGAAGAAGAAGAAGAAGAAGAAGAAGAAGAAGAAGAAGAAGAAGAAGAAGAAGAAAAAGAAAGTGTGAAAAAGAGAGAGAGACAGATACAAGGAAAGAGGTAGGGAGGGAAGGAGAGAGAAAGAAACATCTTGAAGCATATTTTAATGGAAAAAGAAAATTGTACTATGGAGTCAGTAACAATTGTATTCCCTTCCACAATCCATTCTGCCATAGGACTTTGTAATGAATTTATAATTGCATAGTTTCTATTTTATGTGTTTCCCTGCTAGAAAGTGAGATTTATGGAAACAACTAGCAATTCTTATCAAAGTGGTGGATGTTCTTCACTGAGTTCTATACATAGTAAGCAATTAATTGATTTTGTTGGGTCAAATCTTATTAAAACAGAACAGATGAGTTTGGGTACTAGTCCTGTTCCTAATTGGCCAAAACCAAGAATCTTTCTTGATTCATGGTTTTGATTTCAAGAATTCTAGCACCTTAGAATGGGAAAGGTCTTTTAAGTGATCATCTGGCCCAATCACTTCATTTTTCAGAGTAGAACCCTGAAGCCTGGTTAATTTAAATGACTTGTCTAAAATAATGCACCTAGAAAAACGTTGAACCTGAATGTAAATATACTTTTTCTTAGTATATGCCCAGTATGATCTCCATCTTATCCCATTACTTGGTCATAAGGTATAAACCTGAGTCAAAGATGTATTATAGTCCAAAGCAATTAACAAAGTTGTAACAAAGAGATAAAATAAACACATAAGAAGACGTGACATACAAAAATTGTTCTTTCTAAAAATATGTGTGATTACTTGTTCTCAAATAATAGAAATAGCATGGAAGAAACTTACAAATCATTAAGCCCAGCCCCTTATTTTTATGGTTAGGAAACTAGGACATAGATATGGAGTGACTTACTCAAGATTATACAAACCTGGTTTTATACATTTTTGACCTTTAATTATTTAAGATTTCTGTAAGTAAATAGTAGTTCATAGTAAAGTGGTTCCATGCTGCATTGTTATAAAGAAAGAAGAAGTACTGTGTTGTTCTTTAATGGAAGGAAAGGAAATCCTATCCTCCAACATACTTGGGGGAAAAAAATCTGTGATAGTCAGTATAGTTGTTCCTTCCATATGTGTAGGTGCCAAATCATGCAACAGCTTTGCATTTTGTAGGAACTTCTTAAACCTTAAAACTGAAACACTGAAAACCACAGGAGCTATTGTCTCATGTTCTCACTACATGATAACTTCACCCATAATCTACTTTGGCCACCAACATATTAAGTTACAGCTTTTAAATTGTACATTTAAATCACCATTGGTAAAATGCTTCCTCTTATCCATTATTCATTTTCAATTGCCTTTTGGGTTAGTTGTCATTAAAGTTTCAAAAGACTATGGTATTGTGTGAATTATAGACAAAAACTTCCAGAGGTGGAAGAATATTTAGATGGTACAGTGGAAGGAGTACTAGCCCCAAAGTCAGGAGAATCTGAGTTCAAATCTGACCTCAGACACTTAACACCAGTTCTGTGACCCAGGGCAAATCACTTAACCCTAACTGCCTCACCTAAAATAAAAAACAAGTAAATAAATAATAATAGAAAAATGTCCTTGGGAAAAAGGTTTTGTTTTAGTAAGCACCTTAAGATCATTGAAAGTCAAGCAGTTCCCCCAAATGTGAACCAATTTTATATTCTCTTGTGACTTATACAAATTCTATTCAACTAACATTTACTCAATTATAATATGGTAAAGTAATGAGAGTACCATACTATATCTATGATTTCATAAGTATGGGGAAGTCTCCTAACAAACACCAGTAGATAATTAAAGTATTTGCCCCAAGCTTCACAGATTTTAGAGGCAGGGTTTAACCTAGAATTTCCTTATTCTATTTCTATTACAATTTCTTTATGCTTTATATTAAGGATGTGAATGGTTATAAATGAAATAGCCTCTGCCTTCATGATGAGCATACAGAACTTCAAAGATCTAGTGTTTGATAAGTTTGAGTTAATGTCTTTACCAAAAAAATGACTCAAACTCTTTTACACAATTTACAATAGAAGGGTCAAGAGCATACCTATGACATGTTACCCACAAGCATCCATGTGGGAATACCAAATCAAAATGTAATGGGTGAATATTCAATAAAATAAATTTAAAAAATAGGTCATAGCCAATGTTGATATGTCATTTTCTAAGTCAAGATTTCAGCTTATTTGGATCTTTCATAGATTGAGCACTATTGTCTCAGTCTTAAAGAATTCAAAATTATTGTATTATTGATGGAGATTTGAAGTTTTAACCATTCTGGAGAGCAATTTTGAACTATGCTCAAAAAGGTATTAAACTGTGTATATCCTGTGATTTAACAATGCCATTACTTGATCTATATACCCAAGAAATCATAAAAGTATTTGCAAAATGTGCAGCTCTCTTTTAGTGGCAAAGAAACAGAAAATGAGTGGCCGCCCATCAACTGGGAAATGCTGATTAAGTTACGGTATATGAAAGCAATGGAAAGTTATTGTTCCATAAGAAATGATGAAGGGGCTGTTTTTAGAAAAGCCAGAACAGATTTCGACAAACTGAAGCTTTTTGAAGTAAGCAAGAACCAGGAAATACTGTATATAACAATAGCAAAATTGTGTGATGATCAACTATGATAGACTTGATTCCTCCCAGCATTTCAGTGATACAAGAAAATTACAATAAACTTTCGATGGAGAATGCCAACCACATCCAGGGAGAAAAAATGGATGCTGAATGCAGACCAAAGTATAAAATTTTCCTTTTTCTTGTGGTTTCCTCCTTTTGTTTGGATTTTTCCCTCTATACCTATGATTCATGTGAAAATATGTAGGAAGATGTATCTACCTATATAACCTAAAAATTAAAATAAAAAATCAAGATTACATCTATACCATTCTGAGACAAGAAAGATGCACTTTAGTGGAAGATAAAGATGTAAAAACAGAGCTAGATCCAGAGAAGTACACACACATCCATAAACTCCTTATTAACACAAAAGTTGGTGATACAACATCGATGTTATCCAAATGATGTCTTTGACTACAAACAGCATAGAAATACAATTATATAAAATATGAAGAAAATTGTTTTACAAACAAGTTCCAAATTAATTCATGACTGTATATAGATAAGATTAAGTGTTATCCAACATAATTGTGATTTTGGAATACAGGTTTTTCTACCTTAGAATTTTGCAAAATATTTTGAAGGAAATAATAACAATATATAGTTCGTATGATTTATAGCATGACAGAGTTTAATGTGTTCAAAACACTTTTATCATAAAGTCAAGATATGAATATTATACCCATTTTACTGATGAAAAAAAATTTTACTTAGAAAGATGTCTTTGGTTAATTATTAATGTTGAAAGCCAGAACTAGAACCGAGGCTACTGATCTTTTCATTCAGCTTAATATTCAGCTTTTGGTGCTAGATTAAAAAGAAAATAAAAAGTAGAAGAAAAATGTTTTTGGTTCTGATTATGACAAACAGATGGATGATGAAACCATAAAATCATTGAATTTCATTAGGTATACTATATTTTAAAATTGTAATGATAAGTGTTCTATTTTAAATACTATTTTAATTTTACTGAGAATATTTTGTAGTATTCTGGGGATGAAAAGATTGTTTCCTAATATCATCGTTATTCTGGGTCCCCATATTCTATTTAGTCATTTTAATTGGCTTCATTTTTGCGTTAAGAAAGGGAATTTTTCCACATCCTAGACATAATTTCCAAATAATAACTCCATAGATTTAGGGACTTTCATTATCCAAGTTTGTTATTCTTGGATCCAGGCATTCAAATGCATTTCTCCTGTCCAAGCAGACAGAAATGGAATTCAAGACATGGCTTTTTCGCAGAAAATGCCTAATGAATGGGCTGTGCATATTGCCCTGATTAGCACAATTCCAGTGTCACTGGGAAATGTGTCATACCCTTGCAAAAGCTTCCTGACATGCACGTTTTCATTCTTCTTCTCCCTGGACAGTTACCAGCTGCCTTTGGAACAGCAGGTAGTGATGGGAAAGTGTGTCTTTTTTTTAAATAGGGGACATTGCCAGAATACTTCAAGGTTAACAGTAGCAGGAAGCTTAAGAATCAAGAGGGAAAAATAGTTTGAGAACACAGAATAAGATAGCAAGTGAAAAGTAAAATTAGATAGAGTTCAGAACCTAGATTTGGGTAAGATCACTGGACAAAGATGTTTTCACCTACAGGGCTTTTTGATATTATTAAAACAAAACAAAACAAAACAAAACACCCCCCCCCAAAAAAAGAAAACTACTTATCTCTCTCCTTCCTCAGCCCCTCTTTCCTTCCTTTTGTTCTTTTGCCCTTCTTTCCTTCCTTCCTTCCTCTTTCTTTCTTTTTTTCTCTCTTTTGTTCTTTCTTTCTTTCTCTATTTGTCCTTTCTTTCTACATTTTCCTTTTTCTTTCTTTTTTTCCTTCCTTTACTCCTTCCCTCCTTTACTTTCTTTTTCATTCTTTCTTTTATTCTTCCTTCCTTTTTCTTTCTTTTTCCTTCCTTCCTTCCTTTCTTAATCATTTTTATTTCTTCCTTTCTTTCATCCTTTTCTTCTTTCTTTCTGTCTTTCTTCATTCCTTTCTTTTCTCCCTTCTTTTTCATTTTTCCATTCTTTCCTTTCTTTTTTCATCTTCCTTCAATCTTTTTTCTTTATTTTAATTTCACTCTTAACCTTTTTATTTACTTTCCTTCTTCCCTTCCTTGTTTTCCTGTTTTATTCATGGAATTATAAAATTTAGAAATCAAAAAAAACCCAGGAAATTATGCAATCTGGCTGTTTATTTCTATGTATAAGGTAATTGAAGATTAACAAGTGATAAGTGGCACAACAATACTCTTCACTCTAACTCAAATGTGTTTGATTTCATTGTTTTCCATATTAGTTCTTTCTAGATCCAGTAATTGGAAGATATGTATTATGTTATCTATTTCAATTCCACCATTTATTGTCGTTCAACCATTTAAATTGTGTTTGAGTTTTTTTGATCCCCATTTGGGGTTTTCTGAAGTGGTTTTTCCATTTTCTTTTCCACTTCATTTTATGGGTGAGTATACTGAGGCAAATATGGTTAAGTGACATGCCCAGGATCACACAGCTAATAAATCTCTGAAGCCTGATTTAAATTCATAAAGATGAGTTTTCCTGACTTTAGGCCCAGCAGTCAATCCATTGTATTACCTACCTGCCCTAATAATGATTTACTAAGAACCAATTAGGTGCACAGAATGAGAATAAAATCATGTGGAATGTTGGCCTTGAAGAGGAAAAAAAATTCAGTTCAAATTCTCTCTGTGACATATTATATGTGACTATGGTATAGTTACTTAAACTCTCAATGACCCAATCAACTTTTCTGCATTCAGAGATATAGATTTATAGATGAATAAATATATCAATGAATGAATGACTGGTAAATAAAGAAGTACAAAATTAATGAATAGTTAAATAGGTAAATAAACAAACATTAATAGACAATGTTAATGAATAAATAAATATATATGAATAAAATTATGCATTAATGTGGAGAGAGAAAATATAAATAAACAACATGAGTAAAGTATATAACGTATTATATTAGCTACTGGGTATAGATAAATTACGAAAAGGAAACTCTCAACCATTAATGACTTTATCTATATTTGATGCTGTATCTAACAGGAATAGTATAATAGGATACCCTTGAATAGTATAATAACATAACCCTGAAATCCAGGCCTGTTTTGACCCTTAAATGATGCATAATTGATATATACAGAGTCTGCATTAAGAATCATACATCAGGACATAGTGTTACATTTGTGTAATTCCTACTACTTAGGAGAAGTAGATTATTTGTATTCAACAGATTTAAAATTCAGCAATGGTGAATTGTGATAAGAGTGGATTTGCTAGGTCCATCATTAATAAACGAGCTACTGATAGTGGTACTAAGGAAGCAAGTTTAAAGGGGGCAAACCATTTCAGGTCAGAAGCAAAGCAGATGATAATTTAAAGCAAATGAGTAATGAAGTTAAGTTTGGAATGTCCCTTGCATTTAATATGGGGAACATAGTCATAGTCTAAAAAACAAACAAACAACAACACCCCCCCCAAAAAAAAAGCAAAGAAAAAACACAACAAAAACAGAACAAAACAAAAAACATTACTTAGTATGTCCTAGTAGTAAACAGTGGGACTTACTCTCCATTAAAGAAGACACTTCAATTTGGGAGCAATTAATATTAGTAATGCTAGTTTCCATTGAACCAGGTTTGCCCATTGAACTGGATTTGCCTTACTGTGATTTCCAGCTTTGACTCCTACTTCTTTCCTATGGGAGAATAAATCTTCTTCTTCTACATGATAGAAATTACAATGTAGAAGTTATTGTTGTTTTCAGTTGTGACTTCTTTGGGGTTTTCTCCAAATACTTGAGTGCTTTGCCATTTCCTTCTCCATATCATTAATATATGAGAAAATTGAGGCTAATAAGATTAAGTGACTTGCCCAGAGTCACATAGTAGTGAGTATCTGAGGGCAGAGTAGAAGGAGGTTGAATCTTCCTAACAACAGATCCAGCATGCTATCCACTGTGCCATCTAGCTGCCTCCATTAAGATATTAGAACAGAAAAAAAAAAAAAATATATATATATATATATATATATATATATATATATATGTATGTATATATGTAGTCTCCTTAAGTTTTCCTTTTTCATTGTGAAATTCTTTGGTTCCTTCAATTGACCTTTTTATATCAGAGCTTCCAGACTCCTTCTCGTAATGGTTGCTTTCTTCTGTGTAAGTTCCAGATGACCAAGGCCTTTTAAAGAAGTGTTCAGAACTAAACCTAACACCCAAGGTAAAGTCTGACTCTAATAGAGTCAATAAACACATTAGCTTTTCTGGCCTCTAAGGCATATTGCAGACTTGTGCTTAACTATTTACCTTGGAAACTCCAACTTCCTCCCACTCTGTTCTTCAATCTTTTACATGAATGATTTGGGCTACTGCTCAATTTCCACTCATCTATGAAATCTTGTGAAAGGAATTACTCTAGAAGTGTACCAGAAGTGTACCAGAAGTATCTGGTATACTTCATTAACCAGATAGGATGAGAAAGAAAGGGAGAGGGGAAAAGGAAGGAAGGAAAAGAAGGAAGGATGGAAGGAGGGAAGAAAGGACAGAAGGAGGGAAGGAAGGAGAGAAGGAGGGAAAGAAGGAAGGAAGAAGAGGGGAAGGAGAGAAGGAGGGAAGGAGGGAAGGAGGAAAGGAAGGAAAGAGGGAAAAAGGGAAAGAGGAAAAGAGGGAAGGAAGGAAGGAAGGTAGGCAGGAGGGAGGGAAAGAGGAAAGGAAGGAAGAGAGGGAGGGAGGGAGAGAAGAAGGAAGGAGGGAAGGAATATATTTGGTCATGATTAGCCAGATAGAGCTTAATTCAGATTTCTTAGTTCATCTTAACTTTTATTCTTTGACAGAATAAGTTTATGTTCCCTTTTTTGACTATTGGCTCAATGGCTAAAGAATAAAGAGCAAAACTATAAAAGTGATTCTAAAACATATGGAAGAAAGATCTGTATAGGGCCAGTTGGGGAGAACACCAAAGTAAGAAAGGAATTTTTCCATGATGCTTCAAGTTTGTTTTAAATTGAAGTTTTGCTTAATAGAAACCATCAGTCTCCAACGATCATATTACCCAGGAACAGATGCAGGAACCATCATTTGAAGAGCAAATACACCAGATGCAAGTGCCTGTATCCAAGCACTCCTAATAAATAGAAGGAGACACATTTAAAGGTTACGCAAATCCAAAGTACAAAACCAGCTTGGCTAGATTGGGAAAAAAAGAAGAAAAGATTGTTAGTTCTGGAATTAGTATGAGAAAATAAAATGTTAGAACTGCAATAGAGCACATTAGAGATGGAATAGATTTTAGGATTTTTTATGTTTATTTTGTATGTTTTTTAATCATTTTTATGTATTTGGTGAATTTCTTTGGCAGTCTAGTGAAATCTATGTTTTTGATGCACAGAAATTTAACACCAGAAAATCAATTATATTGAAATAATTATCTATCCATATTACCTATCCATCTATGTTATCTGTAATTATCTAAATTCAATAACTCTATTTAAACTCTAGCTAAAACTTGATAATTATCTAAATTCTGTATAATTCTACCAATAAATCTTAGTTCATGTATTAAGTCAAGTTCAGTAAACAATCAGTTTATGTACCAATATCTATGTCAAGGAAAGAAAAAGGAAAAACAAACATCAACACACACACATACACATACACATACACAGTCCTTGCCCTCGAGTTCATAATATAATAAGGAAGAAAACATACAAACAAATATATACACAAGTTATATAGTATATAACTTCAGAGGAAATCTTACAGAAAAGATGTCAATATTAAAAGGAAACTATTTCTTGAGGACTAGGGTATTTTAGTTCATACTTGAAGGAAACCAGAGGAATCCAAAGACAACGTTGAGAAGAGAGAACATTCCATATATGCTGGACATCTAGAAATAATGAAATGAACAGTCCTGTGCAAGCAATAGCAAAGAGACTAGTGCCATGGTCTATTTACAGATGGGTTAATAGCAATAATAGTAATAGGTTATAAGCACCCCTGTCTTAGAATATAAATTATGAGATCCCACAGACACTAGATCATATAAATTGTTAGGCAGAGAAGGAACCTTATAACCTAGAAATCTGATGTTTGAAAGGAACTTAAGAATATCGTCCAACTTTCCAGTTTCACAAGTGAGAAAATTGAGATTTTTCAAGAGAAATGACTTACATGAGTTCACACAGCTAAAAAGCAAGGTAGATGGAACTTGAACTCAGTTCTTCTGACTGGCTTTGAGGAAGTCAAAGCCCATTACATAACCTATATGACAAGAAAACTCTTTGCCATGTTTTATTTATAATTGATTAAGCAAAGTATGGTTTGAAGTTAAACTTCCTTTTTTTTTCTCCAAAGAAAGCTCTGCCAGGAGACTCTATTATAATCTCCAAAATGATATCTCCTTTAGGTCTTTCCATGCAAAAAGTTAACATATGTTTTAATTGTCCCATAGTACCTTTTTTCCCTTAAGTTTACTTTGTGAAATGGCAGCAAGATATTGTCATCAAATCTATGCCTGAAAAATGATTTCCTTGAACATTTTCAATTCTTTTGAATATATAGGGAAATGGATTCTCGCTGTGCACACATCTGTGTGTATGTAGCAGGATATGTATGCACTCACGTGTACTGGAAAAGTTGTAAAAAGATTTTGATCAACTCTGCTTCTGTTTTTTTTTTTCCTTGTTAGAAAAATATTTGTAATATTTTAATTTCCTACTTTAATGTTCTGATACCCAAAACTTGGTATCTCATGGTTCTAGTATTCTTTGTTCTAATGAATTTAGATCCTTAAATAAGTATAATTTCTGATAAGCTTTGATTTATATTACAAATCTATTCTAAGATATTATAGCTTATGAAAGGAAGGGAGGGAGTTCCTTTTCAAGTTTCTATGTTATTACCAACAAGCAGTGTTACTCCTGGCAAAATACTTACCCTTTCTGAGCTTCAATGACTGTAATGTTATTGGAATAGCTGTTCTATTGCCTCTGACACGTAATGATACTTTGATTATAGTAAAAAAAAATAGTTCTGCAGGTAACTCTCTAACATGGCTAATTGGCAGACAAACTTCATTTGCACTAGAGAAAAAAGTTTTTACAAAACAGTTTCCTGCTCCTCCCCAAGGATGTCATAACTGATTCCTCTCCTCCTCACATCTCCCAATCTAATGAAAAAAAAAAAATCTTGAATTATCAACTTTAAAAAATGGTGAGGGAAATCCTTTATAGATTGTTCAAGGAATGTGACTTATTACTATTTTCTTTTCTTTTTTTTCTTAATTTAAATTTTATTTTATTTAATAATAACTTTGTATTGACAGAATCCATGCCAGGATAATTTTTTTACAACATTATCCTTTGCACTCGCTTATGTTTTGTTTTTTCCCCTCCCTCCCTCCATCCCACCCCTCCCAAGATGGCAAGCAGTCCTATATATGTTAAATATGTTGCAGTATATCCTAGATACAATACATATTTGCAGAACAGAACAGTTCTCCCGCTGCACGGGGAGAATTGGATTCAGAAGGTAAAAATAACTCGGGAAGAAAATCAAAAATGCAAATAGTTCACATTCATTTCCCAGTGTTCCTTCTTTGGGTGTAGCTGTTTCTGTCCATCATTTATCCATTGAAATTCAGTTAAGTCTCTTTGTCATAGAAATCCACTTCCATCAGAATACATCCTCATACAATATCGTTGTCGAAGTGTATGATGATCTCCTGGTTCTGCTCATCTCACTTAGCATCAGTCCATGTAGGTCTCTCCAAGCCTCTCTGTATTCATCCTGCTGGTCATTCCTTACAGAGCAATAATATTCCATAACATTCATATACCACAATTTACCCAGCCATTCTCCAATTGATGGGCATCCATTCATTTTCCAGTTTCTAGCCACTACAAACAGGGCTGCTACAAACATTTTGGCACATACAGGTCCCTTTCCCTTTTTTAGTATCTCTTTGGGGTATAAGCCCACTTATTACTGTTTTCTAAAACACCTTCAAGGAAATGGGTCCAACTGAGTATGAACCAGAGGCTTAAAACATTCTGACTTCCTGGACATATACTAATAACTGTTCTCTGGTGACTGAAGTTTATTATGCAGAACACTGGTAAATACCAGGTCACTTTGTGGCTATGAAGGCTTTATAGCAAAATGCAAATAAGTATAATTAAGAGTTCTTTTGAGTCACTTAAAATCATCCTAGATGAGAAGAAACAAATGTTCTAAACCACACTCTGCCTTGTTAGCTCTATTGCTATTAGCTCATAACTAAATATTTGATCGATTATATACAAGCTTGTATGTTTAAAAAAAGCACCTGTTCTGTTAAAACGTTTTAAACTTCAAGCTTCTGGTTCTTAAACTTCTTTGAGTTTCAGTGTAGATAAAACACATATTTAGGTCAGGTAGGGATAATTATAATTCCTAACATCTATAAGGCATGTTATAATTTCCAAAGTTTTTTGCATACATGTGATACAATTTTTTTAAATAACTTTTTATTGACAGAACTCATCCAGGGTAATTTTTTACAGCATTATCCCTTGCACTCACTTCTGTTCCTTTTTCTCCTCCTTCCCTCCACCCTCTCCCCCAGATGGCAAGCAGTCCTTTACATGTTGAATAGGTTACAGTATATCCTGGATACAATATATGTGTGCAGAATCAAACAGTTCTCTTGTTGCATAGGGAGAATTGGATTCAGAAAGTATAAATAACCCGGGAAGAAAAAGAAAAATGCGAGCAGTTTATAATCATTTCCCAGTGTTCTTTCTTTGGGTGTAGCTGCTTCTGTCCATCATTGATAAATTGAAACTGAGTTAGATTTCTTTGTCGAAGAAATCCACTTTCATCAGAATACATCCTCATACAATATCGTTGTCGAAGTATATAATGATCTCCTGGTTCTGCTCATTTCACTTAGCATCAGTTCATGTAAATCTCGCCATTCCTCTCTGTATTCATCCTGCTGGTCATTACTTACAGAACAATAATATTCCATAACATTCATATATCACAATTTACTCAACCATTCTCCAATTGATGGGCATCCATTCATTTTCCAGTTTCTAACCACTCCAATGTGATATAGTTTTTAAAAAAGGACAGTGGCCCAAGGGAAAAAGGATCATATGGTTATCCTTACTTGACAAAATCTATTTCTATCTCATCTGGAGAAAGCCACTTTTCTTGTCTCACTCTTAGTTTTCTCATTTGTCAAATAAAGACAAATAAAGACAAAAAAAAAAAAGACAAAGTGAGTTCTAAAATTTCTCCTAGTTCCAGAAAGCTATGTTTTAAAGTTTTGTGGCATATTTGAACCTAGCTACACATCTCTTTGTCTCCATCTCTCTGTCTCTCTCTGTCTCTCTTTGTCTCTCTCTCTCTCTCTCTCTCTCTCTCTCTCTCTCTCTCTCTCTTTCTGCCTCTGTCTTTGTCTCTGTCTCTCTGTCTCTGCCTCTGTCTGTGTGTGTATGCAAAATATATAGTAGTAGCTGTTATTTATTCCATCAGTGACTTAGCATAGACCCAAGGGAATTCAGGAGTCATTTTAGTAGTCTATAGCTGACTCTACCTCTTCCCCATGATCTTTAATGATAATCAATTAGTAAGAATTAACTTTGAGAATGTGGGATTTTGCTAAATTGTTAAAGCACATACACACACACACACACACACACACTTTGGAAAAAATGACCCAAAAATCATTTTGTTCTCTATAGATACATACAAAATATTGGGTAAAGAGAGCTCAAACTTATATTTGGGAAAATAGTGATTTAGATCTTTTTCAAATCTTTTCATTCTGGTGTCTAAATTTTCTTCTGAATCTATGATAGAGTCTCTCATTTTCCCGTCCTTACTGCAGTATTTCATACTTGGATGCTGATGGAGACATGACCATTAGCAACAGTTTTCCTAGGCACATTGCTAATATGCTATTCTGAGATCTTTGGACTTTCAGAAAGTCTTCTCCCAGTCTTGGAGGGGTGGAGGTGAGGAAGAGGACAAAAGTGAAACCCAGAATGAGGCTGAGACCAGGGATCTTCTTTCCACCTACACCTATCTAATTCTGTCTCAAGGCCCTCTTACAAATAATAAATCTCCATGATTTAGGATTGATCTTGTTGGTTTCTCAGAGGACATATACAAATTTTTTCAACTGATCTGTCTATACTTCCTATGCAATAGATCATTGTGTCCCATAGGACATAAAAAAAAAAAAGAAATAACAATCATAATCAGGGACCTTTATATGCTTTATCTAATGCATGTAATTGAATCAATTAAATTGAAGTACATTTTAACCTGTTTTAGGGATCAGGGCATGGCATTTTTTTTTATTTAGAGGTAGTGGGATGAATTGACTCAATTGATTTTTAGTTTTATACTTAAACTATCCATGTCAATATTATAATTAAAACATTTTTGTAAATTTGAAAGTTATATAAGAGTTTGAGTTAATTTCTTCTAATTATCATCACCATTATGTCATTTTATTATCATAATAGTATTGAGAGGGGTTGGAATACATTATAATCTTTTCTGCTTTAGAAATGGAGAATAAAAGACATCATCACATCATTACCACCATCACTATCATTACAATTTCATCATCACAATAGTGAATATTTTGAAACACTTATTATTCAACCCAAGTAATAATAAAACTAATAATGAGTAAATGACAATGGATTTGCTATACATAATGCAAAATGGTTTATCTCCAGTTGAAACCTATGAATAGGCCACAAACAAGAGTAAAATTGAAAGGTGAAATTGAAAGGAATTGAAAGGCATTAAACTAGCTTCATCCATAAGAAGTCAGACAAAGAAGTTGACAAGCATAAAAAAGCAATTCCTATGGATTTGTTTATATAAATGGAAAGGTTTATGATGACAATACAAGATTGCGGCCAGAAACCATTACAGATTTATCTGCCAAGGGTCCAAAACTAGTTCAGATTATTCAAAGAAATTGTAGAAATTGCAACCCCTTATTAAAAGTTTTAAAATCTACCAAATAGCTGGACATAATTGATCTATAGAAACTTTTAAAAAGCTTATTAGTAGTTTCTGCCATCCAAGATAACATGAAATAACATCTTTAATTATGGAAATCTAGTGAGAGATCAAAATCATGGGAGATAAGAATGAAATACATATGATCCCTATTTTCAGTTGACTGCTTGAGTTGTACCAATGATGGGTTCAAAGAGCCTACATAGGCTGGGTTTATAACACACAAAGTTTTATACATCTACCCTCTACCCTTCCCCCAAAAAAGATCAATACAATAATCAATAGAAAATTTATTTTAAAATAATGATATAAAATGCATTTTCCTAAGATTTACCTTTTTTATTTTTAATTTTTTCTTAACTAATTGAAAAAATAAAATGAGAATATTAAATTAATAACAATAACAACTCATTTTCTCTAATTATTTTCATTACTTATTTAATATTTTATTTTTCCTATTACATGAAAACAAAATAATTCTAATATTATTTTTCATTGATTTTTAGTTTTAAATTTTCTTTCTCCCTCCTTTGCCTCCCATCTAATTGAGAAGGCAAGAATTTTGATTGAGGTTACACATGTGCACTCATGGAAAACATTTCCATATTAATTTTGCATTGGAGATTTTGCATAGAGATTCCATCCATTCCTCCTCTGGAGGTGGATAGCATTTTCCTGATTTTTTGTGGATCACTGTATTTTTTAGAATATCTTAGTCATTGATCCTTGATCATCATCTAATATTAGTTATTATGTGCAATATTCACTGGTTCTGCTCATCTTAATTTATATCCATTCATGCAAATCTTTCAAGGATTTTCTGAGAGCATTCTGCTCATTTTTTCTTATAGCACAATAGTATTTCATCACAATCACATATTGGAACTTGTCGAATTTTTCTCCTATTGATAGGCATCTATTTAATTTCCAATTCTTTGCCATCATGATAACAATACTATAAATATTTTTATATATATAATTTCTTTTTTAATATTGTAGGGAAGTAGATATAGTACTGGTATTGTTGAATCAAAAGGTATGTATATTATTATAGTTGAAAATTATTCTTGACAATAGTTGCATAAATTTACAAGTCAATGACCACAATATGCTAGTGGCTCAATTTTTTACATCCCCTCCAATATTTGCAGTTTTTTCTTTTTTATCCTATTAACTAATATGATAGGTATGGGGTGTAATTTGGAATTGGAATTGTATTTTTTCTAATTTGTATTTTTTCTAATCAGTAGTGATTTAGAATACTTACCTATAGACCTATAGATAGCTTTGGTTTTTTCAGCTAGAAATAGCTTCTTTATATCTTTTGATGATTTATCAGTTGGTGAATGCATCTTTATAAATTAATATAATTAAAATAATAAATTAACTCATTTTTTCTATATATTTGAGAAATTAGATCTTTATCAAAGAAATTGACTATATTTGTCAGTTATTTTATTCAGTTATATTTATATATAATATATATGTATCTATATCTATATCTATATATTCAGTTATAATTACAAATTATGTTTTCATTCTATGTTCCCCATATTTATCCTATTCTTTTTCTCCTGTAAAGTGTACATCCTCAAAAATATTTTGCTTCTGACTATTGCCTCTTCCAATCTGCTCTTGCTTCCCCTTCTCTTTTGCCTTTTCTTTCATATTTTCCTATAAGGCAAGGTAGATTTCTATACCCAACTGAGTGTGTATGGTATTTCTTACTTGAGCCAATTCCAATAAGAGTAAAGTTTTCTCCTCCCAATATCCTTCATCTTACCTGTTCTAAAAAAGCTTTCACATCTCTTTTGTATGTGATAATTTAATTTACCTCTTCCTTCTCCCAACACATTGCTTTTTCTCACCTCTTAATTATAGTGATTAGAGAAAAGCAAATATATAGAAAGATATCTTGAGAAACAAAGACAGAGACAAGAGAGATAGAGAGACAAAGACAGAGACAAGAAAGGTAGACAAACACAGAGACAGAAACAGAAAGATCAAGAGAGAGACACGCACACACAGAAGGACACACACACACATACACACAGAGATCATTCTGGCATATTCACCTTATACCTATGCCTCTAACTGCCCTAACAATAATGACATTTTATTATTATTACTACTAATAAATATCAATATTCTACTTTTTTACATTTGTTTTTTAAAACTCTGAGTTACAGATTGTTTCCCTTACCCCTATCCATACACCCCTTAAGAAAGCACAAGTAGATTTGTATAAAACATAAGTCATGTTGTGAAAGAAAATATAGATCTCACCCCTAAAAATAAAAATCTCAGGAAAAATAAAGGAGAGACAGAGAGAAAGAGAGAGGAGAGAGAGAGAAAATGCTTCAATCTCTATTCAGAGAAAAGGCATATATAGCATTTTTCATCATAAGTCCTTCAAAGTCATGGATTATTGTATTGTTAAGAATAACAAAGTTATTCATAGCTAAATATTTCAGAACATTGGTATTACTTTGCTTTTCTCTGTTTAGGTGGCTGGATGTTTTTCTGAGAGCATCTCATTTCTATTTCCCATAGAATAATAATATTCCATTATAATCACATGCCATAATTTATTCAGACATTCCCCCAACTGTTGGGCCCTTTTGTTTCCTATTTATTCATTCATTTATTTATTTGCCCTGAGGAGAACTAGCATAAATATTTTCATGGCCATAAGTCCTTTTTCCTTTTTAAAATTTCTTTTCAGATTCATGCGTATAATAGTTATTATTAGGTCAAAGGATATGTGTGATTTTATAATCTCTGGACATAGTTCATATATTTTGACCATTTATGAATTGGGGCATGGTTCTTATTTTTATAAATTTGACTCAATTTTTATATATTTGAGAAATGAAGCCTTAACAATGAAACTTACTTCAGAATTCATTTTACTATTACTATTGCTAATTGAATTTCCCTCATGTTTATTTTATTCTCTTTCTCCTTTCACCCTATCTGTCCTCAAAAGTGTTTTGCTACTGACTATTCCCCTCCCCCTATATGCCTTCTCTTTTATCACTCTCTCCCCTTCCCATATCTCATTCCCTTTTACTTTCCTGTAGAATAAGATAGATATACCCATATTGAGTATATATGTTATTTTCTCTTTGAACCAATTCTAATGAGTAAGGTTTACTCATTGCCCTTTTCTCCCCCTCCTCTTCCCCATTATAAAAGTTATTTCTTGCTTCTTTTATGTCAGATAATTAATACCATTCTACTTTTCCCTCTCCTTTATTCCAGTGCATTCCTCTCACACCCCTTAATTTAAATTTTTTATATTATCCTTTCATATTCAAAAGACAATTGTGATCTTTGTCTATAGATACTCCTTCAAACAACCATAATAATGAGAAAGTTCTAATAAAATAGAGATATTATCCTGCCATGTAGGAATGTAGACACATAAACCTCATCATGTCCCTTATGATAACTCTTTCCTGATCATTTCTTTGTGCTTCTTCTGAATCCTATATTTGAAAATAAATTTTTCCATTCAGTTCTGGTCTTTTTATCACAAATGCTTCAAAATCCTCTATTGTTGAATTTACCATTTTCCATCATAGGGTTATACTCAGTTTTACTGGGTAGGTGATTCTTGATTGTTATCCTGGTTGCCCTCTGGAATATCCTACTCCAAGCTCTCCAGTCCTTTAACGTGCTTGCAAGCTGCAAAATTGTGTGATATCTTGTCTAGATGCCACTATAGTTGAATTGTTTCTTTCTAGATGCTTGTAATATTTTGAGTTTCTGAATTTAGCTATAATATTTCTGGGACTTTTCATTTTGGAATATCTTTCAGAGTTGGTGTGTGGATTCTTTTAATTTCTATTTAATCTCTGGTTCTAGATTATCAGGACATTCACCTTGATATTTGTTGAAAGATGATAGACTCTTTTTTTTCAGGATTATCCTGTAGATCAATATTTTAAAATTATCTCTTCTTCCTTGTATTTCAATGAGATATTATTACATACATATTTTTTCTGGCTTTGCTTTATTGTATCTTGATTCCCCATGAAGTCATTAGCTTCTATTTAGCTTCCATTTGCTCAATTCCAATTTTTAAGAAGTTATTTTCCTCAGTGTCCTTTAAAACTCCTTCCCCATTTGCCAACTTTTGCTTTTTGAGGGATTCTTCTCCTCATTAACTCTTTGTATTTCCTGTTGCACCACTCTTAATTTTTTTTCCTAATTTTTCCTTTATGTCTTTTGCTTGGTATTCAAAATCCATTTTGAGCTCTTCCATAGTCTGAAACCAAGTCTATTTTTTTCTTGGATGTTTTGGATATTGGATCTTTGACTCTGTTATCTTCTTAGTGTGTGTTTTGATTTTCTTTGACACTATAGTTACTTTTTATGGTCAGAATCTTTTTCTTCTGTCTATTCATTTTTGTAGCCTATTCCTCAGCTTTTAAATTTTTGGTAAAGTAGAGCTCTGTTTTCAGGATGAAGAGGACATTGTCCCAAACTGTTTTCAGAGATCCTTCTATGGACCTGGCCACAAGTATTGGTTTCTGCCCTGAAATTGTTAAAAGTATCCCTGCCTCACTGTGGCTATAAAACCTAGTGTTCTAAAGCCACAGAGCCCTTCCTCAGTGCTAGTAAAAAAACTTCTTGAGAGCTGCGGCCCCCGAAAGCTGCCACCACCACCATTGCCTATGTCCACTCCTGGTTTGCTGGTTTTCCAAGGCCCTCTCACCCTATAGACAACCTTCCAAGTCCACTTTAATAACTTTGGTTGAGAAATCAATAAGCCAAAAGTACTGTCACTCATTCAGAGGTCACTAGGCCAGTTCCTTTTTTTGCTTACTCAGGTGCCAGAGCTGAAACAGGTTTTAGGACCCTGCTGATGAAGACTGGACAAGAACTGTATATTGGGCTCCTAGTCTGGTATTACAAAACTTTACTGTTGACCTTCTAAGTTGTCACTGACTGAAAAATTGTTCTACTCTGTTTTTTTGTGTGGTCTGATATGCTAAAATTTATTTAGTGCCATTATGTAAAGGAATTGGAGTCATTTGGAGGCAAGGAAAGTGAGTTCCTGCCTTTATTTTGCCATCTTTAATATTAAAGTTCAGAAAAGTTACAAGTGTCATCTTCCCATTTAGGAAGGGAAACAATTTAATCTTATTGAATCCATTCTGCTTTCTCTTTCCTCTTACTCGTTTTGTGTTTAAGTCTTATGTCTAACAGTCAAACTTTCTATTCATCTTCATGTTTTTTTTTTAATTTTAATCACAAATGCATCATGAAATCTTCCATTAAATGTCCATCCCTCACCTCCTAGCCTGAAGGATTATGTTCAGATTTGATGGAAAAGTGGTTCTTAGTTATAGTACTAGTTTTTTTTTTTGAACTATGGGGTATTGTATTCAAAGTCCTTCTATCCTTTATTATATAAGCTGCTATATCCTGTGTAATCCTGACTTCAATTCCTCAGTATTTGAATTATTTCTTTCTAGATAGTTGTGAAATTTTCTCCTTGAACTGGGACCTCTGCAATTTGGCTAACACATTCCAGTGAGTTTTCATTTTGGGTCCTATTTTAGGAGAGGATTGGTAAATTATATCAACTTATATTTTTATGCCTTGGTTCTAGAATATCAGGACTATTTTCCTTAATAATGTCTTGAAAGACAATGTTTAGGCTCTTCGTACAATCATGGCTTTCAAATAGTCCAATAATGCTTAAATTATTTCTCCTCAGTCTATTTTCCAGGACAGTTGTTTTTCAAAAAAAAAAAAAAAATTCAATTTCCTTATACTTTTATTCTTTTTAAGTTGATGATTCATGGAATTACTAAATTCTACATGCCCAATTCTAGTTTTTAAGAAATTATTTTCTTCAGTGAACATTAGTATGTCCTTTTCCACTTGACCCCTCACTACCTTTTTAGGGAGTCCTTCCTTTTAGTGAATTTTTAAACTCTTTTACTTCAATTGACAAATTCTGATTTTAAAGGAATTCTTCCCTTTGGCAGATATGTGTGCTTTAAAAACAATTTTGTCCATCCTGCTTTATAAGGTTTCATTTCCTTCAATATTTTTGTACCTCCTTTTCCAAGCTATTGACATTTTCTTACATAGCATTAATTTATTCACATTTTTATCCGTGCTACTTTAGTTTCAATTTCAAAATCCTTTTTTGAACTCTTTCAGTCTGAGATCAATTCCCATTTTCTTTTGAAGCTTTGTATGTAGCTGCATTTGTCATGGTTTTCTTCTGAGTTTGTGTGTTGACCTTTTCTGTCATCATAGTAACTTTCTATGGTCAAGTTCTTCTTCCTCCTCCTCCTATTCCCTCCTCCTGCTCCTCCTCCTCCTCTTCCTTCTCTTCCTCCACCTCCTCCTCTTGCTGTCCTCCTGTTTGCTTATCTTTCCAGTTTTTCTTGATTTTCTTAAACTTTATTTTAAATTTGGACTGTGTTACTATGGTGTAAGAGACCCTGTCTCAAACTTTAAAATTTTTCATACCCATGTTCAGAGATATTTTGGGGAGTTTATAAGTTTCAGTTCTTTCAAGATAATATGATCTAAGGAAAGGTATAATCAATGTTCTCCTCACCTGTTTTCTGGCCTGTGAGGAACCACAAGTAATTATTTTTGCCTTTGACTATAAATTGAAGCCTAGTTATAAACCAGGCACTTCACTCTCTTTGGTCACAATCTTGGGAATGCTAGTACTCCTTCTTACTTTTACTCTGCCTTCTAGGACTGCAACCCAGAACTTTGTTTCAGTAGTGCAACTGAGTCTTCTATTCAGTCCCAGCAAAAAGACCTCTTGCAATCTCCTTCTGAGCAATCATCTGATCCCCTGACCAACTATGAACTGAGAATTCCAGCCACAGCTGCAGGTTCAGTTGCTCCCAAGGCCTACACTGATTTGACTGTGGATTTGCTCATGCTGGATTATGCTACATTCCCATTGCAATGCCAAGCCTTTCCTGTCCATTTTCTAAGTTGTTTTTTATTGAAAATTTCATTTTGTGGATTCTGTCTCTCCAGAATTTGTTTTGAAGTATTATTTTAACATTATTTGGAGGGTACTTTGGGAGACTTAGGAGATCTCTTGCCTTTTTGTTGTTCTTGTTGCTGCCATCTTGGATCTTGTCCATTCTATGATTGTTTGAGGCAATATTTTTTTGCATGTCCGTGCCTATGAGTGTGCCTTTTGATACTCTAGTGATGCCTATTAATTTCTTATAAGAAAAAAAAATTTACATATCTAAATGCTTAAAAATTAAACCAAACACATATTTATACAATGCACACATTCATATATGTATCTTTCTATACATATGCATATACATATATGTATTCACATATATAGATACTAATATATTTAATATCATATATATTAGATCATTAACTCCTCTTTACAGTTAAATAGCACTTTTATTCTAAAAGCTCTCTATTAATAAGAATATGATCATCTTTTCACAAATCAGTTCTTTGAGCCTGAAAGAAGATATGTGGCTTTTCAGAATTATAGTTGGTCAATGTCAGAGCTAGGTGTTGAAGACAGGTCTGTTCCCAGATTACGTGCTCTTACCAATTTACCTTACTGCTTCATAAACATCAGAAACAAGAAAGGAATTAAAAATAAACCTGACAGCTTCCTCTTGAATTCCAGTCTAAAATAAAACAATCTGTCTTTCATGACAATGTGATCAGTCCTAATCTGTAAAATGATGGGGACTAAATTTGATAAGGCCCTTAGGTTTCATCTAGCTCTGACATTCTTTGTTTTAACATTCTATATTTCAGGGCCTCTTTTACCTTTGACATTCTGTAGTGCTGTATTTCTTTGTTCTTCATGTAATGCCTTCCCTTTTGTCTCAGTCTGTTTCACCTTACTGTGGATTTTAAATTGGATTTTGCTAGTTTCTCTGTTCAAGCAGAAAAAGAGGCAATGTAAAAGTATAGGAACTTGCAATTTTTTTCTTTATTTTTTAAATCTCTCTCTCTTTCTCTCTCTCCCTCTTTCTCTCCTACTCCCTTCCTCTGTTTCTCTCTTCTTCCTTCCCTCCCTTTCCTTCCCTCTCTCCTTCTCTCTCTTTCCTTCTCTCTCTTTCCTTCTCTCCCTCCATCTCTCCCTCCCTCTCTCTTCTACTCTCTGTCTCTCTCTCTTTCTCTCTTCTCTCCTCTCTCTCTCTCTCTCTCTCTCTCTTCTTTTGTTCCAAGGCAAGGCAATCACCTCTAATAGCACTTTTATACTACAGGAAAGGGAGGAAATACTACTGTTTATGTGTTGATGGACAAGCTGTGGCTCAAACCAGAGAGAGCAGCTTGGTAGATATTGGAAGTCAGTTTCTGTGAACTTGATACTAGTACTTAGACTGTATTTCATTCAAGGGGCCTTTACTTGCTTTTTTTCTCAGCTATAATAGAAACTGGCTCCCACAGACCAGCAGGAGGCATGTGGTAGGCAGAACTACATAACATAGTTTACTGTTCAGCACTTCAGGGTTTCTCAAGGAAAATCATTTATTATTGTCATTACTCCACTGAGGCAGGGCACTTAGCACTAACTGCAACAGAAGTAAACAGTGGGAACTTTTTTTATTTGTTTATATTTTTAACCATTCAATCCTACACTTTTCATTTCCATTTCTGACTAACAAAACATAGGATTTTGTAGTCAAGTCTAAGTACTTCTCTAGAAGTAACAACTAAGCCATCCCAGACTTGGCTGCTGAGTCTTTAAGCTGTTCTTTCTTGTGTAAGAAGGACTCCAACTAACTTTCTCCTGTTTTTTTTTTTCTTACCCTTTATAAGGGCCAATATGATTTGGGGTCTTTTAGATATTTCAGAGTTATAGAACATCAGAGCTAAAGTTGCTTCAGAATTCATCTAGCCCTGTCTATTTGTGTATTAGAGACTCAATGATAATCTCCACTTTTTCTCAGATTAGCTTGTGAGACAACTGTCAGCCTTTACTCACCATCAAAAAGACTAATGTGTTAGAAAAGGGACTCCTCTCTCTCTCTCTCTCTCTCTCTCTCTCTTTCTCTCTCTCTCTGTATATCTGTATATATATATGGTGAGTTCAAATGTTGGGTTCTTGTTCTTCTCAAAACACAGCCGGTTTAGCTTAGAGCCCTCCAAATATCTTCAAACCCAAAGGTTCTGATCCTTCAGCCTCTGCCTCTGCTTTTTTCTGCCTCCAACCAGCACAGAGATGGAATGAATCTCTTGTTTCCTTCACTTGGGGCTCAGCTAGCTTTCTGGTGAGTCTTTCAGACCAGCTTGGTCTTAGTGCGGGGTGTGCAGGAGCCCAGCCACCTACCACAGTGGTGTGAGATGAAGATGAATCTGGTTGTCCACTGAACTCTCGACTCGTAGCTTTTTCCTCTGAAAACTCTTCTGCCACCAGCCAGCCAAATGGAAAATATTCTGCCTTGCCTTGGAGAGAGGGCTTCTGGCGTAATTCCGCTGAAATCTGTCAAAGTGCTCTCTGTCTGCACCAGAGTTGCTCCTCTCCAGTCCAGCTGAACTCTCTTCTGCGACCAGCCAGCCAAGTGGAGAATATATTCTGGAATAGCTCTCTCTTCATTGGCCTTATATGTGAATCTTCTGAGAGAATGGGATTATGGGTTTTCTCCCATAGTGCTCTCTGGCCCAAAGAGCTTTAAGGGAGGTGTGAACACAAAGGTGTAAACACAAGCATTGTACTAATTAGTTCTACTTAGTACCTTGTTTCAGGTTCTGGCCAAAATCTTCTTGCAAGATTAGATCAACTCTAATTAGTTAGCAGTTTGTAAGGATTCCAACATCTATATATCTATATCTATATCTATAACTATATCGATATCTATAGTCAGATCGATAAGGGAAGGAGAATTTTGTCAACAATAAATTTAAAGCAACTTGAGAATATGGAATGAATCCAGTACTAGAAGCCAAGAATCCTCAGAAAAGACAAAGAGGTAGTTTTGATATTGATATGAAAGCACTGAGTTTGAGTAATCAAGACTTTTATCTCCTCTGCATGTCAGCTTCTTCCTTCCTCCATCCCTTTAAAAATTTAAGTCATTTTAATATGTATCATGTGTGCCTTCCTTCCTTTTTTTACTACCTTCCTGTCTCTCTTCTTTCATCCATTCTTTCTTCCTTTTCTTCCTTCTTTATTTCATCCCTTCCTCCTTCATTTTTTTTTTAACATTTTAACCAAATTATAGTAAGCGAATAAAGACAGGGCTAGATGCATTCTGAAGCAACTTTAGCTCTGATGTTCTACTTTAAACTCTCCTTTCTATTGAGAAAGATTTAAGATTTGAAATCACATATGCATAGAAAAAGATATACATTCCTATGCACAGAGAATATCTTGTATATAATATGCATATATAAATATGTATGTATTTGTGTATATACATATACATACATACATTTAATATATATGTATATATACATATATTTGAGAGAGAAAGATGATTTAGAGAAGAAATTGCAGGTAGACTTGCATAGATGGATAGATAGAGTTACTGACTAAAATGTTTGTATTTAAGAAAAAAATAAGTAGTGATAGAAACATACTTTTCTTTTTCACAAGCCAAAATTTCAAAATGGGAACTTAAATTTGTGTAGAGTTTTTGTGAGTGAAAATTTCTGTTGTATTTTTCACAACTGACCATACAATTTAGCATGCATTCATAATTTATTGCATAGTAAACAACTCCCTGTATAACTTACATATAACCAAAAGAAATGTCAGATCACATTCAGTCTAACTTCTACCTGAGCAAACATCCTATCTGCAAATTCCATAACAAATAACTATTGCTACTTTACAGAAGACACGCAATAATAGAAGTCTATGAATTTCAGGGGCATTTCAACATTTTTTCAAATATTTTTAATTGTTAGAATCTATTAACTTAAGTTGAATTTTAATTTGACTCTTGCATGTTACTTCTATTTCTTTCTTTTGGGGGCAAGGAGGCAAACTCTAATTCTTCTTCTATATGACAGAACTTCACAGTTTAAAAACAGTTTAAAGGGAGTTGTTCCACTCCCTTTCATTATTGCTCATGGAGTCTAATCTTTTACCATTTACTCAACCTGATCATCCAATCTACTGTACTCATACTCATTTTTATTTCTCCTAAATTGTAGTGTCCAGAATTTAGTACTCCCTTAAGAATCTATTCTGTTGGACATTTGCACATTGGTGTTTCAATCTGACTTTTAAAAATTTTAATTGTCAACCTTCTAGTGACTACAACATTTTTATTTCCATATATATGTAGATATATACTCACTAAAAAGAAAACTAAATGTTGGCTAGGGATCAATGCCTCCCTTAGTCTTATATGGCGTGTGTCCAAGGTTCTGAATACAAGCAGATTTTTCTTTAAAATTATTTTTATCTTTTATTTTTTCTTTAACAACTGTAGTTAAGACTTATAACTATGGTTCTTTCATTAAAAGCCTATACTTAACAAAACCTATGGTTTGTTGTAATTAACTTGTCACATGCAATTTGTAGGAATTCTGTGGTTGAGATCTGAAAATTAAAAAAATAATAATAATAAATATAATTTCTCTTGGGAAATGCTTATTACACCAGTTTCTTTTTAGAACTTTTGTAGTCTCCCAATTGGGCTCCAAGGAAAACTTATCCTATCAGGAAATTAGGATGTGCTAAAAGAGAAGACTAAAATTCAAAATATTCATAGCTGGACTCAAAATGTTATGGGTTTGAGCAACGGTTAGGAACATAGGTCATTAGAACATAAAATGTGAAATGTTTGAGCTGGACATGATTTTAGAACAAGAATTTTAGAACAAAGAAAATGGAATGTTGGAGCTAAAAGGATCTTATAAAATAGAATGTCAAGGTTGCAAAGGATCTTAAAATATAAAGTGGTTTCATTTAAAAGGAGACTTTTAAATTGAAGAGTATATTAAAGACAATTTAGTCCAAATCCTTCACTTTAGAAATGTGAATGGGGGAATAATTTACCCCAGACAAAGTAAGTAATGTGGAACCCAGTAATCCCAATACAGTATGTCTTTCTATCATCTCTCACTGTTTCTCATTCAAATATTTATTTGATATTATACTCTTCACTATTAAGTACGTGATTTTAGAATTTATTGCATATAATAGATATACCTGTCTCTTTCCAACTTTGAAGGTCTTTGAGAATAACTGGAGATCTATAGCTATTTTTCACCTTTCCTTTTTTTGAAAGTAGGGGATGAAAATTCCATTCTTTTTCATTTGTTATAGTCATTTTGACAAAATAATACTTTTTGAAACTGTTTCCTAGCATCACCATTTCAGTTACCTTGGTAACATAAGGTGGAATAAGGATATCAGGCTTGGGACACCTCCATCTTTCCCTTAGAAATCCTTGGAGTAATGTATACAGATTTATTTTCTTGTTGAAGGGAATGAGAATGGGGAGGAAATGTTTTTATTTATTTTTGTTTTGTCTTTAATTTTGTAGGTTCTTGTGCACAGAGATGATATAGGTTAAGATAGAGTAGATACAGTTAAGAATAATATGCATATGAATGTAGCAGAAGGAAATCCAATCTAGAAATCACAATTCATGGGAGAGCACAATTACTCTCTAGGAATTTGAACTTTATTTAGCATCTATGGGCTCCAATTTTCTTCTCTGTAAAAAGGAAAATTGTATTATATGTCTTTGGAAGTCCCTCCCCACAATAATTATGAGCCTTTGTCAGTCTTACAAATCCCACTCAGCTGGATGAATTTATGGACATATAAAATCATGGATTCTTTGAGTTTTATGCTAACATAGAAGTTTTGTCATCCAACTCACTGTTAAGTAAATGGATGAATCCCATTTAAAGGCAGTCATTACCCTTCCATTTCTACATGTTGAAGGATCCAGAGACTTCCAAGATTCTGAAGCAGGTTCAAGAGTTCCTACATTGAAGAACTAGAAAATGACCCCAGAGTAAAGAGAACAAGACTTGGAAATGACACAGAGATTCAAAAATTAAAGACATGTCTCTCTCCCTTGTGTACCCTGCCATAAGGTATCCACAGTTCAAACCTAAAGAAAAATGATATTTTGTTTTGTTTTTGTTTGTTTTGTTTTTTAATGGCAAAACTAAGATCGTTTCTCTTCTAATGATGATTTAAGACTTCATAGTATAGTCTTAAGACTGACATGCATGGACTGCTAGGCTAGAAAGTAGAACTCACCAGAATATCGCTGGGTTACTTCTCTGAATCCCTAATTCATATACAACTTGATCAGAGATTTGTGGCTTAGGGAGTAATATGCCATATATGTGGAGGCTTGCTCAAAATTACTATGGAATAGAGGAAGTTGTGTGATTTTGATTTAAAGCTGGAAGGGAATTTAGAGACTATCAAATCTATCTCCATCATTTTATAGTTGAGGAAACTCAGGCAAATAAAGATTAAGTAACCTATTCAGGAGGAACAGATATATCTGAGGTAGCATGTGAACTCCACTTTTCTGGATTCAACTTTTATATTTTATTTACTATGCCACAATTTCCCTTGGTTCTTACTCCTTTGGAACAGATATATTTATCTCCTCCCCCACCATTTTTTCCCTTAGGGCTCAAAACACATTAAGTGAGCAAGACAGTTATAAGAATACAGGAAATTTGTACAATTATATGTTAATGAGTATAATTATCAGGCCCACTTAGTTATATGTTGTCTGAACCCTCTCAAAATAATTGTTGATTTGAGAACTATCTAAGAATTATGTTTTTTTTTTTTTTGATATTGCTAAACATTCATTGGAGAGACATAAAGTACCTGAAAAACCAATCAGGGAAGCATGCAAGCATTGGGTAAAAAGAGCTGTTTATCATTTAAAAAAATTGCTTTTTTTTTTGTTCTACATAACTATCCAAATTCAGAGAAATAGACCAATAGATGAAGAGACATGATTTTTAAAAATTATATATAATTAATTAGCTGAGTCTAATTAGCTTTGATTGGATGCATGGATTTGAATCATGGTTTGGGAATTTGTTTATATTTTCTTAGAGATGATATGGAGATTCCTATTGGCATTTTATTAAGAATATTGAGATTGCTTCATCTTGTATTCATTTGCTCATTGCCTTTTTGTTGAAATAAACTATTGAATGGGAAGGCAATTTAATTAACCTGGATTATTTTAGGCACATCTACCCCTTAGTGCTGTATTTATAAAAGCAAAGTTTTTTTTTTCTTTTCTTTTGGAGAAAGATACCAATAAATGATCAGAAAGTAAAGGTAAGTAAAAGAAGAAAATATCCAGGCTTTGGAGTGAAGAATGGAAGATTTTCTTCAGTCAGGAGATGTTACTGTTTAGCAATGGGTTAAAAATACATAGTTATATGTACTTTCACTGATCATCCAAGAAGTAGCAGTAAACATTGATGGTGGTTCCTTTCAACCACACAATATTAGATATTAGAAAAACAATAGTTTAATATTCCCTTCAAAGAGACAAGAGCCATTAAGCACATGGACCCAGTAATGCATATTATATATGCATATATATATATAATATATATATAAACGTGTGTGCTTATATATGTGTATATATGTGTATATATACATATATATATATAAATGTGTGTATTATATATGTATAAAGTGTTTTATATGTACATATATATGGGGGTTGTATATACACATTCATACATATAGAAAAAGAGAGAAAGAATATACATGTATACATATTATTTACATACTATTTTTATGGGACAGTTCTCTGGGGTGAGAATGAACAGTGATATTTCCTATAACTGTAATCATATGAGAAACATTAACTAATAATAAAAACAACCCTAAAACCCATATATATATACATATAAAGAGAGAGAGAGAGAGAGAGATGATGATGATGATGATTTTTTCACTTGTTATTATTTGTTCTTTTCTATAGGACTTCTGATCTTGGATTTAGCTATTCAGTGATCTGGCTAATCAGATACTTCAGGATTTACTATCCATCCTAGGAAAGTCATTTTTTGTCTATTAATACATAATCTGAACATAGATTGCTGAAGATGAAACCTAAATTTTAAATTGTCAAGTCTCCATGCATGGAAAGGACTAATCATTTGGTATATACAATAGAATAATTTTAATCCATCACAGGGACACATACCTTCTATATATTCTCTTTATTATCTGTATGGGAAACACAATTGGATTTATAGTCAATTTTTTTTTTCAAACTGGCCAGACCCAGCTATTTATCCTCTGTATAACTTTAGACAAGAAGAAGATGGTGCAGTGGATAGAATGTGAGAACTGGATACAGGAAGACATATACTTAGTAATAATGGTGTGCTCCTGGCCAAATCACTTCATCCTGTTTACTTAAGTTTTCTCATCTGTAAAATGAGCTGGACAAAGACATGGTAAACCACTCCAATATACTTGAGAAGAAAATCATAGACACAGCTAAAATGATACTACAATAACTATAACAACAACAAATGACCATAGACAAGTAAGGACCTCACTATTTTTAGCAGTTAAATCAAAAAGTTAAAAAAGCTCTTTGAAAAATATGAGGACATATTTTCCTCCAAGATTACAGACAACTTCAACTGCAATCGGGCAATGGATAACTGAGCTTCCAGTAAAGGCCTATTTCTATAGCAAACTCCCTCTGTATGTTTTAGAAATTCCAGAAATACTTAAAGAGGGCTCTAACCTTCCTTCACTGTGCATTTCTGCAATTAACATGTCCTTAGCTTTCCATCTGACTAGAGGAAATAATTTTCTCCTCTCCGCTTTAGCACAAAGCTGCATACATATGTTGTTTAGAAATCCTCTCTAAAGTTTGGAGATAATCACAGACCCTTACACTCACATGTGCATTCTGTATAATTATACTGACTATAAAATTGCAATGCAGATGTATAGAAAAAAGGTTTTTCTTTAATTTCTTTTTCCCCCTTTGCCCATAGGATTTTCTTCTAATTCTGGAATAAGCTTCAATCGTTTTAATGAGTCTGTGGAAGGTTTTATTGCTTGATACTTTTAAATGCTGCAGAATGCACAATATTTCAAGTAATATCAGTAGAGAAATTGGGCTTTCATTGTGCATTCATTTGGAAGTGTGTGTGTGTGTGTGTGTGTGTGTGTGTGTGCCCCTATGAGCATGTGTAAAGTATCATTCTGTGTGACTTTTGCACATCTTCTAAAGGAACATCTTATCTTTCAGGAATAATTCATGGAATAAGGATGAGTAACTCTATTAAATTATTCTCTTCCATAAAAGGAAATCCAAGCATTAACTTTTTCTACACATGCCAACATCCTGTAGATACCAAAATAATGTCAATATTTTGAAAGTAGGATTATTTCCTTACTTTTAAAATTTTTATTCATTTGCTTATTTGTGTTTTCCCCCTAGCCACTCTCTCTCCCTGACATATATTGATGTTCATTTGTGTCATCCTTTGTGATTCCATTTGGGCTTTTCTTGGCCAAGATACTTGGGGTATTTGTCATTTCCTTCTAAGGCTAACTTTACATTTGAGAAAACTAAGGTAAATAGATTAAAGTGACTTGTCCAGTAGCAGACATTTAGTAAATGTCTTAGGCTATATTTGAACTCAGAAATCAGTCTTCTAGATGCAAGTTTTAAAACTCTATGTACTAATAGTGTTTAATAAAGTCTTATTAATTTATATACTTATTGACCTTAGGATCATCAATAAAAATTAAAAGTTATTGATCAAAACAAAACAAAATCAAAAAAAAGGAGTGAAACAAATATAATGAAGGCATAGGAATCCTAAATTCAAGTCCCATTTCTGAACTTTATGGAACCTAAAATTGGAAAGGATCCTGGAAATCATCTACCCCATTTTCTTATTTTCCAGTAGAGAAAACTGAGCAACAAAGGCAAAGCGACTGTTTCTAGGGGTAAAGAAGCAAAATATAGTGAGAAGAATTTTATAAATACTTCTTCATTTGGACCTTACCACAACCTTGAGAGGTAGGTATTATTAGTGTTGTTTTCAACTACAATTAAGTGAAATAAGGTAAACAGGGATTAAGTAATTTGCTCAGAATCACAAAACCAGTAAATTTTTGAGGAAGATCAGAACATAAGTATTCCTGACTCCAGGTCAAGGAATTTATCCACCATGCTACCAGTTGCCTTTACTATTTTACACTAATTCATATCTATCTCTATCTGTATCTCTATCTGTATCTCTATCTGTATCTGTATCTCTATCTCTATCTCTATCTATATAACTTTTACATAGTTTCCATATACAAAACACAAAATAAACAACAAAGCATTAGAAAAATGAATAACAGCTATGAATAGTATAAAAAAGCAATGGTAAGAGTATCCTCTTATTAACTTCACTCAGTTCTTATCTGTTAGACCTGCAAGCATCTCTGTGAAAAGAATAGCAATGCATCATATGACTTTATGAATGAACCATTTTTACAAGAAGCCCATGGCTCCTTCTATTAATCTGAAAGTAAAAATAAAAGCTTTGTGTTTAAAAAGATGAATATTAGACAATACAAACAATCTATATCAGATAAGTAGATATTTGCATGTACTTGATTTTTGTTAATTGACACACCTTGAGAGTGGTAGTAGTAATATAGCAGTAGGAATAGTAGTGTACTAGTAGTAATAGTAGTAGTAGTAATAGTAATAGTAGTAGTAGTAATAGTAGTATAGTAGTAGTAGTAGTAGTAATAGTAGTAGTAGTAGTGTGGTAGTAGTAGTAGTAGTAATAGTAGCAGTTGTAGTTGTAGTTATGGTGGTGGTGGTGGTGATGGTACTGCGGATAGTGGTAGTAGTACATAGTAAGAGTTGGCTTTTGTGAAGTTTCTACTAGGTAGGTATTTTAGGTACTTAGTAATTTGCCTAGTTGCTAAGTGATTTAAAATATATATCTCATTTGATCTTAACCACATTGGGGGATTGGTATTACTATAATCTCTAAAATGGAAGAGGAAACTGAGTCAAGATCATATTAATCTATGTCTGAAATATGCTTGTCTCTGTGATTTTAAAATCACATCTATTAAAACATGAGAAGAACGTTAACATTTTTTAAAATTTTATTTTGTATTTCTTAGAATTTTTAATTGTGCCTGGCTCTTTGTAACCCCATTTGTTTTTTTTTTTGTTTGTTTTTTTTTTTGTTTTGTTTTGTTTTGTTTTTTGGCAAAGATACTGAAATGATTTGCCATTTCCTTTGCCAGGTAATTTTATAAATAAGGAAATGAGGCAAATAAGGTAAAATGACTGTCCAGAGTCACACAGTTAATGTCTGGGGCTAGAATTGAGTTTAAGAAAATAAGTCTTCTTGACTCTAGACGTAGTACTCTATCTACTATGCCACCAAATTGCTTTAAGATAGGATTCTATTATTTAGTTTAATCTTTATATTTGTCAATTGAGAAAACTCAGGTCCAAAGAAGGGAAAGAACTTGATCAATATCACACACTAATATGTGGGAAATGATAGAGATTTAGAGTTCAAACCTAGGGAAGGTTTCAATGAGATTTGTTTTAATTCATTGCATGTAACATTTTGTGCTAAATTATGGGGAAACAAAAATGAAAGTGGCTACTTAGAATGTTGAAATCCACTAAAGTGAATAAGATGTGCACACAAATAATTATCATCAAATGTACAATAGAGACAAAGGAGAAAACTTGACAAAGTTTTCTATTGCACAACAAATTTATTAAACAATGTCAAGATATTAGGAGACATCCTATGTACTATGTAGCCTGGCATAACAACAATCCTTTGTACTTATCTTCTGGAAGATATCAGCCAGAGCAAAACTCCAGAACTGTTTCTGGTCATGAAGCCCTGCTATGAATAGAACTTAGCATATTGTTTTTTTTTTTTAATTTTATTTTATTTAATAATAACTTTGTATTGACAGAATCCATGCCAAGGTAATTTTTTACAACATTATCCCTTGCACTCGCTTATGTTTCGTTTTTTCCCCTCCCTCCCTCCACCCCCCCCCAAGATGGCAAGCAGTCCTATATATGTTAAATATATTGCAGTATATCTTAGATATAATGCATATTTGCAGAACCAAACAGTTCTCCTGTTGCACAGGGAGAATTGGATTCAGAAGGTAAAAATAACTCGGGAAGAAAATCAAAAATCAAATAGTTCACATTCGTTTCCCAGTGTTCCTTCTTTGGGTGTAGCTGTTTCTGTCCATCATTTATCCATTGAAACTCAGTTAGGTCTCTTTGTCATAGAAATCAACTTCCATCAGAATACATCCTCATACAATATTGTTGTCGAAGTGTATAATGATCTCCTGGTTCTGCTCATCTCACTTAGCATCAGTCCATGTAGGTCTTTCCAAGCCTCTCTGTATTCATCCTGTTGGATGAACAATTTTTTACAAAACAATAATATTCCATAACATTCATATACCACAATTTACCCAGCCATTCTCCAATTGATGGGCATCCGTTCATTTTCCAGTTTCTGGCCACTACAAACAGGGCTGCTACAAACATTTTGGCACATACAAGTCCCCTTCCTTTTTTTAGTATCTCTTTGGGGTATAAGCCCAATAGAAACACTGCTGGATCAAAGGGTATGCACAGTTTGATAACTTTTTGGGCATAATTCCAGATTGCTCTCCAGAATGGTTGGATTCGTTCACAACTCCACCAACAATGCATCAGTGTCCCCATTTTCCCACATCCCCTCCAACATTCATCATTATTTTTTCCTGTCATCTTAGCCAATCTGACAGGTGTGTAGTGATATCTCAGAGTTGTCTTAATTTGCATTTCTCTGATCAATAGTGATTTGGAACACTCTTTCATGTGAGTGGTAATAGTTTCAATTTCATCATCTGAAAATTGTCTGTTCATATCCTTTGACCATTTATCAATTGGAGAATGGCTTGATTTTTTATAAATTTGAGTCAGTTCTCTATATATTTTGGAAATGAGGCCTTTATCAGAACCTTTAATTGTAAAGATGTTTTCCCAGTTTGTTGCTTCCCTACTAATCTTGTTTGCATTCGTTCTGTTTGTACAAAGGCTTTTTAATTTGATATAATCAAAATTTTCTATTTTGTGATCAGTAATGGTCTCTAGTTCATCTTTGGTCACAAATTTCTTTCTCCTACACAAGTCTGAGAGATAAACTATCCTATGTTCCTCTAATTTATTTATAATCTCGTTCTTTATGCCTAGATCATGGACCCATTTTGACCTTATCTTGGTATATGGTGTTAAGTGTGGGTCCTTGCCTAATTTCTGCCATACTAATTTCCAGTTATCCCAGCAGTTTTTATCAAATAATGAAATCTTATCCCAAAAGTTAGAATCTTTGGGTTTGTCAAACACTAGATTGCTATAGTTGACTATTCTATCTTGTAAACCTAACCTTTTCCACTGATCAACTAATCTATTTCTTAGCTAATACCAAATGGTTTTGGTGACTGCTGCTTTATAATATAATTTTATATCAGGTACTGCTAGGCCACCTTCATTTGATTTTTTTTTCATTAATTCCCTTGAGATTCTCGACTTTTTATTGTTCAATATGAATTTTGTTGTTATTTTTTCTAAATCATTAAAATATTTTCTTGGAAGTCTGATTGGTATAGCACTAAATAAATAGATTAGTTTAGGGAGTATTGTCATCTTTATTATATTTGCTCGGCCTATCCAAGAGCACTTAATATTTTTCCAATTATTTAAGTCTGCCTTTATTTGTGTGGAAACTTTTTTGTAATTTTGCTCAAATAATTCCTGACTTTCCTTTGGTAGATAGATTCCCAAATATTTTATGCTATCAACAGTTATTTTGAATGGAATTTCTCTTTGTATCTCTTGCTCTTGGATTTTGTTGGTGGTGTATAAAAATGCTGAGGATTTATGGGGATTTATTTTGTAGCCAGCTACTTTGCTAAAATTATGAATTATTTCTAATATCGTTTTAGCAGAATCTCTGGGGTTCTCTAGGTATACCATCATATCATCTGCAAAGAGTGATAGTTTGGTTTCCTCATTGCCTACTCTAATTCCTTTAATATCTTTCTCGACTCTTATTGCTGAGGCTAGTATTTCTAATACAATATTGAATAATAATGGTGATAGTGGGCAACCTTGCTTCACTCCAGATCTTACTGGGAAAGGTTCCAGTTTTTCCCCATTGCATATGATGCTTACTGAAGGTTTTAAATATATGCTCTTGACTATTTTAAGGAAAAGTCCTTTTATTCCTATGTTCTCAAGTGTTTTTATTAAGAATGGCTGTTGGATTTTATCAAATGCTTTTTCTGCATCTATTGAGATGATCATATGGTTTTTGTTTGGTTGGTTATTGATATAGTCAATTATGTTAATAGTTTTCCTAATATTGAACCAGCCCTGCATTCCTGGTATAAATCCTACTTGGTCATAGTGTATTATCCTGGGGATGATTTTCTGTAATCTTTATGCTAATATTTTATTTAAGATTTTAGCATCAATATTCATTAGGGAGATTGGTCTATAATTTTCTTTCTCTGTTTTCAGCCTACCTGTTTTAGGTATCAGTACCATGTCTGTGTCATAAAAGGAGTTTGGTAGGACTTCTTCAATCCCTATTTTTTCAAATAGTTTATTTAGCATTGGAGTTAATTGATCTTTAAATGTTTGATAGAATTCAGATGTAAATCCATCTGGTCCTGGGGATTTTTTCTTAGGGAGTTGATTGATAGTTTGTTCTATTTTTTTTTTTCTGAGATGGGAGTATTTAGGATATTTACCTCTTCCTCTGTTAGTTTAGGCAAGCTATATTTTTGGAGGTATTCTTCTATTTCATTTAAGTTGTCGAATTTATTGGCGTAAAGTTGGGCAAAGTAACTCCTAATTATTGCTCTAATTTCCTCTTCGTTAGTGGTGAGTTCTCCCTTTTCATTTTTAAGACTAACAATTTGATTTTCCTCTTTCCTTTTTTTAATCAGATTTACTAAGGGTTTGTCTATTTTGTTGGTTTTTTCATAGAACCAACTCTTAGTTTTATTAATTAATTCAATAGTTTTTTTACTTTCAATTTTATTGATCTCTCCTTTTATTTTTAGAATTTCAAGTTTAGTGTTTGACTGGGGGTTTTTAATTTGTTCCTTTTCTAGCATTTTTAGTTGCAAGCCCAATTCATTGACCTTCTCTTTCTCTATTTTATACAAATAGGCCTCTAGAGATATGAGATTTCCCCTTTTTACCGCTTTGGCTGCATCCCATACATTTTGGTATGATGCCTCATTATTATCGTTTTCTTGGATGAAGTTATTAATTATGTCTATGATTTGCTGTTTCACCCAATCATTCTTTAGAATGAGATTATTTAGTTTCCAATTATTTTTTGGTCTACTTTCCCGTGGCTTTTCATTGAATGTAATTTTCAATGCATCGTGGTCTGAAAAGGATGCATTCACTATTTCTGCCTTACTGCATTTGGTTTGAGGTTTTTATGTCCTAATATATGATCAATTTTTGTATAAGTTCCATGAACTGCTGAAAAGAAGGTGTACTCCTTTCTGTCCCCATTACATTTTCTCCAGAGATCTATCACATCTAATTTTTCTAGTATTCTATTTATCTCTTTGACTTCTTTCTTATTTATTTTGTGGTTTGATTTATCTAATTCTGAGAGTGCAAGGTTGAGATCTCCCACTATTATAGTTTTACTGTCTATTTCTTCTTGCAGCTCTCTTAATTTCTCTTTTAAGAATTTAGATGCTACACCACTTGGTGCATATATGTTTAATATAGATACTGCTTCATTATTCATTCTACCCTTTAGCAAGATATAGTGCCCTTCCTTATCTCTTTTGATTAGATCAATTTTTGCTTTAGCTTGATCTGAGATCAGGATGGCTACCCCTGCTTTTTTGACTTCACCTGAAGCATAGTAGATTTTGCTCCAACCTTTTACCTTTAACCTGCATGTATCTCCCCGCTTCAGGTGTGTTTCCTGTAAACAACATATTGTAGGATTCTGGCTTTTAATCCATTCTGCTAACCGCTTCCTCTTTATGGAGGAGTTTACCCCGTTCACATTTATGGTTAAAATGACCATTTCTGTATTACTTGCCATCTTGTTAACCCCGGTTTATGCTTTTCTCCCGTCTTACCCCCTTACCCCCCTTCCCAGTATTAAGCTTGTGAGCACCACTTGCTTCTCACAGCCCTCCCTTCTTTAGTATCCCTCCCCCCCTTAGAGTTCCTCCCCATATCTTACCCCTTTCCCTCCCAGTTACCGTATTCCCTTCCACTTAGCTTATTCCTTCCCTTTTCACTTTTCTCTTCTCACTTTTCAATGAGGTGGGAGAAGTTTCACCATAGATTGAATATGTCTAAAATTTTTCTCTTAAAGCCAATTCTGAAAGCAGTAAAATACTCACTATATTCATCCCTCTCCATTCTTTCTCTCAGATATAATAGGTTTTCTTTGCCTCTTCATGAAATGTAGTACCCCCACTTTCCCCTTTTTCTGGTACAATGTCCTTTCCACATCTAGTTTCTAGAACAAGGTATATCTGTATTCTTTATACATCTTTATAGCCAAAATATAGTTCTCAAGATTAATCTTTACCTTTTTAGATTTTTCTTGAGTTCTGTACTTGTAGATCGAATTTTTTGTTAAGTTCTGGCTTTTTCATCAAAAATAGGTGAAATTCACTTACTTTGTTGAATGTCCATCTTCTTCTCTGGAAAAAGATGCTCAGTCTCGCTGGGTAAGTTATTTTTGGTTGCATCCCAAGTTCCTTAGCCTTTCGGAATATCATATTCCAGGCCCTTCGATCCTTTAATGTGGATGCTGCCAGATCCTGGGTAATCCTTATTGTGGCTCCTTGATACTTGAATTGGGTTTTTCTAGCTGCTTGCAGTATTTTTTCTTTCGTCTGAGGGTTCTGGCATTTGGCCACTATATTTCTTGGTGTTTTGATTTTAGGATCCCTTTCAGTAGGGGATCGATGAATTCTTTCAATGTCTATTTTACCCTCTGTTTCTAAGACTTCTGGGCAGTTCTCTTTGATAATTTCCTGGAAAATAGTGTCCAGGCTCTTTTTTTCATCATGCTTTTCTGGAAATCCAATGATTCTCAGATTGTCTCTCCTGGATCTGTTTTCCAGGTCTGTTGTCTTCCCCAGAAGGTATTTCACATTCTTTTCCATTGTTTGATTTTTTTGGATTTGCTTGACTGATTCTTCTTGTCTCCTCGAGTCATTCAATTCCAATTGTTTGACCCTGATTTTCAGTGAAGTATTTTCTTCACTCACTTTTTAAAGATCTTTTTCTAATTGCCCAATTGAGTTCTTTTGTTCTGTGGAATTTTTTTCCATTTCGCCAATTTTGTTTTCCAGTTCACCAATCCTATTTTTCAAGGATTTGGTTTCTTTATCCACTCTCTCTTTAACTGACTTCTCCAGGCTCTTTTGCCAAGCCTCCCTCTCCTTTTGCAAAGCCTCCCTCTCCTTTTGCCAAGCCTCCCTCTCCTTTTCCCATTTTTCTTCTAGCTCCCTTGTGAGAGCCTTTTTAATTTCTCCCATGAGATTCATCTGTGCTGAGGAACATATGATCTCCTCCTTTGGGGATTCACCTGGGGACTGTTTGTTTTTAGTCTCCTCAGGATTTGGAGTCTGCTCTTTATCTGTATAGAAGCTGTCAAGGGTTAAAGTCTTTTTCAGTTTCTTGCTCATTCTGTCTAATAATCAAAGACAAACTATCAAAGAAACAGAAGAAAAAAACCCTTGAATGGAGGCTGCTTTCTTTGGGTGAGGGGCAGGGTAGCCATGAGCTACGGGTCCTACTGTGCTGGGGCACCTGCGCTCTGAGATCCGAGAGCGTGCTGAGACACTGTGGGGGAGGGGTGGCCAGGTCCCGAGAGACTCCAGCTGTTTGGGGTTGTATTCTTCACCCTCGGTGTTTTTAGCTTCTCTGCTGGGCTGCTGACTTGCTGCTGGAGCAAAGTATCTAATCCTGTAGCAAAGCTCTCCCCACAGAGACTGCTGCGATCACACCCCACCCCCTCTCCGCTCTGCTCGGCTCTGAGCCTCCTTCCGTGCTCTTGCTGCCGCTGCTGCCCGCAGCTTGCTTCCGATCTAATAACCGTCCCCGCCCTCGCGCAAAAACAGACCTTTCTTGATGAGTCTCAAGGGTGGTTTCTCTTGGTAACTAATTGTATGGTTTTTTTTCAGTTGAGCATTAATTCAGAGGCATGAAATGAAATGGATAGTGAGAGAAAAACGTGGAGGTTACACAGCAGTGTGTCTCCTCTCTGCCATCTTGGCCGGAAGTCCAACTTAGCATATTGTTACTATTACCCACTTTGCCAGGGATACAGTCCCCTGAGTAACCATAAGTATATTTACTGAGAGCTCCCCACATTACCTTGCCTCCCCCCACTAAAGCTCTAATACTTGTGTATTTGCTTGCAAGTAATTTTCCTCACCTTGAAATTAAATTTCTGTTTGATTCCTGATTCTCCTGTCTCAAGCCTGCTTTGTTTGGCTCTGTATACCTACAGATGTTCCAATCAATATGGCAGTACCTTTTCCATGAAAAGCACTATAAGAGATCCATGGGCTGTAAACAGAATTTTTTAAATGCTCTGCCCTCAAGAGCTTTATAACTAACTGGGGAAATATGAGAAGGGAGCTCAGAGGGTTCATAAGAAGAGAGGATTTAAATAGTCAGAGACGTTAATCGTGATGTTCTTTCTGCTGCAAAATATTGTTCTCCAAATTAACTTTCAGGATAGTTAAAAGAATTTAGTAATAGTAGTAGTAGTAGTAGTAGTAGTAGTAGCATCAATAGCAGTAGCAGCAGCAGTAGTAATTGTGATGACCACATTTAGCACTCAGAGTATATTAAAATCAACTGGAGTCAGAATAAGGGAAAATCCTTGATCTTTATTCTTTGCAGAGGTAAAGGGGAATGGCGATAGGAAGTGAGAGCAATCGTGACACGAATCAGGCCAGCAGTGCCTGTGGCTCTCACACTCCACCAAATCCTCTACTCAATCTCCTATGCCATACATCAAACTTGCACAGAAAGTGGGGGAGGTGGGGGGGGGTCATTCTTTCTCCAAGCATATATTAATAGAGTATTGCTCAATTGCTAATTAGCCTCACGTGCTCAAACTCACTGCATCTGCTCATTCAGTGCATCTGCTCAGCTTCAGCCCATTACAAGTAATAGTAGTGGTAGCTATATTAGTCACAACAGGAGTGGTATTAGTGGTGATAGTAATGATAATAATAATAGTAGTGGTGGTGGAAGTAGTAGTATTGGTGGTGGTGGTAATTATAGTAGTAGTAGCATAGTACTACTATTATAGTAGTAGTAATAGTGATAGTAGTAGTAATTATGACAACAGTAGTAGTAGTAGTAGCAGTAATATTGGTGGTAATAGTAATTATGATAGTAAAGTAGTAGTGGTAGTAATTATGATAGTAGTAGTAATAGTGGTGGTAGCTATATTAGTAGTAATAATAGTAGTAGTAGTGGTAGTAATTATGATAGTAGTAGTAGTAATAGTGGTGGTAGTAATTATGATAGTAGTAGTAATAGTGGTGGTAGTAATTATGATAGTAGTAGTAGTAGTGGTGGTGGTGGTAGTGATGGTAGCAGTGATTATGATAGCAGTAGTATTAGTAATAATAGTGGTGGTGGTAGTAGTTATTATGATAGTATTAGTAGTGGTGATGGCAGTAGTAGTTATGATAGTAGTAGTAGTACTGGTGGTGGTGGTGGTGGCGGTAGTAATTATGATAGTAATAGCAACATACTAGTATAGTAGTGGTGGTTGTTGCAGTGGTAGTAGTAATAACAGTAGCAGAAGTTGCAGTAATATTCAAAGTAGTTGAACCAAATGCCATTTTTACTATAGCCTAAATATATTACCTTGTGAATCACAGAACATATTTATTGAATCAAGTTTTATGACCTTATATGGAGCTGAGAAGCCATCTAGTCTTATCTATTTAATAATCTAGCCTTGTTATACGTGAAGTTTCATTCCCTTCTTTTTTCTCCAAGATCTCAATATAATGTGGTTGAACCTAATAAAAATAGCCATTTCTAAAGAGCTTGCTGAGCTTTGTAGAGCTTTCTTTAAAATAGGGATAGTGTGGTATAGTAGAAAGAGTTGACTTTGTAGTGAAGAATTGTCTTTCAGTTATACCTTTAACTTTCCTCAGTTGTATAAAACTTTGGCAAGTTCTTTTAGTCTTTAAGGGAGCTAGATAATTTGCTAAGGCTAACAGTTGCAAAGAAGTTTTGGTCCTTTACCCTACATGGGTAGAGAAAGTATTTTCACCTAGAGACTTACTAACCCAAAGAAATCACATAACCAGTTTTTTGTCATTCCTTCACAAAAACCTATAATGTATGCAGCATTAAATTTCCCATTTTATACATGAAGAAACTGTGTATGGCAAATTTTATTAAAATAAATTATAAAATAGTCATATTGAAATGAAGTCATACCTTTCAAAGCACCTGTTATTGCGCATCTTTCTTATATTTCTTTCCAATTTATCATTAAATTGGTTTCACAACATGAATATTTAGTCCACTGATATGATTTGCATTCACTAAAACATCCTCCCAGAATCCTAGAAGACTGTTGTTTATAAGATGAAATGGTCAAAATTCTGATATTAAACCTATCTAAATTCATCTTATCTCATCCTCAGATAACAGAGGCCCATTGTATCACATAGATCCTATTGTAAGCATTTCTAGTTACATAGAAGCTTCTCCAGTCTTTGAGACCCAGGATTCACATAATAGAAAAGTATCATTGATTATGTTCTAATTTATAATGCTCTAAAAACAGTGCTCACCTCAAATTTGTGGCAAGAATAAGTATGCAGTAAATGATACTAGCTTTCTTCAATATGCACTTTTGAGTGGTTTTCACTGTGATGAGAATTGGAAAAGAAGTCAAATATCCATCTGAGCTCTCAAAAGGAGCTGACTGCATGGTTGCTTAAATATCAGAGCTAATAGGTTATTCTCCCTCTTCTGTTTCTAAGTCAAGTGTTTTTGCTGAATAGACCATTGCTTTTTGCCCTTCTCATGATCATTCTTATCTGGAAGTCACTTGTTTTTTTTGTCCTACTGGTCTATGAATTCCCTATAGGTAGACATAGATAAGTGATTTGTAAATGTTGGATTGAATTGATTTCAATACCATATATTACATGGTGCTTTTATCCTTGATTTCACTTCAACTTTTTCGAACCATTAATTGTATTTTGTGAGATTCACACTGGTAGTCAAGTTCAGTCTGTTTCTAAATAGAATTTTAATAGTGCTTATTTCATGCTTACATGGTCAAATTTTTAGTTCAATTTGTTTGTAATGAGTTAGAGTAACTAATATGCAAATTTCTATTGGTTAATTAAAACTGGTGTTTCCATTTAGTTGTTTTTTGTTGTTGTTGTTGTTTTTACCATGTGGTGGCAAAACATACCATTTGAAGGTGTCTTGATTTACAAATTTAAAGGATTAAAAAAACGAAAAGGGGGAACAGATATATCAAGTAAAAAGAATATGGAAGATCTTGGATTCTGCTTAGGATTATACACAAATAAAACAATAAGATTGCATCAATAGATTATAAGCTACTTGAGGGAAAGATTTATCTTTACTTTTTCATTATATTTTCAGAGATCATAATACTGTCTGGTGTGACAAGTACTTAAGAAATGGTTATTGATTCTGAATCTCTATGTGTCTATGAATCTAGATCCCTTCCAGATCTATGACTCATATAAAACAAGGAAAATAATAATAATTGGAATACCTACATCATAACTAAGTTATTCAGTAAATAGAGTTCTGATACAGGAGTCAGGAAGCCTTGACTTCAAATTTAATTTCAGATAATTACTAACTGTGTGATGTTTGAAAAGTCACTTATTCTTTGTCATCATTTTCTCAGCTTTAAAATGAGAATAATAATAGCACTAATATTGTAAAGGTGTCATGATGATCAAATGAAATAATACTTTAAAACTTAGCACAGTACCTTGTATATGATAGGTATTTAATAAATGCTTTTTCCTTTACTTTCCCTTCCCTACTCATTCTGAGATAAAGTACATTGTAAATTTTATGTACTACAAAAATGTGAACAGTAATTGTACACTATTAGAATATTTGTTTATTTGTTTTAAAACAGCAAAACATTATATTAGAAATAGGTAGACCTGCCATCTGGTCCTGGCTCTTCTATCAACTGACTGTTTAATTTAGGGTCATTATTCTTTCCAGGACTAGTTTTCTTACCTAAAAAACATTAAAAAATGAGGATTAAATTATCTTTGAAGTCACTTCCATGTCTAAAAGGATAATTGTTAGAGTTGAGAGTTCTAGGTCAAGCAATTCAGCTGTATGGACAAAATGTAGCATTATCCAATTGTGGGAAATTTTTAAATATCTCTCTTTCTATACTTCTCAATTTCACCACCAAATCTAGGAAATAAAAGATAGTTTCAGTCCTCTCTGGTAGTGATTATTTTATGTAGGAGATAGACAGATAGGACCATTGCCTAGGGGTTTGATACAACCCCAATAGTTATTGCATGAGTGAAATGGACCACTTCAAAAGAAGAAAGTGAATATGTATTACTAAGTGGCTTGATGTGTGCAATTAATTGATACTGGGGAATAAGTAAAGGGAAGAGTCTCTGATTATTGAATCTGTGTCAATTCCTTTCTCCAAGGCTGAATGATCAAAAGAGCATTTTTATGTAGATCCATTTTCTTGCTGGGGACCTGAAGTACGAATTGCAGACATAAGTCAAGCTAAGCGACCCCTCACTGTGAATCTACAAGGAAAATCTGTAGGTTTTCAATTCTATTCCAAGCCCTGTGGAGCAACATGGTCATGTTAAGGACTGTAATTATTAAGCTTTGACAGAGGCAGGTATCTGTTTGGCATAATGATGAACCTCAGTGTACCGCAATGGGAAAGAGAAAATTTGGGGAATGGCCAAGAGATCCAGAATGTGAAGGTATCTGTCTCTGTATGGTTTTGTATCAGTTACCAATGGTACTGTCAGGCCAACAAGTCAAGCCAATGAGCATTTATTAAGCACTTATTATAAACTAGGCCCTAAGCTAAATGATGAAAAGTAACTAGGGAAATACGGGATTCTTAACTAGTCATAGTTAACTAGTGTATGTGATAGGGCATCTAGAGACCAAATATAATAATTTTAATGTTTCTTTTGAAGTGTGAGGTTCAGGAGATTTAACTTGGGAATTTTATAGCTTCTTCAGTGATTTAGAGGAAGCAGAAAGAGACTCCAGTTTATAGAGATAAGAAAACTAAATCCAGAATCCATGAGACTAAGATGGGGGACCATAAAATGGTCTTGGTGTTTTCCTATGGCCTCTGGTAACATATAAAGTACCAGGAACTCACAGGTTATCTCTTTGGGATCAGTGGGGAAAAGTAAAAGTCATTATAGACTATGTTAGCAAGAAAGCCAAACTAGAATCCAATGTCTGTGATAGTCTCATACTTCATTGATTCAGACTTATATGCAAAATTAAACCATATGGGACAATTTAACTCATTTGTAATATCAGACCTGTTCTTGCCCCAATTTGAGGTTTGGTATATTCCCTTCCCCCAGTTCTGACTCAGGGATGTTCATGAGACAACAAACCTACTGTTCCCTTTAAGTGCACACCCCTCCACACAAACACACAATTACCAGGGTTCAAATCATTAGAAGGGAATAGTTGCCATTCTTGATGAAGCTTTGAAAATTTAGAAAAAACAATCTAGAAGTTAGATCTATTTTGGAAATGGGTCACCTCTATTGGACCTTTTTCTATGGGAATTAGAACCAAATGCAAATATGCTTCTGTGAGTAGCTACATTGTGAGTAGATAGAGGACTGGCTCTGGACTCAGGAGAACCTGAATTCAAATCTGGTCATAGACACTTACTAGCTATGTGATCCTGGGCAAGTCATTTAACCTCAATCCTTTCCCCTGACTCAACCACAGCAATGATTCTGTATGTCATTTATTTATAAATCATTGTAATTAAATGCCTAATGGCAGCTCCTGGCAATCTTCTGCAAGTTTAGTTATATCCAGGAAACCATGAGCATCTTAACTTGGAACCATTTCCATCCTACCACTAATTCCTAGCACTTGTTATATAAGAACAGAGAGAGACAAAATTTTGTAATCAACCTGAGCTCACATCTCAAATGGGCTTCTGACTGTATGACTTCAGTATGTATGTGTCTGTCTGTACCAGTTTTACTGTCTTTAATAGAAAAATGAGGCCATTAAAATTGTAGTTCTCTAACGACTTTTCGAGTTATTCTATGATCTTTTCAGTCACAAGTAAGGAAAGGGAGAAAGTTACACCTATTAGGAAAAACCCATTTGCTTTGAGTAACTGCATCATTTCATTAAAGCCTGTCATAATCTGGAATGTTAGGGGAGAAATTTAGAAATCATCTACTCTAACCTCCTAATTTCAAAGAGGAAGTAATTTAGACTCAGAACTATGAAATTCTGTTTAAAACCACACTGGCTATATATGACCAGCAAATATAGAATTTGAACCCAGAATCTCTCAGTCCTAATTTAACCCTCTCTCAGACCACATCACTGTTTAGTCAGCCTAAGACTTGGTATTAGCTTCCCTCTTTCCCTATGATTTCTTATGTCCAAGCAATAAAAGATTCTAAGATCTTACATCCTTGATCCCTAAATCGTCTGGTCTCTCCTATTTTCCTTTGTGTCAGTACCTTTTCTTAAAAAAAAAAAAAAAAAAAAAAAAAAAAAAAGGTTCTAAATTTGTAACAAGCCAAGCTAATCTTATCAGCAGGAACTGCCGAGATAGGAACAGATGGCAGAATTCCAGGTACTCACCCTCCAGCTGTTTACACATGTTCTTTCAAACCTACAGTGGGCTGGAAAGTTACTTATAAAAAGGTTCTAATATACACAATCACCATAAATATCAAGAGTCAGAACAGGAAATAAGAATGTCCCCTTTCCCCTAGTAATAAGAAATAAAAGTTCCCTTCCATATTCCTATGGGTTTTTACTACACTAATCATTCTTACATTCTGGCAGAGATAGGACTGTCTCTTGGCTCAGTAGGGATTTAAAATAAAACCAGATTTTCTCAGGAATATGTCTCTTTCTTCCAGCACAGATGCGATGTTTATTCCTATGAAACATCATGTCTACATGTTCTAGAACAAATGTCAAGGGAATAACTCCTAAATACACACACACACACACACACACACACACACACACACACACATCACAGGAGAAACAAGGAGCTCTAAATGAAAGCCACTAGTTAAGACATTGTTGAAATCCAAGCTAATTCAGTGCCTGTGTAATGTTGGTCCACCTTTGGCCTTTGCTCATCTGTAAAATGTTGGAATTCTTCAGAGCAGAAATGATATTTGAAAATATTGAGTTCTATTTACCTATTTAGAGTTGGAAGTTTAGTTAGTTTTTGGACTTTTCAAAATAATGACTATAACTTCATAAAATTATATTGAAAAAAATCTATTTTTATCTGTTTTTCCCATTCAAATGTACAGATTCCCTACTATCTATCAACAGGATCCTGAACCCCAGATTAAGAAGTCCTGAGAATAACCTTCTCATTTTGAAGATGAGAAAAGCAACTTTTATTTGCCAAGAAGAAAATAGACAGTCCATGCCTTCAAAAAAAAGTTTAAAATCTTCTGCATTGATCATGAATAAGTAGAATTCAAAGCATACTATAAAAAGAAAAGTTTACATACAGAGGTGTTTATAAAAAGAATTGATCAGGGAGAAAACACTTTAACCTGGAAAGATCAGGGAACACTTCATGGAAAACACTGAAACTTAGGACAAAAAGGACTTCAGTAGTAAGAGATGTGGAGGATGGATTTCTGAGGCATGAGGAAGAGTCTAAGAAAATACTTCAGCACAAAACAGGTTGTCCAAAAAACAAGATACTGGCTGAATTTGGTAGAAAAGTAGATTGCATGGAGGTAAGTAATGGAGAATAAAAGTGTAAAGATAAGCCAAAGTCAAATTATAGAAATGTTCCAGGCTACACTTTTTTTTTTCATGTAAACATATAGACAATAGAACTACCAGGAAGATTTGTAAGCAGGAGAGCAATGTCATAACACTTTTGTTTGAAAATGATTAATTTATTATTTTTATAAATAGAGCATAAAATCCCTTCTAACTTCAAATCTGACATAGGTGTGTGTGTGTGTATATATATATATATATATATATATATATATATATATATATATATATATGATATGTATGTATATATATACACACATACATATATACACATATGTGTATAGATGATATATATGTGCAATGCAAACATACATAGGTGTGTACGTATCAACATGTATAATACACACACATATATCTGTTTATGTTTCATATGCTTTATAAGATAATTTTTATAGCATATATTATACATGTATATAAACATGTACATGTTCTATAATTTCATCAGTGTGAGGAATTTTTCACTAGTACAAATTGCAAACTTTTTATAACTTAGTAAGTATGTCCTATGAGTTTAGTTGAACATAAAAAGGATAATTGATTTGTCATAGTTTTCCTGCTTGAAAAAGTCAGAAGTAGGATTTGAACTCAAATGTTTCAAACTCCAATACCAATATTATCAGAATTTGCAAGTCACAGAATATTAAAGTTGGAAATAACGCAGGCAGCAAGGTTGTATAGTGAATAGTACTGTGCATCTATGCAAATTTGTTCTTGGATATTTATTAGCTGTTTTACCCTAGGCAAGCAACTTTAATTCTGTCTGCTTCAGTTTAATATAAAATTGGGATGGTATTAGTATCATTTTACTGGATTGTTATTATGTATATTATTAAAGAACTAAGCATGTTTTCACACAAAGTATACATTATGAAGTAACTAGAACCAAAAGCTCATTGTACATAGCAACAATAAAATTATGTGATGATCAATTCTGATGGATGTGGCTCTTTCCAACAATGAGGTAATTCAGGGAAATCTCAATAGACTTGTGATGGAGGGAGCCATCTGCGCCCAGAGATAGGATTGTGGGAACTGAGTGTGGATCACAACATAGTATTTTCACTTTTCCTTGTTTGTTTGCTTGTTTTTTTTTTTTTCTTTCTTATTTTTTTTCCTTTTTGATTTGATTTTTCTTGTGCACCATGATAAACGTGGTAATATTTATAAAAGAACTGCACATGTTTACCATATATTGAATTGCTTGCTGTCTAGGGGAGGGAGGTGTGGGAAAGAGAGAGAGAAAAATTTGGACCACAAGGTTCTCAAGGTTGAATGTTGAAAGTATCTTTTGTGTGTTTCGAAAAAAAAAAAACAAAACTATTTTTAATTTTAAAAGGGGAAAAACAAAGTAAACACTACATAAGCATTAGTTATTATTACCTCAAAGGCCACAAATTATAATTTCCACTTGAAAGAGAATGTATATTACATCATATTCACCAATGTATGATTAATTCTATATATTTCACTCTGCTATGTGCTCCTTTCTTTCTTGTCCCCATCTCTTTATTTTTTTCCCTCTTCCCTTCATTTACTTTGTATTCTACACTATCCTTATCTCTCTCTGCCTTACATGGTTTACTCTATCTAGCCATGCTTCATGGCTATTATCTTGGCAGAGGTCACATATATAGACCCCAACCTCCAACCATACTATCATAATCAAATCAAGATTTTCATTGCTACTGGATAGGGTATATTGATCATTTGGTCACCTAAGTTTCTATTCATCACCCATGTGATTTCCTAAAAAAACAAAACAAAACCTGAGGTTCTATTCATCATCCTTGTGATTTCCAAAAACAAAAATCACCCTTGCCATTCCTGGAAATCATTCCCCTATAGTTCTTTCTCTCATTAGATTATTAGCTTCTTCAGTACAGAGAATATCTTGGTTTTGCTGAACACAATGCTTGGCCCATAGTAAGTACTTAGTAAATACTATTTTTTTCATTAATTCAAGTTTGTGTACATGGAATCACAGATAATGTACACATTCATTATAACAAAAAAAAATCATTTCATTTAAAGAATTGATGATGGGGGGAGAATTTTCTAATGTTTAGCATTGTCCAAACATAGAATAGGCTAAAGAATTTGTGACTTCCTTTTAACGGAGGGTATATTCTGACACAATGAGGTAAATCCAACTATAGGATTCTGTAACATTACTATTCTAAAGCTACAAGGATATTACGGGTCATCTTATCTTTCTCTTTATAGATCAGAGAACTGAGGTATCAAAAGAACATAGAACTCAAGTTGCTTTTCCAATTCAGTGTTCTTTCCACTAACTTGCCATAATAGCTCATATTTATATAATGTTCTTCTGTAACAAATGGTTTTCAAATCCATTATTACCTAATATAATAATTCTAACAACCCCATCCAGTAAAAACAAACAAACAAACAAACAAACAAAACAAAACAAAACAAAAAAAAAAACAATGCAGTTTGGACTTTATGTGACAAATGGTAAAAACTGATTCATGCAAATGTTTTGTGGTTTTGTCTGCATTCACAAAACTAGGAAGTAGGAAAATTAACACTTGAATCTATGATCTTTGCTCCATACTCTGGGGATTAGTTTATAACACTCGGCTACCTTCCTTTTTTGCAGACAAAATATGAGAAATTTCAGAAATAGTATGTTTTAGACTGTTGTAGCAAAGACAAATACCCAATGAAAATGTCAAAAATAAACTACTAAATACCCTGAATCTAAATAAGAACATTTAAAACTCAGACTTCCCCTCCTTAACCTTTTGCCCAAAGGACACAGAATTGTTAGGAAACGTTCATTTAAAGTGTTTCAAGTAGCCATTTGCAAAATAATAATTATTAATTACTTCTCATACACAAATGGAATGCGCTCTATAAATACATGGGCATGTTTACTAAACATGTTAAAATATGCCATAAATGAAGTCATTTCTTATCCTGATTCCTTTGCCAGATTTCTTGTTTCATCAAAAAGATGAATATTGTTTGACTTCCTGATTTTTACAAATGCCCAATCAGCTTCTCAAATTCCTTTGCTGAAGAAGGCAGAGAAATTTGGTGAAAGATTGGAAAAATCTCTTTTTAGTCATTTTGCCTTCAAGTCCCATTCCCTCTAATTTGTGGAATGTCTAAAGTAGAACCATAAAGTCATCAAATATTAGAGGTAGAATAATAATAGCTGTAGCTAGCATTTATAGAATACTAGTAGAGTGTTGCAAATTTTATGTCATTTGATCCAAACAACCAGCTTGGCAGGTAGATTATTATCTCCATTTAAAAGTGAGAGTACTCAGGCTTGTTAAAGGATTTGCCCAAGGTTACACAGCTAATTACATGTATAAAGTTGAATTAAGTTTGAGTTTTCCTGATCCCAGTTATCTCTCTCCTTTTCCATCTCTGTTTAGAGAAAAACAATATAGAATATTAAAAGGCAGTCTGTTATAATTAGAAAATAATATTAACACTATTTGGACCAAGAGGATCAATTGAAACAGAAATGGTATTTAATCTTTTGAGATATTCGTAAATTCTATTCTTTACTGAAAATATAATTTTAGGGCTTAGAAAATCACATTGATCTTAAAATTACCATAAATATAAACTATTAAAATAAATAAATACAAATTTACATAAATATTAATCCATATTTATGAGTGTTTGTGGTATGTATATACACACATATATGTAAGTGTTTTACAAATTTTAAAGCACTATTTGATGTTCAGTTATTTTCAAACATTCTGATTCTTGATGACCCCATTTGGGGTTTTCTTGGCAAAAAAAATACTGGAGTAATTTGTCATTTCCTTCTCAAGCTCATTTGACAAATAAGAAAACTGAGGCAAACAAGGTGAAATGATTTGCCTAGGGTCTCACAACTAGTAAGTGTCTGAGCCCAGATTTGAAATCAGGGAGATGAGTCTTTCTGACTCCAGACCCAACACAGTATGCATTATGGTGTTACCTAGCTTTCCCCTAAAGCTGAACTTCTCACACTTTTTTCCACTAGCGATCTTTTTCAGGAACATTTCTTTTGAAACCCTACTTATATAGGTGTACCTGGAGTCAAGAAGACCTGAATTCAAATTTGATCTCAGACACTTATTAGCTATGTGATCCTGGGCAAGTCACTTCACTTTCCTTGCCTCAGCTTACTCATCTGTGAAATGAATTGGAGAAGGAAATGCCAAAACACTCTAATATTTTTGCCAAGAAAACTTTAAATGGGGTCATATAGATTTTGAAACAGCTGAAAAGCAAATCATTAGCTGAAGATATTAGTTATATTCTCTTCTTGGATTTCAGTTTCCTCTTGATTAAAATGAAGGCGTAGGATTATAAGACATTATTTGTGGTCACTTCTTACTCAAAACATATAATCTTACGTTATTCTATTTCTTTTCATTCACATTTCATGATTAACTTCCACTGCTTAAATCAATGTCAACTTAAAATAATAGTACCATTTCACTGATCTTTAGGTGTCATATCTGAAATCACATAATCAGATGACAGCCAGATTACAAAAAGGGGTAAAAATGGTCCTCTGATAAACTTAGATATCTGGAAAAAACACAATTTCTTCCCTTAAAATTGGTGCAATTCAATTAGAGAAGGACTGTTACTCATAATTTCTTAACTCTTGCACAAAATTCTAATATTTTCTTAATTTATAAGAGATTACAAGTTTAATGTAACAATGACAACAGCCACAATTACCATCATTACAATACTAAATAAAACAATAATAAACAAAACAAAAAACAAAAGCAAAAATAAAACCTATGATGAAGTGGAATGGCAATATTCTCAGGAACATAGTTACTCTAGAAAATGAAATGATAGTTGAGAGACTGCCAGGAAAGGAAAGAAAAGGAAATTGTTATAACAATGAAGATTCAAAAATCAGAGAATGGGAACAATTTGCATAGTTGCCAAATGATTTAATTATTTCAATTTGCCTTGAAATTTCTGTTTTGTTATAACACAATATATTAACTGATGTACACAAAAATGATGCAAAATTTTCTAGAATAGCCAGATTATGTTCAGAAAAGGTATATTTAAGAAAAAAACAAGTCTGCATGATACATTTAATTTTCATTTTTTTACATCACAACTATTTTATCATGCCTTACTCTTCCACTTTTACACAAAATATATCTTATAAGAAAGATTTTTAAGTTAAAAAGCATATACAATCACCCTGTCTGAGATCATGTTATATTCCATAACTACATATTCCTACCTCTTTTCAAAGAAAACAGAAAAGTTCATTTTCTCAATTCTTCTCCAAAGTTTTGTCTTTCTCATTAAATTATTTTGTTTTATTTATTCTCTTAACAGTTTATATTTCTATATTCACTCTATATAGATTTTTAAAATTACTTCCTTTACATGTTCATGTTTATACATCTTTTTTTTTTTCAGAGTTTTTCATATATTTTTGTTCCTTCTAGATCATGATTCTGCAAACTATGATCCTTTTATTCCAGAATGTTAATTTACCTTCATATTTATTGTGGTGATTAGTTTAGGTAACAAATATTTCATTTCTTTTGTATTTGTGCTTAGAAAACAAAATTCTGATAGTCTTAAGTATATAGGGCAAAAGAAAATACCTTTTTATCTTCTTTAAGTTTTTGTTGAATAGAGAAATATAAAATTTGGATTTTTTAGAAACTTTTATCAAAAAGTATAATTCATATTTGCTTTCCAGAATGGCTGAGTGAATCTTCACTCTACCAACCATATATTATTTTTTATGTCTTTCTGCAGACATTTCTCATCTTATGTTATCTTTGATAGTTTAGTGAGTGTAAAGGAAGACCTCAGAATTGATTTAGCTTATTAGGGATTTTGAATGAACTTTTATATTAATGTTACAATTTTATCATTTCCACCTATCTCAAAGTCCTGTGGTAATAGGTAAGTAACAAAGTAATAGGCATGGATAAATGGGAGATGTAGTCACAACCTTGCACACAGGCAGCCCAAGACATAGGGCCATCTTCTCACTGGAATCAGCAGTGAGATTTGGCAGCAACCTGGGTGTCTAAGCAGACTTTTAAGGATCCCACTGCTCACCTCCATATATGAGGAAGGGGTTAGAAAAGGGTCCCTAAAAGTTTTCTGCTCACTGGCCTGATTACCATGGATGGGTATCCCATTCTGCGTTAGACACTCTAGAAGATGTGCAAAAACTTCTGAAAAGCTGATTACATTCACTATTGGTACATGGAATGTGCTTACGCTTATAGACAACACAAAATCTAATGGAACTGAAAGAATAGTTCTTGTTATGAGAGAACTCAACAAGTAATCAAATATAATCAAAGCCCTAAGTGAAACAAGGCTGGCACATCAAGGGTAGCTTACTGAAATAGGAGCTGGATACGTGTTTTTCTGGAGTGGCCACAGTAAAAGGGAGCACCATGAATGTGGTATAGGTTTTGTGATCAAAACGAATCTTGTAAACAATCTCACATGCTTTTCAAAAGGAGTGTATGAGAGGTTCATGACAATGCAATTGCCACCGGCAGGAAAATGATATGCTGCCATCATCAGTGCCCATGCTCCCACCATGATGAAAACAAAAAATTATGAAGACCTAGAGACTCTTACCATCACTGTGCCAAAAGAGGGCAAGCTTATAATTCTGTGTGACTTTGGGAAACAGCAACAGTGATGGTCACTCCTACTGAAAACTTGTGCATGTCATGACCTTCTCATCACCACCACTTTTTTCCATTTACCTAAACAAAATAAAACTTCATGGACACACCCTTGTAGCAAACATTGACATTTAATAGACTATGTGATTGATTGTATGAAAAAGTAACAGACAAGATGTGAGAGAGACCAACGAGGCAAAGTGTGGTGCAGAGTGATGGACTGATCACAGATGCATCCTCTCCAATCTGAATATTCATAATTAACAAAAGTGGTAGCCCCAAGGCAGAAAGACTAGTAGAAGAATTATTGTTAACAGATTAAAGTGCTTCTCTGAGAGGGAAAGTTGCCAACTTGGAAGGTAAGGTGATCCAGTACACAATTGCAACAATGGATCAAAAAGGGAGGGGAGTGCTGTCAGATATTTGCTGTAGAGTACTGCATTAGCTCATATATGTCAGAACACTCACAATCATGAAAACTGGTTTGATGAAAATTAAGGTGAAATTCCGAAGCTGTTAAAAGAAAAAACAAGAACTCCACAGGGTGTACCAGCAGCATAGTTCATCCATTTATAAGAAAGTAAAGTTCAATTCCATCAAAAGCAAAATACAATAAAAACTTAGATTCTTAGCTCAGTAAAAAGGCAGATAAAATTCAGTTTTATGCTGATAGCAACAATCCAAAGCATTTTTAGGTGGCACTGAAGGCTTTGTATGAGTCAAAGACCTCTGCTGCATCTCAATTTCTCAGTGCTGATGGTTCCACACTGATTAGTGATAAGGATATGATCCTAGAGGGATGGACTGAACATGTCCATGGTGTTTGTGACAACTCACTATCAGTCAGTGCTGAAACTATTGACCATTTACCTCAAGTTGAAATCAAACATGCTCTAGCTGAAGTTCCCACTGAAGAAGTTTTGAATATCATTAGGCTACATTTGCAAGGTAAAGCACTCTGTGCTGATTCTATTGCAGCTGAAATTTATAAAGTGGGGGATCCATTGCTCATACAAAAGCTGACTGAAATTTCCAAATTATATGGCAAGAGGGACTTGCACTCCAAGAGTGCAAGGATGCCTCCATTGTCTATCTTTGTGAAGATAAAGACAATAGATTGTCCAATGACAATCTTTCTTAGTCCTTGCTAACAAGATTCTTGCAAGAATCTTGCGTAATAAGCTAACTCTACACCTAGGAAAAGGTCATCTACCTGAGATCTACTGTGGTTTCAGAAGGGGCCAAGGAAAATTTGATATGATATTTACTCTCTGATAACTCAAGGAAAATTCGAGCATTAGAACAGAGATCTGTGAACAATATTGTAGATCAAGCCAAATCCTTTGATACTGTCAGTGATGAGTCCAAAATATTTCTACAACAAAAATAAAATAAAATAAAATAAGATAAATAAATAAATGAAAATTTTGAAAAGTACATAAAAAATATTGACATTATAGATGTGAACTGGGATATGGGACCTGACCTTAAGGAGCTTAACAGTCCACTGATGTCTGCGATCTTAAGTCCCTTCACTTAGAACAGGGCTTTATTAAAGAGTGATAAAATTGAGTTTAATTGGCTTACCTATTTACAATTCTTCTTCACTACTCTTTATTATCAATATGCTTAACTTCTCTCATTCAATTTCCTTTTTTCCTCAATGTCATTTTCTAGAAGAGCTAGATTCTGAACCACTTTGAAAACTAACACATGCTCATTTCTTCTGCTGCTGGCAAATGAACTTTAAGCAGACTAGGGAGAGAAAAAGGAGTTTTACAAAGGGTAATATTTCATGCTATTAACAGAAAAACCTTTGTTTGACTATTCTGTCTGTCAGATTGAATGATAAGATGCCATTCCTGTTTCATTTTCCTTTTTATAAAAAACTTAGAAAGTATTAAAATCACTACAGAAAATCAATAGGCGTATGTCTCAGGATGGTCGGAACAAAGCCATACATCACTAAGATCAAACAGGTGTACCCTGACTAGTGGGTTTTCCATAAAGCTAGAAATTACAGTTCTCCCATTTTTCTAACTGCCAGGTGGGACCATCCTGTCTCTTTGTGATATCACCAGATCCAGGTTTTCATTAATATTCCATTGGAAATTTACAATAGCCATATAAGTAGAGTTCCCAAATCCATTGTGTACTTGGATGACAAATTGCTGTTATTCATTCTTTGCTTTTGAAGAGGACCAAAAATATTATAGGGGGATTTCTTGACTTGCTCTTTAATTGAATTTAATTGGGAGAAAGTTGCATGAAGTTGTCACTCTCACTTTCTCCTTCAGAGTCATTGAAGTACACTGGCAAGATAAAAATTAGGTTGACTGGAGATTATCCAAGATTCAGTGAATATTGGACAAATACTAGAAATATTCTCCGCAAAGCAATACCATGAACAAAACTTATTTTAATTCACTATTTACTGAATGAATTCAAGATTCTTTACCTGGCTATCAACACATTACAAAATCTATTCTATATTTAAAACCCCAGATTGTTTTTTCACTGATTTCCTTCATGCATGTTACATACCAATCAAGAAGTATTCTACAACTAGATTGCATTGTTTCCCACCTTCATATTTGTATTTACACTGTTCCATCTTCCAGAAATTAAGTGACATAGTGTGGTTGAAAATAATTGAATTTTGAGTTGACATACTTTGTATTAAACATCAGCCATGCAACATTGGTGAAATTATTTAGAGATTCTGGTCTACTTTTTCAGCTTTAAAATGAAATGTTTGAAATAGACTAATCAGATCCTCTAAATAACTTCCACCCTCAGTTTCAACTATTACCATCCGATTTCTGTCCATCTTTCGAGGACCTATTCAAAATTTTATATTTTCCATGAATACTTTAGATAGAAAAGGCCACAACAAATTTAGAGCTGATACCATAATTTTGATCTTTTCTTACTTTTATTTTAGCATGTTTATCAGGCTATGTTGCCATTGCTCGATCTCTGTGTTGGTAAGACGTAATTATATATCCTTTGTACCTGAAAAAATCTCTAATATGAGTTGGGAGGGAAGGAAAAAAGGGAGGAACGGAAAGGAGAAGAGAGGAGAATGCAGGAGAGGAAAAGCAAAGAAAGAAGAGAGAGGAAGAAAGAGAGGAAAACAGAGACATAGAGGAAGAGTTGTGGAGCTGGCTTTCAGACACCTATCTTGTTGCCTGGCTTCTCCACTTATTGCCAATATCATCCTTGGAAAAAAAGATATAATTCTTTCTACTGAATTCTAGATTCAGTGCTTGCAGAAATGACAAAGTTGTGATAAGATATGAGCCCTATCCTTATGAAGCTCAATATAGAGAAGGGATGATACAGCCAAAAAGCAATATAATTATATGTATGTGTGTATGTTTATGCACAAAATGTACATATATAAACATATATCCATGTATAGATACACTAGAAAGATTCAATTAATAATTTTCAGTATTTACAGATTACAAATGTTTACAAATACTAAGAGGAGAGGAAAATCATCTTCAGGGAAAATAAATGAACTTTATAAAGAAGGTAACATTGACATTTAACTTTAAAGGAAAGGCTATAATTTAACAGACAGAAAGTAAGGAAAGAGACTAATACTAAGAAAGAGAGAAAAACACAGATATGGAAAAGTATAAGGTATTTTTACAAGTTTAATTTCAACAGAACACAGAAAATAAAGTATGCATTCATGTATGTATATGCATATGTGTATTGTATTTATATGTGGACTATGGAGGTATGTATTTATATCCACATCCATATATCCACACACTTCCTACACACAATCTCTTAGACAAATGTTATTATGCTTATTTTGTATTTGTGCAAACTGAGACAGAAACTTAAAAATAAATAAATAAATAAAACATGTAGCACTATCAATGTCATACTCCCTCTAGTCAGATGTACCAGTAGAGCTTGTTGTGAACAGAGGGGACTCGTATTTATTGTTCTTTTTTTCTCCACACACTTGTTCTTGATGAGGATTTCAAACGTTACTCCTACATGAATCCTAAAATTCTATTTCCAAGCCCACTGTCTCTTCTCAGAACTAGATCCATATCAATAACTATACATTTGAATATTTGTAACTAAATGTCACAATATCATCTCAAAATCAACCTGTTCAATGCAAATTAACCCCACAAATACCTCCTTTATTTCCATCATGCTTATTTCTGTTTATTGCCAGCCTTCCAATCACCAAAATTTTCAAACAAGTGTGGCATCAGACATTCATTAGTCTCACTTGCTCTTCCATATTTCTAATTGGTTTTCAATGGATTCTGCTTCTAAAATATTGTTTTTATCTGATCCATTCTGTCCACTCAGAATGTCAATATTATTGTGACCCTTTGTATAAATTACAGCAATGTTAGAGCATTCCATTTCTTAATCTCTAACTTTTCCTTACAAATCCAGCCCCCACAGTGTTGCATTATTTATTTTTCCTAAAACACAGATCTGATCATAGCACCCCTCTGTTCAAGATGTTCCAATGGTTCCCCAATGTTTAGATGATAAAGCAAATACATCCTCTGTTTAGCATATCTACCTATCTAGCTATCAAAGTGTAAGGCGTGTTTAGGAAGACTTGCACCTCTGATGAGAGGATTTGCTTTGCACTTTCCAAGGCTGCTCATCTACCTTTGGTGTATACTTGATTCATCTAACTCTCATCTGTGGTTCCAACAAGCTGTAGCATGTGTCCCACATCCTAGAAATCATTTCAGCAGATGGGCTAAACCAGTTAAGGACAACTGATAGACTTCAAACACTTAAGAGAGTGTCTACCTCAAGCATGTGAAGTATCTCTCCCTGACAGATTGGGAGGAAGACAACAATTTTCCCCTCATCAATAATGAAGCCAGTTGAAAGAGAGGCTATGGAGTGTTAGAATATGGTCATGTATCAAAGATGTCATTATCATCCACTGCATCCTTGGCCATGGCCAGCCATCTTGACTTTTTTGACCACTAAAATCCAGTAACTCAGGAAGAAAGTACAACGTTAACAGCTTTGTTCAAATCTGCCTCATTTAAATCCAATTCAATAGTCAAGATATCAACCATGATGTTATGTGTCCTCTCCATAAAATGAAGGACAAAGGTTAAATTTATTGATTTGTCTGTCACTTATATCAAACATCTATTTATACTTACATATATACATCTATACATATACATACTCATATATAAATACACATACACACAATATCATTCCAGCTAATAACTAAAAGTTTTGGTTCCAGCCTGTTGTTGACTTCCAATTGTGTAGTGACTTTCAAAACCATTGAATCCTAAATTCAAATTGAATCCTAGGATTCAAATGAGAAGATAGGAGATACTGCTGGCCCTAGAGTTGCAATGGTAAGACATCAAGAGAAGTCTAACATTCTCCTGGCACTTTGACACTGAAAAGTGATCCTGTGGTTTCAAAAAAGAAAATGAGAAGGGGAGGAAAAAGAGACTCTTTCACTCAGAGATAATCATATTCCCACCTGGTCATACCCTTTATATCCCAATGATATTGAAACCCTGTAACACATAATCCAAACCACTTTTTATGCTCCATCCTCCCGTTTCTTGTTGCTGTTCAGAAAGAAAGGAGCACAACTAATTTAGAGTTAATGTTACAATTTTGATCCTCTCCTACTCTTATTTTAGTAAGATTTATCACAATTGTGTCTGGTAAATTGTCAGTTATTTTATATATTTTGAACTGAGTATTGCTTTCTATCATTTCCACTTATTTTCTATTATTACTATGTTGAAGTGTAGATAATTTTGTGTGTTTATTGTGAATTCTGCTACCTTACTAGAGATATTAAATAAATGATTTTATTTTCTTCCTGATGTTGAACCGTCTTTAATGGCCCATTTAAACTCAAGATGGTCATAATAAATGTGTATATATATATATATATATATATATATATATATATATATATGTTCACATACAAATATATGAGCACATACTTATATATTATAGGTACATATACATCCTTATGCATGCATAGATATTATAATTTTATATTCACATTCAGAAGATGCCCTGAATCTTTCAGATCTAAGTTCTCTAAGAATTTATTTCAGCTTAGCCTTCCCAACCCAAAATTTTAACCAAACATTACTCTCCTATTTGACTGTGCTTTCTTTTTTTTTTTTTTAATTATTTTTCACAATTATATGTCAAGACATTTATAGCATTTTTCTTTCTTTTAGGAGAGGCATTAGGAATTAATTGACTTGTCCAGCATCATATAGTAAATGTCAGTGGTGTGTGCTTGAATTTGAAGTCAGTGCCTCCTGACTCCAGAGCTGATGCTCTATCCATTGTTCCACCTTGCTGCCCCAAGCACTCTTTTTTACATCATTTTGAGTTCCAATTTTCTTCTATTTATCTCCCTCCCCTTAACTCTTTTGAAAAAGATAGGCAATTTGATAGATGTTATATATCTTCTATCACATAGTAAATATTTCATTTTAGTCACAGTTGTGAAAGAAGAAACAGATCAAAAGGAAGAAAATAGGGAAAAAAGGGAAGGAAGCAAAAAAAGAATGAAGTAAGTGAAAAATATGCATCCATCTGTATTCAGAGTCTATTAGTTCATTGTCTGCATATATATAACATCTTTCTTCTTGAGTCCTTTTGCTTGTCCTTGGATCATTATATTGCTAAGAAGAGTTATTATTCATAGCTGATCCTCATACAAAGTTGTTGACAACATACACTGTTTTCCTGGTTCTGCTATAGTAGTTTTGCATCAGTTCATAAAAGTCTTTCCAGGTTTTTTCTGAAATATAGTTATTTCTTCTTGTACAATATTATTACAATATATCTTCCATGAGTTCTTTCTGGGCTTCAGACAACTTCCCATTTTCCTTTGGGCTTTTGACCATAGATGTGGGTATTGCTGTTAAACAATAACTTTCTATGATCAGATTTTTTCTGTTGTTGTTGTTGTTTGCTCATTAATTTTTTGTCCTTTTTTTCCCTTCTTTCTTTTAAATTTGAACTCTGGTTCCAAGATGGAAAGGTCATTGCCTCAGATTACAGACAAATTTAAGCATATGGCATTCTGGTGGATGTTTGACCAGAGTGTCAGAGCTAGAGTCTGACCAGTCTCTACCAATGCTGAGATATATGAGGGTATGGGAATGGGGGGTTCCTGATGCTGGTGTTTGTCTGCTCCAGAACACTGGGACTCAGGATATACTTCCTCTTTAGCTTGAGTGAGACAGACCTTTCTTATTGATCTTAGTGTTTCTTGGACTCAAAGATTGTTTCACTTCCTCTTTCTGATGCTTCTGCTGTTCCAGGATTTGTTTGGGGACATTATTTTATGGTTGTTTGGAGATAAATATAGGAAAGTTATAGAAATTTATTTTTTACTCAAAGTGTTCATAGTATTTTCTGAAATACTTGGGGTTTTTTGTAGGCAACAGACTTCTCTTATTTTTAAATTTTTTCCTCTCCCATGTCTTTCTTATCTTATCTATTATTATATTGGATCCCATATACAATGCAAATCCTTTTCAGTATTGCCTTCATTTTCACTCATTCTTATCATCTGATTTTTCAAAGCCAGGGAGTTGAAATATTTGCTTCCCAAGGCCACTTCCAGATTGTCTCCTTACCTTCATAACTCAGTAATTTATCTTAATCTACTTTCTTCTTTGAAACTCATATGGCTTTTTCTTAACCTTATTTTTTATGTTACTGAAAAATTTGAGGCTATTTACTGTGAATTCTCTCTTTCTAATCCCATTCATACAGATAACTTTCTCCAAAATCTCCTTCTTCACCTCTGTGTCACCTGATGAGATGGATTTTGCTCATCTAAGGATGAAGAGGTACTGTCCCAAGCTTCATATGGTGCTTTTTTTCAGAGCTAGTTCTGAGGAATCTGCAAACATTTGGTGCTACCAAAGCGATAGATCTAGGGAGAGGTAGGATCACTACTCACCTGGTCTGCATTTATTTTTGCCTTGTTCCCCTATTGGTATAAGTATTGGTGTTTCTCTTGACCCTTCTACTGTGACTAAGTCCCTTGGTCTCCTGCAATCCCAGTGTTCACATTCTTCTTTGTGGACCCACACTCACTCCATTTTCTGTCTGCATATTTGCTTGACTTGAAATCCACCAAACAAGATAGATCCACTGTATCTCCTGATCTCTTCTCTTCCACAGATAATTCATCTGTGTTTGGCTTTCTTTTCATCCCCCATTGGATTATAAACTCCTTGTGGGAAACATCTATCTTTTTTTCTTATTTGCTTCTTCAGTCCTTACCACAGTGCTTGTCAATTATTGTTTTGTTGTTCAGTCATTTCAACTGTATCTGATTCTTTGTGAAGACATTTTTGGGGTTTTCTTGGCAAAAACACTGGAGAGGTTTGCCACTTACTCCTCTAGTAGATAGAGGATAAAGAAAATGAGGAAAATAAGGTTAGGCGATTTCCCCTGAGTCATACAGCTAGTAAATATATGAGACTGGATTTGAATTCATGTGTTCCTGACTCCAGGTCTGGAACTCCATCCCCTTATATATCACTTCTGCACACAGTAGGTGCTTTTTAGAAGTTCATTGACTTGACTTGACTTGCTCTTCTAATGTCAAAATTTTACCTGTCTTTTAGACATCTCAAAGAAATGCAAAACATGATTCATTATCTATCTTCCTAAACCTTTCTTCCCACACACATTCCCTTTTATTAATGAACTTAAAACCATTCTCCCTATCCCCTGGGCTCAAAACTATGTATCATCTTTCTTTATCTTTGTTTTCTATGCTCCCCCTCATATACAATCCTGTTACCAAGCCTGTTCATTTTGTCCTTACAACTTCTCTCAAATACACTCCCTTCTTTCCTCTGACTCTGCCACCCTCCATGTAAAGGTCCTCATCTCCTTGTACCTGGACAGGTACAATGGTCTACTGGTGAATCTGCCTCTTTTTAGTATCTCCTAACTTCAATTCATTCTCCCACCACAGGAAATCCACTTCAACAAGTTGTCACAAAGCCATATACTTCAAATTCTGGAATCCCATCTTTTATAAGTTGCCTTGATAATTTTCTAATGATTCCTCTGCCTATCCCCACATTATTCTTAGGCAAAGAATAAAGTTCCTACTCTCACTTTATTGAAAAAGACCACAGGAGAGATGAAAAGTCAGGAAGAAAAAACTGAGAGAAGGGGACACAGTTTAGGGAATAAAGATGTTGCCAAAAAGGCAGCAGCATTTGAAGAATGAAGTAAAGTAGGACTTAAAGAAGCATATAGTTGTGAAGCAACATTATATGGTAGTCCAAGCCAATGACTCATCAATGACCATAGCATAGGACCCTGCTGTAAGGAAATTTCTGTTCTGAAAGTGAAGTGACTTAATCCTATGGTGAAATGAACAGTTTTGTTTTGTTTTGTTTTGTTTTTTTTGATTAATGAGGTCAGGTCAAAATCAGATGGTAAAAGCAGCTAAATAAGCATCACTGGCAAGAAAGAGATTGAATGATTAAGAGACAAGTACTACAGACAAGTTAATTTCTCCACTCTTCTTGTTTGGAAGCCAATCTGTTTTTGGTGAAGAGCAATAGAGGTGTTGACAAAAGGTTAAGTCATGGGGAAGAACAGCCCAAGGGCAATGTTGTTAAATAACAATTACATCCATATTCTCAAAATGGGAACTACCTCTAGGTGGAATAGCTGGTTTACCTATATTACAAAAAATCTCCACCCACACAGAATATTTCCCCTAAAAGTAGGAAACATTTCACTTAGAGACAGTACTGCCATGTTGTTTTATCTTTTGCATGAGGAAACTTAAGAAAATGAGATGCCAAATCAACTGTTATGTCAGTAGTATTGAAGAAGACACTATGACAAACAGATGATGAGATATATTTTTACAAGATTTGTCAATTGACAGAAGATGAAATATAAGTGAGAGTGAAGTAAGGAGATTTCCTCCTCCTAAATTATAATGTAAATACAAATGAATAAAAGAATGGCTGTACCCTTGACAGAAATAAATAAATTCAAATATAGTTGTGCTTTAGGGGTATTCTTTTTACATGTTCACATTGAGATATCTATTGTTCATTCAGAAAGGAATTTTTGGAAGACAGTTCATGATATGTGACTAGAGTTCAAAGGAAGATAAGAGCCACATATACTGATCTGAAGCATTATGCAGTTCCATTGGGCTGACCACATTGTTCAAATGGCAAATGTACATTTGCCAAAGAGGTTATTTTATAGAGAACTCACACTGGGCAAGTGCTCAGAAGGTGGTCATAAAAGCAATACAAGGACACTCTCAAGGTTTCTCTTAACAACTTTAAAATAGATTGTATGTCAAAGCAGGCACTGGCAAAGTATTGACCAATATGGCAAGCCCCCATCAGAGAAGGTGCTGTGCTTTGTGAGCAAAGCAAAATGGAACTAGCTTAGAAAAAATTCAAAATGCTAAAGTCAGAGAATCTACCCCAAATGTTCACATGGCTTGTGTCTGACCTGTGACAGAGCATACTGAGGTCATATTGGTCTGATAAGTCACATTCAGACACATTTACTTGATTCTAACAAAGTGATGTCATTTTGGTTTTCTTCAAGAATGAAGAACAACCAACCAAGAATACTGATCTGATAATTTTCTCCATAAAGATAATGGCTAAATTTAGGGATCATCAATTAAGAGTATAATGAGAAAAACTAAAGAACACAGGATGGAATATATAATGTATAGTCTTTTTCATAGTGTTACAATGCATGGATACACGAATTGTGAACCTTCAAAGGAGACCAGGAAAGACTGGTCAGAGAGGAAGGATAAGTACTTAAGACATATAACTATCATTAACTCTCACTCAGGAGGAAAGAGCATTCAAATGGAAAGTGTTACTACAGAGAACTCAACCTGGGTCAAGACTGAAAAAAGACAAAAAAAAAAAAAAAAAGAGATCATTAGTGAATTTGAAAAGAGCACTTTAGGCAAGAGACAAAAAGCAATTATATCAATAGGTGAGAAGTGAATGGGCTATAAAAAAGTGGATGAAAATGAATTTATGCTCTTTTCTCTGGAAGTTTGTCAATGAGAAATAGGAGATGAAAAAACTAAGGTTGAGTGTTGTTGAGTTTCAATTGAATTAAAATATTCAAAGTGTTTTGCAAATCTTAAAGTGATTTCTAAATGACAGATTTTAATGTTATGATTGTTTTTATTACATCAAGTGAAGTTTATTTTTTCTTTTGTTTTTAAAGATAGAAATCTCAGAATGTTTGAAACTATTATATAAAGAACCAGAGCATAAAAAGTTGAGAATTAGGAAGAAAGTTGGAATGAGCAAAGGACAATCTGTAGGAGGTAAAGTAAAGGGAGGCAATGATGCATTGAGTTCACTGAGAAGAAGGATGATGCATTCATTAGACTTTAAACCAAAGTTAGAGAAGATTGCAGTTTATGTTAAGATGACTTGATTGTACAAAATACTTTTTCATAGCAAATATTTCTTAACATTTAGAATATACCACTTTAGAAATGTATTCTGATCTGGAAATTCAATATAATATATCTAGGATTCATCAAGAGGCCAGAAATGAACACCTTGAATGCATGATTTATCATAATTACAATGATTTCTCCCTTTCATAAAAGGATCTTGAAATGTAGGAGTAACTAAAGTTATAGGGACTATTTGCAGTCTCTTTCTCTCTCTTTCACTCTTTCTGTCTCTCTCTTTCTCTCTCTCTCATCATATTCATATTTCTAAAGACAATGAATTTAGATCTAGAAGATTTAATCAGTTCTGTAGACACTAGAGGTCACTCTTACAATTTTGTATCTTTCATCTCTGCTTTTGTTATTTTCCTTAATGTGATTCAATTTCAAATAAATCTTTGATGAAACATACTAATGCTGCTTTGAGAAGAATTCTGGCTGTTTCTGAGACATCCACACCATAGTGGGTTTAGTCCCTAATACATATTAAGTGGTAGAAATATTTAATTGGCTAGTGAGTCACATATGTGTTTGCAATTTATTTGTTACTCACATGTGTCCTTCATGATTAAATATATTTAGATAGATATCTATGTCTAAATAAATTATGTGTGTATGCAAGTATATGTATATATATATATATACATATATATATACACACAGACATATATACTATGTTTATATATATATATACATACACACACGTATACTATGTTTATATATACAGACATATATACTATATTTATATATACACATACATGTATACTATGTTTATATATATAATGTTTGTATATATATATATATATATATAATCTTTATCTCTCTATATCTATGTCTGTCTGGGGTCTCTAGGATTTTCAGGAAGGACTAGAGACTCTGGTGTTAAGTGCAGCCATGATTTAAAGAACTGGTCATTCACATTGGTGTCCTTCTCCTGTCAATCAACTTTCACTTGTGGCTCCATAAAGCTCTAGCATGCACAAGCAGCCATGGTGTTGTATAGACAGATGGGAAAAACTGTGTTGAGGATAATAAACAGGACATAGACCCATCAGTGAGATAGGAGCATGTCTACTCTAAGAATATGAAGAAGTCCCCCAGCAATTTAGGCAGATGAGAACAATTTGTTTTAAAACAGGGTGTGAAGATGGAATAAAGAGACTGATCAGACATTGAAAATTAAAAAATATATATATATATATACACTGGAACCTAAATCACTGCCAAACTTGTTGATTTTTGCCTTGCCACTGGACTTCAATAATTCTGAAAGAAATGAGGCTGATGACTTTGCACAATTTTGCCTCTCTTAAATCCAGTTCATACACAAGTTGAGATGTCACCATATATCTATTATTCTATGTTTTTAATTATTTTACCCATCTTGAAGTCCTGATATGATAGGTTAAAGATGAAGTAACTAGGGCACATAGTCACCCAGCTCCATACAATGGTACAAACGATAGAATTGCCTTCTCACTGGACTGAATAAGCAGGGGGATTCTACATTCTCCTGGGTGCCTAAGCAGTGTTTGAAAGATAACTCTGCTTATATATCCTGGTATGATTTGTTTCTGTCATCTCTGCACTGCTTAACAATAAAGGTAGGGGGATCTTATCCTTTAGCTTAAATATTTTTCTAAATGTACAAAAGTTTTGCAAAGATGATTCCACTTACTACTGGTACAGAAATATGTGTATATTCATGAACAACAGGATTTGAAAGATGAACAGCTTTTTGTAAACAAGAATTCAGGAAGCACTGCATACAAATAGCTGCCCCCAGTGAAACAAGATTGGCTAGTGAAGACCAGTTAACTGAAGCAGGCGTTAGATACATTTTTTTTTCCTGAAATGACCACTGTGATAAGGAGTCCCTTAAGATGGTACAGGTTTTACAATTAGATTTAATCTAGTCAAAAAGCTTATATGTCTCCTTAAAAGAGTGATTAATAGTTCATGGCAATGCAAACTCCACTTGCAGGAAAGGAAAGTGTCCTTACACCATCTGCCTGCCATCCTGAAACTTAAAAGGTCAAAGGAGGAAAAAAAAAAAAGACCTAGAAGTCCTTAGTATCAAAGTGTCAAAAACTTATAATTCTGGGTGGTCTTAACAGCAGACGAGGCACAGGGAATCACACATGACAGGAAGTCCTGAGCAGCAATGAAGTTTGAAAAAGTAACAGACACAGTTGCTTACTACTGAAAAGTTTGCTTTTCATGACATTTTCATCACCTTCTTTGTCTTTCATTTACCAAAATGCAACAAAATGTCATTGATCCATCTTTGTGGCAAGCACTGACATTTAATAGAGTATGTCATTATAAGGAGAAGAAACAGAATGTGAAAGTGAAAAAAGTGATGCCTGGTACAAAGTGCTGGATCAATAATAGACTTATCCTCTCCAACTAAAAATTCACGGTCAACAAAAGCAATGGCCCCCAGGCAAGATGACTATAAGGACACCCAAACACAACAGATAAGAGTCTTTCTACTTGCATCAACAATTCATTGCTAAACTGAAAAAAAAAAAAAAAAAAAAAAAAGCTCACACATCATAAAACTAGCAAAAGTAGAGAAGAAAATTAGTAGCTTTTAGAGACTTGGTGCACAGTGCTGTGTTTTCTCATCTAGTACCTAACCCTTGCAACATCAGAAGAGATTTGGCAAAAATAATGGAGCAATTCAGAAACTACTGAACACAAAATGACCAACAGGGCAATTCATCTGTCTCTAAGAAGTACTTAATTCCATCAAAAATAGGATGCAAAAGAAGCTTAGAGAGATTCAGGATTCTTAGGTTTTTTTTTGTTGTTGTTTTGTTTTGTTTTGTTTTGTTTTTAAGAAAGCAGGTGAGATTCAGTTTTATACAGAAAATACAATCCAAAACACTTCTATGATGGCCAGAAAATGATTTATGAGCCAAAGACCTCTGTAGTGTATGACATACTCAGACTGAAGTAGCCACATTGATCCGTGATAAAGGCTTGATATTTTGTGAGATGAACTAAACAGCTACCTAACTCACAGAGTTCTCAGTGGACTCTTATCAACCAATACTAAAACCATCAATGATATAGGTTAAGTTGAAGTCAATCAATCTCTCTCTAGCCAAACTTTCAACTGAAGAAGAGATCTTATTTACCATTAAGCTCCTCTACTGATTATATTCCAGTAGAAATCTACAAGGCAGAAGTTCTCAGTTTGTACAAAAGATGACTGAAATCTTATGGCAAAAGTGTTCTCCAAGAGATTAAGTATGCCTTCATTTTCCACTTTTATTAAAAGGGAAATAAAAGGAAACAGATTGTCCTTGTGATAATCACAGGAATCTCTCTCTCTGTCTCTATCTGTCTGTCTGTCTGTTTCTCTCTCTCAACATTAATTGACCTAGGCAAAGCCTTAGACACTATCCATTGTCAGGTTTTGTTGAAGATCGTAGCAATATTCAGTTACCTAGGAAGGTTTACAACCATTGGACTATAATTTCACAATAGTAGTTTGCATGATTTCTGACTAAAAGACCATGTTCTTACATTTTTCAAACACTAATGGAGTCAAGCAGGAGTTTGGTTCCTACCTTGCTTTTTAGAATCATGTTTTTAGCAATATTGTCAGTTGCCTTCAACAAGGATGAAAACAAATCAAGGTCAGCTACTAAATTGTTGGTAAATTCTTTAACTTGAAAATGTTACAAGCCAAGATTAAAGGAGAGAGAGAATGAATGTATGACTTTGTGTTCACTGATGATTGTACACTCAATGCAATCTCTGAAGCTGAGGTACAACAAAATATAGATTGATTCTCTACTGTTTGTGCTACTGGACCTAACAATTAATATCAAGAAAACACAATTTCTCTATCAACCAGTATCTCACATTCCATATATGGAACCATTGGTTATAATAAATAGAGAAATTTTGAATTCTGTGGATAAGTTCACTTAATTTGGCACTGTACATTCTAGGGGATTTAAACATTGATGATGAGCTTGATGAATATAAGCTCTGCAATATGCTGTGTTTTCTGTCATCTTACCTATAGCCTATTTAAGTGCAGAGAGTTTTATTATCAGAGGACTAATAGGACATGAAACATTTTGATTATGGCAACTCATGAAAGCAATCTACTACTGTGCTGTGGAGTTACAATACTCATTAATAAAGGGAGTACCTAGGCCCAAATGAAGCCGCAGAAACTTTAATGAAGAAATGGGAGTTCATTTCATGAGTTTCAAGGTCTGTTGCTGAAACTACCAAGAACTCCACAAAAAAATAAAATAGCCAATCAACACTCAAAGAAATAAGCCATTAATTTGATGTGTTTATAGGAAGAACCAAAAAGAAAAGTTATGTGACTTAACACAAGGCTTTCAATGGAGTAGAAGGCAGCAATAACAGAGGAAATTTCTAGTACAGCTCATTGATCCATGCAAAATGAGATTAAATTCACTTCTATACATCAAAATTAATTAGAGATAGATATATCTCTGAATTCTATAGCATATAATTCTTCAAGCCAATCCAATAAGCTTACTTTTCAAGTGAAAGAACTGAAGTCAAAATCATATAGGTTAAGTAGAACTAGAATTCAAAGTAAAGTCAATCAATCGTTCTCTACTCTAAAACATACCACCATGATCTTTTTAATTTTTTAAAATAGCTTTTCATAAATGTTTCTATTGTTCAGAAGATTTTAAATGGAAACTATTTATCTCACTATCTGGTTCATTTGTTGTTGTTCATTTATTCCAGTCATTTCCAACTCCTTGTGACCCTATTTAGGGTTTTCTTGGCAAAGACACTAGAGTAGTTTTCCATTTCCTTCTCAGGCTTATTTTACAGTTTAGGAAACTAAGGTAAACAATATTAAGGTTCAGGATCACATAGTAAATGTCTGAGATCAGATTTGAATTCAGGTTTTCCTAACTCCAGGCCTGATTCTCCAACCATTGTGCTTCCTCTGGTTCATTTTAAGGGTTTAATAACTAATTGTTGTTTGACTGACAGCCAAGTCTCACAATTGCAAGTGAGACTCATGAAAGTGCATGGCCAGTTAAAATTAATTGCTAGTTCAATAATTAAAATCATGGCATTAGCAGAAAAATCTAGCAAGAGCTTAATTTAGTGATCTATGAAGAATATTACTAAAGGTCAAGTAAGTTCAAATGCTGATTCAAATACCTACCATTTAGCGGTCTTGGTCAACTCACTTCCTCTCTGAGAACTCATCATTCTTTTCTATAACATACGAGGGTTGGACTAATGTTTTTCCTATCTAAATCCTATAAATCTCTGATTCTTAATAACAAGCAAAAGGAGAAGAGACACAGTGAAATTTCAAAGTGACAGGAGAGCAGGCAAGAGAGAAACAAATATCTTTTTAACTGCTCTATGATTGCTCCCTTCTCCATGCACCCACTCCCCAGCCTACTGGATAATTAGTGTGTGGCAATCAATCATTATCTTCAATGAGACACCTGCTTGGATGCCTGGGGTTTGAGTTCATATTTGCCAGGAATGAGAATTTAAAGAGTTAGGAAAGGGGGAAAATGTCAATTCTACCCTATCCTTTTTCTTCTGATAAAACCAAATTTGTTATGTCCATATTTTTGGCACATCTGACGGGGAAGATTGACCAGCTGGCAGAGGATACTTGATATCAAAACCAGCATCATACAGAGAAAAGTGGTGAACAGCATGAGAAATTAAAGGTCAAAACTAAATATTTGGAAAGAACAGTGGCCCTGGAAATAGAAAAGGGGGTGGAACCCAATCTATGGAATGCAGGCTGAGCTTAGGACACAGATGAGGGTAGAGAGGAGAAACTTTGCAGAAATTAATTAATTCTTTATAAGAACAATTAAGTCAGAGACCAAGCTATCTCATATGGTACAATTTCTGATGCCCATTGGAAGCAATATATTTTGATTTTTGTTTGGAATATGCCATCTCCATTTACTGCTTTTTATGAAAGAAACAAAGCTGTTAGAAGTTAAGGGTGACCTAGAGCTTTCTTTCTTTATGTATCATGCATCAGGTTCCATGTTTGCATTTTTCTAGAAGAATTAATGAATTTTAAAAAGGCATTTATTTAACATTTATTATACACAGAGTATTGTACTCAAGTTGAAGATACACAAGAATTGTAAGACAGTCTTACAATTTTGTTCTTAATGAGATTGCATTTTAATTGAGAACTAGTACATATAGGACCCAGTTTCAGCAACAAGTTATGTGAAAAATCTTATTGTCCTTAATGTGTAGTAGGAAAGCAATTGTTTTTTCTCCTTAAATTTTATTTTGAATATGTTCATTTCTGATGTTCAAAAATTTGATAATTTCAAGAACTTTGGTAGTTTTGATATCTCCTCCCAAGCCTGCAACACTGGTGCAGGAGGTGAGGAGGAAGATGGATCTTTTGGAGACTGTGATTGCACCTTGCAGTATTGGTTTGGCATAAGGGACGAAGAATGAATTTACTTGTGTGTGGGAGTCCAAAAATAAAGATATATTGTCAGAGGAGAGGAAAGAGAAACATACAAAAAGAGGCAGAAACAGAGAGAGACATAGAGAGAGGGAAAGAAAAATACAGAGAGAAAGAGAGAGAAAGGAGAGAAAGTACTCAAACTAAACAACAAGAGGAACAGCAAATGAGGGGTTTCAATGAAAAGAAAATGATGACCTGTTCTCAGTTTTCTCAGCTATAAAATGGAGAGATGCATGTTTATATCAATGACTTCACAGGAATAGAAGAAAATATTTTTATCTGTAACCTCTGTTGAAGAGTGAATTTCAAAAACATCAAATGTGAACATTTAAATTACTAATGGGCTCCTCTACTCAGCCACAGGCTCAGCTATTCATATATGATCAGAAGACTGCTTGGGGACTTATTGAAAGGCTCCAAATAGATTCGTGCATTCATTAAACAAGAATTTATTAAGTACTTAATACGTGTTGTGAATTCTTTGAATTCTTTAAATCATTTGGTGACTAGTACCAGGAATAGAACTTGAAGAAGAAAATAGACTATGCAATAAAAAATAATGAGAGAAGCTTATAGGAATATTTACCCATTCCCTTGGTGGATGATAAATGAAGAAGTTACAGAGATGCTACCCTTAATAAAGACCATTGTTTAGTTGTGTCCAACTATGACCCCATATGTGATTTTCTTAGCAAAGACATAGAAGTGGTTTTTCATTTCCTTCTCTGATAGATTAAAGCAAATTGTGCAGGATCACATAGCTAGTGAGGTAGATTTGAACTAAGGTTTTGTGATTCTAGCCCAAGAACTCATTTTCCACTGAGTCACTTAGATGCTTCCATTTCAACAAACACTAAAACAACACTCCAATTTTCCCCCTCTGTAACATGGGAATAATAAAAGTAACATCTATCTTTGGTTAATTTGGGAATCAAATGAGATAACATATGTACATTTATTTTCTTTTTTCTAGAAAATTTATTTATTTTTAATACACAGTACTTTAAGAATCATATTGGCAGAAAAAAATCAGAGAAAAAGAAAAAAAAATGGGAGAAATTAAAAAAAATAAAAAGAAGTGAACAGAGGATATGTTGCTGCACATCCAGTTTCCTTAGTTCTTTTTCTAGATACAGTTGACATTTTGTGTCCAAACTTTTTTAGGATTGCTTTAGATCACTGAGCCATTGAGAAGGTGATCATCACACATTCTTTCTGTATTGTGTACAATGTATTCCTGGTTCTGCTTGTTTTGCTTAGTAACAGTTCATGTAAATCTTTCCAGACCTTTCTAAAACCAAGTTGCTCTTCACTTTTTATAGAACAATTCCATTTATACATTTTATAGAATAATTCCATTATCTTCATATACCAACACTTGGTCAGCCATTCACCAATTGATGGGCATGAACTCATTTTTTAATTTTTTGCTATCACAAAATGAACTGCTACAAATATTTATGCACATGTGGGTCTTTTTCCTTCCTTTAAAAGGTCTGTGGAATATAGACCCAGTAATGGCACAGTATGCACAGTTTTTTATCCCTTTGGGTATAGTTCACATTGCTCTCCAGCACATATTTCACAATTCCATCAACAATGCCTTAATGTCCCAGTTTTCCCACATTCTCTCTAATGCTTATTATCTTTTCCTGTCATCTTAGCCAATCTGAAATGTGTGAGGTGGTACCTCAGAGTTGCATTAATTTGCATTTCTCTAATCAATAGTGATTTAGAGCATTTTTTTATATGACTATAAATGGCTTTAATTTCATCATCTGAAAATTGTCTGTTTATATCTTTTGACCATTTATCAATTAGGTAATGACTTGTATTCTTACAAATTTAACAGTTTTCTTTTATATATATTTTATGTATTTTAGAAATGAAACCTGTGTGAGAAACACTGGCTATAAATTTTTTTTTTCCCAGCTTTGTACTTCTCTTTTAATATTGCTTCTATTGTTTTTTGTTTTTGTTTTTTTGCAAAAAAACCCTTTTAATTTAATGTAATAAAAGTTTTCTATTTTGTCTTTCATAATGCCATCTAGTTCTTCTTTGGTCATAAATTTCTCCCTTCTCCAAAGATCTGATAGTTAAATAACCCCTTGCTCTCCTAATTTGTTTATGATATCATATTTTATTTTTTCTAGTTTTTTGGCAGTTTGATTGGTATGGCACTGAACAAATAGACAAATTTAGCCAGAATTGTTGTTTTTATTATATTTGCTTGGCCTACCCATGAGCAATTTATATTTTTCCAGTTGTTTAGATCTTTTTTCATTGTGTGCATAATGTTTTATCATTGTACTCATGTAGTTCATAGGTTTCTCTTGGCTTAGAACCACAAGTATTTTATTTTGTGTACAGTTATTTTAAATGGAATTTCTCTTTCCAAAAGATAGCTCTTGCTGATGGACTTTGTCAATAATATATAGAAATGCTGATGATTTGTGTGGCTTTATTTTATATCTTGCAACTTTTCTAAAGTTGCTAATTATTTCTAGTTGATTGTTGGATGGTTTTCTAACATTCCCTTAATATATCATCATATTACCTGCAAAGAGTGACAGTTTTATTTACTTATTGCCTAGTTTAATTCCTTTAATTTCTTTTTTTTATTTTCTTATTGCTAAAGTCAACATTTCTAATACAATATTGTGTAATGGTGATAATCAACATCCTTGTTTCACCCTGGATCTTATGGGAAATGCATCCAGCTTCTCTCTATTAGAAATCATACTTGCTGTTAGTTTTAGATAAATGCCACTTATTATTTTTTAAAATTCCTTTTATCCCTATGCTTTCTAGTGTTTTTAATAGGATTAGATACGGTATTTTGTCAAAAACTTTTCTGCATCTATTGAGATTATCATGATTCGATTGTATTTGCTATTTATATGGTCAAATACATAATAGCTTTCTTGATAGTAAACCAGCTCTGCATTCTTGGTATAAATCCCAGTTGGTCATAATATGTTATCCTGCTGAAAAGTTGCTGTAATCTTTTAGTTAATATTTTATTTAAAATTTTCATATCAATATTCATTAGACAGATTCATCTGTCCTTTTCTTTCTCTGTTTTGGCTCTTTCTGGTTTAGATAACAATACCATATATGTGCCGTAGGAGGAATTTGGCAGTACTCCTTCTTTCCCTATTTTTTCAACTGTTTTTCAAACAGTTTATATAGTATAGAAATTAAAAATTTGGTAATGTAAGGGTCCTTTAAATGGGTAACCACAATGCAACAGGAGATTTGAGTGGCCTGGAAGCAATCTCTGGAGTAAAGATTGCCCCTTGGCTCTCATAGCTGATATTCTAAATTCCTTATATTTCCATAAGTAGAGGCAGGATTTTTGTTCATTTTTTTCCTGGAGAAAGCTCTCTCTCTCGCTGTGTGTGTGTGACCTCACAGACCCTCTATAAGCTCACTGCGGTCAGCAAGTTGCTCTCTTTACCCTGGGGTTGCTGAATGGAGTGAATGGATAGCCAAGAGAGTGAAGGAGCTTGATAGTGAACACATGGGTCTTCAGACCAGGTGTTCACTAGGAAGTTAACAAGAAAGGGCATTATATGAGTAGGTATAATAAAGGCTTTAAGTTTGCACGTGGCTGGCTGTTCTTGAGCGCACTATCAATTATTAAACTACAATTTAAGAAATCATGTCCAGAGGCCTCTGAAGGCCTCAGAGGAGACGAGTTGATAGAATTGGTTGACACTGCAAAGGTCAGTGGCCAGAGGTACTCTGAGGGCCTAGGAATTAGGAAAGACTGGTAATAGTAACTGCTATGAGATCATGTTACATGGAATTCACTTGTGAATCCATCTGGTCCTGATGATTTTTCCGTAGGGAGATCACGAATGGCTTGTTCAATTTCTTTTTGGAAAATAGGATTATGTAAGCAATGTAGTTCCTCTTCTATTAATGTAGGCAGTTTATATTTTTGTTTATATTCATTCTTTTATTTTAGATTATCAGACATGCTGCCATACAGTTGAACAAAATAGCTCCTAATTATTGCTTTAATTTCTATTTCTTTAGTGGTAAGTTCACTCTTTTCATTTTTGATGTTGTGATTTGTATATTTCTTTCCTTTTTCTGATCAAATTAACCAAATGTTTATCTATTTTCTTGTTTTTCTCATAAAACCAAATCTTAGTTTTATTTATTACTTCAATAGTTTTGTTTGTTTCAATTTTATTAATCCTTCTTTTGGGTTTCAGGATTTTCAATTTGGAATTAAAATGGTGGTTTTTAATTTGTTCTTTTTCTAGCTTTTTTTTTTTTTGAGTGCCCAATTCATTGATCTCCTCTTTCTCTATTGTATTCATGGAGCTATTTAGAGATATAAAATGTCTACTAATAAGTGCTTTGGCTGTGTCCCATAGGATTAGTTATGTTATCTCTTTTTTGTCATTCTCTTGAATGAAATTGTGGCTTGTTTCTGTGATTTGTTGTTTGACTCAGTTATTTTTTTAGAATTAGATTTTTAAATTTCCAATTGGTTCTTAGTCTATCTTTCCCTATCCCTTTATTTAACATAATTTTATTGCATTGTGTATTGAAACAAAAGCATTTGCTATTTCTGCCATTCTGCATTTGATTTTGAGGTTTTTAATGTCAAATTATTGTGAAGGTCCCATGTATTGCTGAAAAAAATATATATAGTCTTTTCTGTCCCTATTCCATTTTCTCCAGATAGCTATCATATCTAGATTTTCTAGGAGTCTATTAACTTCCCTAGTTTATTTCTTGTTTATTTTGTTGTAGATTTATAGTATTATGAGAGGGGAAAGTTGAGATTGCCCAGTGGAGTAGTCTTGCTGTGCATTTCTTCCTATAATTGGCTTTAAAACTTCTCTAGGAATTTGGCTGCTCTACCACTTGGTGCAAACACATTTACTATCATTATTACTTTAGATACTCTTTATCAAGATGTACTTTCTTGATAGATGTACATCTATCAAGATGTATAATAAAAAACAACAATTCTGCCTAAATTTGTCTTTGTTCAGTGCCATACCAATCAAACTGCCAAAATAAGATCTATTTTTACTTTTGCTTTACATGCAATCCTTGCTTTTCACTTAAGCTGAAGAATAATAAATTGTTTTCCATTCTTTACTCTGTATGTGTCTCTTAGTAAAAAAAAAATGTGTTTCTTGTAAATAATATATCATAGGATTCTGTTTTTTTAATCCACGGCGCTATTTGCTTTTGTTTTATGGGAAAGTTCATCTCATTCACATTCATAGTTATGATTACCAGCTTTGTATTTCCCTCTATCTATTTTCACCCCTGTGTACACTTTTGTTCTTTCTTTCCACCCATTACTTAATTGTGTATTTTTACCCATCCCACCCACTACCTTATCTGCTATCACCTCTCCCCCTTCTCTTAGTAAATTTTTACCTACCCCACCAACTATCTCATCTCTTATCACCCTCCCCCTTAACTTAGTAATGTTTTTAACCCATTCTCTTCTACATTATCTTCTATCACCAGTTCCCACTTCTCTTAACTTTTTTCCTAGAGTTTCTGTGCTTCCTTCTATCATGCTCCTCCCTTTTCTTTCCTCTTTTTCCTCCTACTTCTTCATACTCTCAGATAAATTTCTATAGCAAAATGAATGATTAAGTTATTCCCTTTTGGAACCAGAATTCAGGAATTCAGAAAATGATCATCCTCCTCTCATCTTTCCCTCAATTGTAATAGGTCTTTTTCACCTCTTCATGTGAACAAATTTTCCCATTAAACCATCCCTTTCCTCTTTTTCAAATACAGATCTTTTTCCAAACCTTAATGTTTTTTTTTTCTTCTTTGATGTTATGACATTAGAGTCCATTTAGAACCATATGCTCAGCTCATGTGATGCTCCCCTCTGACTTCCCCAGTCATAGATACAGTTCTCAAGAGTTATACATATCATTTTTCCATCTAGGATGTAAAGAGTTTAACTTTTTTATGCTTCTCTATAGTCCTGTGTTTGAATAAATTTTCTGTTTAGTTATGTTTTTTTTTTAATATAAATGATTGAAAGTCTCTTACTTCATTGAAGCTCCATCTCCTCACCTGAAAGATGATGCTGAATCTCACTCGATAATTAATTCGTTGTTGTGACCATAGTTCCTTTGCCTTCAAGAATATGATATTCCTGGCCCTCCAGTCCTTTATTGTAGAAGCTGCCAGATCCTGGGCAATCCTGACTATTGCTCCTTGATGTTTGAATTGTTTTTGCTGGCAGCTTGCAGTGTTATTTCCTTGAGATTGTAGTTCTGGAGTTTCTCAACAATGCTCCTCAGAGTTTCCTTGTGGGATCTATTTCCTGAATGTGATGGATTTTCCCCTCTGTTTCTAGAATATCAGACAGTTTTCCTTAATGATCTCTTGAAGAACTCCATTTAAGCTCTTTATTGGCCTTCAGAAAGGTCATTAATTTTAAAATTCTTTCTTCTAGATCTATTTTCCAGGTCACTTGTTTTTCCAATGAGTTATTTCACACCTTTTTCCATTTTTTTCATTCTTTTTAGTTTGTTTGACTGAGTTTTGTTGTCTTACAGAAGCATTAGTTTCCATTTGCCCTGTTCTAGTTTTTAATGTGTGATTTTCTTCATTAGTTTTTGTATCTCTTTGTCCATTTTGTTAATTCTCTTTAATAAGTTTTTCTTCAATTTTTTTCTTCCTTTTTCAAGTTGTTGACTCTCTTATGCATACCATACATCCCATTTGCTTTCTTATTGTTTCCTCTACCTATCTTATTTGATTTTTAATTTTTTTTTTTTTTTTTTTTTTTTTTAGTTTATCCAAAACCCTGCTTTGGGCTTTGGACCAATTCATATCACTTTTTCTTCTGTGCACATTTTGTCCTTTTCTGAATTTGTGTTTTGGTCTTTCCTATCACATAGTAGCTTTCTGTGGTCATGCTTATTTTCTGTTTCTTACTCATTTTTCTTCCTTGTCTTTTAGTATTTCCCCCCCCCTTTTTTTTTTTACTTTTATCATTGAGCTCTGCTCCTGCAGTAAAAGGGACACAGTCCCAGTCTTCCTGTACAGTTTCACAGCCTTTACTTTGAACACAGAGACCCCTTGTGTTTGTAGGGGGTTGCTTTTTCTCTTCTTTTCAGGAAACAAAATAGTGTCCCAGAATTTGCCTTCTAAACTGAGACTGAAAGCTGCTGCCCTGCTGTGCTCCTTTAGGACCTGGGACTGAAGTTCTTAAGTTGCCGATTTGCTGTGATTACTGGCTTGCCCAGAATTTATCTGACCCTTGCTGAACGCCCTTTTCACCCCAGTGAGACTAACTTTTCTTGAAGTTTGTCCAGTCTATTTTAAGCTGGAGAGTGGATCCATTCCATCATACTTTGTTCAGAATCTTGATTTCATAAAAGATCCTTGATTTTTCTGAGGGAAACTGGGAGAGCTTGCACAGCTTTCTGGCTTTACTCTCCTATTTTTGCTCCACCCCCAGAAGTACTTCAATGTAAATTTATTTTCAAACCATAAAATACTTTATAAATTCCCACCACCACCACCACCATCACTTCCAACTCCACCACCACCAGCACCACTTTTCTTTGGCCTCCTCATTTTCTTCCTCTTCCTTCTCCTTCTCCTCCTCCTCCTTTTTCTCCTCCTCATCATAATCCTTTTCCTCTATCTCCTCCTCCTCCTCCTTTAATAGTACTTTTGGATTAAGGCCCAGGAAAGAAAATATCTCTTGTCTAAAATAACATAAACAGAGATTTCATTTGTGTGTCAAACCCATGTCATCTGATTCCAGAGAAATCATCTTTCCATGAAAAAAATGAACAAAAATCCTGCTTCTACTTATGGAAATACAAGGAATTTAGAATATCAGCTATGAGAGCTTAAATATACCCTGAACTGATATAGTTCATTTAATTGCAGAAACAGATTTAAAGAAGGATCTGATTATCAATCATCTATCAATCTATCTATGTCCCTATTTTACCCTGTATTTTATTTTATTTTTTCAATGTGAGGATTGTCTCTACACCATGATAAAATTCAAACTGAGTACAGTTTATAATCTGAGAAAACTCAGAATCTCACAAAGATTAAATGTGTTTTCCATCACTACATTGTACATAAATATCTGAAACAGGATCTGTACTCAATTCTTTCTGACTCCAAGTTCAGAACTCTATCCTCCAATATTATCATATGGACAGGAATTGATTTCAAGTCTTCCTGTCTCCAAGACTGATCTTCAGTTCTCATGACACATGCATGAAATTAATGTAATAATTTAAAATATTATTATTACAAATCACTATTGATCAGAGAAATGCAAATTAAGACAACTCTGAGATACTATTACATACCTGTCAGATTGGCTAAGATGACAGGAAAAAATAATGATGGGGGGGAGGGGATGCGGGAAAACTGGGACACTGATGCATTGTTGGTGAAGTTGTGAACGAATCCAACTGTTCTGGAGAGCAATCTGGAATTATGCCCAAAAAGTTATTAAACTGTGCATACCCTTTGATCCAGCAGTGCTACTACTGGGCTTATACCCCAAAGAGATACTAAAGAAAGGAAAGGGACCTGTATGTGCCAAAATGTTTGTGGCAGCCCTATTTGTAGTGGCTAGAAACTGGAAATTGAATGGATGCCCATCAATTGGAGAATGTCTGGGTAAATTGTGGTATATGAATGTTATGAAATATTATTGTTCTGTAAGAAATGACCAGCAGGATGAATACAGAGAGGCTTGGAGAGACTTACATGAACTGATGCTAAGTGAAATGAGCAGAACCAGGAGATCATTATACACTTCAACAACGATACTGTATGCGGATGTATTCTGATGGAAGTGAATTTCTTCGACAAAGAGACCTAACTCAGTTTCAATTGATAAATGATGGACAGAAGCAGCTACATCCAAAGAAAGAACACTGGAAAATGAATGTGAACTATTTGCATTTTTCTTCTTCCTGGGTTATTTTTACCTTCTGAATCCAATTCTCCCTGTGCAACAAGAGACCCGTTCGGTTCTGCAAACATATATTGTATCTAGGATATACTGCAACATATCTAACATATATAGGGCTGCTTGCCATCTAGGGGAGGTGGTAGAGGGAGGGAAGGGAAAAATCAGAACAGAAGAGAGTGCAAGGGATAATGTTGTAAAAAAATTACCCTGGCATGGATTCTGTCAACATAAAGTTATTATAAAATAAAATAAAATATGTAAAATTTAAAAAAATATATATTTCACACTTCTTAAAAATAGAACAAAATATTATTATTATTATTATTGATGTTATCAGGAATTGACATTGATATCTATGTGTGTATAGTACTTTATTTTTATAAAGTAATTATTAACAACAAAAATCTTTCATTGTGACAGTAGGTCTTTTGATTAATCAAATTATCAATCAATATTTATTCAGTATTTACTGTATTTGAGGCATTGTGTTAAGTGCTTAGAGTAGACAAATTAAAAGTTATTCCAAGAAACATTTCTTTTAAATTGGGAAAAACATATATATCAAAAAATGCATTCAAGAAGTATATACAAAATAAGGACCAAGTAATTTCAATTATTGCTGTTTCTTATATTTCTGTGTGTATGAATCCAGAAGATGAGAGATCCAAGAAATATCACAAAGAGAAAGGACCATTTGAGTTAAATTTTGAAAGGAATTAGAAATTCCAGGAAATGGAAATGAAAAAAGAATATATTCTAAGCATGAGGGAGAATATGTATAAGGGCATATAGATAAGAAGTGTAATTTTTGTTTAGTTGTTTCAATCATGTAAAATCCCTAAAAAAAAAACATTTAGGGTTTTCTTGGCAAAGGTACTCTAATGTTTTGCTATTTTTTTCTCCAGATCATTTTAAATATGAGGAAATTGAGGCAAATAATGGTAAGAACAGTCAGTGAGACACGAAAATGAAATGGGCTAAGCAATAGTGGAGCGCTGAATATAATGAGGGATGCTAATTTGAAAAACTAAAATAATTGTGTTGCCTTTGAGGAAAAAAAATAAAGATGATAGGTTAAAGGCAAAGTGGTAAGTTTGGAGGGAAAATTAATATATTCCTTTTTTACATATTGAATTTTAGGACCTATAAAATAGCAGATGAGAAATGTTTAATAATCACATTAGAGCTTGAAATATTGATTCAGGATAAATCTGCATAGAGATATTAAATGAATCCATGAGAATTGATGAGGTATAGAAGAGAAGATAAAAGAAGAAAAGGGAAAGGAAGGGAAGGAAAAAGAAGGAAGAGAAGAGAAGGGGAGGGAAGGGAAAGGAAGACAAAGGAAGAAAAGGGAAGGGGAGAAAGAAGGGAAAGGGAGAAAAAAAAGGGAATGGAAGGGAAGGAATATGAGAAAGGTAAAGGAAGGGAAGGAGAGAGGGAAGGGAAGGGGAGAGGAACATAAAGGGAAGGAGAGGAGGAGAAGGGGAAGAAAAGGGAGAAGGCAAGGGAAAGTGGCTATGAAGGGGAAGGGGAAGGCAAAAGGAAGGGGAAAGAAGAAGTTGTGAGCAAATTATTTTGTTATATGTAAATCTCTTGAAAAATAAATTTCAAAATTCCTCAAATATTCAAATAGAAGACAAGTCAAATTAAGGGAAAAGATACAAATCATCTTGTGGTAGATATTTGATTTGGGGATAGACTGTTTGCGATTATTCCATGAAGTCAACCAAATACTGGCTAGGATATTAGAAAGAGATCCCAAAGCAAGTAATTTCCACCCCACCCCCCAAAAAAAGTAGAAAAGGGGATATAACCGAGAGGAGAGAGAAATTGAAGTAATTGGTCCCAAAAAGTCACTGAACTTACCATCTGAGGCAACATTGGCAATTTAGGGAGAACAAGTTCAGTTAAGTATTTATTTGGAATAAGATCATAAAAAGTGAATGAAAAGTAAAAATGGAGCAAAGAAATGAGTTTAGATTAGTACTTGCTAGGAGGATGATAATTCCAAGGTATTATAGTGTTAAGTGCCTCCTTTAATTATTTGTTGTTCACTTTGTGAAAATTTTAAAATAGGAGATACCTGGGCATATATGTGGATCATCAAAAAATAACCAGAAGAGATAAGGAGAGACTGAAAATTATGGAGACAGAGAGTGAGGAGAAAGGAAAACATAGGATTAAAGATGAAATAAAAGGGATCAATATTTATTGAGAATAAGGGTCAATATTCCTTATAAGATTGTGAGATTGTAGTGACAGAGGAATGATTAGGGAGTATAGACTAGGGATTTCAGATGGTTTCTATTTTCTCTTTATAAGATAAAATCATCCACAATATAGAAAATAAACGAAGGAGGGTAGCTTGATAGGCTTGAGTAGAGAATAATATATTTGTAATAGTCATTGTGGGAAATTTGATAGAAAGTAGATGGATTTTTTTAAAAAAAAGAATAAAAATACACCATGATATACAGGGAAGGCAAGTTTGATTGACCCAGTTTTACAGAGAGAGAAACTGTAGTTCAAGGTGTTTACATGACTTGCCAAAAAATGACATGGCCAGTAAGTTACAGAGCTGGGAATAAGCCCCAAGGAATGTTGTGCAATCATGGCAATAGTAAACAACACTGAAGAAATGCTATGGTTCAAAACCTGGAAGGTTTTTAAACACCTTGAGCTATTTGGGAGAAAAATGTAAATGCCTAATAAAATCCATCAATAATGCTTATCTCAACAAGAACACAGGCAATGTGGCTGCTAAAGCATCACAGCATCAGGGAGAGAATGACGTTTGCCATTACTTACATATGCTCTGCCATTCTTTCTGAGTACTTGGCTTGAAATTTGGTTAGCTTCCACCACAGGTTTTCCTTTATTTTTTTCCTTGTATTCTGAGCATATAAAAATACATTTATACATAATTCATTTTGTTTTATTTTGTTCTGTTTTCTTTTGTTTTTTAATCATGTAATTGGGGGGTGGGTGGGAATACTGATAGGATTTAAATAGCCCATTGTGAAATGTATTTCTAATACTCTCTCAGAGAACATCCATTTAAAAATATGCATTCAAAACTATATTCCAGAGGATAGATTGTGAAAAGTAAGTATAGAAAAAAATACATAGATTTGAAATTAGGGACCAGAAAATCAAAATTTAGCTGTGCTAAAACAAACAATAAAAAACTATTTGTGTGAACTTGGAAATGTCTCTTCTCTCTAAACCCCACTTTCCTAATTTGTTAAATGACAATCTATCTATAATTATTGAGGATCTCTAAAGCCTTTTTTAGCTATTGACTCTTTTATCTTTGTAATCTCATCAGTAGAAAGTGAAGTGATCTCAAAACTCTATTTTTGTTCCTACCCTTCCATTTTGTAATTGTTTTTTTTTTAAAGTTTCCAAAACATATTCCTAAGAAGAGAAGAAGAATAGTTAGCTTTGCAATCACAACATTTGGGTTTGAGACTTGGCCCAACTTCTGCCTATACTCTGTGTGTGTGATCTTGGGCAGTAACTCACTTTCAGAAGGTTCTACTAAAACTTGATAATAATCCTCCATACAAACATCTGTTGTAAGATGTCTCTAAATCTGTCCTGTGCAAGAATGTGTGTGTAGATGTGTAGGTGTGTGTGTGTGTGTGTGTGTGTGTGTGTGTGTGTGTGTGTGTTTACGAGACGTATTTTAGTCATGGTGGACAGCTGATAAAATCACACAGAAATAAGATGTAAGTCCACACTGAAAAACAGATAATATGTTTAGCCACTAACTGGATAAATGGGGTTGTCATTTACATGAGAATATTAGGGATTTTTCAGGTTTTTGATGAAATAATAATGAACCTGAAAATCCCAATTATTATATTAGAACTGGATAATAAATCTCAAAACTCCAGTTGTCAATTGTACTTGTCATTCTTTTCCTGAACATAAATTACCAACTGGTTATCCCAAGACAAAAATTTTTAGCTATGAAGGCAACATTGAAATTTGAGTATTGTAAACTTCTGAGTCCCTCAATAAGAGTTAGCTATGTTATGAGAGAGGTTTCCTACAACTTCTATCACCCTTCTTGATAAGGAAGATTACAGTCAGCAGGGGGACATCTTAGCCCCAGTCTAGCATGAGAGATGATGTAGACTTTACAGGAGAAATTGCTGGTTCAGTAGAGAGATTGTTGAGCCTAGAGAGACCTGAGTGCAAATATAGCCTCAGACACTTAAAGATGTGTGACCCTGGGTAAGTACTTAAGTTCTCTTTGCTTTAGTTTCCTCATCTGTAAAAAGGAAATTATAACAGCACCTATGTCTCATTAGTGTTGTGAGGAACAAATATTTATATAAATATTTATTACTATTTTTATTATTATTATTGGTGGTGGTGTGAGAATAAATGAATCAATATTTATGACATTTGATATACTGCCTGACACATAATAGATTTCTTCACTCTTTTATTTTATTCTTCTCTGTAGCTAATGTGAATGCTCATGCAGAAATTCTGTATTATTTTGTATTTATCAAGCCATAATAATAATTTTAAATTACTACTGTTTGTACAAATCTGTCAGGGTGTGTTTGTTATTGTTCTTTTGTGTGTTCATTGTTACTTTTGAGTAAACAAAGTAAATAGTGGTCAAATACCTTCCCTAAAACAAGACATCTCATAAAAGAACCAGAGTTCTAGATTAAAAAAAAAAAAATCTGATTCCTTTCTTAAAAGTCAAGCTATTTTAGCCTTGAATTCAATCTCTATGCATGGATTTAAAAGCCTATAGTGAGAGGGTGAGAACTACAGCTAGGCTAAGCATGGATCTGTTTGTTGTTATGTAAGCTATTATTAAGATTACAGAATAATAGATTTCAAGCAGATTGGGACATTAGAAGTTATCTCTATTATTGTCCCCATTTTATAGATAAGAAGAAGAACCACTGGGAGATTCAGGAGCTTGTGCCAAATCAAGAAGCTACCAAGGGCTATGGCTGGAGCATGAATTTGAATCATGATTTACAGAAAACTTCAGGCATCTCTGAGATCATTTAGGCCACATGCCCTCATTCCTCTTTACAGATGAAAAAATAAAATAAAAAATAGAATGTAAGCATCAAGAGAGCAAATCACTTAAACTTATGTCTGGTATATAGTAGATATTTAATAGACGCTTATTGAATCAATATAATTGAACAAAGTTATAGAACATTATTGACTTGTCCAAGTCCACGTAGATAATAAGAAAATTGAGATTTAAATCCAACTCCTTCATACCAAAATTTTTTTTACTATTTTTCTTCTGTGTAATGTATGCAATGTCAGCTGGTAGGGTGGACCCAGGAGGTAAAAAGGGACTTGGCCTCTGAGGCAGGAGGTTGTGTCTTACAGGTGTTAGATCTTTTCTTAGGGCACAGCACTAATTCCAGGTGTCTCCCTTCTGTGTATCCACCTACGCAGTACTGAGCAGGCTAGACATGGAGTAATCTTAGAGAGTAAATATAAATGGCCAGCTTTGTTAAGGCAAAAAAGGAGGATGCGGAGAGAAGTAGAGAGAGGCAGAGATGTAGGGAGATTCAGGGAAGCAGAAAGAGGGATGCAGTGACATACATACACTGCTCTTGCTTCCTGCTAACCTCTGCTAAGATTACCAATAAAGAAAGGCTGTTTGGTACTTTAACATCAGTCTAGTCTCTGTGTCTTTCCAGGGAGATTAGTATATATGGCCTTGGCAATCAGTAGCCTTGGAGAGGGAGGTTACAAATCGATAATCATTTTTTAAATGGCTACTATATATAGCACGGGGAAGTTGGATGGCTCAGTAGATAGAGTTCTGAACCTGAGATCAGGAAGACCTGAGTTCAAAAACAGTTTTGGATCCTTATTATCTGTAAAAACCCTGGCAAATCATTTAACCTTTCTTTGTCTTAGTCCATCAGAGAGGTAAATAACAAATTATTCCAAATCTTTGTCAAGAAAAATCCCATGGATAGCATGATCTACAGGTAATGAAAAATCAGACATGACTGAACAACATATATAAAATATTATACTAAGCACTGGGAATACAATGAAAAGCAAATGCACAGTCCTTTCTCTGAAAGCAATCACATTATAATAGGAAAGATAATGTGCAAGAAAGTATGTATGATCTACAATAAAAATGGATGTAATCTCAGTGGGAAGATTATAAATAGGGAAAAGGAAGGGAAAACAGAAAATTTTGGTGGACTATTGTGAGGAAAGATAAGATGTGTTTAAAAGTAAACATTTATTTTGAACTAAAATTGTCAAGGCTGACAATTTTTAGCTTTTGTAAAAAGAAATGATTTTGCATGAAACTAAAAAGTTACTTCTTATTAGTCTTAGGGAAGAGAGAGACATTAATTTTATCTTATTTGCACTGCAAGTATGGGATTTATTTGCTAATTCTATAAGAAATTCTACTTAGAAAAAAATAAATATACCAGAAAGTAAAAACTTCACTTGCTATTTTCCTTTGTTATAATCTCAATATAATACCATTGTTATTCTGCTACAAAAATCTTTGATTAAGACCAATGAAGAGAGATACAAGAAAGGCTGCTAATCAGGTCTTTTCTATACTGTCCTAAAATGGTGCCATCAAAAATGTTGAATTATCCTACCATTCAATAAAAGCATAATCAAGTTGACAAGCTTTTTTTAAACACTTACTATGTCCTAAATCCCACCTCTGACACTTACAAACTGTGTAACCCTGAGCAAGCCAATTAATCCTGTTTGTCTCAGTTTCTCATTTCAGAAACTCATTAGGTTTCCAGCTCAATTCTGAGTCAGAAAAGGCTCCACTACAGTATATTTGCCAAGGAAATACTTTTGAGAATCCCTTGAACATCAAGGAGAGCAAATTATTTATTATATGAAAATTATCAGATTATTGACTAGAAGGTCAGATACTAGAATTGAAGCTTAAATACACTGATCATATAATGAAGATATAATTTATTGGAAAAGACTCTGATGGAAATGCAAATTAAAACAACTCTGAGATACCATTACACACCTGTCAGATTGGCTAGAGTGACAGGGAAAGATAATGTGGAATGTTGGAGGGGATGTGGAAAAACAGGGACACTGATACATTGTTGGTGGAATTGTGAACACATCCAGCCATTCTGGAGAGCAATTTGGAACTATGCTCAAAAAGTTATCAAACTGTGCATACCCTTTGATCCAGCAGTGTTTCTACTGGGCTTATACCCCAAAGAGATACTAAAGAAAGGAAAGGGACCTGTATGTGCCAAAATGTTTGTGGCAGCCCTGTTTGTAGTGGCTAGAAGCTGGAAAATGAAAGGATGTCCATCAATTGGAGAATGGTTGAGTAAATTGTGGTATATGAATGTTATGGAATATTATTGTTCTGTAAGGAATGACCAGCAGGATGAATACAGAGAGGACTGGCGAGACTTACATGAACTGATGCTGAGTGAAATGAGCAGGACCAGGAGATCATTATATACCTCAAAAATGATATTGTTTGAGGATGTATTCTGATGGAAGTGGATCTCTTAGATAAAGAGAGCCTTAATTGATCAAAGATGGACAGAAGCAGCTACACCCAGAGAAAGAACACTGGGAAATGAATATAAACTGCTTGCATTTTTGTTTTTCTTCCCGGGTTATTTATACCTTCTGAATTCAATTCTCCCTGTGCAACAAGAAAACTGTTCAGCTCTACACACATATATTGTATCCAGGATATTCTGTAACCTATTCAATGTGTAAAAGATTGCTTGCCATCTGGGGGAAGGGGTGGAGGGAGGGAGGGGAAAAATCGGAACAGAAATGAATGCAAGGGATAATGCTGTAAAAAATTACCCTGGCATGCATTCTATCAATAAAAAGATATTAAAAAAAAAAAAGGAAAAGACTCTGATGATAGGAAAAATTGAAGACAAAAGAAGAAGGGGATAGAAAAGGGTGAGGTAAATGTATAGTATTATGGAAATTATGAATATGGGATTAGATAGAATTCAGAAAGTAGTGGATAATAGAAGAACCCGATGTTCTATGGTTCATGGGATCATGAAAAGCCATACATGACTGATTGAACAACCAAAACAAATTGTAGTAAATAATAAAATAATAATAATTAATAATAAATGTGCTACCACTCTAGACAGCTCTGAAGGAATTTATACGTAAAAAGAGTCATTTTGGGTAGTATTAGCTGATTTTTTTTTTTCATTTCATTAAGTAAGCTATCAAAAAATTAGGAGGAATGATTTGGGAGGTATTGAGTTCCCTTGAGGTTTTCAAGTAAAAGAAGAGTACCAATCATATAGATTGTTGGGGCAATTTTTGTAGATGGGCTGGAATAAAAAGCTTCTGAGATTCTCTTCAGATATTATATCATTATTTCAAATCAGGACATCCATAATCTCATCAGTGTGATATAGATTGTTATGAGGATTAAATAATATACAAAGTGCTTTGTAAGCCACAAATCACAACATGAATAATATTGTAAGTAATATTACCATCCTTATCATCACTAAAAATTAATAAATAGAACATATTCATGAAAAGAAAAGTATTGGAATTAAGAGGTTGAGGAAAGATTTCTATAAAAGGTGGGATTTTAGGTTAAAGGAAGCCAACAAAGACAATATTTAAAGAAGAAGAGGGAGAACATTCTAGACATGGAGAATAGTTTGAAAAAAAAATGCCTGAATTTAGAGATGGAATATCTTCTTCATGTAACAGTCAGGAGATCCATATCGTTGGATTGAAGAGCACAGGGTGGGAAGTAAAGTTTGTGGATATTAGAAAGATAGAAGGGGCCTAAGTTATGAAAGAATTTGAATGACTAGATGATTTGTATTAGATCCTGGAGGCAAAAGGAAATTCACAGAATTTAGTGGGTGGACTCTAGATACATGTGAGATGAACAGATATACATAATAATAATAATAATAATAATAATAATAATAATAATAATAATAATATTGAGGACTGGTCTGGAAGGCTAGATTGGAATGGGGTGAACCTTGAGACAGGCAAACCTAACAAGAGGTAATTTGCAAGAGAGCCTACATTAGGGTGGTAATAGTATCAGAGTAAAGAAGGGAATCAACTATTGTAGATTATCTTTCTGAGGTGTTTAGCCACAAAGAGAAGAAGTGATATAGATTGATGATGGGAATGGAAGGATCAAGTGAGGTGTTATTTTTTTTTCAGGAGATAGGACATATGCATGTTCATTGGCATATGAGCCAGTAGATAGGAATAGATTGAAAATAAGTGAAAAGATATGTATGACAAAGAGATATATCTATTTAAGGAGGCTGGATGGAATGGAGTCTCTTGAATAAGTAGTTAGCATTAATAGGAAATAAAATCACTTTATCATGTGAAATAGGAATGAGAAAGGAAAAAAGGAGAAGAAAATTAATAAGAGATGAGAGATGAAAGAACAAGAACATGGGAAAATGGCCATAATCTTTTCTATAAAATATAAGAAAAGATTATCAGCTGAGAGAATGGGGAGAAAGAAAACCATGGAAAGATTGAGGAAGCATAAAAAAGGCTTGGAAGAGCTACTATGGAGAGTGGAATAATGGAAGTACAGTAGGATGTCCAGCATCAGTGAGGTTCCAGTTGAACATACTAACATGAATTAGTAATAAACCCATTCAGAATGTTTGGATGATTTTTTCTGACTTTGTTCATCAAAGTTCAGTGTATAAAATCAAAGACTGATAAAATGGTAGAAGCAATTCATGGTTGAGATTTGGCTGGGAGCAATCAACAATATGATAAGAAGGGCTAGGGATTTAAGAGAGAAGGAAAATGTAAAGTTGAATTGGTCCACCATAGAGTTAAGATAAGGAGAGGAGAGGAGAAGAGAGAGTGCAAAGAGAGAAAACTGAAGGTAAAGAGATTTGAAGTCATAGTGCAGTAAAGAATAGAGTATGTAAAAGAAGGCAGACAAATAAGTGAAAAAGCAATAGATTATGGTAGGATAAGGAAATTTCAGAATTATTGAACATAGAAATTGTACATGTATTAGTGAAAGCAAGATCAAAAGTATTATCATTTTTGTGTTTAGCTCAAATTCAGAAAAGGATTAGTAAATGGGAAGTGAATAGGTTAAAGAACTGAATGATTAAGTTATTTGAAAGATAACCAATCTGCCCATCTTGGTATAATGAATCTCCCTAGTATAAGGCTTGGATTAAAAGAGGGGTTGCTGGCCCTAAATGTTCACTCAAAAAGTATGGGAGAAAAAAAGAATCAAGATTTTGAGAATATCCTTATTTTCTTAAAATTATCTTTAGCCTCTTGGCAATGCAGCGAAAAGGAGAAAAATATTATACTCCTTCAACCTAGATTCCCTTTCTGCAAATGATGTTGAAATATAAGGGAATAAGATACATATAGTTATCTAAGAAAATGCTTATTGATCCCAAAACTTCTGTGATTGGAATAGTTTGACTCCTGAAGTGGGGATGCTGCCAGGCCTCTGGGGGGGGGGGGACTAATAGACAGTCTTCCAAGTGATACTAGTGTAAGAGTTCTCATTCTCTCAGAAAAAGCAGTGGAGACCCCCCTCCACACACACACAGGCAGGCAGTCACAAAGAAAAACAAATCAAACCAAATCAAACAACCAATGAATAAACAATACACTCAACAAAGATGCCTTCAGAGAGTCTAATTAGGGGCATTATGGGAAATTATGAATGACACCATTATATCTGTTGTATTGAAACATATAGTATATGTTCTACCTAATAACTATGTACCTTAAGCTCATGATGGAGCAGGTTCATCTCTTGCTGCATGTTCCTCATTTAAGTGTGTTCCCTTTTTTGTGCCTTTCTACTTGTGGATCTATGTACTCAGTTACCCCACTCATTCTAGGTGCCTTTGTGGAAAGTAAACCATGGATTTGTGGGGGAAATATTAGGTTTTGTACCAGGTTATTTTTTAATATTATTTTTAAGCTTTTGATTTTAAGATTTTGATTTTTTTTATAGTTTTTAGCATTCCCCCTTGCAAAACCTTGCTGTAAAGTTTTTTCTCCCTCCCTTCTCCCTAACCTCTCTTTCATACAGCAAGTAATCCATCATGCATTTTTAAATTTTATTTATTTTTAAACGTGGGAGAGATTAAAAAGCAGAAAAAAAGAACATGTGTTGATTTATATTAATTCTCCTTGATTCTTTTTCTGGATGCAGATGGCATTTTCTCTCCAGACTTTATTGGGATAGCTTTTGATGATTGAGCCACTGAGAAGAAACAAAGGTATTTTCTTCAGATAATTTCTGTATTTCATTTTTCAAACCCTCTTGCAAAGCTCTCATTTCCTTTGCCTATTTTTCTTCTAACTCTCTTTTAAGATCTTTTTTGAATTCTTCCATGAAAGCCTTGTTGGATTGCAACCAATTCCTATCATCTTTTGGGGATTTATCTGGAGATTATTTACTTTTAATGTCCTCAGGTTTTAAACTTTGGTCTTCTCTTTCTCCAAAAAAACTATATATGGCCAGATTCCTCTTTGCTTTTTTGCTCATTTTTTAAAAAGTTGAGATCTACTTTTAGAGCAAACAAAACATTGTCCAAACTTTCTTTAGCAAGGGCTATGTTGAGTTGATGTTAACTTCCAATGCTGGGTGTGCTTGGCCATTTCCCATGTAATTCTGGGATTCAGTGGCTTAATATTGCCTTTTATATTTGTGTTTGATGTCTTATAATTAATCTGCTGATCTACTGGCTTGCAATCTGGACAGAGTAGCCCACACTATATATAGGAATTGTTGTAGATTCCCCTGATTATCTTCCCCAATAGGGGCCCACATTGTCCTGGGTCTCTGCATTGTCCCTGCATTTAGCCCCTCCCTCCATGCCCAATTGAAACATTCCTTTTCTTCAGTTTTTCTAAAATATCTTCTACTGGAAATTTGTTACACTCCAAATATTTGTGTGTTCTGTCATTCCCAAACTGGTTTAGTGGCTTGATTTGGTATTGATCTAAGGAACATCTGGAAGAACTCAGATAGACGCATCTTCTCTCTGTTACCTTGGCTCTAGCTCCCGCTGATTGTTTTTTATATAACAATTACATTCCATAATATTCATATACCATAACTTATTCAGTCATTCTCCAACTGATAGAAATGCACTCAATTTCCAGTTCTTTGCCAATAGAAAAAGAACTGCTGCACACATTTTTTACACATGTGGATACTTTTCCCTTTTTTATGATCTCTTTGTGATACAGACCCAGTAGAGACACTGCTAGATCAAAAGGTATACACAGTTTGATAGCCCTTTTGGCATATGTACTAGGCTCTTTCAATAAATGTCTTTGCTTTTAGTTAATTGCATCTTGTAGCATATTATTCAAATTAAATTTCTTTGGTCAGAGTTCATGAGCAATAGATTTTGTACCTAAGACAGTAATCCTATTGAAAACTCATTATAAATGTGATTATAAGGGGAGAGATACATGTGTTGAGAGAAATGATAAATATGAGGAAATTAGGGAAATTTGGTGAGTCATATAAACATATGCAGCTTGAAATAAACAGTATAAAATAAAACACATGACAACTATTAAAATGTAAAGGAAGAAAAATAGAAAAATTTTGAGCAAGTTCAAAATTCTTATTAATAATTCACAACTTTAGAGACTTATGATAAAATATATCTAGACCTAATTGTATTATCATTGTGGAATTAGTGATACATTTTCTGACATGATCAATGTAATGATTTCTTTTGCTTGACTATATTTATAATAATGTAATGGAGAGATTTACAAGAAGGATTTGGATTAGGTCTATTATGAGAGTTACTATGAAATGATGGTTATAAATGATAATGTCAGTAAAACTTTTAAAAAGAAAAAAGGGCCAAAATTGGAATCAGGAAGTCTTGATTTCATTAAAAAAAAAAAATTAGCAAAACTGCAACTAGAATTTTAGAATGTTTTTTCTTCAACTGAATTTCCTTACAGCTATTCAGTTATTTTCTCTTCTTTTATTAGAACTGTTATCATTACTAGCATTAGCAGGACATTTGGTATTACTGAATGAACATTAGATTTTTGTCTTACCTCCATGACCTGTTGTGACTTTGAGAATGTCATTTATCTCTCTAATGTTTAATTTTCTTATGTGTATAAGAAGCCTTTTGAATTAATTATCTCTATGATTTTTCCCAGCTTTTAATTCTAACATTCAACCTTATGTTTTGTTCTCTTTCTGATATCATTGTTTCTTGTTTTTCAAAATTACTAAAAAGCCATAACATGCCTACTGATTTCGCCCCCATAGTAATGGGAAACTATTGAAAGTATTTCAGTATTTTCATTGGGGTAGCTATTGAAGTTATTTAAGGTGTGATTCTGTTGTTGGACAACCCTTTCATGTATTCTCAGCATCAGCAATATTTTTTTCTTTTTTTTTCTCCCCTTTAAAAAATAATAGATATTTATTTTTCAAAATAAATGCAAAGAAAATTTTTGACATTCACCCTTGCAAAACTTTTTGTTCCAAGTCTTTTTCCCTCCTTTCCCCCTCCTTCCTCCTCTAGACAGCAAGTGATCCAACATATTGAAACATGTGCAATTCTTCTAAACATATTTCCATATTCATCATGCTGTGCAAGAAAAATCAGCTCAAAAGGGGAGGAAATGAGAAAGAAAAAAATAAGCAAGCAAACAATAACAACAAAAAGGTGAAAATACGATGCTATGATCCACATTCAATTACCACAATCTTCTCTCTGAAAGCAAATGTGTCTCTCCCTCACAAGTCTTTTGGAATCAGCATCAGGTGTTAAGTCCTCCTTCTGGAAGATAATCTCCCACCTGCAGGTGCTGTTTTCTTCACTCTGAAATTAATTAAACTTCTGTGTGCATCTTGGCTACTTCTTTAAGTAATCTACTTTGTGTGGCTCTGGACATCCACAAATCCACAAATTAGAGGTCAGTTCTAGTCCAGCTGATACCTCTTGAAATTATAACATGTGGATTATCCTGGGGACTTGTCTCTTGTGGATCTTTCTTTTGTTGACCTAACATTCTGCATTATCATTGCCTGAGTTTAGGCACATTATTGTAAATGTTAAAAACAAACAACACATCTAGAAGATCATGATACAGTTTTTCACTTGAGACTACCTTGGTTGCACATTTGTATAAATTTTGAATGCTCACAGAAGACTATATAGTTGAAGAGAAAATGCAAATTGGCTACATTCAGAATTTTGCACACTTCTATGGACTATTCTTGGAACAACATCAAGAGAATAGATTGATGTCATCTATATAAAATAAAATCCTTAATGCTAGGTAGTATATCTAGATACTCAGAATTTTGGCTACATGCTGAGGGGAATAAAGCATCCTGGTTTAATTTTCAGGAATAATAACATTTTTAACTTGAAGATAATGGTGAAATTTCATGGGTATACGTAGAATTGGCCTGATCACATTGGTTCTAAAATAAAATGTGACATCTTATGAGGATATTGCACTTTTTTTTGCTATTAATGGCATTAATGGTATATTTAAGTAATGGTATGAAGTTCTTTTTTTATCTTGTTTCTCCTCATGTATCTTACACTGAAAATGTCTCATTTATAGTCAAAGAAGACAATCATAGACTTGGCTGTTAAAAGGAAAAGCAGATCTATAAGAGCATAAAGAATGAGAAGCAGAACTAGGATATTAGACAAAAGAAAGCCAACTAAACATACATACATTTACAACACCACACAGACATACACACATTCACCTACCTTTAAAAAAAGTATAGCAGACAAAATATCTCTCCATGAAATCAATCAATAAACATTTATTAAGTTCCTATGATATGCCAGGTATCTAACAAAGTTCTAGTAATAAAAATAATAATAATAATTTTAAAAGAGGCACAAAATCACTCTGCTCTCAAGGAGTCTATTGGTACAACCTAATGGAAGTATGCATTCCAGGGAATCATGAATAGGGGAAGAGTTCCCTAATACTATTAAGCATTCAAGAACCAGGGCAATATATCTTAGAATCAGTAAAGGAATGAAATAAAACAGTTTCTGGACTAAGTAGGCATTATATTTGAAGAATGTCAAGAGCATAATCAAAATATAAAGCAAGAAATAAACCCAAACCTGGTCTTTTATGTGGGTTATGTGGACTGTTTAAGTCTAAAAGAGCAGAGATCTCTTCTCTATTCAGTCAAGTAATAAATAATAATTAAGTGCTTAATATGTATTGGAAATAGAAAGACAAAAAATAAAACAGTTCTCAAAAGCTTATATTCTTTTGAAGAAGAATATGCATATATATGTATGTATACATAATATAAACAATAAAAATAAAATTAAAGCAAGTTTCTTATATGCAAATTAGTGTCTAAGAGAAGGAACTAGGACTTAGGGGATGTTGTAGAAAATGAAGTTTAAGGTGAGTCTTAAATGAGTTTAAGGTTTCTTTTAGGTGGGAATAAGAAGAGAGTGCATTCTAAACATAGAGGATAACAAATACAAAGTCATGAAAATGGAAAATGAAATGTTGCATGTGCCTAACAGAAAAATTCATTTTGCCTAGATTACAGAGTGTAGTATGAAGAATAATGTAATGAACCATTTTATCTTAGAGATAATAGGGAGCCACACAAGTTAATTGATTAGGGGAGTAACATGGTCAGAGATATTTTAAGAGAAATCACTTCAAAAATATATGGAGAATGGATTGGAATGGAGAGAGACTACAAAATATAATTCAATTAAGAAATTATTACAATAGTCCAGGAGAGAAGTGCTGAGAACCTGAACCTTAGTGACTAAGTGAAATAGAGGGAAAGGGAGAGAGGAGGTAGGAATGTGAGAAAGATTAAATGATGGAGTTTAGCAATTGGTTGAAAAGATCCATGAAGAGAAACAAGATAAAACAAGAACTTCATACCATTACTTGAATATGCTCTTAATGTCAGAAATTAGTCCTTATTAATATCAACAAAGAGTGTATTATCCTCATAAGAAGGTATATTTTAACTTAGAACTGATGTGATCAGGCCAATTCTATGTATATCCACAAAATTTCACCACTATCTTCAAGTTAAAATATAATTATTCCTGAAAATTAATCTAGAGTGCTTTATTGTCATCAGCATGTAGCCAAAATTCTGAGTATCTAGATATATTTCCCAAGATAAGGGATTTCATTTTATATATCAATGACGACATTCTATTCTCTGGATAGTGTTCCAAGAATAGTCCATAGCAGTGTACAAAATACTGAATTTAGCCAATTTTCTCATTCCTTTCCCAATTATATAGAGAATTTAAAATTTACGCAAATGCACAACCAAGTTGGTTACTAATCCCAATTGAAAAATTTTATCATGATTTTCTAGATTTGTTGCTTATTTTAAGCATAGGCATTGTTAATACGTAATGTTAGATCCACAATAGAAAGAAGCAATGATCCTGGACAAGTCCCCAGGTATAATCCATAATTTCGAGAGGTGCCAGCTGGACTAGAACTAGCCTCTAATTTGTGGATTTGTGGATGTTCGGAGTCAGACAAAGTAGGCTACTTAAAGGAGAGCCAAGATGCACACAGAAGTTTAATTAATTTCAGAGTGAAGAAAACAGCACCTGCAGGTGGGAACTTACCTGCCAGAAGGAAGACTTAATACTGTTGAGGCTGGTTCCAATAGACTCGTGATGGAAAGAGACATTTACATCCAGAGGGAAGACAATGGAAATTGAAGAAGGAATTGAGGGCCATAAGGCTCATAGGGGAGAGTGGGAAGATAAGGGTAAAATAAAGTTTAAGAATCTGAGAATCTACAGAAATGATAGCGTCCTCAAAAGAATAATGGAGCCTTTATAGAGGGACAGATTTATGGGAAAATATATAAGTACTTTTATGGATATGTTGAATTTGAAATACTTCTAGGATATCTAGCTTGAAGTGTACAATAATAAGACCCAAGATCATGAGAGAGATTGGAAATGACTATAAATATCTGTGATTCACCTGCTTAAAGATTTTTTTTCTTTTTAAAAACATTTAATAATATCATTTTATTTTTTTAAATACATGCAAAGAAAGTTTCCAAATTTTTCTCCCTTTCTTTTCCCTACCCCTCTCTTAGACAGCAAATAATCCACTATTGGTTAAACACATGCAGCTCATCTACACCTATTTCCACAAGAAATATATACCAGAAAAATCAGATCAAAAAGAGGAAAAAAAAAGTAAAAAGAAAAAAAAAAAAAAAAAAAAGGAAACAGACAACAACAAAAATGGTGCAAATACTATGCAGTGATACACATTCAGTCCCTAGAGTTTTCTCTCTGAATCATCTGCTTAAAGGTTATGGAAGGAGATAAAGTCAGCAAGAGAGAATAAAGAGACTGATGATTGGCTGAGCAAAGCACTAGGGTTTAATTAACACTTAGATATCATGGTTCAGACAAAGACCTATGAGGAAAGGCACAGAAAAGAAGAAATGATACAAATATTCAGATAAAGAGTACCTGTGAGGAAAGGAAAGTGTGATCAATACTGACAAATGTAATAGAAAGATTAAGGAGAATGGGGCCTGAGAAAAGATCATTAGATTTGGAGATTAACAAGTCACTAGTTACTAGGGACAGAGCAGTTTTGGTTGTATTAATAAGTTCAGAAAACAGATTGAAAAGAACTGAAGAGTGAGAGGTGAGGAAATGAAATCAATATGAGTAACCCCCTCTCCCCCCCTGCCCCCACTAAGTAGACTGAGAAAGAAGTAGAGGGGATGTAAAGGTCTAGGGATGAGAATGGGGATGATTATAAAAATAGAAGTATATGAATTTCTAAAGAGAATAGAGATAGACCAAATGAAGTAGTTTGGGAAAGCCCCAAGATTATAAAGCCTCAGGAAATTATTGAGGGCTTGTAATGTATGGGAAATGACAAAGGTAGATGAAATCACAAGAGTGTTCTGGTAAATGATTAAGAACTACTTTCTGGGTGGGGGGGGGAGGAGAAGGAAAACGATTATTGACCTTCTCAAGTTTAACTGGCATAGTTAAATTGTTTTCTACTGCTTTCTCAAGTCTGGACAATCAACCAAACAATAAATCCAGCCCTGATTTAATAATCAGTTGTCATGGGCTGGTTCGAGTCGGCTTCAGAACACTTCTGGGTCAATGATGCATTTAGAGGGATTGATCTTGGGAAAGAAAATAGTTATTTTATTATCAGAGACTGGAAGAATGGTGATTTTGAAATGAAGAGAAGGAGAGTCCAGCAAAAGACCTCCATTCTTTTCCCAAAAAGTGAGGGAAAAGAAAGTTTGGGATATTTGGTGAGAAAAACAAACATGAACAAGGTTTATAGCAGTTTTCTTGGGGAATTTTAATTAAATTAAGAAGGAAAACTATAATTTTCATGATACAAAGAGAATCCAGTTGAGATTGTATAACAAATGTGTAATTTACCTGTTGTTGTTGTAGTTCTTGTTATTTGTCCTTTATTCTTGAAGAAGGTCATAACATCAGAGAACTGATGCCATGACATTCAAGTGAATTTTATTTAAATAAGGTGGAATTGTACAAGGTCACCTGCCTCCCTTCCCTCCTTTCCTGCTTCCTTTCCTTGTTATCTCTCTCTATCTTCTCTTCCCTTCCTCTCTCAATATAGGGTATCATACCTTTATCTATAGCTACTGTTAAAATATTTTTTGTTCTTTTGGATCTTTGAACCCTCCCAAGATATTTTGGGGTTTACTGGCTAGATTTATTTCTTAAGAATCATTCCTTTAACCAAAACCATTATGATTATCATTGATTGGCCACCTATTGGTCTGGGACCTATCTTTAAAAGCCTTTCTTTACTCCCCAGACCACGCAGTTCACTGTTTGGATCCTGATTGACTTAGACTGGGTGTAAATAGCAATAGTTTCTGCTTTAGTTAGAAATCTTGAGGGTCTTCTCTGTTAGAGTTCAAATGTTGGAGTTTGTTCTTCTCAGAGCACAGCCGGTTTAGAGGCTTAGAGCCCTTCGGATGTCTCCAAATCCAAAGGTTCTGTCCTTCAGCCTCTGCCTCTGCTTTCTTCTGCCTCCAACCAAGACAGAGATGGAAGGTCTCTCTTATCTCCTTCTGGGGAGCCCAGCCACCAACTTGCCGCGGAGAGAGGGCTTCTGGCGTAGCTCCACTGAAATCCGTCAAAAGTGTTTTCTGCACCAGAGTCGTTCCTCTCGAGTCCAGCGCGATCAGCCAGCCAAGAGGAAAAAATGTATTCTGCCATAGATCCCTCATCGCTGGCCTTTTATCTGCCTCTTCTGAGAGAATGGGATTATGGGTTTTCTCCCATAGTGCTCTCTGGCCCAATGACTTTAAGGGAGGTGTGAACTCCCTTGAAGTTAGAAAGTGTACTTTGTGAAGCTAGCATACTTGTGGACTCCAATGAGTAAAGGTGTGAACACAAACCTTGTCTTAATTAGTTCTACTTAGTACCTTGTTTCAGGTTCTGGCCAAAACATCTTCTTGTAAGATTAGATCAACTCTAATTACTTAGCAGTTAGTAAGGATTCCAACACTTCTCCTCCCAGGTTTACTTTTTGAGATGTTTTTGATCAAGTGAAATAGGAGATTCTTTTTCTCAATTACTAGTTGACCTTAATTTACCTTGTCAGCATCTCCAATCAGAAGAATGTGAATAGAATCTTAGATCTTGGGGGTGAGTATTCTTTAGGTCAGAAGATCTAAGTATGAGCTGCAGATTGATCACTCAATAAAATTGTGTATAATGGACAAGTGAATTCATCTCTTCTTTAATTTCCTTATTACAAAAAAGGACTAATATTTGAGATACCATACATTACAATGGAAAACACACTAACTCTGTGGTACAACAAACCAGATTCAAGTCCTGCCTACAGGATTACCTGAGTGACCTTTGGCAAATAGTGTAAACTCCTTGAACCTTAGTTTCCTCTAGAATAGGATAGGTAAATATCTATTTTCTAAGTATAAACCTGTGATTTTATATGAAGATTAAAAGAGGTCAAATATGTAAATTTTTATGAAATGTAAAGGATTATGTAAAGGTAAGATGATAATTATTCCTGAATCAGCTTCAAGTAAAAGATTGAAGCAATTAAATTATTTTAATGATTCTATTTTAACTTAGGTTACTACCATAGTGATGATGCTGCTGTTAAAAATAACAGCAACAATGATCATTAATAGTAATAATAACATTAATATAGCACTTTAAGTTTTGCAAAATACTTTATATACATTATTTTATTTTATTCTCACAACAAGGCTGAAGTAGGAGCTATTTTTATCCCCATTTTATGATAGGGAAACCGAGGTTAAGAAGTTAAAGTGACTTGCTCAGTATTACATGTGCCTGAGCTCCTTGTTTGCTAGTAATATGTCAGCTTTAAGAGTCTGAGGTAGGATGTGAACTTAGTTCTTCCTTACTCCAAAGCCATTGGTCTATTAAAAAACAAACAAACAAACAAAAAGAGTTAGATCTGGAAATTACTTTAATATGGAATGTTCCAGGACAAAATTATTTTCGGGAGACAGAAGATGTGAGGAATTACCTTTGGCCATGTGGCCATTGTGATTCAGATCAGGAAATATTTGAGTTGGTCCTTTCAATGTTTTATTCCATTTTGCTGATAATTGAATATGTGACTGCTATTTGTTGTTCAGTTATTTTAGTTACCTCTGGTTCTACAAGAACTCATTTAGGATTTTCTTGACAAAAATACTGGAGTGGTTTGCCATTTCATTCTTTAGCTCATTTTACTGATGAGGAAAATAAGGCAAATGGGGTTGAGTGACTTGCCCAGGGTCACACAGCTAGGAAGTATGTGAAGTCAGATTTGGACTCCATTATCTATGAAATAAAAGGAGCTTAATAAAGGAGTAGAGAAGTGTCCAAAATCATGATGTGAACTAAGAATTGAATCTGTACATTTTTAAAAAAATTTAAATTTAGTATTATTAATATTGGCAAACTGCATTGTATAATATAGAGAGAACAGGATTCAAAGCTTTAAATAAAGAACATATTTCAGAATCATGCCTCTAACAGATATGAACTATTTGCTCTTCATCAAGTCTTTTTATCTCTGAGTGTTAAAATTAAAAATCTCAGTTGTTGATAGATATACAATTTCATTGGTAGAAAGAGATTCTCTTATCTGAAAGTTACCTATACCAATGAAATCAGTTTCATTCCCTATTCTTGTTCTTAGTACTGCTCCCTTTCTCTCCTCTTCCAGCTCAATTTTCTGTTTTGCATTTGTGAGAATAAGCTCCATGTCTGCTAGTAATATAAGTCAGCTATAAGAGTGGGCCAGAAACTGCCTCTAGCTTGTAGTGGTTGATTGATGATCCACCCCCTAAGTAAGCAGAAGCTACTAATAAAAATGACCTTAATGGGTGATTTGTGTACTTCTTGCAATAGAGTGCCACATTAGACAGCACAGTAGGTTACAGGGGTTGGTGGTGTGATCATTATTTTTAGCCATTTAGCTTTTTGATTTTGCTCTGCTGTGCTCCTTCTCATTTAGAAAGCCTATACAGCACAATGAAATCATGCTGAATTGGGATTCAGTAGTCTCGCATTTTGGTCTTGGCTGCAAAGTGTTCTAGAAAACTTTAATATGAACAAGTCACCAGCTCCATGACCCTTAGTTCCTCATCCATAAAATAAAGTTTATAATATCTATGCTACCTTTCTCACAGTGTTCAGTACAGAACTCGATCCCTAAACATCAGCATTTAATTATCATCATTTTACTTCAGTGAGACTAATTTTTCCCTACTAAGAAGACTTAATCAGTCAATAAAAAAAATTATTAAGAGACTACTATGTGCTAGGTATTACATTAACCCTGGGTTAGTTCTACTTAATGGACAGATACTTGATCTCAAAGACATGGGATCAAATTTGTTTCTGATGTACATTTGAAGATACTAAAATTTCTAACTTTACTAAAACTTTTGAGATATGCTGAGCACTAGTTCTATGGCCCCAGGGTGCTGTAGACAACTCTAAAACAATACATTACAGAGAAAGTGCTAACCTGCATTGATATATGAAGTTTCTTTATCTGGAAGTCCCCTATAATAATGAAATTACAAGTCCCCATCCTACCTAATTCACAAGATTGCATATTTGACTGATATCAAACAATTTGATATAATAACATAAAATTTGTTCTTAAGAGGCATAAGACATGAGTATGGATGTCAGCACTTGTATTTACTGTCTTTATGATTTAACCTCTGTGAGTTCAGTTTCCTCTTCTATGAAAATTAAGGGATTGGGTCAAATTGGTGCTGCAGCCTCTTCCAATTTTAAATCATATTGACACGGCAGATACTACACTGGCTCTGAAGTCAGGATGACTATGTTCAGTACCTATGCATTATCTAACTATATGGTCCTGGTCAAGTCATATAACCCTGTTTGCCTCAGTTTCCTTATCTGTAAAATGAAGGTTACAACAGCATCTACCTTTCAGGATTGTTGTATGTATCACATGAAATAATATTTATAAAGTCCTTTGTAAATCTTAAAGCATTATTGTGATCTAATTTTAAATGAAGATAAAGACAAAATTCAATTACAATTACGCTTACGATTCATGAAATTACAAAGACCCTTCTTCAGAAGTTCAAATCCAGCCTCAAACACTTATTAGCTAAGTGACGCTGGACAAATCTCTTCATCCTGTTTGCCTCAACTTCTTTATATGTAAAATGAGCTGGAGAAAGAGATGACAAATTATTTTTGTTATCTTTGCAAAGAAAATACCAAATGGAGTCATGAAAAATTGGACATAACTGAATGACTGAACCACTAAAAAACTAAAAGCAGTCATATGGTCAGTTAGCAACAAATTTGAACAAAAACAGTATTGTCAAAAGGATCCACTCAAATATTCCCTAAATTAAGTCATGATAACCACTTAGGGAAAGGTAATTTTTCCTCTTCCCCAAAATTATGATTTCTACCTTTTCAGTTGCGGCTGTGTGATTCAAAAGTCATTGTTTCATCCTTGCATTATTCTGAAAGTATACCTTTACTTTCCCCTCTGAAACCGAAAGCTAAAACAATGTCCACAAAATACTCCTATTTTGTTTCAAAGGCTGTATTGAATTGAAACTTCACAGACAAGGAATTGTCATCAATTTAAAAGAAAAAATAGGCGTGAGATGGTGAGTAGTGAGTGAAATGAGCCAAAAGAATCTCAGGGGCTATTGGGAATCATAAGCAGGAGAGGCTATTCTTATTATGCTATCAACTTCAAGTTGTTGAGTGAGTTTGAATTGAAATGCTGTAGCACTTGACTGGAAAGACTGCATTTAGGCTTGAGAAGCTCTGACTACCACTTAGATTGATAAGGAATTATATTTCCTTTATTGAAAATTCTTTTGTTAACTATTTTTCTCTATTTTTGAGTGTTATAAAAGGATGATTTTGGGTAAAGGAGGAGCTAGATGAGATGTAATTCTAGTTCTTGCTATCTATGTGACCATTAGCAATGTACTTGCCTCTCACTCATTTCACTTTTTCTGTTAAATGAAACAAATGAATTAAATGACTATTAATATACCTTCCAAATCTAAATCATTCATTCTGTAATGATTAAGGTTCTATTAAAAGAACAATCAGATAGAATTTTAATCTAATTAGATTTAAAGAATTGAAAATGAAGTGGTAAAATATGAGTACTCAACAATATCCAAGAAAGTAGAAGGTAAGAAGGTTAAGACCTTGAATACTGTAGCCAAAAGGGGCTTAAAACACAAATCCTTATGACATATGGCATAAAAATATAGTCTCTTGACAGTCAAAAGTAATATTAAAGTATATAACATGAGAGAATAGAAGATGGGTGATTGAATTAGACAAGGTTTAGGAACAAATAAAATTAAGGCAGAGCTAAAATGGCAGAGGAAATCTTAAATTTCTCCACTAAACCATCCAAATGCCTTTAAAAAATGACTCTAAACAAATTCTAGAGCATCAGAGCCCACAAAAACAGAATGAAACAATTTTCCTGCCCAGGACAACTTGGGAAGGTCAGCAGGAACCGTTTGTTGCATCAGGATTAGGGTGGAGACTAGTCTAGCACAGAATAAGCCAGCATAGATAGGGAACCAGCAAATCAGGAGCAGGCTTCCAAGTGATTGAGTCAGTTGCAACAGTATCAGGTTTCCAGACCACTCAGCCCATTGACACTGAAGGCAATTTAAGATAAACAGGAAAGCTCGGTTGCCCCTAGGTGAGTTCAGCACAGCCTGAGCCAGCACAGCTCTGACATCAGCAAAACAAGAGCAGGCCTTGGGAGTCACCACATCAGCACTAGTTGCTGATTCCAGAGCTTTCAGCCCACAGAAAGTAATGGAGTCAAACATTGGTCAGAAGGAAATTAATAGGGGTCTCAGATCATGAAAGGTAGAGGAAAAATGGATAGAGAAATGAGAGAAATATGCAAGAAAATCATGAAAAACAAGTCAACTACTTGGTAAAGAAGCACAAAAATTCTGAAGAAAATAATACCTTAAAAAACAGAGTAGTATTGAAAGTATGCAAAATTGACCAAATAGGAAGAAAGGCACAAAAATTGTTGAAGAAAATATTAAAAAGTAGAATTAAATAAATGGAAAGGGAGTTGCAAATAAACTATGTCCTTAACATATTGGAATTAAGCAAGTGGAAGTTAATGACTTTACTAAAAAAATCCAGAAACAATGAAACAAAAGCAAAAGAGTGGACAAATTTGAAGTCAACATGAAATTTATTATTGGAAAAACAACTGCTCTAGAAAATAGATTCAAAAGAGATAATTTAAAATTTATTAGACTGCCTGAAATCCATGATCAGAAAGAAAGAAAAATAGAAAGAAAGGGGAAAAGAAAGGGAAGAAAGAAAAAAAAAAGAAAGAGCATAAACATCAATGTTTAAGTAATTATCAAGGAAAACTGTCCTGATATTCTAGAATCAGATATTCTAGAAAGTGAACTGAGAAATTAAACTCAAAAGAGAACTGAGACAAATTTTTAAAAAGAAAGAAAAACGAATAATTAAAAAAAAACAAAAAACAGAACTATTCCCCAATTTATAAGTAACCAAAATATAAGAACTGTTTTTGGATAAAGTGATTACAACTATCTATAACTATATGAAAAAATGCTCTAGGTGTGCAGAGCCAAGATGTTAGAAAGTAGACAGAATTTTGGCTTCGCTCTCCCCAGCTTCCCTTTGAATCTAGCTTGATTGCTAGATCAAGACTCTGAATGGATTTTAGAGTCACAGGATCCACAAACATTCTGAGTGTAACAATTTTGCAGTTTAAGATATTTTGTAATGACTTCAGGAAAGGTCTGTCTCAATTAGTCAGGGAGGAATATATCCCTCCACAAGTTTGGTGTGGGCTAGGGCATGGAGAGACCAGCATAGGAAATTAAGAAAAGATCTTAGCCAAAGAACTGCATTGTTGGATATTCTCTCCCAGGCCAGAAGACTAGGGGATCAGCAGGTTAGTTGTGAAACATCTAATTCTATTACAAAGGCAAATCGTGACCTCTGCATAACAAGTGGGACTTGATAAGACCAAACTAGCTCAGGGGAAAGCTTGTTGCACCACTAGCACCAGGACAGTTATTAAGAGGTCCCTTTCCTCCTGCAAGAGAAACTTGGTGCAGTCTCCCTTGTGTCCTATGAGCAGAAATCAACTTTTAAAAATGAACAAAAAAAGAATAGAGAGCTATTGTGAAGACAGGTGAGATCAAAACACAAACCCAGAAAAGGACAGAAATAGGAAAATGTTTATTTGTAAAGTCTCAAAGAAAGATATGAACTGGTCTCAGGTTCAAAAGACTGTCTTTTTAAAAAAAAATACATATTTATGTAATACTTTTCTCAGTTATATTCAATACATTTTTTAGATTTTTAAAAAGATTTTTGAGTCTGAAATTATACAAAACACTTCCATAAGTCAAGTTGTAAAAGAAAACTTAGATTTCCCACCCTAATGAAAATAAAAACCTTAAGAAAAAATAAGTTAAAAATACAGAGAGAAAGAGAAATAGAGAATGCCTCTATCTGTATTCAGAAACAATTCCTTCTCTGGGTATGGATAGGACTTTTCATCATAAATCCTTCAGAGTAGGTGTAGATGATTGTTCAATGGAGAATAACAGTCATTTACAGCTGGTAACCCCAGAATGCTACTTTGTATACACTATATTTCACTTTGTTCATGGAGGACTTTTCTAGGCTTTTTTTTCCCGAAAAGCATCCTGCTTATCATTTCCCAGAGAACAATAATATTCCATCAGAGGAACTTGTTTCAATTTTTTTTTTACAATTATTATTGCTAATTGTATTTTCTCCCCATTTATTCTCTCTCTCCTTTTACCCTGTCCCTTATCAAAAGTGTTTTGCTACTGACTACTCCTTTCCCCATATGCCCTCTCTTTTATTACTCTGCCCCCTTTCCCATATCCCATTTCCTTCCTATTTCCCAGCAGCAAAAGAGAGAGCTTTGAACCCCTATTGAGATTGTTATTTTTTATATGAGCCAATTCTGACAATAAAGTTTACTCATTCCTCCTCCTATCCCTCTTTCCCTCCAATGTAATATTTTTTTTGCATTTTTATTGCAGATAATTTGCATCATTCCACTTCTTCCTTTCCTTTTCTCTCTCATCCCTTAATTTCATCTTTTAAAAAATATATATTATCCCTTCATATTCAACTCACACTTGTGCCCTGTGTGTGTATGTGTGTGTTTGTATATGCATGTATGTATTCCTTCTAACTGCCATAATAATGAGAACTTTCTAATGAATTAGAAGTATCATTCTCCCATGTAGGAATTTAATTAGATAAATCATAAATCCCTTATGATATAATTTTCCTGATTAAATCCTTATGTTTCTTCAGAGTTGTATATCTGAAAATCAAATTTTCCATTTATCTCTGGTTTTTCAATGCTTAACAATCCTCTGTTTCATTGAATGACCACCTTTTCCTCTGAGAAATTATAATCAATTTTACTTTATAGATTATTCTTGGTTGTAGTACTAGTTTCCTTGCTCTTTGGAATATCATATTCCTCTGGTCCTTTAATGTAAAAGCTGCTAAGTCTTGTGTTATCCTGACAGTGGCTCCATGATTGTTTCTTTCTGGATGCCTGTAATATTTTTCTTTGACCTTGGAGTTCTGTAATTTGGCTATAATATTCCTGGGAGTTTTTATTTTGGGATCTCTTTCAGGAGGTGATCAGTGGCTTCTTTTTATTTCTATTTTTCTATCTAGTTCTAGAATATCATAATAATTTTCTTTGATAATTTCTTGAAAGATGATGTCCAAGCTCTTTTTTTGATCATGACTTTCATGTGGATCAATAATTTTAGTTTTTTTTCTTTGGACCTATTTTTCAGATCAGTTATTTTTCCAGTAAGATATTTCACATTTTTTTCTTTTTTTTTTATTATATCTTGATTTCTCATAAAGCCATTAGCTTCCATTAATTCTATTCTATTTTTTAAGGAATTATTTTCCTTAGTGAGCTTTTGTACCTCCTTCCCCCAATGGCCAATTCTGCTTTTTAAAGCAGTCCTCTCCTCATTAGCTTTTTGTATTTCCTTTTGCACCTTTATCAATTCTTTCCCTAATTTTTCCTCTTTCTCTCTTGATTTTCAAAGTCCTTTTTGAGAACTTACTTGCCTAAAGCCCAATTCCTATTTTTCTTGGAAACTTTGGATATAGGAAATTTGACTTTGTTATCATCTTCTGAGTGTTTGATTGCTCTTGGCACCATAATAATTTTCAATGGTTAGAAACATTTTTTTTGTTTGTTTTCTGCTCATTTTTCTAGCCTATTACTGAACTTTTAACTATTAAAGTAGGGCTCTGTTTTCAGGGTGAAGTGTGTACTGTCCTAAGCTTCAGGATGTTTGTGCAAATGTTTTCAGATATCCTTCTAGGAATCTGGCCATAAACACTCTTTCTGTTCTGGAGCTGTTAGTTGGGTCCCTGCCACAGAGTAGCTGTAAGATCTAGTGTGCTGGCTAAGGCTAGGGCCCTGCTGATCAGGATTGCACTGGGACTGCACAACAGACCCCCACCTTGTTGCCACAGATTCTCTCCATTGACCTTCTGAGTCCTCTCTGATGTCCCCATGCTGAAAGATCCAGAAGTCTCCAGCACTATTGCTGATTAATAGGTTCCACCTCACTGACACTGGAGTCCATATGGGATTTGGGGCGGATCTGTGTTGGGATTGCATGCTGAGGTTCCACTCTGATTCCACAAACATTTTCTGCTGACTTTCCAGTTGTCTTTAGTGTCTCTGGGCTGCCCGGGATGCCCTGTACTGGACTGCATGTTGGATTCCTTTAGAGAGCTGGAATTCTGAAAAGGTATACTTGAATCAAGGACAGCAGGGTACTTAAGCACCTACTCAGTGTGAGACAATGATTCTCTAAACATATACTTAATGATATGTTGATGTAATGGTTGCATGTGTTCAGTGTGATGTCATGATGTAATCCTATTGAGGAATTTTAGGGAGTCTCAGATATGGAAGGCTCTCTCAGCCACAGACACAGAGAAGACTCAAGACTCCAGATTCTAGACTCTGGACTCCATCTTTGACCAGCCTCATGGTGGCTGTCCTGCCTTCATCACTTCTCCATCTAAAGACTAAGGCCCATCCAGAGATACTACAGAAAGTTAGCCCGGGCATTACAGATTCCCACCCTGGTATCACAGAACTTTTCTGCTGAGCTTCTGTGAGAAATGCTGAAAAGTTGGGTTTCCACAGTGTTGCAAGCTTTGAGGTATTGTGTGATAGTGGATACCACTCACCAGGAGGTTTTTAGAATGTGAGAGGTTAAGGGAGGTTAAGATCCACAGAAAAATTAAGTTAATAATAGAAGCCTTGAGCAAGCAAGGAATTGGGGCATTAGGAAGGCACAGGTGGATTCAATCAATCAGAAAGATTCTTGTAGTTTTGAGAAAACCACAAACTGAAAATAATAGCCCATCCAGCCCAAATTAGTTGGGGTCAATGGCCTGGATTGACTAAATCACTACTGTGCCTCCTTAATAGGCTAATTGAATATTAAACAGCACATCCTGTAGGAATATTTTTTGAACATGAGATTATGATGGGAAGGGGACATGTTCAGTAAATATTAAGGGGAAACATGTAGTGGGCGTATCAGAAAGATTGTAACCCAGAAGGAAAGAATCAATCCATTCAAAGGGAGGGACTGCCCCACACTAGCAAGTAAAAAGATTCCCCCACTTCTGTATCAGTGCTCCCTCTTCATGAAGAGGATTGGGACCCGCTGAGATGATTCCTTAAGATTCTTCTTTAATAAAATTTCCTCAATATCTGATTTTCAGTGTCAAGAGTGTATTTCTAACACTTTTGCTTTTGACTGGAAAAAAAAGTTCTGCTCCATTTTTGGGGGGTGTTCTGATGCTTTAAAATTTGTTTAGTTTCATTATTTAAAGGGATTTGGAGCAGTTTAGGGGAGAGCTTGGGCAAGTTCCTGCTTTTACTCTGCAATCTTGGCTTTATCTCCTTAAAAGGCTTTCTTGGAAGGACTCAAACAGAATTTTAAAAGAGAGAAAATGGGGAAAAGAAATGAGAGCTATGAAAGAGAATTATGAAAGTTTTTTGGGGAGAAAGCCAGCAGCTTTGAAAAGAAAGCATAGAAATTAACTGAAGAAAATAACATCTAAAAAGAAATTTGGTGATATAGAAAAAACAAACAACTTTTTAAAAATAGAATTGACAAGATGGAAGAAGAAAACAGTCCCTTAAAGGATAAAATTGGCAAAATGGAAAAAAAAATCTACTGAACAAAATAACTGTAAAAATACTATTGGTCAAATGCAAAAGGAGATAAAAATTCTGACTGAAGAAAATAATTTACTAATAATTAGAATTGAATACACAGAAGTGAATGACTCAATGAGACATCAAAAATCAAAGAAAAATATGTAAGAAAATAGAAGACAATGTAAAATATCTCATAGCAAAAACAATTAAACTGGAAAATAGGTTCAGGAGAGATAATATAGCAGCTTCTACATTAAAGAACCAGAGAATGTGGATGGAATATTCCAGATGGCAAAGGAGCTTAGACTACAACAAAGAACCAATTACCCAGCAAAATCAAGTATTATTGTTCAGGAGAAAAGGTAGAAATTTATTGAAATAGGAGATTTCCAAGAATTTGTGAGGAAAATAACAGAGGTGAACATAAAATTTGATCTTCAAATACAAGACTCAAGAGAAGCATTAAAAGGTAAACAGGGAAGAAAAAATGCTTTTTAAAGGTTAAAATCTGTGCATCCCTATATGGCTAGATGCTACTTGAAACTCTTGGGAATGATATCCTTGTCAGGGAAGTTAGAAGGAGTATATTTAAAGGATGAAGATGTAATTTGACTTTAATGTGAGGATACAAAAAATAAATTAGGGATGAAATAAAGAATTTTATTGGAATAAGAGAAAAGGGGCCATAAAATTGGAGTAAATTATAGCACATGAAGTGGCACAAAAGATCTATTACAATAATCAGAGACAAGGAAGGGGGGTGAGCAGTATGTAAACTTTAATCTCATCAGATTTGACTCAGAGAGGGAATAACATACATATTTAGTTTGGTATAGAAATCTGTCTCATTGTATAGTAAAGTAGAAAGGGAAAGAGAAATGGAAAGATGGAAGGTAATAAGAAAGCAGAAGTAGAATGAGAAAGGGATAAGAAGGGGGGCTAAAAAAGTAAGGACAGATTGATGGATGTGTTGTTAAGAAGCAAAATACTGATTAAGAGGAAATGGGGAAAAGGAGATAAAAGTTTAAATGGGGTGGGGTGAGGAATAGGATGGTGGGACATACACAGTAATAGTAACTGTGAATGTGAATGGGATGGACTCTCATAAAACAGCAGCAGAGAGGAGAGTAGATTAAAAACTAGAATTCTACAATATGTTGTTTACAAGAATCACATTTGAAGCAGAGATATACTTACAGAATGAAGGAAAAAGGTTAAAGCATATATATTATGCTTTACCTAAAGTAATAAAAAAACAGGAATAGTAATCCTGATCTCAGATCAAGGAAAAGCAAAAATACATATAATTAAAGGAACTACATCTTGCTAAAAAGTACTATAGACAATGAAGTAATACCCATACTAAACATATATAACCCAAATGGCATGGCATCCAATTCTTAGGGAAGAAGCTGAGAGTTTCATGAAAATAAAAAGGCTATACACAAAAAGTAACCATTCATTAGAACATAAAAGCCCCACAAGCAAATTCAGAAAGTCAGAGATAATAAATGAATTATTTTCAGATCATGATGCAATAAAGTTTACCTGTAATAATGGGCCAAATAAAAATAATTGGAAACTACATAATCTAAGTCTATCAGTGGATCAAAGAACAAATCGTAGAAACAAGTAATAATTTCATCCAAGATAATAGCAAAACTTATGGAATGCAGCCAAAGCACTTTTTATATCAAATTTTATCTCTAGATGATTACATGAATAGAGAAAGAGAATATCAATGAATTGAGCATGTAAATAAAAGGCTAGAAAAATAAACAAATTATCCCCCAATTAAATACAAATTAAAAAACTGAAAATCAAAGAAAGGTTAATAAAACCAGAAATAAGAAAACAATTGAATGAATAAAATGGTTGCTTTTATGGAAAAAAAAAAAAAAAACAGGTAAACTTTAATTGCATTAGAAAAATGCAAGAAGAAAATTAAATTGTTGTGATCTTTTTCTTCTCAAAACACAGCCAGGTGATAAAAGTTCAGATCTTTTATTGTTTCCAATATAGCCCGGTTAGCTTAGAGGCCTATCTCTCTGCTTGGTTCCAAGAGCTCTCTCCAAATGTCTTTAAATCCAAAGGTCCGGTCCTTCAGCCTCTGCCTCTGCTTTCTTCAGCCTCCCCAGCTCCAGTCTTCATGTCATTCCGGTGAAATCTCGACTTGTAGCGTCTTCCTCTCTCCAGCTCTCCAACTGGCCCATTGGCCTATTTATGCTCCTTCCAGAGAGAGGGATTATGGGTAGTTCTACTTAGTACCTTGTTTCAGGTTCTGCCCAAAACATCTTTTTGTAAGATTAAATCAACTCTAACTACTTAGCAGTTAGTAAGGATTACAACATCTCCCCCTTTCTTTTGTTTTAAAACATAGGGGGTTTCTGAAGGGGTACACATAAATCCATCAATATGGGCCAGAACTTTGTAACAGATATACATGGTATACATAAATCCATCAATATGGGAGGCATTATACATAATTTACAAAAGCACACAGCAATATAACACAGGCTAGTGGTAATGTAACAAATAACATGAATCAACATGAAAATTTAACTACTGCAAAAGTCTCATCAACAATCTTTCATCTCAAGAAATCCAATGATTCTTGCAATTGCTTAAAATACATAAGCACATAGTAATATAACACAGGCTAGTAGTAATGTAACAACATAAATCGACCTGAAAATTTACAAATGTCCATAAGTCCTAGAAATAGTCCATAAGGAATCCATTGTCCATTAGTTCATGTGCCAGGAATCTAATAATTCCTGTAAGCTCTGAAGTACTGCAAAAGTCTCATCAACAATTTTTCATCTCAGGGAATCCAGTGATTCTTGCTGGTTTTTCAGGAACTGAAAGCTGAAGATTTTAAAGTTCTTTTGACAGTCTCATTGTTAGCCATCTGATTCCTTTTCCACCTGTGGAAATATAAGCAGATCCTCTTCCCCAAGCAGTTAACCTATCTAATTCTCTTCTATTTACCACTTTTGGGATTTCTCCTCATCATCTGGTAATTACATTGGAGCTGTTTGCATTGGATATTGTCTTGTTGTCTTAAAAGGCCTGTATTCTTCCCAACTGTAATCCTGATTGCTTTTCTGTTGGTTGATGACATCAGAGTTCTGAATTTCTAAAGTCTCTCTGGGTGTAACCTCAGCTGCTATCATGCCCCACCTGTCCTTTGATTGATACTTTAGAGCTGGGCCCTGCCTCTCATTCCTCTGGATCAATATACATTTAGAGGCCCAATGAAAGCCTCGGTTACATTTTGGACATGGGGTTTTGGGTTTTCTCTCACCCTTTCTTCTCACTCTATCTCCATTTCTACAATGAGCTCTCAAATGTCCAATTTTTCCGCAATGAAAACATCGACGAGTTTCTCTAGAATTCCTCTGCCAAGAAGGACCTTGTCTTTCCATGTTCATCATAGTCTGGACATAATAAGCATTTGTGCCCACTGTGGCACAGCATCTTATGATTTCTTCTAAAGGAGCATTTTTGTCTAGCCCCCATATAATTCTCTTGCAAATCTCATTGGCATTTTCCTTAGCCAAATGTTTAGTCATTATTTCTGTTGCTGCATTGTCTCCAATGGTTCTTATTACAGCTGTTTGTAAACGTCCCACAAAATCTGCAAAAGGTTCATTGGGACCTTGCTCTATTTTTGTGAAAGCATTATTTCCATCTTTCTGTCCAGGGAGAGAATTCCAAGCTTTTATTGCAGCCTTAGAAATTTGCTCATACACTGTTATGGGATAATAAATCTGTTCTGAACTCTCTGCATACTGACCTTCTCCAGTTAGTTGGTCAAAAGCAACTTGTACAATAGCTCCTGTTTGCCTATTGCGTTGGGCTTGAATCCTACATAATTCATGAAACTCCAAAAGCCACAATAAATTTTGTCCCGGTTCTAGACAAGTTTTCGTTATGGATTTCCAGTCATTCGGGGTTAGGATTTCATAAGACAAATTATCTAGTAACATCTTCACATAAGATGATGTAGCCCCATAAAGAGTGCAACCCTTTTTCAAATCTTTAATTTTTCCCAAATTAAAAGCAGTGTATTTTCTCTCTTTTTGACCTGAGGAGTTGAGCTCTTCAATCACAGGATATGCATTTATAAAATCAGATATATCTTCTCCTTCATTTTTTGCCTTAATTAATGCTTTATCTAATCTTGTCAAATTCTGCTTTACAGGAGAAGCTGACTGTGTTTCTGTCTCTCTCCCTCCCCCTTGTTCCACCCATGAAGGGTTCATTGTGGGGGGAGGGTCATGAGATGTGGAATCACCTAATTCCTCCTGCTGTGAAGTATCATACTCAGAATTGTAATTAACTCCATTCTCATCTGATTCGTCCTCCTTTTCACCTAGTAAAGTTGGCTTTTCTTCCTCCTGTACTTTCCTTTTCATCATTCTATCACTTAAATAACTTCTTATAGCCAATTGTATTACATTATATGTATTAATTATTGAGTTAGGCCCATTTTTATCATAGAATTGACAAAGATCCTCTCCAACTAATTTCCATTCATTTAGATCTAATTCCTTATCAAGAGAGAAACAAGGACATATGTCCTTTACAGTTTGTAAAAGTTCAGTGATTTGCTGTAAACTTATAATTAAACCTTGGCTTTCCATAACTTTGACAATGCTCTCTAAACATTTTCCTTGAACAGAAACAGGTTGTTTTCTAAATATCTGTCCCATCTTAGATGAAATTCTACTTTAACTCTTCTAACAAAATTTCTTTGTTGCACTCACCCTAATTTCTGGGTTGAAGTTTTTTCCACTGGATCAGGATCAGAGGCTTTTCCACTTGAATCAGGATCGGGGCTTTTCCACTTGAATCAGGATCGGAGCTTTTCCACTGAAATCCACTGAGGGGTCTGTTTGTCCCACGTTCAGGGCGCCAAAATGTTGTGATCTTTTTCTTCTCAAAACACAGCCAGGTGATAAAAGTTCAGATCTTTTATTGTTTCCAATATAGCCCGGTTAGCTTAGAGGCCTATCTCTCTGCTTGGTTCCAAGAGCTCTCAGATTGGAAGGGAGAGAATTCCAAGCTTTTATTGCATCTTTAATTTGAAAATCAAAGAAAGGTTAATAAAACCAGAAATAAGAAAACAATTGAATGAATAAAATGGTTGCTTTTATGGAAAAAAAAAAAAAAACAGGTAAACTTTAATTGCATTAGAAAAATGCAAGAAGAAAATTAAATTATCATTATCAGAAATGAAAAGGGTGAACTTTTTTCCAATAAATAAAAATGTAAAGCAATCATTAGAGATATTTTGCCCAATTATATGCCAATAAATGTGTTAATCTCGGTGAAATGGATGAGTACTTACAAAAAATATGTAAATCCTAGATTTACAAATGAGATAATAAAATATTTAAATAGTCCTATTTTAGGAAAATAAGCTGAACATTAATGAACTCACTAAGAAAAGAAAAAATCTCCAGGGTCAAATGGATTTACAAGTGAATTCTACCAAACATTTAAAGAACAAGTAATCCAATTACTATTTAAACTATTTGGGAAAATAGTGAAAGAAGGTATCCTACCAATTTCTTTTATGACAAAGATATGGTGCTGACACTCAAGATTTTTCTAACATAACATGACAGGTATTAAGATATTTTTAAAAGAATCGCACATATTTAACCTATATCAAACTTGTTGCCTTGGGGAGGGGGAGGTAAGGGAAAGAGGGAGAAATTTTGGAACACAAAGTTTTAAAGAAAATGAAGTTGAAAACTATGTATATGTGTATTTGGAAACATAAAATACTTTTTAAAAAGAAACGAAAATGTTCTAACTCATTATTTGTTGGAGGAATGCAAATTAAAACCTTACTGAAGTGCTATCTCGTATCTAGATTAGATTGACTAATAGGACAGAAAAAAGAAAATAACAAATTTGGGGTGGATTTGTGGGGAAATGAGAAGACATTATTTCCCTATTGGTGAAGTTTTCAACTATTTCAACCATTCTGTTGACCAATTTGTAACTATACCCAAAGAGTTATAAAATCTACTATACTCTTTGACCTAATAATACCACTACTAGATTAATATATCCAAAGGGATGAAAAGCAGAAAGGAAGGGAAAGCATTTAAGTGAACAAAAATATTCACAGCAGCTCTTTTTTGGGGGAACAAAGAATTAGAAATTGAGAAGATACTTATCAATTAGACTGACCAAACAAACTGTTTTATGTGGTTAGTATGGAATACAATTGTGCTGTAAAGACTAATGAATTGTGTGCTCTCAGAAACATCTGGAAAGACCAGTAGTTTTCTTATTATCAATTGTATTAATCTCTTCTTTGATTTTAAGAATTTCTAATTTTGTATTTAATTAAGGGATTTTAATTTGTTCTTTTTCTAGCTCTTATTTGCATATTTAATTCAATGATCTCTTTCTCTATTTTAATCATGTAATCATCTATAAAGTTATAAAGTTATATTAATGTTGTAAAATGATCAGCTGTGAATTACTTACATATTCTTAGTAATACTATGATCCAAGAGAATTGTAAAACACTTAAGAATAAAAAAGCATAACAGAAAAAAAGATGATAAATATTGAAAGAGATATGGGAAAACTGGGAAACTAATACAATGTTGATGGAGTTGAGAACTCATTCAATCATTCTAAGAAGCAATTTGGAATTATGTCCAAAGGACTATCAAACTATGCATAATTTGATCCAACAATGTGTCTCCTGAGTCAGTATCTCATTGAAATCATAAAGGAGAGAAAACAACCTACAAGTACAAAAATTTTGGTACAGTCTTTTTGTAGTAGCAAGGAACTAGAAACAGAGTAGATGCCCATCAGTTGGAGAATGGCTGAATAAATAAATGATGGCATATTAATGTAATGCAATTTTATTGTTTTGTAAGAAAAAGAACAGGATGTTTTCAGAAAGGCCTGCAGAGATTTACATGAATTGTTGCTAAGTGAAAGGAAGAGAATCAAGAGATCACTGTACACAGCAACAGGATTTTACAATGATCAATGCTGATGGTACATGGCTGTTTTCAACAATGAGATGATTCTGGCTAGTTCCAATGGTCTTGTGTTAAAGAGAGCTATCTACACCCAGAGAGAGGATTATAGGAACTGAATGTGGATCAAAACATAATATTTTCACCTGTAATGGGCTGAGGCTTGAGTTGATGCACTGAGGTCCCAAGCACATGAGGCTAAATAGTAATTGGACCATACTCTATTAATATATAAGCTTGGAGAAAGAATGGCCCCCGCCCACTCTTTGTGCAAGTCCTGATATGTTGTATAGGAAATGACGATTTTGGTGGGTGGAGGCAGGGGAGTGGAAAAGGAAGGGGAAGGAGAGACTTTTGGGATTGCTATTGCAATGGTTTGCTCAGCTCAGATCGCTCTCTGTTAGCTGGCTTCCTGTTACAGCTGCCCATATTACTATAGCAATCTTTATTCACCTCTTCACTTCAATAAATATTGAAGATTTTCCCCTTAACCTGAATTCCTGACTCCGGCTGATTTTAAATGAGATCATTACATTCACCTTTGTTGTTTTTGTTATTTGTTTAATTTTTTTTTCTCATTTTTTTCCTCCTTGATCTGATTTTTCTTGTCTGGAATAATAAATTTTGAAATATGTTTAGGAAAAAATTTAAAATTATCTCATTTTATCTTCACAAGAAAAAATGTTATTAATTGAAAGAATTGATGGTGTCTGAATACATATTGAAACACACTTTTAAAAACTTTATTTATTTTTCCTGAGTTTTTTTTTTGGGGGGGGAGGGAGGGGGTTATTTATTGTCGGTGTTGTTCTTGGTCTATGCTTTCTTTCACCATATTCCTTTTATGGAAATATTTTGATTGACTACATATGTATAATGTAATAAATATGAAATCATCACCAAATAAAAAGGATATAGAAAATTAATGCTCGAAGAAATTTTATAATACCCTATAGGATAGTTAAAAGTAAATTAGCTATTATGCATATGAGGAAACTTAAGCTTAGTATAAAAGTCACTCAAAATCATAGATTCAGAGATATCAAGTGTCTCTGAGTTCATCTAGTACTACCAGTTGTATGCTAGTAAATGTTTAATGACTGTCTGTTGGAAGAAAAAGACAGAGAGAGATCAACTTAGACACAGACACAGAGAGACACAGAGTCACTGAGATAGAGACACAGAGTGAAATAGAGAGAAACAGGAACAGAATGAAAGACAAAGGAGTGAATAAGGGAAGAAAAGAAAGAAAGAAGGAAATGAAGGAAGGAAGGAGGAAAAGAATAGAGGAAAGAAGGAATGGAGGAAAGAAGGAAGGAAGAGAAAGAAAGAAAAACTGTGTGCATGACACATTTTTAAGTTTAAACTGAATTATTATAATTTTCCATATTTTTTAAAGTCTAAGCAATCAACAAATTAATAAATAAGCCATGAGTTTTAGCATTTATTGATTTCTGAGTTATGAATACTCACATTGAAAATTTATCAATCGATTCTCTTGTGCCATTTTAAATAATTTCTAGAGAGCACTTTTAAGAATGACCTTCTTGTTTCCCACAAGTAATCTGAATACCTGGTAAATTAATAGACTTCTCCAAGATTACCATTATAGTAATTGTTACAATTTAATGCAGATTTTCTGACCTATCAATGAAATTATTCTGTACTATTCTATCATCATGTAATCAGTCACATAGTTAGTTAGAGTTTGGTATATGATTATGTCCAGAAATTTTTTTTTTGTCCTAGTAGAGTGTTTTTACTATTATTTCATGATTCTCAGAAGACTTTTGGTTGCCTCCTTCAAATTCTCATGACCAATTTGTTACACTCCACGGAAACTATCTTCACAATCCAAACTGTTTTCTTGTATGTGAGAAATGCAACCAGCATTCCATTCTAATTCATTCTGTAGATCCTTTATACCTGCACAGGGATATCAAAACATTGTCTTTCTTTGTCTGTCTTTTCACCTCTCTCTTTGTGTGTTTGTCAAGTCTGGGCTAGTTCCTTGGAGGCCTCAGAATCAGCCAGAGTCAGTATACACACACACACACACACACACACACACACACACACACACACACACACACACACACACACACACACACACACACACACACACTCACACACACACACACACACACACACACATATATATATATATATATATATATATATATGTATTTTCCAGTTAAATTCTAATTGAGAACTGAATATGTACTATGCTTTATTTGGTATCTCTGATGTTTTGTTATCACAGGGCCTTGATGATAATAGAATGAAGTCATTTCTATCATTGAGCATCTTTATTGATTTCTCTAATAATCCATAATATAACTATGTTTATAGCTAAAAGGAACCACTGAAAATATTTTATTTTATTTTAAATATTTGGTGACTGACATTTAGGGAATTAATATGATTTACCTAACAAAACTTAGGTTAAAAAAAATGTCTCTGTGTATGGCTCTGTGTGTATGTATGTGTGTGTGTGTGTGTGTGTGTGTGTGTGTGTGTGTGTGTATTGAAGCCAGTAATCAAATCCAATATTTGAGACTCAAAATTTACCACTGAATCTACTATTCAATAAATACTTATTAAATACCTATTTATTTACAAAGCATATGCATGGGTAATTTTTCCTACTTTGACCCTTGCAAAATCTTTTGTTCCAAATTTTCCCCTCCTTCCCCTCAACCCCTCCCCTAGCTAGCAAGTAGTTGGATACATGGTAAGTATGTTGAAATACATGTTAAATCCAATATATGTATTCATATTTATACAATTATCTTGCTGCACAAGAAAAATCAGATCAAGAAGGAAGGAAAAGAAAACTAAGAAAGAAAACAAAATGCAAGCAAGTAACAACAGAGAGAGTGAAAATGCTATGTTGTGGTCCACACTCAGTTCCCATGGTTCTCTCTCTAGATGTAGCTGATTCTCTTCATTACTGAACAAGTGGTACTGGTTTGAATCCTTTCATTGTTGAAGAGAGCAACATCCATTAGAACTGATTATCTTATACTTTTGTTATTGTTGTATTTAATGATCTCCTAATTCTGCTCATTTCACTTAACATTAGTTCATGTAAATCTCTCCTGAGACTCTCTGAAATCATCCTGCTGGTCGTTTGGTTTCATTAGCATTCATATACCATATTTTATTCAGCCATTCTCCAATTAATGTACATCCACTCAGTTTCTAGTTTCTAGCCACTACAAAAAGAGCTGCCACAAACACTTTTGCGCATGTGGGTCCCTTTTCTTCCTTTAAGATCTCTTTGGGATATAAGTCCAGTATAAACAATGCTGAGTCAAAGGGTATGCACAATTTGATAATCTTTAGAGCATAGTTCCAAACTGCTCTCCAGAATGGTTGGATGTGTTCACGATTCCACCAACAATGCATCAGTGTCCCAGTTTTCCCACATCCCCTACAAAATGTATCTTTATCTTTTCCTGTCATCTTAGCCAATCTGAAAGGTATGTAGTGGTATCTCAGAGTTGCCTTAGTTTGCATTTTTGTAATCAATAGTGATTTGGATCATCTTTTCACATGACTACATATTATTTTAATTTCTTCATCTGAAGATTGTTTGTTCATATATTTTGACCATTTATTAATTGGAGAATGTCTTGAACTTTTATGAATTTGAATCAACTCTCTCTCTCTCTCTCTCTATATATATATATATATAATATATTCTCTATATTTCTCTCTCTATATATATACATATATATGTATGTGTATATATATATATATATATATATATATATGTATGTGTATATATATATATATATATATATATTTGAGTCAATTCTCTCTATATATATTCTCTCTATATAATGAGGTCTTTATCAGATCCTTTGGATGTAAAAGTGTTTTCCCAGCTTAATGCTTCCCTTCTAATCTTGTCTGCATTAGTTGTGTTTGTACAAAAGCTTTTTAACTTAATATAATCAAAATTATCTATTTTGTGATCAATAATGTTCTCTAATTCTTCTTTGGTCACAAATTCTTTTCTCCTCTACAAATCTGAGAGGTAAACTGTCTTCTGTTCTTCTAATTTCTTTATAATATCATTCTTTAAGTCTAGATCATGAATCCATTTTGACTTTATCTTGGTATATGATGTAATACAGTGTTAGGTGGCTATTGTGAATACTACAGGTTCTTGGAGCCACAGGTGAGAGTTAGGTAAATCAGGTGGACAGCAAAGGTGAAAAGTAGCCCTCAAACCAGAGGTATTAGTCTTCCCTGAAAATTCAAGCTTATAAACTTAATAGTGTATAACAATGGGAAAATCAGTTAACCTCTATTTGCTTCAATTTTCTCAAATGTAAAATGAAGAAATTAACAGTGCCTACTTCATAGGTTTGTCATAATAATCAAATAAGATAATATTTGCATGTATATTGGATTTAACATATACTTTAACATATTTAACATTTATTGAACTTCCCGACATCTAAGGAAGGGAATGGGGGAAGGAGAGAAAAAGTTGGAGCAGAAGGTTTGGCAAGGGTCAATGTGGAAAACTTCCCCATGCCTATGTTTTGTAAATAAAAAGGTATAATAATAATAAAATAAGATAATATTTGCAAAGTTAATGTGCAAGTCAAGACATCCTTAAGGACCAACAGCATCATGAGGATGTCTTGACTTGCACATGAATTGAACTAAAGTGAGAAAAAGCTAAGCAAAATCATTGACCTCACTCATCTACTCATCAGGATCCAGATACAAGATAAAAGTCAAGACAACCAGAGATTGGTAAAATCCATTTTAATGATGAAGCAACTGAAACAGAGAGATGTCAAATTACTTAATAAGAGTGACAGCTGTCTACTTGAGGCAGAACATGAATACAGGTTTCCCCCTAGAGAATCAACTAAAAATGGTTAGAAATAATCCACAACTTTAGCAAATTTGCAGGATACAAAATAATCCACACAAATTATCAGCATTTTTATATATCACAAACAAAATCCAGCAGCAAGAGATACAAAGAGAAATTTCATTTAAAATAACTGTCAATAGTATAAAATATTGGGGGATCCATCTGCCAAGGTAAAGTCAGAACTATATGAACAAAACTACAAAACACTTTCCACACATATAAAGTCAAATCTAAGCAACTGGAAAAATGTTAAGTGCTCTTGGATAGGTCAAGCAAATATAATAAAGATGGCAATACTCCCTAAACTAATCTATTTATTTAGTATTATACCAATCAAACTCCCAAGAAACTATTTTACTGACCTAAACAAATTAACAACAAAATTCATCTAGAAGAACAAAATGTCAAGAATTTCAAAGGAATTAATGAAGAGAAAAACAAATGTACCAGATCTAAAGCTATATTATAATATAGCGGTCATCAAAACCATTTGATACTGGGTTAAGAAATAGCTATGTTGATCAGTGGAATAGGTTAGATTCACAGAACAATATAATCAATGACTATAGCAACCTAGTATTTGACAAACCTAAAGGCCCCAGCTTTGGGGATAAGAATTCAGTATTTGACAAAAATTGTTGGGAAAATTGGAAACTAGTATGACAGAAAGTTGACATAGATCTATCCTAACACCTAAATTTTTACGATATTGTGGTAAATATTGTGGATACAGTAGCTGTAGCACAGATTGTAAATGACCATCTTCAATTATATGTCTAATGGGAGGAAGATGAATGTCCATAAAAGTGTGATTTAACAGAATGCAAGATAGGTATAACAATTACTAGACAAACTACAGTCATGTGTATTAAAAGAGAAAGTTGACTTTCATCTGAGATTTAGGATATATTTCTTCAAGAAGATGGAACTATTAGGTCTTTGTTCTGCAGAAAAATTTGGGACAGTTCGTAGTAGTACATTGAACATTTAATATAACTGCAGTTAAACTGTTATCTGTAGTCTTTAGACATGTCCATTTGTTTGTGAACTGAAGCCTACCTGTTTTATACCTTTCCTTATACTTTAAATCTAGACATAAAGCTATGTATTTAAACAGAATTACAAGGAATTTGCCAGATGGGACTCAATATTCTAAGAAGTAACTTTTACGAATTCTAAGTACGATGGTAAGAAAAAATAGACACTTAATATACTCTGACTATTGCCCTTAAATGCTTTATCTAACTTTACAAATACTAATAATTCAAATTGCAACAAGAAGAACTAACATTTTTAGAACAATGGATAGTTGGAAAAACATTTCACATACATTATTGGCTCATTTCAGACTCCCCAACCACCCTCTGACTTGGACATTATTGGCAAAAAGTACATTTATTAAGACCAACAATTTAAAATTGAAAAATAACTTAAGTTTATAGAGAAGGAAATTGAGATCAAGAGATATTAAATGAATGAGTCTGGAACCCTAATCCTGTTATTATAATGCCATTGCTCTTTTCACTGTGTCACAAAAACTTAATAGAATACATAATTCTGTAATATGAAATAGCAAAGAGATATGAGATATTAGTGAAAATAATGAATACTTCGAAGTGGTCACATTGTTTTAATTTATACTGCATAGTTCCACTGGATTGGAAACCAGTGATTTGTACAAAACTTCAAATAGTAATATATCAAATACAAATAGTCAGGTAAGGAGATTTATTAATTGCTTTAATTTGGATGTAGCAGTGGTCCCAAGTTCCACTTTGAAGAGGAGAATGGGACACAAAAGTACGATTTCTCAGAAGAGATGGTATTTGAGCTTGGATTTGAAAGATGGAGTGAATGCTAGCAATTCCTTAACAACTCTATATTTTCTATTTGAAATATATGAAAAGAAAGAAATCTCATGAGTAAACTAATTCACACATGGACCATTGATTCAAGTCTCAGCATGTGTGATATCTATGCCAACCTCAGGACCTACACCAACTTGATTAGCCAAATTACTTTGATCTTCCTGATATATTAAAATATATTGGTCTTATCAGAATTATAGTGGGCAAGAGATTTTTTATCAATTGAAAGAGATATGCCTTGATTTTTTCTTTACTTAATTTACTGAAGGTGTTTTTAACTTTTTTAGAAGATGCAATAATGAAAAAAAAAATCACTAGTCTAGGAAATGAGAAAAGTAGAAGGGTCAGGTCTACTTCTAAATAGCTGTGTAATGACAGCCAATGGTTTTCCTTCCGTAGGTCTTGGTTGCTTTCTCTGCAATTTGATGAAAGTTGACTCAATTTCCTTCGATATCTAACATTTTATCATCTATATAACAAAATTTCCCACTTTAATAGAATATGAATGTGAAAGATTTTCATGGTTTCATTAACAGAAAATTCATGTTATTTGTAATTTTATTATTTATTAGTAGTCCATGATAAATTAATGTTAAGATATATTTAAAAACTAGTTAGGAAAAACATTTTTAAGAGCTTAGTATGTACTGAAAATACAAAGAAAGACAAAGAACAAAGACTAAACCCTCAAAGTGCTCTCATTTGAGTGTGGAAACCAGTATGGAAAATAAGAAACATCAATATAAAATGAAGGTGATCTCAGAGAGAACAATCAATTATTCACCATGGAAGAAGGTAGGGGGAGGAAAGAGAGGTTAGGATTTGAAATGAGCATTGAAAGATACAAACAAAAAGAAAGAAACAACCACCACTGTTGTCATCTACCAATTTCTATAACCCCCTTTAAGACATTATATTTCCTTATATTTTAAATTACAGTATTTCATTATGTTAAATTAGAAAAATCAGAAAATTCTGAATGGATCAAACAAAATATGTTTGTTTGACTTTTCTATAGTTCATCATGGTTACTACACAATGTGCTGGACATTCTTTATCAAATTTGGTCCTAACCCCAAACCTCTCATGCAGGTCCTGGACATCTCCCCTCTGTTTTACAAATGAAGAAGCTGACAGTTAGAGAAATGTGATTGTGTGATGGGGTCGAGAGAAGACTGAAAAGGTGAAATCAAATATCTTCTTGTTATGTGCATTTTTCCTTCTCTCTAATGTGTTCAGGAGAAAGGTCCACAGAAGGACAAAGGAACATGATTTTTCAGTAATACTTGTTAAAATCAAATAGAGCAACAACAACAACAACAGCAAACTGAACTTCAGAGGAAAATGACATCATTTAAAAAGGAAAATAATATAAAACATGTTAAAATATTTCTATCCAAAATGTTTACATAATCAAACATAATTTAATATGAAATAAGCCTTTCTTAATAACTCAGGGTCATTATTAAGGCCATAAGTTCAATTCAATTTCACACATAATTAGGCAGTGGCTATCACATATCAAACATCATGTTTAGTGCTTTGCATACAAAGAGGAAACAAAAGGCAATGAATATATATTCATATAAGTGTTGTGTCTGGGTGTCAGGCATACTCATAAACATGCATGTATTTTGTTTTATATAATATTACATATATATCCATCCATCCATAAATGCATACAGGTGTGCACCTTATTAGCTTGATATATCCATATGTTGAGGAGAAAGGGGAAAGAGAGAAAGAGAAAAAGAGAGATGGGGAAAGAGAAAAAAGAGAGAAAAAGAAAAAGAAGAAGAAAAAGAAGAAGAAAAAGAAGAAGAAGAAGAAGAAAGAAGAAGAAGAAGAGAAGAAGAAGAAGAAAAAGAAGAAGAAGAAGAAGAAGAAGAAGAAGAGAGATCAATACAAAATATTCAAAAGTTTAAAAAAAAATCAAGACAATGGTATTTCACATATACGTACATACATAGACAGGTTGATAGACAGACAGATAGTTAGATACATAATAGATAGATAGATGCATATAAAATTTGGTACCATAACAATGTGATAACCTTAATCATTATTTAGATGGCTAGAATGACTTGACTGTGAAATGAATAACCCCAGACTACTGTTATTTTTTTAATTCATGTGTCCACTTTTTATGATTATTCTCTTCCATTGATAATATGACATTTATTTTGGCCATGAGTCCTGCCTCTTCCATTAAAATAATCCTTATTTCCCTTGCTTATCCCAACTTTCTTTTGCCTTTTTGTTACAGACTAAGAAAGTAGATCAGGTCTGTTTGGAAGTTATATACTAAATAATTTTAAAAGAATCTTGAATGATGGAGTTTGTTTGTGCTCATTTTTGGTTAGATGTTGAAGAAAAGTAGATTTCATCTTTAATAATGGACATAACTCGTATATAAAGAAGTGACAAAATGAGGTTTCCCCACAAGGTCATAAGTTTCTCTTCTTTAGAGATTTACAAGCAATGGTAGGATCAATACTTGTTATTGTTGCTGTAGACATTAATATTTAGGTAGTAAATGACAAGATTTTTGAATTTTCCCATAATCTTAAGATTCTTTTTAAAGTGTGCATGCCTCTTTTGGGAATAAAGTACATATATTCGGCATGTAAG